>NC_133146.1:7500-730761 GCF_048418815.1 Hemitrygon akajei | reverse complement strand
GTGTGTGTTGCTTGGATTTCCAGCATCTGCAGATTTCTCTTGTTTGTGAGAGGAAGTTGAAATAGGATCTGAAGGGTAAATTTTTCACACAAGGAGTAATCGGTATCTGGAATATGCTGCTAGAGGAGATGGTGGAGGAGGCAGTAGAAGTTACTGAGGCAGCTGGACAGCTACTTGAATAATGAGGGGATATGGAATTAATGCAGATAAGTAGAATTAGTATAGATAGACATGAAAGTCAGTATAGACACCCTGTTTTTATCCTTATGTACTGCATATGTTAATCAAAATGGCTTCTTTGTTTGTTAAAAGTACAACTGTTTCGTTGTTATGCTAACTGCTGAGAGAGTGTTGTCTTGCAGAGCATTCTCGAAGCTTCTCGCAGCCTGTTTAGGTTTAAAATTGCTGATAACGGGGATCGTATTCATTTGTTAACCAGTGGGGTTGGATGTCATTTTTTTCTTGTGGGTCTGGGAGCTGGGATTTCACGGTCTTTTCAAGAGTCGGGGAAGAAGATGCCAAAAAAGGTGGACGTGTGCCGCACTGCTTGGTCGACCACTTTGGGTGGTCCCAGGTGCAAGGTCGTGGAGGTCGGAGGAGAGTGAGGAGTGGTCGAATGGTTCGATGGTTGATCTCCAACAATGTGCTCTAAATTGACTGAACTCTGATAAGTTTTGGCGCCTTTTACTTTATTTTCTTTCTTTCATATATACTGTAGCATTAGTAATCACAGTTCTAGTAAAATCCTTGAAGTATATTCTATAACTGTATCTGGTGTGAGCTTGATATTGTGTGTGCGACATTGCATTAACTTGTTTTCCACAGCACCTACGTATATGGGAGGCGAGTGGCTGGAATTTTTCCCCTAGACATATACCAGCCTGTCGCATAAGCGTTACATTTGTGGGGTGCTCATGTCCGGGATTGGATTTTCAGTGGCTGTGGAATCGTGCAGGCCAGTAGTGCAGAGAACGACAGAGATAAGATTGTAAGCTGGTGCGATTTAGAAGATGTCCCCGTGCATTATGCGTGTGTGGTGAGCAGAGTGGATTTTCGGGTTTCAGGAGATGCGTTAGTGCGGGGGTTGAGTTTGGTCAAAGGTATGGGGAAGGTAGAACTGATACCTAGAAGGTGTGGTAAAGAGGTGGAGTCTAGCTGGGTGTTGGTTCGTACGAGTGCTGACGTTATGACGTTGGAGCTGCCAGCGACAGTCAGCGTTCCGGGGGAGGCGGAGCCGTGGGGCCTCCACACCCTCTTGGAGGATGAGGGTAATGAGACACCGGAGGAGGAGCTAGATCTAGAGTCGACCCCCGGGGAGTTGCCCATCACTAGTAAAGGGGGGTCGGAGGGGGAAGGCGTGGCTGGGCCCCGCACCCCCCAGGTAGGGTGGAGGCCTCCGAGCTGGCAGCAGCACTTAACTCCCTGGTGGGAGTGGCCGAGAGGCCACGGCTGAAGCTGGGGGTGTTCTCAGGAGCCAAGCCTACTCCGGGAGGTGGACTATGAGACCTGGATCGAGCATACGTCTCTGATGTTAGAGGAGTGGCCAGGTTCGGATGAGGAGAAGAGGCAAGTGATTGGTGGGAAGTTTGAGGGGTGCAGCGGCCAGAACAGTCCAGGAGTTGAAAGTTGAAAAGCCCAGGGCTTCAGTGGAGGAGTGTATAGAAGTTTTGGAGGGAGCATTTGGGTTGTCAGGGGATCCCTGGCTACTTTTAGCAGAGTTTCAACACATGGAACAATGGAGAGGAGAAAAGCTCTCCGAGTACATATTTCAGATGGAGGGGATGCTTACGGGGTTGCAGTGCCGGGGGGTAGTGAAGGCACCCAACATGGCTAGAGTGAGGATGAGTCAGATATTCAGTGGCTCTCTGGAGGAGGACAAGGTGGCGTGGAGTCTCCGGCAGTCTTATAAAAAGGGCCCCCCTCCATCATTCGGGCAACTAATCAGAGAGGTGCAGGAGGAAGAGAGAGCGTTGGGGCGGAAAAGGGGCTTGGACCACTGGGAACGATCCTCAACAATACAGGAAGTGGTGGCCAGGTGGAGGACCGAGAAACCCAAGAGGTCCCGGGGGAGTAAGGACCCCCTGCTGGAGGGGAAGGACAGGGAAAGTACCCACTCCTGGGGGCGGCCCATGCAGTGGGCTGGGAGTGGCGGCCATCCCGGGAGAGGAGGGGCGGCGGGCAGCGTGTGCTTTAACTGTGGGAGAGAGGGGCATTTCCGGTGGGACTGTGAGTGGCTAAGGGTGTGCTATAGCTGTGGGGAGGAGGGACACTTTCGGTGGAATTGTGAGAGACAGGGCGTCCCACGGAGGGCCAGCCCCCCGGCAACTAAAAAGGGAGAGGTGCCGGGAAACTTAGGAGAGGCTCAGTGAGGGAACGAACTGGAGCATCTGGAGGAACACATTCCTGGAAATCAGCCAGGGGACCACTGGGAGCCCAAGCCTTTATTCTGGATGGGCTGGCAAGACCCCGCGCCAGTGTGTGCCTACAGATAGAGGGAGTTTACACAAAAGCTGTTCTCAATATGGGATCACAGGTGACCTTATTGTACCGGTCGTTCTACAACAAATATCTAAAGCATTTGCCAGTAACCCCATTTGACGCACTGCAGATTTGGGGCATGAGCGAAGGTGATTATCCGTACGATGGGTACCCGTCAGTGAGATTGGAGTTCTCGGAGGGCGATGTGGGAGTGTCCAAAGCTATTGAGACGTTGGTGATGGTGTGTCTGGACCCGGTGGAAACCGGTGGTGCTGCCCTCCTGGTGGGGATTAACTCCCCCATTGTGCAACGGCTCCTTGGACCTTGTAAAGAGAAGGGGAGGAAGAACCTTCTGGAGATCCTCTCAGTGCATCCAGTGTTTCGGGCGGTATTCGCGATGGGGACCCCCAGATTCCCCAGTGTACCGGCGGGCGAAGCCCTGTTAGTAGACGCCCTGGACGATCTTGAGGGAGAGACACGATTTCCGGCAGGGGCGCTGGTGAGGCCATACCCTACATGCGAGGGGTATGGCCGTAAGTGTCAGGAAGTGGCAAGAGAAATCACCTTTAAGAGAGGGATGCCGCTGGCACATTTGTTCCCGATGATGGTAATGTCTAGCGCACCATTGAGGGCCACTAAAGGGATTAGAACACCAAAGGGAGCTGACCACTGAGGCTTTTAACTTCAGGGATTCTCCTATGTCGCCGGAGTGGAAACGCAGGCTAGTGGAGAAGATGTTGAAGTTGGAAGATGTCTTTTCTCAGGGCGAGTTTGATGTGGGCTGCTCCAAAAGCACCCGCCACACCATCCGGGTGATGGAGAACACCCCATTCAGAGAGAGGTCACGGTGACTGGTCTCGGCAGGTGTTGAAGACGTGAGGCAGCATTTGTGCAAGTTGAAGGAAGCTGGGATCATAGCTGAGTCCAGAAGCCCCTATGCGCCCCCAATAGTGGTGGCACAGAAGAAGAATGGGAGGGTGTGCATGTGCGTTGACTATAGGACTTTGAATCGGCGAACTGTCCCTGATCAATATACCACCCCAAGGGTCGAAGACGTGTGGGCCTGCCTGAATGGAGCGAAGTGGTTCAGTGTGCTGGACTTAAGAAGTGGGTATTACCAGATCCCGATGAGTGAGGGCGATAAAGAGAAGACGGCCTTTATCTGCCCGCTGGGGTTCTTTCAGTTCGAACAAATGCCCCAAGGCATATGGGGACCACAGCCACCTTCCAGAGGCTCATGGAGAGGACTGTGGGGGATATGAATCTGCTGGAGATGCTGGTGTACCTAGACAACTTGATAGTGTTTGGATCTACTTTGGAGGAACATGAGAAGAGGCTGTTAAATGTGTTAAGCTGGCTTAAGGAGGAAAGTCTGAAACTTTCCCTGGACAAATGCCAGTTCTGCAAGTCATCAGTAAGCTATGTTAGCCACATAATTTCATGAGAGGGAGTGGCTACTGATCCAACCTGGCTGTGACCACCTGGCCGAGACCCCAGAAGGTGAGCGCTCTATGCTCGTTTTTGGTGTTCTGTGGGTATTACCACCAATTCGTGAAAGGATACGCTAAAATGTGTCACCCGTTGACTCAGCTGTTGAACGGCTATCCCCCGGTGGGAAAGAAGAGGAAGAGGGACCGGGGACAAGATGCTGGAGGATACTGGAACACGGCAGAGCCCTTTGGCTCGAGATGGGATGATAAATGTGAAGAGGCGTTCCAATCCCTGAAGAGGGCACTGACCCAGGCCCCGGTGTTGGCTTTTGCCGATCCCTAGAAGCCATATGTGCTGCACACTGATGCCAGCCGAGAGGGTCTAGGGGCTGTCCTGTACCAGGAGCAGGGCAATGCATTGAGACCGGTGGCGTTTGTCAGCCGAAGTGTGTTGCCATCTGAGAGAAACGATCCCACTCACAAGTTGGAATTCCTGGCGCTGAAATGGGCGGTGGTGGACAAGTTGAGGATTAGCTATACGGGGCCAAGTTTGAGGTGAGAACGGATAACAATCCTTTCACTTATATCCTGACTTCGGCAAAACTGGATGCTACAGAACATTGGTGGTTGGCTGCCTTGTCCGTATATGATTTCAGCCTGAAGTACCGGCCGGGAAGCAAGAATGTCGATGCCGATGTTTTGTCACATCAGGAGCCAGGGGAACAGGAGAAGGACGAGGAGTGGGAGAGCATTCCTGCCCCTGGAGTGAAAGCCATGTGTCAGTTTGCCATCACTGTGAAGGCCGAGGAAAAGGGGAAGGCCGGAGTGAGCAGTGAACCCATTGGGGGCTCCTGATGATGCCCTGCCCCAAGTTTACTGTGACCTGACCGCACTGCAGACTAAACAGTTGCCGGAACTAAGTCTGGGGGAAGTGGCAGCTGCTCAGAGAAATGACCCGGGCCTTGGCACTTTGTGGACGGTGGTAGAGAAGGGGGATGTGGCGTGGGCAGAGAAGATGAAACATGCTTCCGTGCCTCTGTTATTGAAGGAAAGGCCTCGGTTAAAGTTGAAGAACCAAGTCTTGTACGGGGTCATGGCACCTCCGGACCACCCCCGGCGTTGGCAACTGGTCATGCCGGAGAAATATCGGCAGACTGTACTCCAGGCCTTGCATGATGATTCCGGGCACTTGGGGGAGGAAAAGACCTATGGATTAATTAAGGACTGGTTTCACTGGCCCCAGATGAGGGGAGAGGTTGAAGAATACTGTAGGAAATGCAGTCGTTGCATCCGGAGGAAGACCCTGCCGGCGTCGGCGGCTCCACTGTCGCACTTGCAGAGTGCAGGACCTCTGGACCTGGTGTGTATTTCCTGTCGATTGAGTCTGACACCAGCAACACCGCGAATGTCTTAGTCATCACGGATCACTACACCCGATAGCTCAGGCGCTTCCCACTAAGGACCAGAAAGTGACTACAGTGGCAAAAGTGTTATGAGAGAAGTACTTTGTTCATTATGGCCTTCCCAAGCGGATCCATAGTGATCAGGGATGGGACTTCGAGAGCCGGCTTATCCATGAATTACTGACTATGCTTGGGGTTGAGAAATCAAGGACTACCCCTTATCACCCACAGGCTGATCCTCAGCCCGAGAGGTTTAACCAGACCCTGTTGGATATGCTCGGGTCGCTGGAGATTGGGCAGAAAAGTAAGTGGAGTCGACATATTGGACAATTGATTCACTGTTACAATCGTACTCGCAATGACGCTACAGGGTACTCACCCTATTATCTGATGTTCGGGCGGTAAGTGAAGTTGCCCATTGACTTGTGTTTTGGGGCTGAAGCGGGTGAATTACTCGGGAAGCCCTATCTAAAGTATATGTCCAATATGAGGAGAGAGTTGAAAAGGGTGTACGAGTTGGCCGAGGCAGCGGCTACCAAACAGAATCAGAGGAATAAAAGGAGACATGATCAGAAAGTGAAGTTCGCTCAATTGTTGCCGGGCAACCAGGTCCTTCTACGGAATTTAGGACTCCCCGGTAAGCACACATTGGCAGATCGATGGGCGGCCACCCCCTATGTGATAGAGAGCCAGATGCCGAATCTACTGGTTTACCGGGTGAAACCCAAGGATGGGAAGGGGCCTGTCAAGGTACTCCATCGGAATCACCTGCTGTCCCTGGGTCAAGAGGTGCAGGTGGATAAAGAGCCAGAGTGGGAGGTTACGCCTAGTACAAGGACGCCTAGTGCGAGGGCGCAGGACGAGGGAAGAGACGGGGTCAGTCCTTACCCTGGGAAGAGATACTGATTCGGAAGATGACAATTCAGATGGGTGGCCCCTGAGTTAGGTGAGAGGAGGAAGGGTGTTGATGAGCAGACTGAGAGGCAGCCAACACTGGGGGGAGAGAGGGTGAAACCCGAACATGAACCAAAGGGTTCTCAGGTGAAGAGGGAGTCCAGTGATGGAGAGGGTGGGGGTCCGACAAATAGACCTGGGGTGTCTCCCGTGGTGTCTGAGGTGGAAGGGTCGGCAGAAGGGGTACGGAGATCTCAGAGAAGTAGGCACCCCCCCGGAGCGGTTGACATATGCAGTGCCAGAAGAACCGAGTGTGACCTCTACTGCCCTGGGCAGTTATGTCACTGCTTTCTGCACCTGGGTTGGGTTTTGTGTTTTGCAAGAAGCATTGGGGAACTCTGGTAATGTCATGAGGGCATGACTTTTGTTGGTGGGGAAAGAATGTACTGCGTATGTTAATCAAAATGGCTTCTTTGTTTGTTAAAAGCAAAACTGCTTCATTGTTATTTATCTTGCAGAGCATTCTTGAAGCTTCTCGCAGCCTGTTTAGGTTTAAAATTGCTGATAACGGGGATTGTATTAATTTGTTAACCAGTGGGGTTGGATGTCATTTTTTTCTTGTGGGTCTGGGAGCTGGGATTTCACGGTCTTTTCGAGAGTCGGGGAAGAAGACGCCGAAGAAGGTGGACGTGTGCCGCACAGCTCAGTGGACCACTGCAAGGACGTGGAGGTCGGAGGAGAGCGAAGAGTGGTTGAACGGTTCGATGGTTGAGCTCCAACGATGTGCACTAAATTGACTGAACTCTGATAAGCTTTGGCGCCTTTTACTTTATTTTCTTTCCTTCATATATACTGTATCATTAGTAATCACTTAGTTCTAGTAAAATCCTTAAAGTATATTTTATAACTGTATCTGGTGTGAGCTTGATATTGTGTGTGTGACGCTGCGTTAACTTGTTTTCCACAGCACTTATGTATATGGGAGGTGAGTGGCTGGAATTTTTCCCCTAGACATATACCAGCCTGTCACGTAAGCATTACACTTAAATCTTTATAACTCTACTCAAGCCAGATGTGTACAGCCAGTCCTCATAAAATAACCAATTTATCTTAGTATTTTTCCACTGAATCTACACAACACTGTCTCCAAAATTAAAACATGCAGTGCCTACAACCAAATGGAAAACCGTAATAGAGGATTAATCACAGCTTTGAAATAAAAACAGTAGGATCTGTATTTCAGTGCCTTTGGACTGTTCCATGAACTAATTATTCTTTCAGTTCGCTTCTGGTCTGGAAAGTATCTATGTGACCTACTGCTTTCTGGGTGGAAAGGGAATTTACATTCACAATTTTTTTTATCCTTACTCCAAATTTGTGCTCTTTATTATCTTGTGATTAAAAAGTTTGTGGTTATTGAAATATGTCAGGGGTTATTGTCTCTTCGGCAGAGTCCATGTTGCTCCCTCAGACCTGACACCGTGGAGATTGAGACCACATGTGCATGTAACCAGCACTAAACAAACAATGAGCCAAGTGTTCTCATGCTTTTCCAAGGAAATCTCACACACTTTAAATTCTCCTTAGCAAACCTGATCTCAATACAAACATAAAAAACTAATTGAAAAAGGAATATTATGTTAATTGTGCTTTCTTTCAGAAAATATTACAACAAAACCATCCAATTATTAAACTATTTTTGCAGTTGTTACAACCTAGCACAATTGTTGTTTGCTTTAAGCAAATCTATGTTCCTTGTGAAATATCATTTTGATTTTCCATGAACGTGGTTGGTGATTGTGATGAACTACATATACCTGTCTGGACACGCCCCCCCCTGCTGACTGCTCCTGTGGCTCCTCCCACTGATTGTGGCTCCTCCCACAGACCCCGGTATAAAGGCGATTGAGGCCTGAGCCCTGCCCTCAGTCTCCAGGATGGAGCATGGTGGTCAATTGCTGCTTGTTCTTTCTTCCAGTCAATAA
Organism: Hemitrygon akajei; assembly: GCF_048418815.1. NCBI lineage: Eukaryota > Metazoa > Chordata > Chondrichthyes > Myliobatiformes > Dasyatidae > Hemitrygon > Hemitrygon akajei. The sequence goes on along the minus strand of NC_133146.1, from coordinate 722,571 downwards.
AAGCCGATATCTCGCCTCACGTCTCAGAGAGTTATTGATGGTGCATCAGTGATAAAGCCTTTGCTCATTTAGTGTATAATCTTGTAGTTCATCCACATTGGAGATTTAAACAGAAGGTCAATAGTCCCTCATTTATATCATTGCAAATGCTAATCTGGTAATTGTTGGTTTCAGAGAATAACAAAGCAGCCTCATTATTCAAGGAATAATTAAAAGATTCATTTAAATCCAGACAACGTTAAACATAGAAACATAGAAAACCTGCAGCACAATACAGGCTCTTTGGCCTACAAAGTTGTGCCGAGCATGTCCTTACCTTAGAAATTACTAAGCTTACTTATAGCTCTCTATTTTTCTAAACTCCATGTACCTATCCAAAAGTCTCTTAAAAGACCTTATTATATCCGCCTCCACCACCATTGCCGGCAGCTCATTCCACACACTCACTACTCTAAGTAAAAAACTTACCCCTGATATCTTCTCTGTACCTATTCCCCAGCACCTTAAACCTGTGTCCTCTTGTAGCAACTATTTCAGTCCTGGGAAAAAGCCTCTGACTATCCACACGATCAATGCTTCTCATCATCTTGTACACCTCTATCAAGTCACCTCTCATCCTCCATCGCTCCAAGGAGAAAAGGCAGAGTTCACTCAACCTATTCTCATAAGGCATGCTCCCTAATCCAGGCAACATCCTTGTAAATCTCCAGTGCACCCTTTCTATGGCTTCCACATCCTTCCTGTAGTGAGGCAACCAGAACTGAGCACAGTACTCCAAGTGAAATCTGACCAGGGTCCTATATAGCTGCAACATTACCCCTCGGCTCCTAAATTCAATTCCACGATTGATGAAGGCCAATACACCGTACGTCTTTTTAACCACAGAGTCAACCTGTGCAGCTGCTTTGAACATCCTATGGACTCGGACCCCAAGATCCCTCTGATCCTCCACACTGCCAAGAGTCTTGCCATTAATACTATATTCTGCCATCATATTTGACCTACCGAAATGAACCACTTCACACTTATCTGGATTGAACTTCATCTGCCACTTCTCAGCCCAGTTTTGCATCCTATCAATGTCCCACTGTAAACTCTGGCAGCCCTCCACACTATCCACAACATCTCCAACCTTAGTGTCATCAGCAAATTTACTAACCCATCCCTCCACTTCCTCATATAACCATATAACAATTACAGCACAGAAACAGGCCATCTCGGCCCTTCTAGTCTGTGCCGAACGCTTACTCTCACCTAGTCCCACCTACCTGCACTCAGCCCATAATCCTCCATTCCTTTCCTGTCCTATCCAATTTTTTTTTAAATGACAGGTCATTTATAAAAATCACGAAGAGTAAGTGTTCCAGAACAGATCCCTGAGGCACTCCACTGGTGACTAACCTCCATGCAGAATATGACCTGTCTACAACCACTCTGCCTTTTGTGGGCAAGTCAGTTCTGGATCCACAAAGCAATGTTCCCTTGGATCCCATGCCTCCTTACTTACTCAATAAGCTTTGCATGGGATACCTTAACAAATGCCTTGCTGAAATACATACACATGTGAACTACATATACCTGTCTGGACACGCCCCTCTGCTGACTGCTCCTGTGGCTTCTCCCACAGACCCCTGTATAAAGGCAGTTGGAGGCACTGCTCCTCCCTCAGTCTCCAGGATGTTGTGTGGTGGTCTCTTGCTGCTAATCGTGGTCTCTTGCAGCTAATAAAAGCCTATCATTTGCCTCCCATCTCCGAGAGTAATTGATGGTGCATCAACACCACATCTACTGCTCTTCCTCCATCAATGTGTTTAGTCACATCCTCAAAAAATTCAATCAGGCTCGTAAGGCATGACCTGCCCTTGATGAAGCCATGCTAACTATTCCTAATCATATTATACCTCTCCAAATATTCATAAATCTTACCTTTCAGGATTTTCTCCATCAACTTACCAACCACTGAGGTAAGACTCACTGGTCTATAATTTCCTGGGCTACCTCCACTCCCTTTCTTGAACAAAGGAACAAAAAACATCCACAATCCTCCAATCCTCCAGAATTTCTCCCGTCCCCATTGATGATGCAAAGATCATCACCAGAGGCTCAGCAGTCTCCTCCCTTGCCTCCCAAAGTAGCCTGGGGTACATCTCATCCGGTCCCAGCGACTTATCCAACTTGATGTTTTTCAAAAGCTCCAGCACAGCCTCTTTCTTAAACAGATACAGTTCTTCAACAATAAAATAAAAAATCTAATGCAGAACTTGTTAAATGCCCTCAATCATTCAACAACAGAACAATGAACATTATTACCCCACTATTTCAATTCTAATGTAAATAGGAATAATTGCATATATTGAGAAAAATTCACTTGTTGCCTCCCAAATGCCAGGGTCCGGGATGTCTATGACCAGGTGCATGACATCCTTCTACGAGAGGGAAAGCAACCAGAAGTCGTGATACACGTTGGTACCAATGACATAGGTAGGAAGAGGGATGAGGTCCTGAAGTGTGAGTTTTGGGAACTAGGCAGAAGGCTGAAGAACAGGACCTCAAGGGTGGCATTCTCAGGATTGCTGCCAGTACTATGTGATAGTGATGGTAAGAATTGGAAGAGATGGCAGTTGAATGCGTGGCTAAGGAGTTGATGCAGGGGGCAGTGTTTTAGATTTTTGGATCATTGGGATCTCTTCTGGGGAAAGTGGGACCAGTACAGATTGGATGGGTTGCACCTGAACTCGAGGGGGAAGCAATATCCTTGCAGGTAGGTTTGCTAGTATGGTTCAGGAGAGTTTAAACTAATTTTCAAAGGGGATGGGACCCAGAGAAATAGAGCAGTGAAAGAAGTGCAAGGAGTAAAGCCAGATCAAACATATAGAGAGGTTTTGCGGAAAGAGAAGCAGAATAAAGGGTGTTAAGGTAGTAAGGTAGAAGGGCTAAAGTGTGTGTACTTCAATGCAAGATGCATCAGGAACAAAGGTGATGAACTGAGAGCTTAGATACATACATGGAATTATGATGTAGTGGCCATTACAGAGACTTGGCTGGCACCAGGGCAGGAATAGATTCTCAATATTCCTATATTTCAGTGCTTTAAAAGGGATGGAGGCATTACTGGTCAGGGATACTATTACAGCTACAGAAAGGGTGGGTAATGTAGCAGGATCCTCTTTTGAGTCAGTATGGGTGGATGTCAGGAACAGGAAGGGAGCAGTTACTCTGTTGGGGGTATTCTGTAGGCCCCCTGGTAGCAGGAGAGATACCGAGGAGCAGATTGGGAGGCAGATTTTGGGTTGTTATCATGGGTGACTTTAACTTCCTTAATATTGATTGGCACCTGATTAGTTCCAAGGGTTTGGATGGGACAGAGATTGTTAAGTGTGTCCAGGATGGATTCCTGTCACAGTATGTTGACAGGCCGACTAGGGGGGGATGCCATACTAGATCTAGAATTTGGTAACGAACCGGCTCAAGTCACAGATCTCTCAGTGGGTGAGCATCTGGGGGACAGTGACCACCGCTCCCTGACCTTTAGCATTATTGTGGAAAAGGATAGAATCAGAGAGGGAATCAGAGGGACCCTTCAAGTTGATGCGGCACAAAGGAACCACGTGTGTTGTGGAGGTGGGTGGCCGGGAAGAGACTTTTACAGTGGACCGCCTCAAACCAGCATACTTGGACATTGAGCAACCAGTGAGAATACCCGCACCGTGCCGGTGAGGCCGGCCACCCAAGCAAGCCACACAGACTGGGGGCTCCACTCCCCCGATGGACATTTCTTGGGGGGGGGGGGGGGGGAGGTGGTGTGGCAGTCCGCACATGCGGGAGTCGAACCGCCATCGGGAGCTGCAGGCAGACGCGCGGCCCACTTGGGGCAGACCTTCTGGGGACGGTCTAACATCACGTCTGCCCTGCTGGACGCAGGAACCCATGGGAGGGGAGATCTAAACGTGCAAGTTTGAATCAATAAAGTCATTCCGAGTTCAGCTCTCTCTGCCTCCATGTGTTCCTTTTGTAGCGTTTTGCACGCAACTACACCCTCGAGTTTAGAATTCACTGGTAGAGAGGTTGTTGAGGAGAAATAAATCAGGAACTGTAGAGTTTCTATTGCATGCTCTTGTGATATCAGAGCCATTTTGGTTGTGTAGGACTTCTTTCCATCCCAGGCCTTCTTATGAATTGGTTTCTGATTCTTTTATTTGTCATTTTATTTGGAGCCTTGGCAATTTTGGCTCCAGTTTACTGTCCCAGGCCCCTTTAACTTGTTTAATATCCCAGCCAGTCATGAAATGGTGATTTGCCAAAGCCAATTTCCAGCTTGCCTCCTTTTTCTCCTAGAAGTTGAGAGTGTCCTTAAAGACTTAAAATAAACATTAGCTTTATTTGTCACATGTATATTGGAATATCCAAACATACAGTGAAATGCCTGTAAGTGTATTCATGCTTCCAGAGGCAACATAGCACGCCCACAACTTAGTAGCCCTAACCCGTACACCAGTGGAAACAGGGAGAATATATGAATTCCTTACACACAGCAGCACAAATTGAACTCCAGTCCTACAGCTGTCACTGTAATGTGTTGTGTTGCCCCCTACTTAGAGAAAGAGGTGATCTTCATCAAGTGGTAAGGGTGAGATTATAATTGAACACAACATTAACATTCTGTAGATTTTAAATAGCAACACAATAGGGTAGTGATCTCTGGATCACTGCCTGTGCCCCGTGCCAGTGAGGATGATTTTGCAAATTAATGTGTGGCTGAGGAACTGGTGCAGGGGGGCAGGCTTTCAGATTTACCCTTCTGGGGAAGGGTATGACATGTTCATAAGGAAAATGTTGCAGCTAAGCCCAAGGGGAACCAATAACCTTGTGGGCATTTTTGCTAGAACTGTTGGGGAGGGTTTAAAGTAAAGGGAAACTGAGTGATTGGGCTGAGGATGGAGTAGTTGGTATACAAGCAGAGGCAGTGTGTAGTGAGACTGTCCAGACAGATGACAGGACAACATTTTCAGTCAGTGGGATGAGTTGCAATGTATTGGGAAAAAATTAAATATTGTATCAAATACAGGACTGAAACTGTTATATTTGAATGCACACACTATATGGAATAAGGTAATGTCAAGTTAGAAATTGATAGGCATGATGTTGTTGGCATCACTGAATCATACTGAAAGAAAATTAATATCCAAGGATACACCTTGTATCAAAGGAACAAGCAGGAAGGCGGGGAGGGGGCATGGTTCTGTTGGTAAAAAATGAAATCAAAACTTAGAAAGAGGTGATATAGGATCAGAAGATGTAGAATTGTTACAGATAGAGTTAAGGAACTACGGTAGAAGTGTAAAGAGACCCTGATGAGTGTTATATACAGAATTGTGTACGGTAGGCGATATTGGGGATAGAAAATGCATGTCAAAAAGGCAATATTACAATAGTCATGGGGCATTTCAATGTACAGGTAGATTGGGAAAATAACATTGGTGCTGACATTGGATCTCAAGAGAGAAAGTTTGTAGAGACCCTATAAGATGGTTTTTTTTTAAGCAGCTTGGGGTTAAACCCACTAGGGGATCAGCTATTCTGGATTGAGTATTGTGTAATGAACTGGATTTGATTAGGGAGGTTAAAGTAAAAGAACCCTTAGGAGGCAGTGATCATAATATGAGAGGGAAAAGATAAAGTCAAATGTATCACATTACCGTGGAGTAAAGAGAATTACAGAGGCATGAGATAGGAACGGGACAAAGGTAATTGGAAGGGGACACTAGCAAGACTGATGGCAGAGCAGCAATGGCTAGAATTTCTGGGAGCAATTCTGAAGGCACAGGATACATACAACCCAAAGAAGAAGTCAATATTATCATAGAAGATACCAGAAGTATTTTTATTTATATAAAGAGTAAAAGAGAAGTGAGAGTAGATATCACACCACTGGAAAGGTAGTAAAGGGGGACAAGAAAATGGCGGATGAACTGAATAAGTATTTGGCATCAATCTTTATAGTGGAAGACATTAGCAGTATGCTGAAAATTCAGGGGGCAGAAGTGAGTGCTGTTGCTATTACTAGGGAGGTGCCTGGGAGGCTGAAAGGTCTGAAGGAAGATACATCACCTGGACCAGATGGACTATACCCCAGGGTTCTGAAAGAGGTAGCTGAAGAGAATCTGGAGGCACTAACAATGATCTTTCGAGAATCATTCATTTCTGGCATTGTTCCAGAGGACTGGATAATTGTAAATGTCATTCCACTCTATAAAAAGGGAGGGATGCAGGAGAGGTAATTATAGGCCAGTTAGCCTGACGTCAGTGGTTGGGAAGATGTTGGAGTTATTTAGGAAGAGCTTTTAGGGTTCTTGGAGACATGTGATAAAATAGGCCAAAGTCAGCAAGGTTTCCTTAGTTATCCTCTTCTTTGTTTGAAAATTTTTTGGAATTCTTTGTGGAAATAACAAGCAGGGTAGACAAGGAGAATCTGTGGGAGTTGTGTACTTGGATTTTCAGAAAGCTTTTGACAAGGTGCCAGACTTGAGGCTACTTAAAAGAGCCTAGGTGTTGAAGGAAAGATAGTAGAATGGATAGGGCATTGGCTGATCAGCAGGAGGCAGAGTGGAAATAAACTGAGCTTGTTCTTCCTGGTCGCTGGTGACTGGTGGTATTCTGCAGGAGTCAGTGGTTTATCACATTGTATGTCAATGATTTGGATGATGGAATTAATGGCTTTGTGGCAAAGTTTGTGAACAATATGCAGACAGGTGGAGGGCAGATAGTTTTGAGGAAGCAGAGGGGCTGCAGAAGGGTTTACACAGATTAAGAGAATAGGCTAAAAAGTGGCAGATGGAACATAGTGTATGGCCATGTACTTTGGTAGAAGAAATAAAAGTGTAAACAAAATGGAGAGAGAATTCAAAAGTCTGACATTCAAGTGGACTTGAGAGTCCTCATGCAAGATTCCCTAAAGGTTAACTTGCAGGTTGAGTCAGTGGTGAGGAAAGAAAATTTCCTCACCACCGACTCATTTCAAGAGGACTAGAATAAAACAACAAAGATGTAATGCCGATGCTTTATAAGAGATTTGTGAGGACTCACTTGGAATATGGTGAGCAGTTTTGGTCTACTAAACTAAGGAAGAACGTGCTGGCATTGCAGACATTTAAAAGGTTCACAAAAATTATTCCAGGAATGAAAGGCTTATCATCCGAGGAGTATTTAATGACTCTGGCCCACTACTCCCTGGAATTTTGAAGAAGGGGAGGATCTCATTGAAATCTATTGACAGTTGAAAGGCATACATAGAGTGGATGTTGAAAGGATGTTTCCTATAATGGGGGGGTCTATGACCAGGGGACACAGCTTCAGAATAGAGGATCTCCATTTAGGACGAAGATGAAGAGTAATTTCTTTAACCAGAGGGTGGTTAATCTGTGGAATTCATTGCAGTGGAAGCCAGGTAATTGGGTGTATTTAAGGTGTAGGTTAATAGATTCTTTACGTCAAGGTGTGAAAGGCTATGGGGAGAAGGCAGGAAAATGGGATTGAGATGGAAATGGATCAGCATGATGAAATGACGGAGCAGGCTCATTAGGGCCAAAGGACCTAATTCTGCTCCTATGTCTTATGGTTCTATGGTCTAAAAGCACCCAAGAAAAACTGTAGAGGTGACCTGTGCATGCCCCTGCAAATAAAAACATACCGTAGATTCCGGACTACAGAGCGCACCTGATTAAAAGCCGCAGGCTCTAATTTTAGAAATAAAATCAATTTTTTAATTGTAAAGGCCGCACCGGATTTTAGGCCGCACCGCTACTTTTAAATATACATACGTATCGGTAACACAAATTACGTTGCATATACTTTTTTACTGAACAGCACGAACAACATTCCAATATCTCCTAGCGACTGGTAAAAATATATATACTGCAGCCTACCAGGAAAAGTTATTGATCGACTTTAACTTAAAAGCAGCGTTTTCGCTCGGGTCTAATCGGGTCTGACGCGCTTGCGCAATGCGATCGGGTCTAATCGGGTCTGACGCGCTTGCGCATTGCGATCGGGTCTAATCGGGTCTGACGCGCTTGCGCAATGCGATCGGGTCTAATCGGGTCTGACGCGCTTGCGCAATGCGATCGGGTCTAATCGGGTCTGACGCGCTTGCGTATTGCGATCGGGTCTAATCGGGTCTGACGCGCTTGCGCAATGCGATCGGGTCTAATCGGGTCTGACGCGCTTGCGCAATGCGATCGGGTCTAATCGGGTCTGACGCGCTCGGGTCTTGCTTTTCTTCAAGTATTTTCCATGTTGATGCGGGTGAGTACAAATGACTGATTTACAATAATTTAATTGTGAAAGTGCGCTTGATTTATCGTACAATTTCATTGGACCTCTGTGAACTACTCATCAATTTTATTGGTCTACTGTTACGAGGCAAAATGTTTACGAGGCGGCATGAAAAAAAACCATGTATTAGCCGCTCTGGATTATAGGCCGCAGAGTTCAAAGCTGTTCAAAATGTGGTAAAAAAGTAGCGGCTTATAATCCGGAATCTACGGTACTCACAGTCTTGGAGATCTTTAGGGGTGAAGGTTGGCATGGGACCATGCCTGTAAGTCGGGACCAGTGCTAGGGTCCCTATCTTGTCCTGCAGCCTCATTAGCACCGCTGCTGGATTTCGTCTGAACCTTGGGCCTCTGGTACGAACTTGCCCGGGACCATCAGGGGGGCGTCGTAGACCAATACTGCCGAGGAGGTGCCCGGGTCCCCCTTGGGGGCTGCCCCCAGTAGGACCCAGGGAAGCTCGTCTGTCCAGTTGGGGCCCCTGAGGCGCACCATCAGGGCCGACTTGAGATGCTGGTGGAATCTCTCTACCAAACCATTGGACTGGGGATGGTACGCTGTGGTGTGATGCAGCTGGGTGCCCAGGAGCTGTGCCAGTGTTGTCCACAAACCAGACGTGAACTGCGCCCCTCTGTCAGAGATGATGTCCGTTGGGAGGCCGAACCTGATGATCCAGTTTGCAATGAGCATCCTGGCGCAGGACTCAGTGGACGTGTCTGCCAGTGGTATGGCTTCCGGTCATCTGGTGAACCTGTCTACCATGGTAAAGATATACCTGGCACCCCGGGAGACTGGCAGGGGGCCGACGATGTCTACGTGGATGTGTTGGAACCTCCTGTGTGTTGGCTGGAACTGCTGGAGGGGAGCCTTCACGTGTCGCTGGACTTTGGCGGTCTGGCAGTGTATGCAGGTCCTGGCCCAGTGTCCGACTTGTTTACGTAAACTGTGCCAGATGAATCTGTCCACTACCAGCATGATGGATGCCCGGATGGATGGGTGGGCCAGGTCGTGCAGCATGTTGAACACCCGGCGCCTCCATGCCGCTGGTACCATGGGTCGGGGTTTGCCAGTAGACACGTCACACAGGAGTCAATCCACTGCCAGGCCAATGGAGACGTCCGCCAACTGGAGCCCCGAAACAGCGGTGTGGTAAGCCGGGATCTCAGTGTCCAACCGTTGTGCTTCCGCCAGTGCTGCGTAGTCTATTCCTGTGGACGATATGCCTACTGAGTGGAGGCAGGGACGAGACAGTGTGTCGGCGACAACGTTGTTCTTCCCTACGATGTGGCGGACATCCGTGGTGAATTCTGAAATAAAGGACAAGTGCCTCTGCTGCGGATCCGACCATTGGTCCAATACCTGTATTGATCTCTACCAGCAAGGCGGCGGGACCGGATGGAGTTTCCCCACGATTACTGAGGGCCTGTGCGACTGAGCTGGGAGAACCACTACAGCGCATCTTCAACATGAGCCTGGAGCAGAGAAGAGTACCCAGACAGTGGAAAACATCCTGTATTGTCCCGGTACCGAAGAAACCACAACCAAAGGAGTTGAATGACTTCAGACCTGTTGCCTTGACGTCGCACGTGATGAAGACCATGGAGCGGCTGATAATACAGAATCTGAGGCCACAAACCAGGCACGCCCGGGATCCTCTTCAGTTTGCGTATAAGGAGAAGGTGGGAGTGGAGGATGCTATCACGTATTTGCTGCACAAATCCCTCTCTCACCTAGATGGGGTCAGTGGTGCTGTGAGGATTACATTCTTGGACTTCTCTAGTGCCTTTAACACCATCCAGCCCAAGATCTTAAGGCACAAACTAACGGAGATGGGAGTAGACTCTCACATGGTGGATTGGATAGTGGACTACTTGACAGATAGACCTCAGTATGTGCGGTTGGGAGACTGTAGGTCTGACACAGTGGTCAGCAGCACAGGAGCGCCGCAGGGGACTGTGCTCTCTCCGGTCCTGTTCACCCTGTACACATCAGACTTCCAATATAACTCGGAGTCCTGCCATGTGCAGAAGTTCGCTGACGACACGGCCATAGTGGGGTGTGTCAGGAATGGACAGGAGGAGGAGTATAGGAAACTGATACAGGACTTTGTGATATGGTGCAACTCAAACTACCTGCGTCTCAATATCACCAAGACCAAGGAGATGGTGGTGGACTTTAGGAGATCTAGGCCTCATATGGAGCCAGTGATCATTAATGGAGAATGTGTGGAGCAGGTTAAGACCTACAAGTATCTGGAGTACAGTTAGACGAGAAGCTAGACTGGACTGCCAACACAGATGCCTTGTGCAGGAAGGCACAGAGTCGACTGTACTTCCTTAGAAGGTTGGCGTCATTCAATGTCTGTAGTGAGATGCTGAAGATGTTCTATAGGTCAGTTGTGGAGAGCGCCCTCTTCTTTGTGGTGGCGTGTTGGGGAGGCAGCATTAAGAAGAGGGACGCCTCACATCTTAATAAGCTGGTAAGGAAGGCGGGCTCTGTCGTGGGCAAAGTACTGGAGAGTATAACATCGGTAGCTGAGCGAAGGGCGCTGAGTAGGCTACGGTCAATTATGGAAAACCCTGAACATCCTCTACATAGCACCATCCAGAGACAGAGAAGCAGTTTCAGCGACAAGTTGCTATCGATGCAATGCTCCTCAGACAGGATGAAGAGGTCAATACTCCCCAATGCCATTAGGCTTTACAATTCAACCGCCAGGAGTAAGATATGTTAAAGTGCCGGGGTTGATTGTATTTAATGTATTTAAGTAAACTACTTAAGAACTTTTTAAAAGCTATTATTAATGCTTTTTGAGAGAGTGATTTAGATGCATATATTTTTACTGAGTTAAGTATTGTATGTAATTAGTTTTGCTACAACAAGTGTATGGGACATTGGAAAAAATGTTGAATTTCCCCATGGGGATGAATAAAGTATCTATCTATCTATCTATCTATCTACCTTGGCCAGTGTGATGGTGAGGGGCTTGTGGTCCTTATACACGGTGAACTCCCTTCCCTCAAGGAAGTACCAGAAATGCCAGACAGCCAGGTAGAGCGCTAGCAACTCTCTGTCGAAGGCGCTGTACTTCACCTCTGGTGGCCGTAGGTACCGGCTGAAGAAAGCGAGTGGTCGCCACTGGTCCTCAAAGAGCTGCTCCAGGACTCCGCCAACTGCCCTGTCAGAAGCGTCGACTGTGAGTGCCGTGGGTACCTCGACTCTTGGGTGCACTAGGAGGGCCGTCTTCGCCAGCACCTCCTTAGTCTGCTCGAACTCCGCATCCCATGCCACTTCTTGGCCTTGCCGGCCATCAGGCTGAACAAGGGTCTCATGATGCGGGCTGCCGCCAGCATGAACCAATGATAAAAGTTGACCATCCCTATGAACTCCTGCAGGCCCTTGACCGTGCTGGGCTTGGGGAACTGGCGGATGGCCTGGACCTTGTCTGCTAGGGGAACTGCGCCATGTCAGTTGACTCTGTGGCCCAAGAAGTCGATCTCCGTCAACCCGAACCGGCACTTCGCTGGATTGATTGCCAGTCCATGGTCACTCAGGCGTTGGCAGAGCTGGCACAAATGTGCCACGTGCTCTTGGTGCAGACTGCTGGCCACCAGGATATCGTCCAAGTAAATGAAAATGAAATCCAGGCCGCATCTCACCAAGTCCATGAACCTTTGGAAAGTTTGGGCTGCATTCTTGAGACCGAAAGGCATCCTCAGGAATTCGAACAAGCCGAACGGGGTGATGAGGGCTCTCTTGGGCACGTTGTTGGGGTGCACTGGGATCTGATTGTATCCCCTGACCAGGTCGATTTTGGAGAAGATGGTTGCTCTGTGCAGGTTCGCCGTGAAGTCCTGGATGTCGGCGTTTGTGGTGTTGTTGAGCCTTCTGTAGTCTCCGCAGGGCCTCCATCCTCCTGCGGACTTGGGCACCATGTCCAATCGTACGATTCGCAGCTCTTCCATCTTACGGAACTCCTCCTTGGCGAGGTGGAGTTTGTTGGGTGGGAGCCTGCGAGCTCGGGCGTGCAGCGGCGGTCCTTGCATGGGGATGTGGTGCTTCACGCCATGCTTGGGGTCGTCCGGGAGAACTGCGGGGTGACTATGGAGGGGAATTCCACCAACAGCCTGGCGAATTTGTTACTTGAGAGGGTCATGGAATCCAGGTGGAGGGCCGGTAGCTTGACTTCTCTGAGCTGGAAAGTCTGGAACGTCTCAGTGTGGACCAAACGCTGGCCTTTCAAGTCGACCAGGAGGCAGTTGGCTTGTAGGAAGTCTGCCCCTAGTAGTGGCTGTGACACTGCTGCCAACATGAAAGTGCAAGTGAAACGGCTGGACCAGGCCGTACATCCGAATACTGGTGCCATTTGCAGCGGTGAGTTTGGGGCCTGGGACCGTGTTATGAGTGTCCATGTTTGGGGGGGGGGGGGGGGGGGGGGGGAAGTACGCTGACTTCTGTTCCGATGTCTACCAGAAAGTGCCGCCCAGAGTGTCGGTCCCAGAGGTACAGGAGGCTGTCTCGGTGGCCAGCCATCATAGCCATTAGCGACGGCTGGCCCCGGCGTTTCCCGGAAAAGCACATGGTGGACGGCAGCGGCGCGCGCCTGAGCCCCATCTTTGGTGATAGAAACACCATTGTTCTGAACTTTCGTCTTTCTCCCCCCGGGTCTCAACGGCTTCAGTTGCAGGGCCTGGGCTTTGGGGCATGCGATCGTGGCTAGGCCCATGGAGGCTGCTCCGCATTGCTTGCTCTGCCAAAGGACGTCTGCTTTAGCCGCGACCCTGTGTGGGTTGTTGAAATCCTCACTCGCGAGGAGGAGGCGAATGTCCTCTGGCATTTGCTCGAGGAACAACTGTTCAAATAAAAGGCATGACTTACGGCCGTCCATGAGTGCCAGCATATCATTCATGAGCTTGGATGGCGTGTGGTTGCCCAGGCCGTCCATGTGTAGGAGCCCGTTCACGGCGGGAGACTCCGAAGGTACGGATCAGGAGCACCTTAAGCTTAGTGTACCTGTCCTCTGTTGGTGGCTGGTGTAGGAAGTCGATAATCTGGCCTGCCGTTTCCTGGTCAAGCGCACTGACCACGTAGTAATACCGTGTAGCACTGGCTATAATGTCTCTGATATTGAACTGGGCCTCAGCCTGCTCGAACCAAACGTGGGGTTGAGTGGCCCAGAACGTCGGAAGCTTCAGAGAGACCGCGCTGTGCGAATTGCTCAGATTCATGGCTGGTTCCAGATGCCATCTGGAACGTTGGGGTCACCAATGTAGTTGCGCGCAAAGTGCCACGAAAGGAACACACGGAGGCAGAGAAAGCTGAACTCAAAATGACTTTACTGATTCAAACTCTCACATGACATGATGTCAGACCGTCCCGGGCCGCGCATCTGCCTGCAGCTCCCGATGGCAGTTCGAGTCCTGTGTGTGGGGACCGCCACAAGGGGTTACTATTAATCCCTGGGCACTTCTGAAAACAATCTGTACAGGCACAGTTCATGGCGGCACTGTTAATAAAAACCCAAGGAGCCTATTGTGGAAAACACTATTTGTAATGGAACCCATACTTTACTCCATACATTCCTGAAACACAGCTTTCTCATTGATATTTAATCTCCTGCTGCAGTAAGAATAGAAGCTATTTGATCATAAGGCTGCAAGTGTTCATATCCTGCCTTGAGACTGATCAATTTTGGAACACCGAGGGACTAAAGGAATTTGTAATCCAAATAAGAGCATGGACAAGGTAAAAGGAATAAATAAAGTAATGAACAGTGGAGAAGCCTGGGTGGTCCTGAAGTATCAACATTTTCTTTAATACCACAGATGCTTCTTGACCCATTGAGTACCTCCAGCAGATTACTCGTTGCTCAGGTACAAACATCTGCAGTCTCTTGTGTTTTGTTGGCTACACAATGTATTTCTATCTGGATTTCTTATGCTCCAAATAGATTATTAAACATGAAGAAAGTAGAAGAGAGATTTGAATCAAGTGGGCACTGTTCAGAATTAATCATGAACTTAATGAATGGCGCAAAAACTCAAGGGGAAATTGGCCATCTGTTGCTTCCTTCATTTCACTTACTGAGGCTTTGGCTTAACTTACCCAGGGGTCCTTTACAATCTGTGTGTAGGTACAAATCTTGATCTATCCACTATTAGATTAGGGTCAAAATTGTTAGTTTTCTTCCTGTTAAACTTCCTTGATGTTTGCATATATGTTTGTATAATAACCAATGTGAAAATGTTCAGTGGATTTTCAGTCATTTGTGGTAGAGCTGGTTCTGTACTTTTTCTAGTTAATTTGTCTCTAAGCATGAGACTCACAGTAGCATAAATCACAGACTGTCCTTGTTGTCTCATAGGCTGTATTATCTAAAGAATTCCCTCATCTATCCAGATCAACTTACAGCAGAGGGAGTTGGTTAGAATTAGAGCTGCTGCTTTACTGTTAATTTTTCTACCCTTTTAAGATGGCATTACCGAGGGAAAGCAACAACTTACTGGCAGTTTACAAAGCAAGAAATATAACTAAATACTTTATTAATAACAAATTTGCTGCAAAAATTATGGTACATGATCACTGCAAACAACGAAGAGGCAAGTGAAGACGAAGCTGAGTTGAGGGTTGAAGAGTTGAGAGTATGAGGCAAACTCGACTGAGTTTGAGGCATATTTGAGATGGACTCGCATGTGCAGCAGAGAAAAGTCATGGCAGAGGAGATTTGGAGCCCATCCACACAAAGTGTGAGTAAGGCTTGATTGAACTTAGAAAGCTCAGGCCCAGGCTGAAATGTGGCACAGGGTCCAGGCCCAGAGCATATCAATGCAACAGGGCCTGGGCCCGGTGCAAGCGTTGACCCAATATTTGGACAGTTTAAATGCTGGGTCATATTGAAAAGCCTGGATGTTGGGATCAGAGGCAAGGGTCGGACCAGTTCTGCTTATTGCTCCACAATGTCTTCACTGCACTGAGGCTGAAGCCATGGGCCTGCTCTAGCAGCTCCATAAGATAATGGTATAGGAGGAGAATTGGGCCATTTGGCCTATCGAATCTACTCTACCATTTCATCATGGCTGATCTATTTTCCCTCTCAGCCCCAGTCTCCTGCCCCACTTCATGCCCTGACTAATCAAAAGTTTATCAAACCCTACCTTAAATATACCCAATGACTTGGGTTCCACAGCCACCTGTGGCAATGAATTCTAAAAGATTCTCCACTCTCTAGCCCTCCATTCCCCTACTATCCATGTGCCTATCCAAACTTTCCTTAAACATTGAAATTGAGCTTGCATGCACCATTTGCATGCACCTCATTCCACTCTCATGACCCACTGAGTGAACAAGTTTCCTGTCATGTTTCCCTTAAACTTCTCACCTTTCACCCTTAATCGATCACCTCTGGTTGTAGTCCCACCCAATCTCAGTGGAAAAAACCTACTTGCATTTACCCTATCTACACAGCTCAATTTTGTAGACCTCTATCAAATCTCCTCTCAGTCTTCTACGTTCTAAGGAATAAAGTCCTAACCTAGTGAAACTTTCCTTATAACCTATGTCCTCCAGATCTGGCAAAATCCTTGTAAACTTTCTCTGTAGTTTTTTTTAAAACTCTCTTTTACATCTTTCTTGTAGGTAGGTGACCAAAACTACACACAATACTACAAACTGGGCCTTACCAATGTCTTATACAACTTCAACATAACATCCCATCTCCTGTACTCAAAACTTGGATTTATAAAGGCCAGGGTGCCAAAAGCTTTCTTTACGATCCTATCTACCTGTGATGCCCTTTCAATGAATTATGGACCTTCATTCTACCATGCTCCTCAGTGCCATGCTGTTCACTGTGTAAGTCTTATCAAATTGCAACACCATCCACATCTGCATTTGTCTCCATCTGCCATTTATCAGCACATTTTTTTCCAGCTGATCTAGATCCCTCTGCAAGCCACGATAGTCTTCCTCTACACCCCCAATCTTGGTGTCATCTCCAAATTTGCTGATCCAGTTAACCACATTATCATCCAGATTGTTGACATGAATGACAAACAATAATAGTGTCAGGTTGGGTCGGGTTACGGTAGGACTCAAGTGCAGACCAATGAATGCTCTTTTACCAGGATTTATTAGGGAGCACAATGGCAACAGTCTTTCAAAAACAGGAGGCAGGCACGAATCTGGAATGGCAGGTGGCAGTCTTACCCCGGAAAGGCAGTCCGGCGAGGGCAGACGATCCAGAGCGCACAGGCAAAAATCAGGTTCCAAAACAGGAAAAATCCAGAAACACAGAGTCCGGCAAAATCAGTTGGCAGCAGTCACAATGGCAGGCTAGAACGACTCAGGTCAGAGCTGGGATGAACTGGCAGAGAATGTGAGTCAAGGCAGGGTTTAAATAGACTGGGTAATGAGTGAAAACAGAAACAGGTGGGTGCTAGTGAGGAGATAAGTGGGTAATTGGCGAAAGTCCAATAAGGAAAGGAGCTGAGTCAAAACCCACATGGCCAGGTGAAAGAAGGCAGAAATTAAGGGCTGTCGTGGTCCAGAGCTATCAGCAGAGCCCCTTTGACCCAGTGTTCAGGCCGGATCCTTAACAAATAGACACAGCATGAATCCCTGTGGCACTCCACTGATCACAGGCTTCCAGTCAGAGAAGCAACCATCTACTACCACTATCTAGCTTTTCCCACAAAGCCATCGTCTGCTCCACCATTTCATCATGGCTGATCCCATGTTCCCTCTCAGCCCCAATCTCCTGCCTTCTTCCTTGTATTGCTTCATGTCTTGACTAATCAAGAATCTATCAGCCTCTGCCTTAAATATACCCAATAACATGAGCTCCACAGCCACCAGTGGCAACAAGTTCCACAGATTCAAAACTATCTGGCTAAAGAAATCCCTCCTCATCTCCGTTCTAAAAGGTTGCCTTTCTATTCTGAGGCTGTGCCCTCTGGTCTCAGACTCTTCCACCAGAGGAAACAACTGCTTCACATCCACTCAGTCAATGCCCTTCAACATTTGTTAGGTTCCAATTAGGTTACACCCAGTACAGACCCAGAACTATCAAAAGCTCTTTCAAACCTGGAATCATTTTTATAAATCTCCTTTGAACTCACTCCAGTTCAGCATATCATTTCTTAAATAAGAAGTCCAAAACTGATCAGGATATTCCAGTAAAGCCTCAATATTACATCCTTGCTTTTATATTCTTTTACTTCACCAACTCATCACCAACTTGAGCTGCAATTAACCTTTAGGGAATGCTGCACAAGGACTCCCAAGTCCCTCTACACATCAGATTTTTGAATTTTCTCTACATTTACAAAATAATCAGAATCAGGTTTATTATCATTTCATGTGACGTGAAATTTGTTTACTTAGCAGCAGCAGTTCAATGCATTACATAATATAGAAGAGAAAACAATAATAAATAAAATAAAAATCATAATAAATAAGTAAATCAATTACAGTATACGTATATTGAATAGATTAAAAAGCATGCAAAAAAACCCAGAAATACTGTATATCAAAAAAAAATGAGATAATGTCCAAGTGTTCAACATCCATTTAGGAATCGGATGAGAGAAGGGAAGAAGTTGTTCCTGAACCACTGAGTGTGTGCCTTCAGGCTTCTGTATCTCCTACTTGATGGTAACAGTGAGAAAAGGGCATGCCCTGGGTGCAGGAGGTCCTTAATAATGGATGCTGCCTTTCTGAGACACAGCTCCCTGAAGATGCCCTGGGTACTTTGTAGGCTAATACCCAAGATGGAGCTGACTAGATTTACAACCTTCTGCAGCTTCTTTCGGTTCTATGCCCTTTAACTTATTTTACCAAAGTGCATGACCATCTGCCACGTTGCCCATTTTCCTCAACCATCTAAGTCCTTCTGTAACTTCTGAATCTGGTGATACTTCAGAAGCAGAATCAGGTTTATTATCACCAGCATGTGTCGTGAAATTTGTTAACTTGAAAGATTTTTACTAATGTTTCAACAATCTTCTTCAGGTATCTCTTCCAGAACTCTTTGCTGTACGCCATTTGGTCCAGGTGATTTATCTACCTTCAGACCTTTCAGTTCCCCAAACACCTTTTCCTTGTGATGGCAACTTCACACAGTTCTGCACACTGATGTTCTTGAACCTCTGGCATACTGTTAGGGTCTTTCACATTGCAGAATAATGTAAAATACATATTCAGTTCATCTGCCATTTACTTGTCCCCTATTGCTACCTGTCCAGCATCTTTTCCAGTGGTCTGATATCCACACTCACTTCTCATTCACGCTTTATGTATCCAAAAGAAACTTCTGGTATCCTCTTTAATATTATTGGGTTGCTTACTTTCATATTTCATCTTTTCCTTTTAATAACTTTTTTTAGTTGCCTTCTGTTGTTTTTTTAAATATTTCCAATCTTCGAACTTCCCACCAATTTTTGCTCTTTTCCTTTTGTTCATTGCACAATACTCAATTCACAATAGCTGAGCCCCTGGTGAGCTCAATCATGAGCTGCTCTAAAAAGTCATCTCATAGGCATTCAATAAATCTGGCCTGTGTTCTGCTTAAGGCATTTATTTAACTTTATCAAATTTCCACTTTAAATAATTTGCTTGTAACTATTTTCTAGATAAAGTCAAAGGTTGATAACTACGTTACAGTTTAATAAAAGGTAAAATTTATTGTCCGTGGTATATCGCGGCATGTGATGATGTCACGTCCGGTTTCACCCTGTCTTGTGGGTAATTTCCGGTTCATAGAAAACAAGGGAAGTGAGGCTCACATCACATATGCAGCATGATTGTGAAAGAATGCTGCAGGCTAAGCAGCATCTATAGGAAGAAGTACAGTCAACGTTTCAACGTTTCAACCCTTCGTCAGGACTAACTGAAAGAAAAGATAGTAAGAGATATGAAAGTGGAGGGGGAAATCCGAAATGATAGGAGAAGACAGGCAGGGGAGGGATAAAGCTAAGAGCTGGAAATTTGATTGGTGAAAGGTATATACAGCTGGAGAAGGGAAAGGGTCATGGGACTGGAGGCCTACAGAGAAAGAAAGGGGGAGTGAACACCAGGGGGAGATGGAGAGCAGGCAAAGAGTGATTGTGAAAGTGGCAGAGAGAGGAAAAAAAAGAGAGAAAAAAAGGGGGTGAGTAATAAATAAGGGATGGGGTAAGAAGGGGAGGAGGGGCATTAACAGAAATTAGAGAAATCAATGTTTATGCCATCAGGTTGTAGGCTACCCAGATGGAATATCAGGTTTGTTCCTCCAACCTGAGTGTGGATTCATCTTGACAGTAGAGGAGGCCATGGATAGACATATCGGAATGGGAATGGGACGTGGAATTAAAACGTGTGCCCACTGGGAGGTCCTGCATTCTGTCGCGGACAGAGCGTAGGTTTTCAGCGAAACGTTCTCCCAGTCTGCGTCGGGTCTCACCAATACATAGAAGGCCGAAACCAGGAGCATCGGACGCAGTATATCACACCAGCTGACTCACAGGTGAAGTATCACCTCATCTGGAAGGATTGTCTGGGGCCTTGAATGGTGGTGAGGGAAGAAGTGTAAGGGCAGGTGTAATATTTGTTCCGCTTACAAGGATAAGTGCCAGGAGGAAGATCGGTGGGAAGGGATGGGGGGGAGGAGTGGACAAGGGAGTCACATTTCACATCCCTGTGGAAAGCAGAGGGGGGAAGGGAAAGATGTGCTTGGTGGTGGGATCCCGTTGGAGGTGGTGGAAGTTACAGAGAATTATATGTTGGACCCAGAGGCTGGTGGGGTGGTAGGTGAGGACAAGGGGAACCGTATCCTGAGTGGGGAGAGATGGGGTGAGAACAGGTGTGCGTGAAATGGGAGAGATGCGTTTGAGAGAAGAGTTGATGGTGGAGGAAGGAAAGCCCCTTTCTTTAAAAAAGGAAGACATTTCCTTCGTTGGAATGAAAAGCCTCATCCTGAGAGCAGATGCGGCAGAGATGAAGGAATTGCAAGAAGGGGATGACATTTTTGCAAGAGACAGGATGGGAAGAGGAATAGTCCAGGTAGCTGTGAGAGTCAGTGGGCTTATAGTAGATATCAGTAGATAAGCTGTCTCCAGAGATGGAGACAGAAAGATCAAGAAAGGGGAGAGAGGTGCAGGAAATGGACCAGGTAAATTTGAGGGCAGGGTGAAAGTTGGAGGCAAAGTTAATGAAGTGAACGTGCTCAGCATGCATGCAGGAGGCAGCGCCAATGCAATCCAGACCTAACCAGTTCCCCTCTACCACCACTCTCCTCTGTCTAGCAGAATTAGTCCTTACTCTCAATAATTTTTCTTTTGGCTCCTCCCACTTCCTCCAAACCAAAGGTGTAGCCATGGGCACCTGTATGGGTCCCAGCTATGCCTGCCTTTTTGTTGGCTTTGTGGAACAGTTCATGTTCCAAGCCTATGCAGGTATCGGTCCCCCGCTTTTCCTTTGCTACATTGACGACTGCATTGACGCTGCCTCCAGCACGCATGCTGAGCTCGTTGACTTCATTAACTTTGCCTCCAACTTTCACCCTACCCTCAAATTTACCCGGTCCATTTCCGACATCTCCCGCCCCTTTCTTGATCTTTCTGTCTCCATCTCTGGAGACAGCTTATCTACTGATGTCTACTATAAGCCTACTGACTCTCACAGCTACCTGGACTATTCCTCTTCCCACCCTGTCTCTTGCAAAAATGCCATCTCCTTCTCGCAATTCCTCTGTCTCTGCCACATCTGCTCTCAGGATGAGGTTTTTCATTGCAGGATGAAGGAGATGTCTTCCTTTTTTAAAGAAAGGGGCTTCCCTTCCTCTGCCATCAACTCTGCTCTCAAACGCATCTCTCCCATTTCACACATATCTGCTCTCACCCCATCCTCCCGCCACCCCACTTGAGATAGGGTTCCCCTTGTCCTCACCTACCACCATACCAGCTTCCAGGTCAAACATATAATTCTAGAACATAGAACATAGAATAGTACAGCACAGTACAGGCCCTTCGGCCTCCAATGTTGTACCGACCCTTAAACCATGCCTTCTCCTATATCCCCCCACCTTAAATTCCTCCATATACCTGTCTAGTAGTCTCTTAGATATCACTAGTGTATCTGCCTCCACCACAGACTCAGGTAGTGCACTCCATGCACCAACCACTCTCTGATATTCGCCTTAAACTTCCCACCCCTTACCTTAAAGCCACGTCCTCTTGTACTGAGCAGTGGTGCCCTGGGGAAGAGGCACTGGCTGTCCACGCTATCTATTCCTCTTAATATCTTGTATACCTCTATCATGTCTCCTCTTATCCTCCTTCTCTCCAAAGAGTAAAGCCCTAAATTCTCTGTAACTTCCACCACCTTCAAAGGGATCCCATTGCCAAGCACATTTTTCCCTCCCCACCTTTCTGCTTTCCACAGGGACCACTCCGTACGCAACTCCCTTGTCCATACATTCCCCCCCCCCCACCCCCATCTCTTCCCACCAATCTCCCTCCTGGTACTTATCCTTGTAAGCGGAACAAGTGCTACACCTGCCCTTACACTTCCTCCCTCACCACCATTCAGGGCCCCAGACAGTCCTTCCAGGTGAGGCGACACTTCACCTGTCAGTCGGCTGGTGTGGTATACCGCGTCTGGTGCTCCCAGTACAGCCTTCTATATAGTCCAGGATGGATTCCTGTCACAGTATGTTGACAGGCCAACCAGGGGGGATGCCATACTAGATCTAGTATTAGGTAATGAATCAGGTCAGGTCACAGATCTGTCAGTAGGTAAGCATCTGGGGGACAGTGATCACCACTCCCTGACCTTTAGCATTATCATGGAAAAGGATAGAATCAGACAGGACAGGAAAATTTTTAATTGGGGTAGGGTATAAGGCTATAAGGCTAGAACTCGCAGGTTGAATTGGGATGATGTTTTTGCAGGGAAATGTACTATGGACATGTGGTCGATGTTTAAGGATCTCTTGCAGGATGTTTGTCCCAGTGAGGCAGATAAAGAATGGTAGGGTGAAGGAACCATGAGTGACAAGTGAAGTGGAAAATCTAGTCAGATGGAAGAAGACAGCATACATGAGGTTTAGGAAGCAAGGACCAGATGGGTCTATTGAGGAATATAGGGTAGCAAGAAAGGAGTTTAAGAAGGGGCTGAGAAGAGCAAGAAGGGGGCATGAGAAGGCCTTGGCGAGTAGGGTAAAGGAAAACCCCAAGGCGTTCTTCAATTACATGAAGAACAAAAGGATGACAGGAGTGAAGTTAGGACCGATTAGAGATAAATGTGGGAAGATGTTCCTGGAGGCTATGGAAGTGAGCGAGGTCCTCAATGAATACTTCTCTTCGGTATTCACCAATGAGAGGGAACTTGATGATGGTGAGGACAATATGAGTGAGGTTGATGTTCTGGAGCATGTTGATATTAAGGGAGAGGAGGAGTTGGAGTTGTTAAAATATATTAGGACGGATAAGTCCCCGGGGCCTAATGGAATATTCCCCAGGCTGCTCCACGAGGCGAGGGAAGAGATTGCTGAGCCTCTGGCTAGGATCTTTATGTCCTTGTTGTCCACGGGAATGGTACAGGAGGATTGGAGGGAGGTGAATGTTGTCCCCTTATTCATAAAAGGTAGTAGGGATAGTCCAGGTAATTATAGACCAGTGAGCCTTACATCTGTGGTGGGAAAGCTGTTGGAAAAGATTCTTAGAGATAGGATCTATGGGCATTTAGAGAATCATGGTCTGATCAGGGACAGTCAGCATGGCTTTGTGAAGGACAGATCATGTCTAACAAGTCTGATAGAGTTCTTTGAGAAGGTGACCAGGCATATAGATGAGGGTAGTGCAGTGGATGTGATCTACATGGATTTTAGTAAAGCATTTGACAAGGTTCTACACAGTAGGCTTATTCAGAAAGTCAGAAGGCATGGGATCCAGGGATGTTTGGCCAGGTTGATTCAGAATTGGCTTGCCTGCAGAAGGCAGAGGGTCGTGGTGGAGGGAGTACATTCAGATTGGAGGGTTGTGACTAGTGGTGTCCCACAAGGATCTGTTCTGGGACCTCTACTTTTTGTGATTTTTATTAACAACCTGGATGTGTGGGTAGAAGGGTGGGTTGGCAAGTTTGCAGACGACACAAAGGTTGGTGGTGTTGTAAATAGTGTAGAGGATTGTCGAAGATTGCAGAGAGACATTGATAGGATGCAGAAGTGGGCTGAGAAGTGGCAGATGGAGTTCAACCTGGAGAAGTGTGAGGTGGTACCATTTGGAAGGACAAACTCCAAGGCAGAGTACAAAGTAAATGGCAGGATACTTGGTAGTGTGGAGGAGCAGAGGGATCTGGGGGTACATGTCCACAGATCCCTGAAAGTTGCCTCACAGGTAGATAGGGTAGTTAAGAAAGCTTATGGGGTGTTAGCTTTCATAAGTCGAGGGATAAAGTTTAAGAGACGCAATGTATTGATGCAGCTCTATAAAACTCTAGTTAGGTTACACTTGGACTACTGTGTCCAGTTATGGTCGCCTCAGTACAGGAAGGATGTGGAAGGAAGGAAGGGAACAGAGGAGATTTACCAGGATGCTGCCTGGTTTAGAGAGTATGGATTATGATCAGAGATTAAGGGAGCTAGGGCTTTACTCTTTGGAGAGAAGGAGGATGAGAGGAGACATGATAGAGGTGTACAAGATATTAAGAGGAATAGACAGAGTGCACAGCCAGGCCTCTTCCTCAGGGCACCATTGCTCAGTACAAGAGGACATGGCTTTAAGGTACGGGGAGGGAAGTTCAAGGGGGATATTAGAGGAAGGTTTTTCACTCAGAGAGTGGTTGGTATGTGGAATGCACTGCCTGTGTCAGTGGTGGAGGCAGATACACTAGTGAAGTTTAAGAGACTACTAGACAGGTATATGGAGGAAGTTAAGGTGGGGGGCTATATGGGAGGCAGGGTTTGAGGGTCAGCACAACATTGTGGGCCGAAGGCCTGTAATGTGCTGTACTATTCTATTTTCTATGTTCTACATTGGTGAGCCTTGACACAGACTAGGAGACCATTTCGCTGAACACCTATGCTCTGTCCGACAGAGAATGCAGGATCTCCCAGTGGCCACACATTTTAATTCCACGTCCCATTCCCATTCTGATATGTCTATCCTTGGCCTCCTCTACTGTCAAGATGAAGCCACAGTCAGGTTGGAGGAACAACACCTGATATTCCATCTGGGTAGCCTCCAACCTGATGGTATGAACATTGATTTCTCTAACTTCTGTTAATGCCCATCCTCGCCTTCTTACCCCATCCCTTATTTATTTGTTATCCCCCCTCCTTTTTTTCTCTCTGCCCTTCTCATAATCACTCCTTGTCTGTTCTCCATCTCCCTCTGGTGCTCCATTGCCCCTTTCTTTCTCTCTAAGCCTCCCATCCCATGATCCTTTCCTTTCTCTAGCTATGTATCACTTTTCCCAGTCAATTTTCCAGCTCTTAGCTTTATCCCTCCCCCTCCTGTCTTTTCCTATCATTTCAGATTTCCCCCTCCCCTTCCCACTTTCAGATCTCTTACTATCTTTTCTTTCAGTTAGTCCTGACGAAAAGTCTCAGCCCAAAACTTCAACTGTACTTCTTCCTATAGATGCTGCCTGGCCTGCTGCGTCCCACCAGCATTTTGTGTGTGTTGCTTGAATTTCCAGCATCTGCAGATTTCCTCGTGTTTATGATTGTGAAAGACTCCATTTCTATCCACAAAGAAACATCTTAGAGGCAATGCCGTAAGTTCATATGACGGTAGGCATGTTGAAGTAAATATATTTAAGCTGATTCTGTTAAAAGAAACAATGGTTGCTGAGGTTTATTTTCTTGTGCCATTGAAAGCATTGCTAGAAAAATTGTGTTTGAGTCAACCTAAAACTGTTGATGGTCAATACTTTTGTACTTTTAATGAGACTCTTTTGTAATACAGTTTGATACAGTTGTATTTTTACAAGTATTTATGATGCAAATGTGTCAAGAATGGAACAGACACTATATGTTTTGTATTATTTTATCAACAGTTTTCACCATACGATGTTAATGTGGAAGAGTGAACAGTAAACGGTCAACCTTACTGTGACTCTGTCTTCATCGGCTCCGGTTTAACTTGGTGTTTAGTCAGAGTTTCAATACACCGCACGGAAACACTACATGGTCCTTTACAATACATTAATAACTTTCCCTCAACTAACGTCAGACTCACTGGCCTATAGCTTCCTGTTTTATGTTTAGAGCTTTTCTCAAACAGTGGAACATTAGCTATCATCCATTCATCTGGGACTTATCCTGTTGCCAAGGATGATTTAAATACCTCTGCTAGAGCCCCAGCAATTTCTGCACTCGCCTCCCATAGTGTCTGAGGGAACACCTCATCAGGGACCTGATTGCTGTGACTTTCCTCTGCTAGGTCAGTCCCCTCAACAGTATCCAAAGTGATATACCTGTTTTTGCAGACGATGGCCACAGGGGTACTCTGCACTGGCTCCATAACCGCTTCTTCTTCTTGACTGCCACCCAGTTTCCTGCATCCTGCATCTTGGATGTAACTAACTCTCTTTATGTCCCATCTATCACCCCTTCAGCTCCTGAAATGATTCGGAGTTTATCCAAACCTAGCTCCAACTCCTTAATGTGGAGTGTAGAAGCTGCATGGAGATGCACTTTTTGCACTTTTAGGGACACTGGAGGTCTCCTTGCCTTCCCATATCCTGCAAGAGGAGCATTCTATTATCCTGCCTGGCATCTCTACTTTTCTAACTGAGCAAATGTAAAGAAGGGAGAAAATAACTCAACCTACGATTTTTTTTTGCCTTCTGTGATGGAAGCCTCATCTTGCTGAAGCCTTGAAGATCTCTGGCCTCAAAATCTCTACTCTAACTCAGTCCACTTCAACAATGGCCGCTCTGCTTGCCCCTGACTTAGTTTAATTTGCTCTTGCTAATCAATCCCGAAAGCTCATCAGCTGCTGCTCAAAGCTCCAAAACTGCTGTGTTACTGTCTTTTCTACTCGATCAGCAAATCTAAATGAGGTCACCCCTCATTCTTCTGAATTCCTGTGAATTCCTGGAATAGCATGGAAGGCATTCTTGATGTTGTTGTAACAGTGTGTGTTGTTTCCTCTGGTATTGGTGAAGACCCTTGACAAGGTGCCATATGTGATGCTGCTTACCAAGTTAAGGGCCCATTGTAATACAGGAAAGTTATTAACATGTTTAGAGCATTGGCCGATTGGTAAGAGGCAGTGAGTGGAAATAAAAGGATCCTTTTCCAGTTGGCGATCTGTTGATGGTAATTATATAGTGACATTTTCAATCTGACTAGGTTAAAATTCCCAAGAATGATGGTAAAGGTGTCAGGCTATGCTGTTTGGTGCATGTTGATCCCTTTGCTCAGATCATCTAGATCCTGTTTGGCCTGAGTGGAATGTACACCACTAACAAAATAATCACAGAAATCTCCCACAGCGGGTAAAATGGATGACACATAATTTGTGAGATACTTCAGGTCTGGTGTGCAGAATTGAGAAATCACTGATATATTTGTACACCAAGAGGAGTTGATCATGAGGCACACACCTCCACCTCTGCTTTTTAGAGATGCAATACTCCTGTAATGACAGTGTGTAGTGAACCCGTCAATCTGAATTGCTGTGTCTGGTACAGAAAGGGTTTATCAGGACTGCATGATACAAAGGATGTAAGTGGACCTAATATCCCTCTGATACAGCACCTTAACTTTGAGATTTATATTAACTTTGTATTTATTAGAGACTGTACACTTGCCAACAAGATAGTCGGTATAGGGAGTTGAAACTATTTTCTTTAACATACCTGTATTCCTGATCAGCAGCCACATTTCTTTCATAGAGTCTGACGAGAAGTACGGCCACATTCAGCATTTCTTCTGTCAGTTTTGAGCAGCGATACATTGCTCAATCATGTTAAAACATCTTAATTCATTGTGCAGACCTACAAAGCTGTTGTGATTCTCAGCTATATTAGCCTGAAACAAGATTATTTAATGGTATCCATCTATCAGCGCTGCAATGAGATCACAGTCTTAGACATCCCACCCTGCAAAACTTATTTCAGGGAGGTAGCACCATTAACTTGCGGGAGACACCCGGGAGGTAGGATGTCTGCAATAGAGTAGCTCCTTAGCAGCTAGCTAGCTAGTTTAAATAACGTTAGCTATGCTAATGAATGAATGAATGACTCCTGTTAAACTCACCTCAACATGTCTTTTACATTTTAACCCTCCATGGGAATAGAAAAGTCACTGTTGCAAACAAGGCAGCGAGCAACACTGTCATTATTTTTGACCCCTATTAGGCAGGGGTACACTTTAGTGTAGTCTGGGGTGAAGTACGTTTTTTTGGAACACTGTGCCATCTCTCTCACTCTCTCTCTCTCTCTCTCTCTCTCTCTCTCTCTCTCTCTCTCTCTCTCTCTCTCTCTCTCTCTCTCACTCTCACTCTCTCTCTCTCAAAAAATCAATTTCCGGGATATTGTATATTAAGGGAGCCGCTATCAATGTGCGGGAGACTCCTGGAACTTCCGGGAGAGGTGGGATGTCTGCAGTCTCCATAAGGCCATAAGATATAGGAGCATAATTAGGCCATCTGGCCCATCAAGTCTGCTCTGCCATTCAATCATGGCTGATCCTTTTTTTCTCCTCCTCAACCCCATTTCCCAGCCTTCTCCACATAACCTTTGATACCATATCTAATCAAGACCTATCAGTCTCTGTCTTAACTGCACCCAACAACCTTGCCTCCACAGCTGCATATGGCAACAAATTCCACAAATTTACTAGCCTTTGGTGAAAGAAATTTCTCTGCATTTCTGTTTTGAAAAGGCACCCTTCTATCCTGAGGCTGTGCTATCTTATCCTAGACTCTCCCAACATGGGAAACATCCTTTCTACATCTACTCTGTCTAGGCTTTTCAACATTCAAAACGTTTCAATGAGGTCCCCCCTCATTCTTCTGAATTCCAGTGAGTACAGACCCAGAGCCATCAAACGTTCCTCATATGATAACCCTTTCATTCCTGGAATGAATTCCTGGACCCTCTCCAATGCCAGCACATCTTTTCTAAGACGAGGGTCCCAAAGCTGTTCACAATACTCAAGGTGTGACCTCACCAGTGCCTTTTAAAGCCTCAGCAGCACATCCTTGCTCTTGTATTCTCGACCTCTAGTCACTGGCAGCCAACTGGAAAAGGATCCTTTTATTTCCACTCACTGCCTCTTAGTTACCAATCGGCCAATGCTCTAAACATGTTAATAACTTTCCTGTATTACAATGGGCCCTTAACTTGGTAAGCAGCATCACATATGGCACCTTGTCAAAGGCCTTTTGAATGTCCAGATATACAACATCCACTTTATCTATTCCACTTGTAATCTCCTCAAAGAATTCCAACAGGCTCATCAGGCAGTGTTTTCCCTGAAGGAAACCATGCTGACTCTGTACTATATTGTCCTGTGTCACCAAGTACTCCATCACCTCAAATTGACTCTAACATCTTCCCAACCACTGAGGTCAGGCTGACTGGTCTATAATTTGCTCTCTGCTGCCTCCCTCCTTTCTTAAAGAGTGGAGCATTTTCGATGTTCTGTATCTTATGTGGGAGTATTGCTTTGATTTGATCATTTTCAATATCTGGGCAACATTATAGAACTCCATACAGATACAAGATCTCTACACACCTCCAGATATTAAGCTAGGGCTTTGCATTACATTTTTTAGGACAAATGGAGAAATA
Organism: Hemitrygon akajei; assembly: GCF_048418815.1. Taxonomy (NCBI): domain Eukaryota; kingdom Metazoa; phylum Chordata; class Chondrichthyes; order Myliobatiformes; family Dasyatidae; genus Hemitrygon; species Hemitrygon akajei. The sequence continues at coordinate 693,462 of NC_133146.1, read as the reverse complement.
GTATGTTCAGCTAATCACCACAAATATGTAGAGTGGATACATCAGTAATAAGACTGAGTCATGTTGATTATAAGGAAAATTAACAAAAATTACAAAATATTTTTCCAAATTCCAAGTATGAAAGCATTAACAACTGCTGACAGATGGACAATCAGAATCAGAATCAGAATCAGAATCAGACTTTAATCGCCAAGTACCTATGCACATACAAGGAATTTACTTCCGGCAGATGTTGTCTCTCTGCTCATAACAATAATAATGATAAATATAAATGAAAATATAGATTATACATACAGGTAGTGCAATCCAAGTAATAGTTAGCCGACAGTTAACCAGCAGTTAACTGTTCAGCAAAGTGACCGCAGTAGGAAAAAAACTTCTCCAGTGCCTATTAGTCTTAGTCTGGAGGGATCTGAAGCGCCTACCAGACGGAAGCAGATCAAACAGTCCGTGCGCAGGATGGGAGGAGTCCTTTATGATGTTCCCCGCCCTCTTCTTCAACCTGGAAGAGTACAGGTCCACAATAGAGGGCAGGGAGGCTCCAATAATGCACTCGGCAGTCCTCACTGTGCGCTGTAGTCTGGTTCTATCCTGCTTGGTGGCGGCTCCAAACCACACAATGATGGAGGTGCACAGGACAGACTCAATGACTGCTGTGTAGAACTGCAGCAGCAATTCCTGAGGCAGACCGTATTTCCTCAAGAGCCGCAGGAAATACATCCGCTGCTGGGCCTTCTTCAGGATGGAGCTGATGTTCTGCTCCCACTTCAGATCCTGAGAGATGGTGGTTCCCAGGAACCTGAAGTTCTCCACGGTGGACACAGGGCTGCTGAGGACTGTGAGGGGAGACATAGCGGGGGGATGTCTCCTGAAATCCACTATCATCTCCTTTGTCTTGAGCGTGTTCAGTTCCAGATTGTTCCGACTGCACCAGAGCGCCAGTTGGTCCACCTGCTGTCGATATGCAGACTCATCACTATTCTGGATGAGTCCGATGACGGTAGTGTCATCTGCACATAGGAGTTGGAGGAGGTGCAGTCATTGGTGTAGAGGGAGAACAGCAATGGAGAGAGGACACAGCCCTGGGGGGCGCCAGTGTTGGTGATTCGAATAGTAGATATAGGCTCCTACTTGCACAGTTCCTAATTACTATAACAATAATATTTACTGCATATTACTGAACAGGAGACAGGAATTATTCAATGATAAATATTCACATACTATCAAAACATTTTAACATTTATACAAATATCCTTTTTCTTCATTCTTGTTTAAACCAAGTCATATAACAGTCTTACAGGCCAGAGGTTACTAACACAGACCAGTACAGAGAGATCTTTACTGCCACTCTCTGTCAATTCAATAAGTCAAGTCAATGTCACAAAGTCAAACAACCGAAGTAAGTGAAGCTTTTAGGCCAGGGTATGTGGATGGTAGAGGCATGGAGGGCTATGGTCCTGGCACAGGTCCAAGGGAGTAGGCAGTTTAAATGGTGGGCTGAAGAGTCTGTTTCTCTGTTGCGTTTTTCTATGACTGTCTTTTAACCTGCATTAAGATGCCTGTGAGGCCTTAAGAATTTCTGAAACACAGTTTGCAATAAATGTTCGAACTTGGAAGTTTCTTTCTTGATAAACTTCAGTACAGAACGGCTATGAGTCCAAAAATCTCTGTCAAGAAGCTACATATGCTACTCTTTCATATGAAGTATCCACTTAAAACAGCATAGCTTGCATGAAAGACACTTCCTGCAATCTTTGCTGATGTGTCCTGTACACAAACAGCCAAAGGAGATACTATTTTACTTTAAGAAGACTATCTTCTCACTATGAGCCCTTTTCTCCAGCTGAGGACACAAATCCAATGTGTATCCATCCCCACAGAACAGACAAATCCTTTTGGCTGATGAGACCTTTCCCTTCCTTTAATTCCAGGTTCAGTTTTAGCTTTCCTTCCCACAGTGGGCACTGTGGTGGTAAAGCTGTTTCCTTTAACTGTTGAATGAAGTTATGACTTACTTTTGTTCATTACTTTGCTTATTCTCAGTGATGGAGCACCAAATTTGTTACGATCTTAGCTTACCTTTCAACAAAATTAACAAAGTCAATGGAGGTAGCCCTATAGTTGTGCCTCTTGCAGTTCCCAGGTTACCATTCTCCATATACCCCTAAGGTTATAGGGTAATTTCTTTATAACAGTCAATATATTAGCAGCCATCTCCTATACTGCATTTCTTCAATGGCATTGCAACAGCCTCTAAGAAAACGATTGCAATTTTGAAGAGCTTTCACATCTTCAGATTTGATGAAGATCCATTTAGGCGGATGCAATTTTCTGCTCATAATCTAATTGTTCCTATAGTAGACTTAGCCTTGACATTTTCTCTCTTAGGGTCAACGTGCTAACCACTTCTATCAAGTTTCCTAGCTCAACCCCTAGTGTACTGTTCAAGGAAACAGAGGCAGTCATCATAGCTGTCTTACTTAAATTTTACACAGTACAACCACTGCTCTATGTCTGAGATGTTTTCAGTTGCTAAAGACTACACAAACCTCTGAGCAAACATTTATTCTTTACATGGTGCCAGGTTTGACAGGAGACTTAAGGTAGTTTGTAACTGGTTTACCGGTAGTTTTCTTTAGCTTTCTGCCAGTGAGAACTAGATTCCATCCTCCAGACCACCAACCAGAGGTGCTCTGTTATTCCAAGCAGTGCAGATTCAATTTCAGCCATGGAAGTCTGCAGTGCTGACAAACAGAAAGTCTGTCTCCACTTCATAAATAGCTGAAAGGAATATAGGAAGACAACAGGAGTAGACTACTCAACCCTTTTGAGCCTGTTCTCTTCCTCAGTGAGATCCTACCTCATTGTTGCCTCATCTCCGGTTTGCTACCTTTACTGTTTACTACTTGATTACAATTACTCCCAAACGTCAATTCATCTTAGTCCTACAGATTTTAGTTGGGACAGTATTCATTATCTCTATTTTGGAAAAAAGGTTTGTGTTTCTGTACACACCGTACATCATTAACTTGTGTTTAAGGCAGAGGCTGATAGATTGGTGAGGATGTGAAGGGATACAGGAGGAGGATGGAGATTGGGGCTGAGAGGAAAAATGGACCAGCCATGATGAAATGGTGAACCAGACTTGATGGGCTCCTGGACTTATGGATGTTGTGTGGGGAAATTTGGGGTATTATTGAATTTTGTTGAGAAACTGGATAGCTACAGGAAAGAAGGTTTGGAGATGATGGACTTATAGCGTCTCCCTGATGGCAATTTGGTGACTGATAGGGTGGGTGGAGTCAGCAGTAATTTTTCCAGCTCTTTTCCTCGCTCTGGCAATGAACAAGTCTTTTAATATCGGTAGATGACAGCCAATGATCTTCTCAGCTGAGTGGACCACTTGCTGCATCCTGGACTTGAGAGGGAGGATACGGTGGGAAACCAAACAGTGATAGAGGTGTTAACAACACTTCCAACGATGGTTGAGTAAATAATCATCAGGATACAACTCCTCGTGTATTAATTCATTAATTAATTCACTAATATACTGTCCTGCAAATTTGCACTTATAAATGCTGATATCATTCTGATAATCTGTACTACACTATCCACAAGCACAGGAGATTTGGTGCTGGAATCCAGATGCATTTCTCAAATACGTTCCTCTCATACCTCTGTTTAAATGAAGCATAATTTCATTATTTCTGAACTGCAAGCCCCTTGGAATTCCATTAATGAATCCGATTACATTTTGTATCCTTATGGTAATATTTAGCAATTTATTTGGACATACAAATCCCCTTACTTTTCCACAGTTACTCACCTCCCAAAGTTAAAACAAAATATTTTGACTTGTTAGATATATATTTAGCTGACTTCCCACTTTCCATACAGGGTCCGTCTCGCTACTGTTTCATCTACTCAATTATTCTCTCTGTATCTCTTTAAAACATCCTGCTTGCATCCACATAATATGATCGGTAGCCTCAGGAAACAGATCCTTATTCCATTAGCCAAGCCAGTGACTTAAGCCTTATGCTGTTAAATGTAGCAATGAAGCAGAATTCCAGTCCCTCTGTCAATGTATTATTTTTTTTCACTATCAGATTAACTATGCTCATTCCATCCAATGTCATGCTGACTGAAATGGAGAATATGTAGCCTTAAAAAGATCTTAATTAGTATTAATAGTAATTCCGCGTGGTTGAATTTCTAAGGAGTATTTCTAAGGAGTATGGTGGTGTTGGGACAAAGTTTCATAGTAAGGGAGTAGCATAGACCATAAGACAAAGGAGCAAAAATTAGGCCATTCAGCCCATCGAGCCTGCTCCGCCATTCCATCATGGCTGATCATGCATCCAACTCAAGGCCATACACCTGCCTTTTCGCCATATACCTTGATGCCCTGACCAATCAGAAAACTATCAATTTTCACTTTAAATATACCCGCAGTCTTTGCCTCAGCAGCTATCTGTTGCAGAACATTCCGCAGATTCACTACTCTCTGCTCTCTGGCTTAAAATAAAAATTACTTCTTAGCTCTATTCTAAAGGGTTGCCCCTCGGTTTTGAGGCTGTGCCCTCGAGTTCAGGACACCTCCAACATAGGAAACATCACATCCACCCTATCTAGTCCTTTCAACATTTGGTAGGTTTCAATGAACTCTCCCTGCATTCTTCTAAATTCCAGTGAGTACAGGTCCAAACCTGCCAATTGCTCCTCATATGTTATCCCCTTCATTCCCAGAATCATTCTCGTGAACTTCCTGGGGACTTTCTTCAATGACAACACATCTTTTCAGAGATATAGGACCCAAAACTGTTCACAATACTTCAAGTGTGGCCAGACTAGTATATTATACAGGATCAGCTATGTCTCATTGTTTTTATATTCTGTTCCCCTTGAAATGAATGCCAACATTGCGTTTGCCTTCTTTATCACAAGCTCAACCTGTAAATTAACCTTCTGGGAGTCTTGCACGATGACTCCTAAGTCCCTCTGCACCTCTGATGTTTGAATTTTCTCCCCATTTAGATAATAGTCTGCACTTTCGTTCCTTTTACCAAAATGCATTATCATATATTTCCCAACACTATAATCCATCTGCCATTTTTTGTTCATTCTTCCAATTTGTCTGAGTCCTTTTGCAATCACATTGCTTCCTGAATACTACCTACACCTCCACTTATCTTAACATTATCTATAAACTTTGCAACAATGCCATCAGTTGTACTATCTAAATAATTGATAAACAATGTGAAAAGTAATGGATCTAATACTGTCTCCTGAGAACACCACTAGTCACTGGCAGCCAACCAGAAAGGCCCCTTTTATTCCCACTCACTGCCTCCTGCCTGTCAGCCATTTCTCTATCTATGCCATTATCTTTCCTGTAACACCATAGGATTTTATCTTGTTAAGCAGCCTTATGTGTGGCACCTTATCAAATGCTTTCTGAAAATCCAAGTAATTGACATGCACTATTTCTCCTTCATCCACCCTCAAAGTTGTTACTTCCTCAAAGATCTTTTGGCTTGCCTAGCACTTTTCCCTGTGTAATAGTGATGGTACTCACACCTCTTCCCTGACACTCACAGACCTCTGGCACACTGCCAGTGTCTTCCACAGTGAAAGCTGATGCAAAGTACTTGTTAAGTTCATCCGCCATTTCTTTCTCCCCCATGCCAGCATCATTTTTCAGGTGTCCAATATCAACTCTTGCTTCCCTTTTACTCATTATATAATTGAAAAAAACTTCTAGAATCCTACATATTTTGTTGGCTAGTTTGCCCTCATATATCATCTTTCCCTTTTTATGGTTGTTTTTAGTTCCTTTTGTTGGATTTTAAAAACTTCCCAGTCATCCAACTTCCCACTCACTTTTACAACATCATTTTCCTTTTCCTTGGCTTTTATGCAGTCTTTAACTTCCCGTGTCAGGGAATGGCAGGGGTAGCCGTGCCTACCCCTGCCATTTGACAACTTCTTCCTCTGTGGGACCTTGTGAACTGTTCCCAGAAACTTCAGCCGCCATTGCTCTTCCATCATTCCTGCCGTCATCCCTGGGCAAGCTCCTCTCTCATGCCTCTGTAATTCCCTTTATTCCATTGCAATACAGATACATGTGACTTATTCTTATCCGTCTCAAATTGCAGTATGAATTCAATCATATTATGATCACTGCCTACTCAGGGTTCCTTTACCTTAGGCTCCCTAATAAAATCTGGATTATTTCACAACTCTCAATCTAAGATGGCCTTTCCACAAGTAGGCTCAAGCACAAGCTGCTTTAAAAAGCCATCGCATAGACTTTCAACAAATTCCCCCTCTTATGGTCTGACAGTAACCTGATTTTCCCAATCCCCTTGCATACTGAAGTCACCCATTACAATTATGACATTAAGCTTTTTACGTACCCTTTCCAGCCCCCTTTGCAATCTTAACCCGACAGGTTGGCTACTATTTGGAGGCCTATATATGATTCCCATTTTTTTTACCCTTGCAGTTTCTTAACTCCACCCACAAAAAATTCAACATTTTTTGATCCTATGTCGCCTCTTTCTAAAGATGTAATTCCATCTCTTGTCAACAGAGCCACACTACCACCTATGCCTTCCTGCCTGTCCTTTTCATATAAAGTATATCCTTTGATGTTAAGCTCCCAACTATGATCTTCTTTCAAATGATGCGTACAACGTCATATCAACCATTCTCTAGTTGTGCCACAATTTTATCCACCTTATTCTGAATGCTACATGTATTTAAATACAGCACCTTCAGTCCTGCATTCTTCGCCCTTTGTAATTTTGCCTCTGTGCAAAATTTAACTCTTTGCACTGTCTGCATTTGTACTCAATCATTGGCTTGTCTTCCTTACATTCATGTTACACCCATCATCTACTTGTAAACCTGTTGTTTCACCCTCAGCTTTATCATACTGGTTCCCACCCTCCTGCCATATTACTTTAAACTACTCCCAAAGCTCTAGCAAAACTGCCTGCAAGGATATTAGTCACCTTCGGATTCAAGTGCAACCTGTTCCTTTTGTGCAGGTCCCACCTGCATCAGAAGAGTTCCCAATGATCTAGAAATCTGAATCTATAAGACCATAAGACATTGGAGCTTAATTAGGCCATTTGACCCATTGAGTCTACTCCACCTTTTCATCGTGGCTGATCTAATTTTCCTCCCAGCCCCAATTTCCCGCCTTCCCTCTGTAGCCCTTCATGCCCTGACCAATCAAAAATCTTTCAACTTCTGTATTAAATACATATAAAGACTTTGCAAGTAATATTTATTTAACTTTATTTTACTTAGAACTACAAGCCCTTCCAGTCCAATAAGCCTCATCACCCAGCAACCCACCTATTTAGCCTAATCACAGGACTATTTCTGGAGCAGAACTGGAGTAGGGTGGATCCCTGAACCCTGCTCCAATTCTTCAGCCAAGCATTTATCTTCCACCTCATTCTATTCTTATCTTCACTGTTGCATGGCACAGGCAACAATCATGAGATTACTACCCTTGAGATCCTGCTTCTGAGCTTTCTTCCTGTATTCTGTTTTCAGGACCTCCTCCCTTTTTCTGCCTGTGTCGTTGGTGGCTGTTCACCCTCCCTTTTCTGGATATTGTGGATGCATTCAGAAACATCTCAGACCTTAGTACCTGGGAGGAAAACTACCTTTAGTTGTAGTCTCTCTCATTCTCAATGGAAAAAGGCTGCTTGCATTTACCCCGTCTCTACAACAGCAAGGCCATCTGGTTATTTGAGATAACTGCCATTGCAACACTGAGAGACATGTCAGCAACTTGGTGGGCCTTCCTATGGCTTTATGTTAATTCACACCGTGTACTTGTGGATTGAACATGGTTTGAGTGGTCAGTGCTTCCTGTCCAATGGGGACCTTTGCTCGATTTTGTGGTGTTTGCCTGAATGTTCACCCTTCTGTTTTATTGAAGTACTCAAAGCCCAGGTTTCTTGTGTGGTTTGTGAAGTTCGTGAAATATTGTTCCAATTGCTACCATTTTCTTTTTACAATATTTTTTATTCAGAAGACAAAAAAGATTTACAGAGTGCAACACATAGATACATCTCAACATAACTTGTGTACATTCATATATTGTAATAAAATTGATCAAAATGTTATAGCATAACACATAAAGGTATACCACTCTGTAATCAAAAATTTAAAGATAGGTCATACATCATAAAATAAATTTTTTATATATATATTGTTACGAAAACCCCGTAACCAGGTAACTTACCAGCAAAGATAGATGGATCAGCTGAGTCGGATGCTACTATTTTCAACCGTTTTATTCAACAAGGGCACAAACGTATGGTTAATACAAAACATTCAGATCATCAAAACTCAATCTAAAACACCGGTGTAATAATAATCATTCAAAACACAAGCTCGATCGTCGTCTAGGGGTAATGTAGATTTTATATCGTTCACTGGATATCTAAAAGTCTTTTAGATCACGGCAGTTTCACTTAGTTGCCGGCGGAAGTGTCGCGTTGGTGCACTTTTAGTTAGAAAGACAGAGAACATGAAGCATTTACCCGACAGGTTTTCCAACCTGTAGGAGGTAGTCGGAAGTCTCGTTGGGGGAATGGACTCTCATCTGTGGCTTCCCCTGTAGCTAGGCCGTCTTCCGTGGTGAAGTCGCCAATCCCAGGCAAGGGAAGGACGCACACGAACCCCACCACCGGCTGTAGCTATTAAAACGCTGTCACAGGATTTCTAGCGTTTCTCCTTCGTGTGTTTCCTTGGTGCATCTGAGGGTCCTCCCCTCAGACCCGCCTTTATACTTCTTCACGGGATCGCAGGTGTCAATCAAGTTGCAGGTAATGCGATCTCTCTCTCAACCAGCCCACTTTGCCCGAGGGCTTTTCAGGTGGTCTCCATGAGACAATAGTCAAAGTCACTTTTATTCTGCTTCTTGGGAGAACGTGGTCTTTCGCACGTCTCTCTCTCTTGGGTCAGTTGACCCCCCTTAACTAGAGTTCTTGCGATTTTCACAAAGGAGGGGGCCAACAGCATAACACCTCCCCCCATAATGGGTTTTAACCAGCGGTTAAAAACAGGTTGACACCGGATTTTCTTTTTTTTTGAATCTACATACTACACAAGCTTTTCTCTTCACAGAGTACTACTGTTATACATTCAAGTCAGTATCTAAACAGGTAACAAGTACAGTGCCCCTTTTCTTTAATACCTTAACCTCATGTGCCATACTAACGCCTGGTAGCATCAAACTTCAGCTCAATAACCACCTTATTTATTTGCTTTCTTCAGCAACATAACTAAGGAGGTGTGATCTTATCTTACATACATCTACAAAGGTTCATGCAAAAGACAAATTTTTATGCTACTTTCAAACTTAACAGTCAAGCTTCCATGGGTGTTGTCTTTATTATTCACATACTTTGTCAAAATCCCTTAAAACCGGCTTCTGCTATTTTAAAAATCGCGTCCCCATTAACCCTCGCCTTTTTTCCGGTTAATTCCCTCGTGGCGATCTTGGGCACCCTGGCGAAATAGGCTTTCGCCCGCTCCTTTCATAGGAGTTATTTTATCAGCGTGTTCCAAACTTAGACCACCCAATTCCTTAATTTTAGGCAATTTGTCGTTTTTCTCTTCAGGACCCGTCATGCTATTAGTTTCCAATTTAATATCCGCAAGCGATCTCGCTTTGTTCAGACAGCATTTCAAATTCTGCCTTTTCACACCACACTCTGGAATAACAATAGCGTGTGGGGCCCCTTTACCTTCCAACTCAACCTGTAATTGATTCACAGGCTTTGTGGTACCAAGCCATTGTCTCTGTAGCCTGGTTGCTGCTTTTGATATCAGTCCAGCCTTTAAATTTCCTTCATTCAATTTGGGAACTACACATCCCCCTTTCCCTTGAGTTCCGTGACTAGGTTCAGCACCATGTGTATCCCCATCTTGGACACACTCAAACGGGACATTGGCCTCTTCCAGGTTTTCAACACCCGTACCTTTGTCAAATTCTAACGTCCCCCCCTCCTTCCAGTAACTCTCCAGGCAGCCCCCTGTTGGGGAAGGCGCAACCCTGCGAGCTGAAACAACCTCCTCGGCCATGTCAGCTGACTTCTCCACAGTAAGGATACCCTTCTCCTCTAAGACTGCCCTCATTTCACTCTCGGGACCATCGAGAACATCTTTAGAACTCTCAACTTCTCCAAACAATTCTGCCAAACCAGACAGATCAACCACGTCCAACTCTGGACGTTTTAACAGCTTTATCCGTTTCTCATCTTTATTTCCTACCTCTAGGACCTTTCTCTTCACTAAGGGGGGAGCTATCTCCTCGCCCTTACCCCCTTTTACTTTACTACCTTCCGTTTTACCACCCTCTGAACCCTCGTGGTGTAGGGTCAGTAAAAACGTCTGGGCCAATTTCAAACTGCGCGCTGTCCCAGCCGCCGCTCTCGACAGGCTGCGAGTGACCGCGCATGCGCGATAGCTCGGGGACTCCATGGGCGGGGCCTCAACTATCAGGGCGGTTCCCATCTTCCCACCCGCGAGGTCATTACCCAACAGGAGGTCCACGCCCTCCCCCGGTAATTCCGGCAGGACTCCTAGCTCCACAGGTCCCGACACCAACTCGCAATCGAGAAAGACCCTATGCAAAGGTACGACCGCGGTCTGGTTCCCGATTCCTCTCAGGGCAACCTCCCCCGTCCGAGGACCGAAATTTAACACATTACGGCTAATTAACGATAGTTCCGCCCCCGTGTCTCTCCAAATTCGTACGGGGATGGGGGGGTCCCCTTCCCTCAAAGACACGGTTCCTTCGGAACTAAATGTCTCCCGCCCCTCCGGTACTCCATCTACCTGGGGCCCTCTTGTCAACTTCCTGATTACCACTGCACGCCCGATAGGGGTCGCTGCTCTCTCCCTCTCTGGCTCCTTTCTCGGAGCAAAGCATTTTGATGCAATATGCCCCACCTTTCCACAATTAAAACAGTTTAAACCAGGAGATCTCCAGGTTTCCTGTCTGTTATCCTCACTTTTTGTGCTAGCTCCCGGCGGAGTTTCTCCCTTAGCCGGCGGACTTTCCCTACCATTCCGACGGTCTCTCGGGTAACTTTTTGGCGAGGAAAACTTTGTCTTGTGGGTTAGGGCATATTCATCTGCGAGCCTAGCCATCTCTGAGATGGACTGATTCGTCCTCTCATTTAAATACATTCGGATCTCTTCCGGAACGCAACCTTTAAATTCCTCAATCAAAACTAACTCCCTGAGACGCCCATAGTTCTCGGCCACCTTTTCAGCTGTGCACCAACGGTCCAAGAGCACACCCTTCTCATGGGCTAGCTCGGTATACGTTTGATTCCACCCTCTTTTTAAATTTCGGAACCTTTGTCTATACGCCTCAAGTACTAACTCGTAACCTCGGAGAATGGCCTCCTTTACTTGATCATAATTCCCGTCCCTTTCTGTGGGCAGCGCGGTATATACCCGCTGTGCTTTTCCTCGTAACACACTTTGTAACAACGCCACCCATTGCTCTCTGGGCCACTGCTGATTCCCTGCCACCTTTTCAAAAAGCAAGAAATAACTATCAACATCCGTCTCCTCGAACGGGGGGACCAACCTCAACGCCCGACTAATATCAAACCCCTCCTCTCTCTCGTCCCCTCGAGTTCTTCGCTCTTGCTTTCGCCTGTCCAGCTCCAATTCATGGCCCCTTTGTTTCTCTTTCTCTTCTGCTTCTAGCTGCTTTAGTTTGAACACATGCTCTCTTTCCACAGCCCTTTCCTTTGCGGCTCTCTCGGCTTCTTTTTCCCTCTCAGCTCTCTCGGCTTCTTTTTCCCTCTCAGCTCTCTCGGCTTCTTTTTCCCTCTCAGCTCTCTCTCTCTCTGCAGCCTTCTCAGCTGCTTCTACTTCTAGCTGCTTTATTTTAAACTCATGTTCCAGCCTTGCTTTCTCCAACTCTGCCTGATTTGTCCCACTCACTAATCTCCTTTCGGGAATATTTTCCAAATCCTCAGCTGCAAACACCTTCTTCCCAACGTAATGCTGTTGTATGACCCTTCGCATTTCCTGCTTTTTCATTGTTGGCTTCACCGCTGTGAGGTCTAATGCCTGCGCCAAATTTACCAAGTCTGATTTTGTAGCTTTCCCTAGCGCCTCTACCGTCGGGTTTCTCCTAAATTCCGACACATCCATCTTTGCTGGTTTCCCGTCTGGCTACCTGCGTAACCAGATTTAAGTTTGGACTTACAGCCCGATTCACTGACCCTCCCGTTTGGTTTCAAATCCGGGACGAGAACCCCACTTGTTACGAAAACCCCATAACCAGGTAACTTACCAGCAAAGATAGATGGATCAGCTGAGTCGGATGCTACTATTTTCAACCGTTTTATTCAACAAGGGCACAAACGTATGGTTAATACAAAACATTCAGATCATCAAAACTCAATCTAAAACACCGGTGTAATAATAATCATTCAAAACACAAGCTCGATCGTCGTCTAGGGGTAATGTAGATTTTATATCGTTCACTGGATATCTAAAAGTCTTTTAGATCACGGCAGTTTCACTTAGTTGCCGGCGGAAGTGTCGCGTTGGTGCACTTTTAGTTAGAAAGACAGAGAACATGAAGCATTTACCCGACAGGTTTTCCAACCTGTAGGAGGTAGTCGGAAGTCTCGTTGGGGGAATGGACTCTCATCTGTGGCTTCCCCTGTAGCTAGGCCGTCTTCCGTGGTGAAGTCACCAATCCCAGGCAAGGGAAGGACGCACACGAACCCCACCACCGGCTGTAGCTATTAAAACACTGTCGCAGGATTTCTAGCGTTTCTCCTTCGTGTGTTTCCTTGGTGCATCTGAGGGTCCTCCCCTCAGACCCGCCTTTATACTTCTTCACGGGATCGCAGGTGTCAATCAAGTTGCAGGTAATGCGATCTCTCTCTCAACCAGCCCACTTTGCCCGAGGGCTTTTCAGGTGGTCTCCATGAGACAATAGTCAAAGTCACTTTTATTCTGCTTCTTGGGAGAACGTGGTCTTTCGCACGTGTCTCTCTCTTGGGTCAGTTGACCCCCCTTAACTAGAGTTCTTGCGATTTTCACAAAGGAGGGGGCCAACGGCATAACAATATAAAAAAGTCAACCCCCTACCAACTACCAAAGAAAAAAGCTGATGGCTGATAATGGATAATTAGGAAAAAAAACATATTCACTTAAGAAGAGAAGATAAAAATATACATAAAAGTCTGTGCATTGTTAAACTTTATAAATTGGAAAAGTAATTTAGGAAAGGTCCCCAAATATCATAAAAAGATTGTTTCGAATTTAAGACTGAGCAGCGGATCTTTTCTAAATTTAAATACGACATAATATCACGTAGCCATTGAAGATGTGTAGGAGGGGTAGACTCCTTCCATTTAAGCAAGATTGCTCTTCTTTCTAAAAGAGAGGTAAAAACTAAAACCTGTAGGTTAGGAGTATTTAAAGTTATATCTTCATTTGCAATAATACCAAACAAGGCAGTAAGGGGATTTGGGTCAAATTGGACCCTAAAAAGTTGAGAGAAGGTATGAAATACTTCTCGCCAAAACTTTTCAATTGTAGGGCAAAACCAAAACATATGAATTAAAGAGGCATCAGCAGAGTTGCATTTATTACAAAGTGGAGAAACATTCAGGTAAAAACTGGAGAGCTTCTGTTTAGAAATGTAAGCTCTATGAACCACTTTAAATTGTAGAAGAGAATGACAAGCACAGAAAGTTGATTTATTAACCCGTTTAAGAATTTTATTCCATCTATCATCAGAAATCTGACAAATTAGGTCATCCTCCCAAGCTTTTTTTTTATATTATCTAAAAAGTCTTGTCTAGAATCAATCAACAAGTTATAGATACCAGTAATAGAACCATTAACAAAAGGTTTTAAATTTAAAAGATCGTCCAGTAAATTTTTATCAGGACCTATAGGAAAAGTAACTAATTGGAAACATAGCAAATCTCTAATTTGAAGGTATCTGTAAAAATGTGATTTTGGGAGTGCAAATTTATTTGACAATTGGTCAAATGAAGCAAGAGATCCTGAGATAAACAGATCCCAAAAACACTTAATACCTAATTCATCCCAATCTTTAAAGACTTTATCAGTTATGGAAGGGATAAAAAAATAATTAAGGAGAATGGGAGATGATAATGAAATATTCACTAAACCAAAAAAATTTCTAAATTGAGACCAGATCCTTAAAGTTTGCTTAACAATTATGTTATCTGTTGTTTTATTTGCTGAAAAGGAAGAGTATGATCCAAGAAGAGAGACAATAGAGGAATTTTTTACAGAATTAACTTATAAGGAGACCCATGATGGGCAATCTTTACGATAAATATAATAGGACCAGAAAGTAATATTCCTTATATTGGCAGCCCAATAGTAAAACCTAAAATTGGGTAGGGCTAGTCCACCCATCTCTTTATTTCTTTGTAAGTAAACTTTACTTAAACGAACTTGTTTATTATTCCAAATATAAGAGGTTTAAATTGAATCTAAAGAATCAAAGTACGTCTTAGAAATAAAAATAGGTAAGGCCTGAAAAAGATGTAAAAATTTAGGAAGAATCTTCATTTTAATCGAATTAATTCGGCCAATTAGGGATAAAGAAAGAGGGGACCATTTAGGAAGCGTCTTTTTCACATAATTCAATAAGGGGTTTAAGTTTTCTTTGAATAAATTCTTGAAGTTTTTAGTAATTGTTACACCTAGATATGTAAATTGACTTGTAACAACTTTGAACAGAAATTTGGCATTTGATGACATTAGGTCATTTAAAGGAAATAGCTCACTTTTATGTAGGTTCAGCTTATATCCTGAAAAAGAACTAAACTGGGAGATTAAAGAAAGAACCAAAGGTAAATAAGTTTCAGTGTTAGAGATAAAAAGTAAAATATCATCAGCGTATAATGAAATTTTATGAGACATACCTTTCCTTAGTATACCAGAAATGTCCTTAGATTCTCGAAGTGCTATTGCTAAGGGTTCTATAGCTAAAGCAAAAAGTAAAGGACTAAGAGGACATCCTTGTCTAGTTCCCTGCTGTAATTTAAAGGGCTTAGAAATTTGGGAGTTAGTAATAACCTGAGCGGTAGGAGACAACTAGATTAATTTAACCCAACGAATAAAATTAGGCCCAAAATTAAACTTTTCTAAGGTCTTAAAAAGATAATTCCACTCAATTCTATCAAAGGCTTTTTCTGCATCTAAGGATAATATACACTCTGATTTTTTTTGGATGGTGAATATATCACATTCAATAACCAACGTATATTAAAATGTGATTAACGATTTTTAATAAATCCTGTCTGGTCGTGTGATATAATAGATGGTAGAATATTTTCAAGTCTTTGAGCTAAGATTTTGGATAAAATTTTTGCATCAACATTTAATAAAGAAATCGGTCTATATGAAGAACATACAGCTGGATTTTTATTTTTTTTAAGAATAAGAGAAATAAAAGCTTCATAAAAAGATTGAGGGAGTTTACCTGATTTAAAGGACTCTGATAAAACAGAGGATAAATAAGGTGTAAGTAACGTAGTGAAAGTTTTATAAAACTCCCCAGGAAAGCCATCAGGTCCTGGGGTCTTACCAGAATGTAAAGCACGTATAGCCTCAGCCACTTCTTCATTGGAAATAGGCTGATCGAACTGTGTTAGACTATCAGCAGACAATGTAGGAATGTTGATATTACTGAAAAAAGCATTCATATAGGTATCATCTGAAGAAGAGTCAGACTGATACAACTTAAGGTAAAAGTCTTTAAATAAGTTGTTAATTTCAGAATGGTCGGATGTCTTAGTTCCATTATCTTTAAAAATTTCTGTGATTTGACGATTAACTGTAAAAGATTTTAAGCAATTGGCTAATAAACTACCGTGAAATTGAGTTTTATCTCTCAACAGCTGTCGTTCAATTGGGTAAGTCAGCAGAAGACTATAGATTGGATTTCAATACGCTTATTACATATACTTGGATCTGGAGATAGGGCATACTTTCGATCAAGATCTTTTAATATCACTGCTAGATCAGACCTTTCTTTGTCAGCTTTTTTCTTTATATAGGTAGAGCAAGAGATAATTTCTCCACAAATATATAACAATGAAAAGTTAAAACGCCAACTTCTATTTGGTACAGAGTAAACAGGTAATCTTAAAGCCAGAAGCACAGGTGCATGATCAGACAAAGCAATCTCCTTATAATCACAGGATCATACCAGTGGAAGCAAGTTTCTATCTATAAAAAAAAATCAATCCGAGAGTACATATGACGAACCTGAGAGAAATATGAATATTCCTTTTCTTGGGGGTGTAAAAAACACCACACGTCAAGAATACCACATTGAAATAAAAAAGATTTAAAAAGTAGGACTGATTTATTAGTGACAGGGGTTTTACTTGAAGAGCGGTCTAATATAGGGTCAAGCCAAAAATTAAAATCTCCACCCATCACTAAGGAATACCGATTCAAATCAGGCAGAAAAGAGAAAAGACGTTCAAAGAACAAGGAGTCATCTGTATTTGGAGCGTATACATTCGCAAATACGATTAGTTTATTCCCAAGACTACCCGAAACAATAACAAAGCACCCATTTGTGTCAGAAATTACATTATGTTGAATACAGGATACATTCTGATCAAACAGGATAGAGACACCTCTCAATCTAGATTGAGAGAGTGAGTGAAAATGTATACCCTTCCATCCTTTGAAAGAATGTGAAATATCATCTTTACGAATATAGGTTTCTTGGAGAAAGATTATATGAGTTTTAAGTTTCCAGATATAAGAGAAAATCTTATTTTGTTTAACAGGGTTATTTAGACCTTTCACATTAAAACTGAGTATATTAATAAAAGAATCCATCAAGTATCCTTTAGTAACGTATAAAAGGTAATCACAGACATGTAGATAGTGAATAAGTAAAACAGTAAAAACATCCAATCAGCTTTATAGAAGAACCCATTTCCCCCCTCCCTCCCCCCAAAGAGAGAAATCAGCCAAGGGAGGCTGAAGACTAATTCTAACATTCTCAACCCAAAACTCCGGTGGCTCCAGAAAATATATATGTATAGCTGTGCTGAATAAACAATTGTAAATATTTATATATATACAAAAAATATCAAAGTAAATAAGTTTGCTAATTATGATCAAAAAACCATGGGAAAATATAAGTATTAGTCTCAATAAAAAAGGAAAGACAGATAAGGAAAATCAAATATGGAAAATCAATAAGTAAAACAACATATACTCGCGGGTGCAAAAAAAGAGTAAAGAAACAAATAGAAGATAATTAAAAAGGGAAGCGGTTTAGATAGCTTCCTACATAACACTGAGAGAATATAACGTATTATTTATAAAGAGCTGCGAAAAACAGCAAACGAGAAAATGGATGCAGTCTGCCTGCATGTTTTGCATAGTTTGAAAGATAACAAGGTGCCAGTTACTTAATCAAACAAATGATTAAGACTTTGTAAAACCAAGAAACCTTGTTATCAACAAAACGCCAATTACTTGATTGAACACCTGAAATTAAAACATTTAACATAAAACAACTCAAAGCTGAATTTAAGGATGGAGACTTTGTAAAAGTTTCTTAGCTTCTTCAGGCTTCGTAAACCAAGAAACCTTATTATCAGAAGTAGTAACCTTGAGTTTACACAGATCTCTGAGAGAAAGGCGACAGCCAAGCTTAGAAAGATCAGACATGACCTCTTTAAAAGCCTGTCTAGCTCTTAGAACTTCCGGTGGATAATCTTGAATGATCCGAAACTGTTGATCACGGAATTGTAATATACGTTTCTTCCTTGATTCACGATCTGTTCTTTAATCTGATAGTCATAAAAGCGAATGATAATAGAGCGAGGTTTGGCAGGATCCCAATTAGGCAGGGTAACTCGGTGAACGCACTCAAATTTTGGTAGTTCCGATAATAGACCATTCTATGCAGAAGTAGACCATTCGGCCCTTCGAGCCTGCACCGCCATTTTGAGATCATGGCTGATCAATTACTATCAATACCCGGTTCCTGCCTTGTCCCCATATCCCTTGATTCCCCTATACATAAGATACCTATCTAGCTCCTTCTTGAAAGCATCCAGAGAATTGGCCTCCACTACCTTCCGAGGCAGTGCATTCTGACCCCCACAACTCTCTGGGAGAAGAAGTTTTTCCTTAACTCTGTCCTAAATGACCTACCCCTTATTCTCAAACCATGCCCTCTGGTACCGGACTCTCCCAGCATCTGGAACATATTTCCTGTCTCTATCTTGTCCAATCCCTTAATAATCTTATATAATAATCTTATAATATATCAGGGAATAAATCTTTCAACATTTGAGCACAAAAATCGATAGGTTGATTACCCTCCAGTTTTTCAGGTAGCCCAAGAATTCTGATATTGCTCCTTCAGTTCCTGGTCTCCAAATCTCTAAGTTTCTTCAATAACGTGTTGTATTTTTTAAGTTGTTCCTTAGAAATTTTCTTGAAACCTTTGATATCCTTCTGCAACACCGGCAGAGATTCTTCGTGTAGCTTAATATGAATTTCGTGGTCATTCACAGTCTGTTGTATACTTCCAAGTTTCCGATTAAGCGTTTTCAGTTCAGATTTAACCAGGTCGAAGGAATTCTGTAACAAATCAAACTTCGATTCCAAGTCATCCAGTTTATCCAATTTTTTGAGTTTCTCTGACATTTGTTGAATCATTTCAGTCAAAGTCTCTAAAGTAGTCTCTTTTTTTGACTGCTTTCTACACATGGTGCTCTCACTGAGATAGGTTTAAACAGCAAAGTAAGCAAATAATTTCGGAGTACGTAGCTAGTGCAACCTACTCCATTACAGCCACCGGAATGAGGTCCATTTGATTTGAATGTTGTTTGTTTGGTTTGGTTGGTGTGCTGTGGATGTGCAAATAGCTTGTTTATTGCAAGTATGTCAGTACCTCCAGTTGAACTGTCTTTTTGTGTGTTTCTCCCTAGTCTGTAGTTTTGTATTGCCATGTGCTCTTGTTTGTTTTTGTGCCCTATGTGCTCCTGTCCCTGCTCCTGCTCTACTCCAGCCCCTGTATTACCCTGTACTCCACCTCTCACCTGTTTCCCATTATTACCTGTTTTGTTGCCACTTGTGTCTCATTGTGCTCCACCTACCATCTGCCTCTCTGTTTATTGCTCAGTGTATTTCAGTCCTGTGTTTTCACCTGTTCGTTGCCAGATTGTGCCAGTGAGTTTTCCTGAGCCTTTCCAGCATTTGTATCTGAACTCTGTCCATCTGAATATTGACTCTGCCTGTTTCCCAATTTTGGTTTTTGGATTTCTCTGGAATTTTTTATCTCCACCTGAGCGTTGATCCCGACTTTGTTGCCCCCCCGCCCCCGGATTGCTACTCAGTGAGTATCACAGTGCACACAGTGCGTGGTCTGTGTTTGGGTCGCTGACAGAGTATTGATTGTACAGAATACCACCGGTGCATTTTGAGAATGTGCTGTGGGTGAATGAATTGTGAATAGTGCAAAACAGGGAAAGCAACATGAGTGATCAAACAATGGGACTGGTGTCGAAGGCTCTGAAAAAGAGGCGGGCAAAAGAGAGGTTAAACTTACTACCAATGCTTTGGTGAATAAAATGGAATGTCTTCAAAAGGAGTATAAAAAATGTGAACAAAATTAAAGGTTTAATACCATTGATTAAAGATCTTATGAAAAATAAGGAAAATGGCTCACAGGTTCAATCTCAATTTGAGAATTTGCCTAACCATTATTAAGCTGCCACTACATTACATCACAGTAATTCCCAAGGATGCCCAAGGATGCTTGTTAAACACAGCAGAGCATTCAAAGAGGATGTGAACCAATGGTTGGTTCAAACATCTCACATTGATGGTCATCTCCAATAAATGAAGACAAATGAAATAACAAGCTTATTGGACAACAACAGTACCATTCATCTTTGTCTAAAAGAGATATTCAAATCTTTGATGGTGATCCATTCATGCATTCATGAAGGCCTTTGAAAACAGTTGAAAGTGAGACTAACTGCCTCTATTTCCTTGAACAGTAGACATGTCAGCATGTTGCCCTAAGAGGTTGTGTTAAGGCTAAGGGCTGATTTATACTTGTGCATACGGGCTACGCCGCAGCCTGTGCTGTAACCTTGAATTTCACTTCTGTGTCACTCTATGCTGTAGTGAACATACGCCAAAACACGAGTTGGTGGTGGGGTTTCTATGCCACTGTATTGAGTTTCTTCGTGAGAGACATGGACAAGGAAATGCATTTCAAACATTTCTGCATGTCAGCAGGTAGATTTGATGATTTGGTTCATCTATTTCGTATCTGTGTACACAGCCTACAGACATGGTGGAGAAGAAGCAACCAAGCAGACCAATCACAGTTGTTGGGGTCTGCATCACCACGACACGTGAGTAACTTTTCTGGAGATGGTGCATGTCACCCTACGGCATTGGGTACACGATACCTACGGCGTATATGCAACACAGAAGTATAAATCAGCTTTAGGGGATTGCTACAGGAATAATTTGGTATTGAACATAAAATTGTATCTACCTGAATGAAAAAGGCTCTTTCGTGGATATCCATCTGAAAACACAAAAGCTCTTCAAAATTACTGTCTTTTTCTTGGAGGCTGTTGCAAACCCATGTTCCAAAGTGCAGTCCATGTATGAATGTGATATAGTTGCTGATATGTTGACTGTTATAAAGAATTTAGCCAGCCAGTAGTGTAGTGGCATCAGTACTGTATTATGTTGAAGATGGTCCCGAGTTCAAATCCAGCCAGCTCCTTACACTCTTTCCATCCTGCTGGGTTGAGCATCAAGCTAGCCATTTGGCCTTGTGTATGGCTCTCAGTACCAGTAACTGTGGTGTTAACTGTTCAGGCTAATAAAATGGCTTCTTTGCAATGTTACTTAATGCTGTAATGGGTTTCTGTATCTGGAATGTTTAGGTTATAACTGTAGATAAAGGGGGAACTAACCAATGGAGAATTGTTATGCTATCTTGTATGTGTAAGCTGAGCAGGAGTTTGCGGTCTTTTTCAGGAGGTGAGCGAGGAGAACAGACATGTGAGGAGCAGACAGTGGTTACAGGGCAGCGGATACTGAACGTCAGCGGTTTGGATGGTGGTAGAAGGCTCGGAAGGTCATCATGGATGGAACCGGAGTTGTGAGCTCCAACGTATTAAAATATTATGTGCACAGATTGATAAACTTACTGATTTGGCGCCTTTAGGTTATCTGTTTCTACTAACCCATCACTAGGAAGTAACTATAAAGTTGCAATTATTTACTCGCCTTTGGTGTATTGTCTGGTATTAGTATTGTGAGCATGTACTGGAGGGGCATTACACCATATTTACACCGAAGTATTGCACTATTGGCAGGGCAACGGCGGTTCACCCTGGGTGAACGGGCATAAATTGGATGCACGGATGCTACATTTGTAAAAAAAACAATCATTTTGCTATGGAAATGGCAAAAGTGCTGCCTAATATGCCCTAAAGCACAAAAAGGAACAAAAAGAACAACAATAAAGAAACTCCTTATAAGGATAGATGGAGCACAGTGGCCTGGGAACTGCGAGCGACATAGCCATAGGCTACTTCCATTGACTTTGCTAAAGTTATTGAAAGGCAAGTAAAGATGGCAACTGATTTGGTGTTTGGGAATATACAGGATGCTCCATCACTGACAATAAGTAAAGGTATGAACAAAAGTAAGTCACAACTTTGTTCAAGAGCTAAAGGAAGCAACTTTACCACCACAGTAACACACACGAAATGCTGGAGGAACACAGCAGGCCAGGCAGCATCTATAGAGAGAAGCACTATCGACGTTTCAGGCCGAGACCCTTTGTCAGGACTAATAATAATGAATAATAACTCATCAGTTATTATTTTAGTCTGTTCTTTAGGGATGGATACACATTGGATTTGTGCTCTGAACTGGAGAAAAGGGCTCATAGTGAGAACATTGCCTTCCTAAAGGAAAATAGTATCTCCTTTGGCTGTTTGTGTACAGGATACATCAGCAAAGATTGCAGGAAGTGTCTTTCATGCAAGCTATGCAGTTTTATGCATCCCAGCATACTTCATATCCCCTCAAAGGAAAGGGGAGCAGAATCAGAAAAACCATGAAAGAATTAGGCAGTGTTCTGGTATCCAGTGGCCTTGGGGCTGGTGATCTTGAGTGTAAACTTCCCATTGTTCCAGCACAAGTGAAGTCTATGATTACTTTTATATTATAGCAAGGGTATAATGTTGAGGCTTTATAAAGCACCGATGAGGCCTCACTTGGAGAATTGTGAACATTTTTGTGTCCCTTATCAAAGAAAGGATGTGCTAATATTGGAGAGGGTTCAAAGGTTGTTCACGAAACTGATTTAAGAATTGAAAGGTTATATGAGGAGTGTTTGATGGCTCTGGGCCTATACTCACTGGAATTAAGAAGAATGAGTGGTGACCTCATTAAAACCCATCAAATACTGAAAGATCTTGGTAGAGTGTTTGTGAAAAGGTTATTTCCTATGGTGGGGGAGTCTATGAACAGAGTACACAGTTGCAGAATAGAGGGACATCCTTTTGGAATGATGAGGAAGAAGTTCTTCAATCAGTGAGTGGTGAATATGTGGAATTCCTTACCACAGGTGGCTGTGGAGTCTAAATCATTGTGTATATTTAAGGCAGAGGTTGATAGATTCTTGATTAGTCAGGGCATGAAAGGATACAGGGAGAAGGTATGAGACTGGTGCTAAGAGAGAGAATGGATCAGCCATGGTGAAATGGCAGAGCAGACTTGATGTGCTGTGTGAAGCTGAGTCTTCTCATATATCTTATAATCTTATGGTCTAATATCACTGCTAGGGCCCTACAATTTCTCCACTTGCCTCCCACAGGCTCTAAGAGAATGCCTTGTCAGACCATGGGGATTTAACCACCAAATTTGTCTCAAGATAGCAAATATCTCCTCCTCTGTAATCTGCATAGAGTCCATGAATTTGCTGCTGCTTTGCCACACTCTTGCAGATTCCGTGTTCATCTCCCAAGTAAATACAGATGTAATTAAAGTACATATATGTCACTGTGAAATTCAATTTCTTGTCAGCATTCACAGTAAGTACAAAGATAAATAATAGAATCACTAAAAACTGCACACAGCAAAGGCGGACACTCAACCAATGTGCAAAAGAAAACACATTGTGCAAACACAAGAAAAGATGGTGGGTGTCTTTGATGATGAATGCTGCTCTCCTGTGACGGTGCTTCTTGCAGATGTACTGAGATGATGGGGAGGACTTTCCCTGTGATGGACTGGGCCATATCCACTACTTTTGTAGCTTTTTCCATTCAAGGGCATTGTTATTTCAAAACAAGGCCATGATGCATCCAGTCACTGCACATCTATAGATGTTTGCTAAATTTATAGATGACATGCCAGATCTTTGCAAATTTTTAAGAAAGTAGAGAAACTACAATGCCATGTTTGGGATGATACTAATGTACTAAACTCGGGACAGATTCTCTAAAATAATAACTGTGGAATTTGAAGTTGCTGAGCCCCTCCACCTCTGATCCCTTGACAAGGACCTCTGGCTTCCTCCTTCCATAGTCTTTGGTTTTGCTCTCATTGAGAGGTAGATTTTATTGCACCACTTAGCCAGATATTCAATCTCCCTCTTACATCACCACCTTTGATTCAGCCTATGACACTGGTATCATCAGCAAACTTGAATATGGAATTCGAGCTGTGTTTAGTTACAGTCCTACATGTAAAGTGAAAAGAACAGGGGGCTAATCACTCAGCCTTGTTGTGCATTTGTGCTGATGAAGATTGTAGAGAGGATGTTTTGCTAATCTAAACTGACTGAGGTCTGCAAGTGAATATAGCAAGGATCCAGTTACACAAGGATATATTGAAACCTAGGCCTCAAATTTTATTGTTTAGTTTTGAAGGGATGATAGTGTTGAATGCAAAGCTGTAGTTATTAAAGAACAACCTGATTTCACTGTCCAGATGTTCCAGGGTTGAGTGAAGAGCCGATGAAATAGCATTTGTCATTGATGTATTGTGACAGTAGGCAAATTACAGCAGATTAAAGCCACTCTTCAGGCAGGAGATGATATGTTTTGTAACCAGCTTCTCACAGCACTTCATCACAGTGGATGTAAGTGCCACTGGATATAACTATTGAGGCACATGACCCCTTTCTTCTTGGGCACCTTAGGGATTAGGTAATATAATAATATATCAGCATTAACACATCCCAAAGCCATTCAATTGAAAAATTAAGAAAAGGTTCTTCATGAAAAGAATGGTATCCATTATCAATAATGTAATAACCCAAGGATGGGAAATGACACTTGTCATCAGCCATAAGACCATAAGATATTGGAGTACAATTAGGCCTTTTGGCCCATCAAATCTGCTCCACCATTTCATCATGTTTGATCCATGTCGGATGTAATGTTAAAATTGTACAAGGCATTGGTGAGGCCAAATTTGGAGTATTGTGTACAGTTCTGGTCACCAAATTATAGGAAAGATGTCAACAAAATAGAGAGAGTACAGAGGAAATTTATTAGAATGTTACCTGGGTTCCAGCACCTAAGTTACAGAGAAAGGTTGAACAAGTTAGATCTTTATTCTTTGGAGCGTAGAAAGTTGAGGGGGGACTTGATAGAGGTATTTAAAATTATGAGGGGGATAGATAGAGTTGACATGAATAGGCTTTTTCCATTGAGAGTAGGGGAGATTCAAACAAGAGGACATGAGTTGAGAGTTAAGGGGCAAAAGTTTAGGGGTAACATGAGGCGGAACTTCTTTACTCAGAGAGTGATAGCTATGTGGAACGAGCTTCCAGTAGAAGTGGTAGAGGCAGGTTCAATATTGTTATTTTAAAAAAAACTGGATAGGCATATGTACAGGAAAGGAATGGAGGGATATAGGCTGAGTGCAGGTCAGTGGACTAGGTACGAGTAAGTGTTCGGCATGGACTAGAAGGGCCGAGATGGCCTGTTTCCATGCTGTAATTGTTATATGGTAATTTGCCTCTCAGCCCCAATTTCAAATCTTTTTCTAATATTCTTTCATGCCTTGAACAATCAATAACCTATCAACCTCTGCCTTAAATATGACAGTCCTGACTGGAGGACTGTGAATAGTGGCGGGGATTGGTAGTGGGTCTGTTATTATTTGTCATCGATATCAGTGATCTGGATGATAATGTAGTTCACTGGTTCAGCAAATTTGGAAATGCCACCAAGATAGGTGACAGCGAGGAATACTATCAAACTTGCAGTGGGATCTGGATCAGCTGGAACAATGGCTGGAAAATGGCAATTGGATTTTAATGCAGACAAATGTCAGATACTGCACTTGGGTGGGACCAACTTGGGTAGGTCCTATATAGCGAACGGTAGAACACTCAGGAGTGTGGTAGAACAAAAGGATCTGGGGATACAATCCATAATTCATTGTAAGTGGCAGCACTTAGATAAATAAGATTAGTTTGTAAAGAAAACTTCTAGCACATCGGCCTTCCTAAATCAAAGCATTGAGTACAGAAGATGGGATGTTGTGCTGAAGTTGTATAAGATGTTGGCAAGGCCTAATTTGGCATATCGTGTGCTCCAGTTTTGGTCACCTATCTACAGGAAAGCTGTAAATAAAGTTAAAAGACTTCAAAGAAAATTTACAAGGATGTTGCTGGGACTGAAGTACCTGTGATATCAGGAAAGATTGAATAGGTTAGGAGTTTATTGTATGGGATGTAGAAGATTGTGGGAAGATGAGGGGTATAGATTGGGTAAATGCAAGCAGGATTTTTCCACTGAGGTAGGGTGGGACTACAACTATATGTCATGGGCTAAGGGTGAAATGTGAAAAGTTTATGGGGACCATGAGAGGGAACATCTTCACTCAGAGGGTTGTGATAGTGTGGAAATACCTGCCAGCACAGGTGGTGCAAGCATGCATGATTTTAATGTTTAACAGAAGTTTGGATAAGTACATGGATGTCAGGGACATGGAGGGCTATAGTCCAGGTTGAGTACAGGTTGATTGGATTAGGCAGATTAAATGGTTTGGCATGGATTAGAAGGGCTGAAGGGCCTGCTTCTGTGCTGTATCGTTCTATGACTCTCTGATTCTAAATTTACTTTGAAATCTGAGCTAAGTTAAATTCCCCAGCAATGGGTAGGTGACTTTCTCTGTACCCTATCAATTCTTTTTTAAAACATAGCAATCACATTTTCATGTAGACGCCAGTAGATCCTAAAGTGTGAGTTTTGTGAGTGTACTCTAGCACTTACATAAGCCCCAGCAACATGGCTACAATATGATGCAGTAACACATTTCTCTTTCTGGCTATGTGGAAATATCCATGTTCCAATCCTTCCCTGGCAATCAGCCCCAAATCTTTCTGCACTGCATTCACATACATAATGGTGCTGTTTCATGCACCCATGTTGAACTCATCAAATTCATCAACTTTGCCTCCAGCTTCCACCCTGACTTTAAATTCACCTGTTCCATTTCTGATACCTCCCTCTCCTTTCTGAATCTCTCTGTCTCCATCTCTGGAGAGAAACTGTCTACTGATAGCTGTTATAAACTTACTGATTGCCATAGCTATATCGACTATACCACTATCCACCATGTCTTCTGTAAAAATGCTTTCCCCTTTTCTCAGTTCCTCTGTCTCAGCTGCATCTGTTCCCAGAATGAAGCTTTCTTTTCCAAGACATCAGAGATATCCTCCTTCTTCAATGAGCAAGATTTCCCTTCCTCCACCATTGATGCTGCCCTCACCTGCATCTCCTTCATTACCCAGACATCTACACTCATCCTATTTTCTTGCTGCCTTTAACAGGGGTGGAGTTCTTCTTAACCTCACCTATCACAGCATGAGCCTCTACATCCAATACAGCATTCTCTGCAACTTCTGCCATCTCCAACGAGACTTGCCATCAATACATCTTTATCTTCCCTCCGTTTTCCACAGGGATCACTTCCTCTATGATTCTTTTATCCATTTGTTCCTTCCCACTAATCTCCCTACTGGCACTTAACTCTGCAAGCAACAGAAGTGCTACACCTGCTCATTCATCTCCTCTATCACCTCATTCAGGACCTCAAGCAGTCCTTCCAGGTGAGGCAACACGTCACCAGTGAATCTGTTGTGGGTTGTCTACTGTATCTGGTACTACCAATGCAACCTCATCTCTATTGGTGAGACTCAACATAAACTGGGGGACAGCTTTGCCAAGTCCCTCCAATCCATCTATAAAAGGTGGCATTTTCTCATGGCCTACCATTTTAATTCCAATCTCCATTCCCATTCCCATTCTGACATATGGTTGTATAGCCTCCTCTTCTGTCATGAAGAGCAACACTTCATATTCCATCTTGATAGCTTCCAACCTGTTGGCATGAAAAGTGATTTCTCCACATTTCAGTAATTTCTCCACCGTCTTCCCTTTCTCAAATGGCCTACTCTCTCCCATCAGATTCCTTCTTCACCACCTTTATCTTTTCCACCTATCACTTTACTTCATCCTCACTCCATCACCACCTGGTTTCACCTATCACCTTCCAGTTTGTCCTCCTTTCCCTCCACCCACCTTCTTACCCTGGCATCTCCCCCCTTCCTTTCCAGTCTTGATGAAGGGTCTTGGCTCGAAATCTCAACTGTTTATTCACTTTCATAGATGTTGCTTGGCCTGCTGAAGTCTCCCAGTACTATGTGCGTTTTGCACCAGACACTGGCCCTAAAGCTGTTTACATGCAGCAGCAGCCATGCCCTGGTATACTGCTTTGAGAGGCAGGCTGAATCAGGTGAGGGTAGCTGGTGGCCTCATACCCTGGTGAGATAGCGACATGCCTGTCCAAGCAGGCAAAATTAGCTCCAGCCAACCCAGCTGATGAGATGGCAAATCAAATGGCAAGCAAGCAGCTCTGGAGAGGACTGTGTCTCAGAGATTGTCAGTGATTTAGATAATGGAATTGATGGCTTTGTGGCAAAGTTTTCAGATGATATGAAGATAGGTGGAGAGGTAGGTAGTGCTGAGGAAGCAATGTGATTGCAGCAGGATTTAGACAAATTGGAAGAATGAGCAAAAAAGCGGTAGATGGAATACAGTTTTGGGAAATGTATGATAATGCATTTTGTTAAAAGGAACAATAGTGCAGATTATTATTTAAATGGGGAGAAGGTTCAAACATTAGAGGTGCAAAGGGACTTTAAAGTCCTCGTGTAAGACTCCCAGAAGGTTAATTTACAGGTTCAGTCTGTGGTAAATAAAGCAAATGCATGTTGGCATTTATTTCAAGGGGAATAGAATATAAAAGCAAGAAGATAATGTGGGCCTTTATAAGACGCTGGTTAGGTTACACTTTTGGGCCCCATATCTCAGAAAGGATATGTTGTCATTGTAGAGAGTCCAGAGGAGGTTCACGAGGATGATTCTGGGGATGACGGGGTTAACATATGAGGAGCATTTAGCAGCTTTGTGTCTGTCCTCACTGGAATTTAGAAGAATGCAGGGGGATCTCATTGAAACCTACCGAATATTGAAAGGACTAAATAGGGTGGATGAGCAGAGGATGGTATCCAGAACTAGAGGGCACATACTCAAATTTGAGGGACGACCCTTAAGAACAGAGGTAAGGAGGAATGTTTTTTAGCCATTTTTAGTAAATCTGTGGATTGCTCTGCCACAGACAGTGGTGGAAGCCAAGTCCGTGGGTATATTTAGGGTGGAAGTTGATTGTTTCCTGATCGGTCAGGGTATCAGAGAATATGGAGAGAACACAGGTGTATGAGGTTGAGTGGGATCCAGGATCAGCCATGATGGAATGGCAGAGCAGACTCGATGGCCTGAATGGCCTAATTCTGCTCCTGTATCTTATGGTCTAAGTTATGGTCATCCACTGCAACTAAGGGAGATCCAAGTTTGTCCTGCTTGTTTGTACCAATGGACCCGAACTTTTGAGGTTGAGAGAGTCGTACTGCCCCAGTACAATGGCTTTTCCAATTTAAAACCTCTCTCCTGCACAGGTTTTGGACAACAAACAATCACCATTCTCCATATACTCTCAGTGGCCACTTTATTATATACATCTTGTACTTAATGAAGTGACCACTGCATTTCATTCATGGTATTCGTCTGCTGTAGCTAATACACTTCAAGGTTCAATACTCGGAGTTTCTCTTCTGGACACCACTGTTGTAATATGAGTTAATACTGCCTTCCTGTCAGCTTGAGCTGTTCGCCTCTGAGGCATTTTTGCCCACAGAACTGCTACTCACTGGATGTTGTTTTATTTTCCTCACCTTTCTCTATAAACTCTAGGGACTTCTGTGTGTGAAAATCTAAGGAGCTCAGCAGTTTCAGAGATACTTCAACCACCCATCTGGCACCAATAATCATTCCATGGTCAAAATCATTTAGATCACATTTTTTCCACTATTCTGATATTTGGTCTTTCTGAATAAAAATTAACTCTCTTAACCACCTCTGTATGTTTTTGTGCTTAGAGTTGCTGCCACATGATTGACTGATTAAATATTTGCAGTAATGAGCACGTGTACATGTGTACCTAATAAAATGGCCACTCAGTGTATGTATTCCATTGACGTTGATTATTGAACAATGAATCAATATAGGTCAGTTTATTCTAACTTTTGCTAGGTCACTAGTTAAGTGGTAGATTGAATACAATGGGGACTATCATCAAAATAACGATTTTGGCAGATGTTTTAGAGTAACAATATGGTTACTTTGGAGACCAAATATCTTAAGTTCTTGAAAAGCTCAAACAACTGGAATGATTTCCTGATCTACACTGCTACCTTGCACTGGGATAGATGAGGCAGATTAAAAGCCCATTAAAATGTTTATCCAACGTTATATTAGATTTGTTGAATAGACCCCAAATATTGTAGCTGCATTATTAACTTCTACAGACAGATACTGGTTATATGCTATTTGAGCTAGAACAAAAACAAATTATAGAAGTGTGCTCTAAGATGATCAAATATTCATTAAAGCACATTACTATACATTATCTGGTTGGCTTAGCACAATATCTTACACAAACTTTTGTGAAATTGAAGTTGAAAGGTCTTTGTCAACTGAATGCTGGGCAAATGTATGGTGGGGGAGGGAGGGTGTAATGATTTTATGTGCCTCATCCGCCTGCACTCCAGGGAATAACATCCTAATGTTTTAAGTCCTTGTCATTCAAGTTCTGCAGTCCCAGTATTGCAGCCTCATTATTCATCACTGGAGCACACAGAGCAATGTGCTCAATTCAGGTCATCTCATTATAGGAAGAATGTAGAAGCTTGGGAGGGTGCTTGAGAGATTTACCAGGATGCTGCCTGGGTTAGAGAGCATATGAGGAAAGGTTCAATGAGCTATGGTTTTTCTCCTTAGAGCAAAGGAGAATGAGTGGAGACTTAATTGAAGTGTACAATATGATAAGAGGAATAAGTAGAATGGACATCCAATACCTTTTTCCCAGGGCACCAATGACCAATACAAAACTTTTAGCTGATATCATTGATGGGTTTTTTACACAGAGTGCTATGTGCCTGAAACATTAGGGATATGTAAGAAACTCTTAGGAACATGGATGAAAGAAAAATAGAGGGCTATGTTGAAGGGTTAGAAAGATCTTGGAGTAGGTTAAAAGGATGGCAAAAATTCATGGGGAAAAGGACTTGTACTGTTTTCAACTGTTCTATGAGAACTGGGAGCTACAAATGTAGTTCAAGGTTGAAATTACCTGGGTTGTCACTGGTTGCAAGTTGACAGGTTCTGGTTTTCAGTGGGTATACACTGTCTTCATCCACCATGTGAGTCTACAAACACAACAACATGAAATGCAGGCAGATGTGAGAGCTGGAAACTACACCATTCAGAGTTCAACCCCAACATGATGCTTAGAGAACTGTGCATGATGCTGTAGAGAAAGGTCCAGGAGTACGACCATCAAGCTAGTCTCTTTTGCCCAAGTGTTGCCCATATCTCTCTACATCCCTCTTATCCAACTATGTTTCAGAAGTATTTAATGTACCTGCCTCTACAACTTCCTCTGGCAGCACTCTTCTTATATGTACCACCCTCAGGCTTCTTTTAAATCTTTCCCCTCTCACATTTAACCTAAAACCTCCCACTTTTGGTTAAAACCTCAGTGAAAAAGACTGTGTATGTTCACCCTGATGATTATATACACCAATATAAGGCCACCCCTCAACCTTCTGCATTACATCAAATAAAGCCCTTGACCAAGTAAATTAACTGTCCTCTCTAAAAGAGGAACATATCTTCTTGTGTAACCATATAGCCATGTAACAATTACAGCACAGAAACAGGCCATCTCGGCCCTTCTAGTCCGTGCCAAACGCTTACTCTCACCTAGTCCCACCTACCTGCACTCAGCCCATAACCCTCCATTCCTTTCCTGTCCATATACCTTTCCAATTTTACTTTAAATGGCAATATCGAACCTGCCTCTACTACTTCTACTGCAAGCTCATTCCACATAGCTACCACTCTCTGAGTAAAGAAATTCCCCCTCATGTTACCCCTAAACTTTTGCCCCCTAACTCTCAACTTATGTCCTCTTGTTTAAATCTCCCCTACTCTCAATGGTAAAAGCCTATCAACGTCAACTCTATCTATCCCCCTCATAATTTTAAATACCTCTATCAAGTCCCCCCTCAACCTTCTACGCTCCAAAGAATAAAGACCTAACTTGTTCAACCTTTCTCTATAAAGTCCATCTCAATTGGTATCACAACACTTTTTTTAACCAACCTTTGAAATCAAGAAATGACTTAATCTCATTCTAGTTCTGTGGCTGATGAAGCCAATGTGGGGACCACAAAATACTGGCAGGGCAGGGATGTGGGTAGTTTATGGGCTAGTGCATGCTTTCCCCTACTTCTGCTGGTTTACTGTGTGGTCTTCATGCATGGACTTAGTGTCTTTTACTTTGAGCAGTCATGAGCCAGAGACTCCCATAGTCAGTAGGAAGATTACACTTCCTAAAGAAAACCATAAGACCATAAAACATAAGAGGAGAATTAGGCCATTCAGCCTATCAAGTCTGCTCCGCCATGCTATTATGGCTGATCCTGAATCCCACTCAATCCCATAGATCTGCCTTCTCGCTACATCCTTTGATATTCTGACTGATCAGGAAACAATCAATTTCCACCTTAAATGCACCCATGGACTTGGCCTTTACAGTAGTTTGTGGAGTATCCATAAACATATCCATCTGGCTACTTGGTTGCATGGAAGCTCAGAAGAAAGTGTTGGAAGACCTGAATGTAATCTGTTACCAACTCATCAGCACCAACAGTATATTCTTAGGAATACAAGGGATTCTGCAGATGCTGGAATAAAGGATATAATTAGGGCCTTGTTAAAACAATCACATCCGTGGACTATTTACAAAGTGACAAAGGCGTGAAATGATTTAGTAGACAAGCTTCTCACTGGACACACTGGCATGGGCTACATTAGACCTAAAACAGATTAAATCAATAATATGGGGAAAAATAAGATGTTCAATTGCTGCCTGTCATGAGAGACCGGGATAGAGAGGAGCAAATGTTTCTATCACTGTGCATTGCAACATATGTAACTGGGAAAAGTGCAGGTAAGTGTGGCACTCTGCAGCAATGGAGTCTGGCAGCTTCATGCATGGCTCCACTGCCAGCCAGCATTCAGAGATGGAAAAAAAAGTGATTGCTGTGCAGGGCATCAGCAGCATTATATCAAAGCAATGTGTTGCTCTGTGCCTGGGCCATGATGGCCAATATCTTTATGTGCTTTTAATCCAGTTTTTGAATACTAAGGTGAGCTTCTCTGGATTTTTTTGGTTTGTTTGTTTAGAGCTACAGTGTGAAACAGGCCTTTCTGGCCCAACGAGCTGCAGCACCCAGCAACCCAGCTATTTAATACAAGCCTAATCACAGCACAATTTACAATAACCAATTAATGTTCTAACCAATACATTTTTGGATTGTGGGAGGTAACCAGAGCACATAAAGGAAATCCACTCAATCATGGGGAGAACATCAAAACTCCTTACAGACAGCGCTGGAGTTGAACTCTGAATTCCAGAATATGCCAAGCTGTAATAGTATCACACTAACTGCTCACTGTGGTGCACTCTTATAACACAAATCTGTAATAGTGTCACACTAACTGCTACACTGTGGTGAACTCTTACAACACCATCTTACAACATCAATCTGTACTTTGGTCTTGCAAGTATAGTGAAGGTGCTGTATACTTTCCCAAAGGGACCTTAAGGGAGATTTACATGTGTTAGTTGGTTGCTCTGAACAAGTTATTTTGCAGACATTTAAGTACCTGCCTTACAAGGCAAAGACAATTAAGATGAAAAAATGCTGTGAACTCAGCCAGGAACTATGATTCTTAATCATAAGAAAACATGCTCTGAAATTCTCCAAATGCAAAGAAATAACTTGTTGTAAGTTGTTGTGAGAAATGAATGTACAAATGTGAATATGAAAGTCTGTGTGTGTGTTTCTACCTGAAATAATTTCAGTTCTTTCATAAAAACTGTCTCCCCATTTTAACTTCTGACCATGAAAACCATAAGACATGGGAAGAAAATTAGATCATTTGGCCCATCAAGTGTGCTCTACCTTTAAATTATGGTTTATCATGCCTCACAGCTCCATTCTCCTGCCTTTTTGTCTGTAACTTTCAATTCTCTTACTACTCATGAACCTATCAACATCTGCTTTACATATACCCAATGACTTGGGCTCCACAGTCATCTGTGGCAATGAATTCCACTGATTCACCACCTTCTGACTAAAGAAATTCTTCCTCAACTTTGGTTTAAATGGATATACTTGTATTCTGCAGCTGTGCCTTCCAGCCCTGGACTCCCCCACTGTTGGAAATATCCTCTTCACATCCACACTATCTAGGCTTTTCAATATTTGATAGGTTCTGTCTGAACCCTCATGAAGTTCCAGGACCATTTGTACCATGATAAAATTACTGCATAATTTCAAGTTTCCGTTTTTCCAGACAACAAATCAAGAAAGCAGCAGAAAGGAACTGGAACATGGGAGTGGTCCCAGTGGAAGACTGGCAAGAATTTGCTTGAGAATTTAGATCATTTGGACAGACATATCCACCTCCTTCATGTTATGGGATGAATGTATGTGAGCCCATTTCAGGAATACATACTGTGAAATCAGTATCAGGAACTGAGCAGAGAACATTACCACCTCATGTTCTCAATGTTACTTAGTTGTTTGTTTTTTATTATTATTTAATTTGCAGTTTGTCTTTTGCACACTGACTTTTTGCCTGTCTTTGATTGGGTGTTGTGTGCATTGATTCCATTGTATTTCTTTGTATTGACTGTGAATGCCTGTGAGAAAATTAATCTCTGGGTCATATATCTGTACTTTGATTATAAATTTGAATTTTGAACTTCAAAGTTTGGTCAGTACCCAGCAACAGAAGCTCCAAAGTCAATATCAAGTATGCAGGACTGAATATTCAGAAGCAGCAAAATTTAGAGACGGGTCCTATTTTGGAAATCTATAATAGACATCTCTGCATTTCTTCCCATGAAAGTTTAATGTGTCAGGTAATAAAAAAATAACAGCAGGTTATAAATTAAACAGAATCAGTTTAATATCACTGACATGCTGTATGCCATGAAATTTGTTGCTTTTTGGGAGCATTACAGAGTAATACATAAAAACAGATTCAAAGTTTAAAATTATGTTTATTATCAAAGTATGTATACTGAATACAACTCTGAGATTCATCCTCCTGCAGGCAGCAACAAAGCACCATTTTCAAGAAAACATCAAACACCCAACTCACGAAGAAAGAACAAATTATGTTAGAAGCAAAAAGTAAGTAAACAACACAGAGAATATTAAACATCAAACCAGGAGTCCAGTTTAGTTCAGTTCAGCTCCACTAACCCACTGCAGGCCAGTTCAGCTCCACTAACCCACTGCAGGCCTACACCCCAGTATCGATTGCTTTGATCAAACTGCTCCAAAAGCAAAAGGAAAACAAAAGAGTAACTAGAATCATTCTATAGCGCATTCTAACCCTAGCGAGCACATTCTAACCCTAATGCAAGCACATGCAAGATGAACCTCAATGTCCCCCAAAATGAGTTCACAGCCTTGCCTCAAGATGGCACCAGTGACAAATGCAATGACTGATAACATCCTGCTGACTGTTCATGAAACTACTTCTTTCACTACTACTACTTTCAAATATGATGATTGTTTCAATTAAAAATACAATAAACTACAATAAGAGATATAATGTATGTAATGAAATTAAATTAGATAAATTGTGCAAAATTAAAGCAAAAATACTGAGGTAATGTTTATTGCTTTGGTCATTGTCTGTTCAGAAATATGATGGCAGAGAGGAAGAAACTTTCTAAAACATTCAGTGTGCCTCCTTCTTTCTGCTGCATTCTCAATTTGCTGTCTGCAAAACTGATAGTTTGAAATTGTGCAGCAATTTATCATAGGAACAAGTGGTAGTACTAAGAAAAGCATGTGTACTGAGTGATGGGTGTCCTTAATGTCAGATGTTGCTTTTATGAGGCAGAACCTTTTGAAGATGTCCTAGATGCCCATAATGGAGCAGACTGAGCTTGCCACTCTCTGCAGTTTTTTCTGATCCTGTAGAGGGGCCCTCTGTAACAGATTCTGATGCAACTGGTTGCAACGCTCTCCAGCATGTTGACAGACGGAGCTGTTTAAGGTACTGAACCAAAACTTCCATAGGATAAAATTTCATAGGATAACTCTGCATTTCTCAACACTGCATGAGTCAGTGTTTCCTCAAATTCAAAAGGTTTATATATTTCTCTGGGTCAATTCCATACACCAATTGTTAGAATGTGCAGATGCAGAATTTGTCAATCACAAACCAACCAGATTTTTAAAGCATGCTATCGCTCTATGATTTAAAAAGGCCTCCCCAGGCAAGTCCTAGCTGGGAACCTAACTCAGGTACTGTGGCTTTCCTTTAAGTTATAAACATAAGGGAATCAGCAGATACTAGAAATCTTGAGCAACACATATAAAATGCAAGAGGAACTTGGCAAGTCAGGCAGCATCTTTGGAGGGGAATAAACAGTTGATGTTTCATGCTGAGACTTCAGGACTGGAAAGGAAGAGGACAGAAGCAATAATGAGAAATTGAGGATAAGGGAAGGAGTTCAAGGTAGCAAACAATATTTGAAACAAGGTGAAGGGAAAGATAGGTGTATGGGAAGGGGCAATGAAGTAAGAATCTGTAAGGGAATAGGAGAAAGAGGCAAAGGGCTACAGAAGGAATGGTGATCACCATGATGAGGCCAAACCAAGGTTGGAGGAGCAACACCTCATATACTGTCCGGGTAGCTTCCAACCTGATGACGTGAACATTGATTTCTCCAAATTCTGGTCATTTCTCCTCCCCACACTCCTCTATTTTTTTCTTCCTCATTCTGCTTACACTCTCACTCCTTCTCCTCACTTTCCCATCACTTCCCTCTGGTTCACCTCCCCCTTTCCCTACTCCCATATGGCCCACTGAGCCCTCTTAACAGATTTCTTCTTCAGCCCCTTCCATCTATCACTTCCCAGCGTTTTACTTCATTCTCCATCCCCAAACTACTACCTTCCCCCTCACTTGTACTCAGCTTGTACTCCTTCCCATCCCTTACCTTTTTATTCTGGGATTTACCTCCTTCCTTTTCAGTCTTGTAGAGGGGTCTTAATCAGAAACGTTGACTATTTTATTCCCTTCCAGCATTTTGTATGTGTTCCCTTTAAGGCAGGTAGCTATAGATTATCTTTCAGGTCAACCAATCAACTCAATACACCTGACCTTCATACAGCAGTCAGTGAAACCTGCAAGTCACATATCAATAGTCCTTTTAGCTTCTCAGGATCGGGTACACACAGAACAGTGCTTGGACATCAGGCATGACTAAGTTTCTAAGTGGTGAGGTAAGAATTAAAGCAGTCATTTTTAAACCATGCAGACCTTTTAACACACCTTTGCAGACAAAAGGAAATAAGGGAGGAAACACTGAGGCAATAAGGGCATGGGACATTATGTCTGTTTTGCCATTTGATCATGGTTGAGATATTTTCCTTCTCTCTGTAACCTTTGATGCCTTTACTAATTAGAAATCTCTGCTTTAAATATACCCAATAACGGCCTACATTTGTGGCAATAAATTCTGGAGATTCACTGCCCTCTAGTTAAAGAAATTCCGATTTGTCTCTGCTCTAAAGGGATGTCTTTATATTTTCAGGCTATGTACTCTGTTCTAGACTTTCCCACTGTTGGAAACATCCTCTCAACATCTACTCTATTGAGGCTTTTCGATATTTAGTATGTTTCATATTAGTATGTATTTAGTATTTAGTATGTATGTATTTAGTACAATATTTAGTATGTATTCTTCTGAACTACAGTGAGTATGAGCCTAAAAGTGTCAAAATGCATCGTAATCAAATTTATGAAGGATGGTAGAGAATTCTCCCCTACATTCTACACAATATTCTCAAGCTATTTGAATTTTGAATTTGAATTTGAATTTCAGTTTATTGTCATTTAGAAACCACAACTGCAAAGCAGTTAAAAAATGAAACAACATTCCTATCACATTGATATCACAAAAAGCACACAACAAAACAGACTACACCAGAAAATCCACATAACGTTTGGCAATCCCCAAATCCAGAGTCCAGAGAGGCTGCTGCATATTAATATTGTGCTACCATCTTAGAGCATTCCCCAGAAAGGAGCTCCAATCCTACCAGACAAAACAAGACTACCCAGACACACCAAGTCAGGAGACCAACTCTACCACCCAACAAACCAAAAACTAAAGCTACAAGACCTACACAAAACCACAAAGTTACAACATATAGTTACAACAGTGTAAACAATACCATAATTGATTTAAAAAAAAACAGATCATGGGCATAGTAAAAATAGTCCAAAGATGTTAAAAGACTATAAGTTCGAAAGAAACTACCACACAGTTTTCACAAGTCCTCAGGGTCCCGATAGACTCGTCATCCCACGCAGGTGGCAGAAGGGAATACCCCTGCTATGGACTTCCAAGACGCCAGACTCAGCCTCACAGACACAGCACACAGTGAAAGCGCCTCGACCGCAGCGGACTCCGAGTCCGTCGAACCTCTGAGTCTCCAACCATCCCCTCTGGCACAGCCTCTCTGAGCACCATCCTCTGCCGAGCGCACTACGACGCCCCCGCACCGGCCACCGGCAACGTGACCCCGAGGACTGGGGGCCTGTTCTTCCCAGCAGAGATCCGGACCTCACAATAGCAGTAGCAACAAAGAAGGCCTTCCTGGAGATTTCCAGATGTTCCTCCATGCTCCCACATCTGTTTTTCATCAGATTAGGATTGTGCACAGCACCCCGCTTGACAAATAACAGATATCAACTGTGGAGAGGCCACTGCAAACTGCATTGCACCACCATGTTGAAGATTATTTAAGTCTAATATCTGTTCATGCCATATTATTGATGGTGGAATGGTACTCAAACCTGGCTGGAAATACTTTGCTGAAAGACCAGGATCTCTTTTATAATTGTTTTATAGATTCCACAATATGCCTTAAAATGCCCAGAAACTACCGTTCCATAGTCAAAACAGTGCCTTAGAATTTTACATCAACTAGACAATTCATCTTCCTGCAGTAACTTCCTTATTGTTCATGTCAGTACTGGTTTTATCACGGTCTGGTACATCAGTATGAATGTGCAGGAACAGAAGAAGCTGAAAAGGGTATGAACTTGGCCTAATATTTCATGCATAGATCCCACCCCACCTTGTGTACTATCTGTAGGTGGCACTACTTCAAGAAGGCAACATGCATAATCAAAAAATCCCACCATCCAGGCTATGCCATTTTCCACCATCAAGCAGGAGGTACAGAAACCTTAAGTACCACACCACCAGATGTGGTACTTTTCAAACATGTGGTACTTGAAACAAACTCAGCACAACCCCAGTCCATGATGCTTAGCAAGGCTATGATCACTTTGCACCAAAACAGACTCTTCTTTTGTTCTAATTGCATTCTTTCTTGTAAAAGTTGTGCATAATTTATGATTTTTGTCTTCTGAATGCTTCTTACATTTGATAAGGTTCTCCTTCAGAAAGTAAGGAGCCATGGGATCCAAGGAGACCTTGCTTTGTGAATCTAGAATTGGCATGCCCACACAAGGCAAAGGGTGGTTGTAGATGGTCCATATTCTTCCTGGTGGATGGTGAACAGTGGTGTTCCATATGGATTTGTTCTGGGACTGATGCACCATCAATAACTCTCGGAGACGTGAGGCGAGATATAGGCTTTTATTGGCTGGAAGAAAGGACAAGCAGCAATTGACCACCGCACTACATCCTGGAGACTGAGGCCGGGGCTGTGTCTCCAATCGCCTTTATACTGGGGTCCATGGGAGGAGCCACGGTCAGTGGGAGGAGCCACAGGAGCAGTCAGCAGGGGGGCATGTCCAAACAGGTATATGTAGTTCACCACAGGGACCCCACCTCTTTGTGATTTTTTATAAATGATGCTTTGCTGATGATACAAAGGTTGGGGGTGTTGTGGATAGACTGGAGGGTTGTCAGAGGCTACAGCAAGTCATCAACAGGATGCAGAACTGGGCTGAGTAGTGGCAGATGGACTTCAACACAGATAACTGTGAAGTTGTTCATTTTAGTAGGTCCAATTTGAAGACAGAATATAACATAAATGGTAAGACTCTTGGCAGTATGGAGCATCTGAGAGATCTTGGGGTCTGTGTTGATAGGACACTCAAAGCTGTTGAGCAGGTTGACAGTATTGTTAAAAAGGCATATAGTGTGTTGGCTTTCATCAACCATGGGATTGAGTTCAAGAGCCGTGAGGTAATGTTACAGCTATATAAGATCTTGGTCAGACCCCACTTGGGGTACTCTATTCAGTTCTGGTCACCTCACTACAGGAAGGATGTGGATACTATAGAGAGAGTGCAGAGGAGATTTAAAGGGTGTTGCTTGGATTGAAGGGCATACCTTATGAGAATAGGTTGACTGAACTCAGCCTTTTCTCCTTGGTGCAATGGAGGATGAGAGGTTACCTGATAGAGCTGTATAAGATGATGAGGGTCATTGATCGTGTGGCTAGCCAGAGGTTTTTCCCCAGGGCTGAAATGGCTAACACAAGAGACCATAGTTTTAAGGTGCTTGGAAATAGTGTACTGAGGGGATGTCAAGGGTACGTTTTTTGACACAGAGAGTGGTGAGTGCGTGGAATGGGCTGCTGGTGGCAGAGGTCAAGATGGATACAATAGGGTCTTTTCATAGTCTCTTAGATAGACACAGGGAGAAAAGTAGAGGCTATGCAGTAGGGACATTCTAGGCAGTCTCCAGAGTAGGTTACATGGTCCGCACAACATTGTAGGCTGAAGAGTCTGTAATGTGCTGTAGATTTCTATGTTCTGTGTTCTATATGATGCTGTTCCTGTGATACTGCTGTCAGTTAGATTTTCATTGTACCTGTGCATATGTGACTTGTGCATGTGATTTGGACTTTTGACTTTGACTGTTGCAGAGTAAGCAGAAGTCCAGGGTTATCAGGAGGGCGATACAGCAACGTACTTAAATATAGTGTGATACCATTGGAGAGAGGTAAAGAATCACACTGCCAGCATTTATTTCTATCCTTTTTTGCCCTTGAGAAGGTAGTGCTGAACTCCCTTTTTGAGTTGGTGCTTACCCTCTGATGAACATGTTTCCAGAATTCCAGAAGTCTAGGACTTCGACCCAGCAACAGAAAAGGGGATGATGTGTTTTGGAAGAGGGTGTCTACCTGAATCATTGACTGGCCATCTCCTACAGATTGAGCCTGACACACTAAGTTACTCCAGCTGTTTGCACTTTTGCCCCAGATTCTAGTATCTGCAATCTGTTCTGTTCTGACTCCATCTGTATTCAGGAAATTAAGCCCTTTACTCTCAGCACAAGAATAAGATAGCTATCTTTGACAGCAATCAATCCGGTGTTAAATTGTTCGTTGTTCTTTCAGCTGCAGTTTCTAAAGGTCACAGAATCAAACTAAACAACTTGTCTTGTGCAGAATGAGTTGTGTCTGAAATGTTCTCCAATAATCTGATTCTTCAAAATGCAGGAAAACATTTTAACCATAGACCAACTACAAGAGGAATCAAATAATTATCTGAATCATTTTGTTAACTGAGGGATTTTATGCTCTAGTTTGAAGTCATGTCAGCACTATTAATGCAGTCACACAAGAGGTTCTGCAGATGCTGGAAATCCAGAGCAACACACACATGAAACGCTGGAGGAACCCAGTAGGTCAAGCAGCATATATGAAAATGAATGAACAGTTGACATTTTGGGCAGAGATCCTTCTTCAGGACTGAAAAGGAAGGGGGAGGACTCCCGGCTAAATAGTGGTGTCAGCAGAAGGAGGAAGGTTAACTAGCTAGAAGGTGATAGGTGAAGCCAAGTGGGTGAGAAAGTTAAAAAGCTGGAGGAGAAAGAATTTGATAAGAGAGGAGAGTGGACCATGGGAGAAAATGAAGAAGGAGGAGCTCCAGGGAGAGATGATAGGCAAGAGGCCAGAATGTAGAATAGGAAAAGAGGGAAGGGGGAGGGAAACAATTATCAGAAGTAGAAATGAATGTCCATGCGATTAGGTTGGAGGCTACCTAGGCAGAATATGAAATGTTTCTCCTCCACTCTGAGAGTGGCCTCATCATGGCAAAAGAGATCATGGACCACAGTCATGAAGTTATTTTACAACATTAAACATGAAAACATTTAGAGTTCCATCAGAAATGGAAGGAAGCTGAGAAGCAGGATCTCAAAGGTAGTAATCTTGGGATTGTTGCCTGTGCCACGTGACAGTGAGGATAGGAATAGAGTCTGTACAAAAGGATGGATTACACTTGAATCTGATGGGAACCAATATTCTTGCGGGCAAATTTACTAGAGCTGTCAAGAGTGGTTTAAACTAATATGGCAGGGTACGAGAACAAGTATGATACAGCTGAGGATGAGCCAGCAGGTTTAGAAGTAGATGAGGGATGAAACATGAGTGTAAGGAAGGACAAGACAGTGATTGCTTACAGAAGCAGACAGAGCGAAGAGTGTAGGACTGAAGGTGCCAAATTTAAATCTGCATAGCATTGGAATAAGGTGGATGAACCTGTGGCGCAATTAGAGATTGGTTGGTATGACGTTGTAGGTATCACTGAATTGTGGCTGAAAGAAGGCCATAGTTGGGAGCTTAACATCAAAGGATATACTTTGTATCGAAAGGACAGGTAGGAAGGCATAGGCGGTGGTGTGGCTCTGTTGGTAAGAGATGAAATTATATTTTTAGAAAGAGGTGACATAGGGTCGGAGAATGTCGAATCTTTGTGGGTGGAGTTAAGAAACTGCAAGGGTAAAAAACCTATTATGGGAATTATATATGACGTCCAAATAGTAGCCAAGATGCAGGGCTGAGATTGCAAACAGAGCTCAAAATGGCATGTAATAAGGGTAATGGCACAATTGTAATGCTGGACTTCAATATTCAAGGGGATTGAGAAAATCAGGTTAGAGTCAGATTGCAGAAGAGGGAATTTGTTGAATGCCTACAAGATGGCTTGTGTTTGAGTCTACTTGGGGAAAGGCTATCTTAAATTGGGTGTTGCAAAATAACCCAGATTTTAATGGGGACCTTAACGTAAAGGAACCCTTAGGAGGCAGTGAACATAATATCTTTAAATTCATATAGCAACTTGAGAGGGAGAAGCTCAAGTCACATATATCAGTATCACAATGGAATAAATGGAATTACAAAGGCATGAGAGGGGAGCCTGCCCAGGTGGATTGGAGGAGTATACTGGCGGGGATGACGGCAGAGCAGATATGGCTGAAGTTTCTGGAAATAGTTCATAAGGCACAGGATAGATATGTCCCATAGGGGAGAAGTTCTCAAATGGCAGGGATAGGCAACTGTCACTGACAAGGGAAGTTAAGTACTGCATAAAAGCCAAGGAAAGGGCATATAGGTAGAAAAAGTGCGTGGGAACATAGAATAGT
The DNA here is from genome assembly GCF_048418815.1 of Hemitrygon akajei. NCBI lineage: Eukaryota > Metazoa > Chordata > Chondrichthyes > Myliobatiformes > Dasyatidae > Hemitrygon > Hemitrygon akajei. Next base: position 650,220 of record NC_133146.1, on the reverse strand, counting down.
ACAGTTATATAAAAAGTAAAAGTGAGTGAGAGTTGATATTGGACCACTGGAAAATGATGCTGGAGAACTATTAATGGGGGACAAAGAAATGGCAGATTAAATTAAAGGGTACTTTGTATCTGTCTGCACATTGGAGGCACTAGCAGTGTGCCAGGGGTCCATGAGTGTCAGGGAGCTGGAGTGACTGCCATTGCTATTACAAAAGAAAGAACACTAGGCAAACTCAAAAGTCTTAAGGTGGATAAGTCACGGGGCAAATGGACTACATCCCAGAGTCCTGAGAGAGGTTTCAGAGAAGATAATGGACACATTGGTCATGATCTTTCAAGAATCACTTGATTCCCCTCTACATATATACTACATCCAGATCTCCTGTCACCCATCTGTACTGGTGAGGAGCCATCTACAAAAAAAAATTAAAGTAGGGTTTTCCCTTTGTGTTTTTGTTTCTTTGTGTGTCTTTGTTCTCAGCTATTGCTTTTGAACCTCCTTCTAACTCCCACCCTCCCACTTATTATTTTGACACAAGTGGCCCCTTGGAATCATTTGCTCTCATACCCTGATGTCCCTGCAGCTCTCCTGTAAAATAAAGGTTATAAGCAAGGAAGGTAGAAACTTGATACCCTTTTCAGCTACATTTCAACCTTGAGTGCTAAACTGATTCACCAAGACATTTTAATTTGAACATCCAACAGTAGTTAGATAAATACTGAAGTGCCGCTTGGACCAGTCCAATATTTAAATAGAAATTCTGTTCGCAAATTACACAACTAAACGTTGGTTACTTCAAAATTCTTTTTCAAGAGATCACATTCAAATATCAATATATCAAAAATCTCAAGCAATAGCTTTTATATTCTGTAGAAGAAAGCAGTCTTGTTAGTAAAAGCAACTTTCAGGATTTCTCCCCAAATGTTCCATTCTTCCCAACATGTTGAATTCAAATTCCAAAATTAACTGTCTACTAATGTCCCTGAATGTCAGTTTCCTTCAGATATGTGGGCATTGCATTCCAGGAATGGAGACGCACAAATTTCCTTCTCAACCCAGATAACACCTGGCTAGTGTGGAATCTGATTTGCTCTAAGTTACAGGGAAAGGTTGAACAAGTTAGGTCTTTATTCTTTGCAGCATAGAAGGTTGAGGGGGGACTTGATAGAGGTATTTAAAATTATGAGGGGGGATAGATAGAGTTGATGTGGATAGGCTTTTTCCATTGAGAGTAGGGGAGATTCAAACAAGAGGACATGAGTTGAGATTTAGGGGGTAAAAGTTTAAGGGTAACACGAGGGGGAATTTCTTTACTCAGAGAGTGGTAGCTGTGTAGAACGAGCTTCCAGTAGAAGTGGTGGAGGCAGGTTCGGTATTGTCATTTAAAGTAAAATTAGATAGGTATATGGACAGGAAAGGAATGGAGGGTCATGGGCTGAGTGCGGGCCAGTGGGACTAGGTGAGAGTAAGCATTCGGCACAGACTAGGAGGGCCGAGATGGCCTGTTTCCATGCTGTAATTGTTACATGGTTATATGGTTATAGGATACCAAAAGTTGTTTCAGTTATACTGCTCTAAATTCAATTCCATGGAAATAAAAACAAACCAAAAACACAATCAGAACAACCAAAAATCTATTCTTGCACTGTTCTTCCTTTAGAACCTTCCGCAAGTAAGGTGCAAAAATTAAAATAAATAATTAATTGACCTCATGAAAAGCTTTCACACATTTTTCAAAGGAGAAAGATGCAACCTCTTAAAGGCACATTCTTAAAACATCTCCCTCTCCCTCCCCCTCTCCCTAGCTTCTCCCTCTCTCCCTCTCTCCCTGACCTCTCACAGGCACACACAAACACACGAGATACATTTTCTCTCCCTTTCAAATGTGGCGATGTGAAACCATTTACCATTGCAAATCATTTCAGAAAATCTCTTCTTTCTAAAGATTGAACCATTACCAAAATATGCAGTTACAATCCAACAAAACTGATTAAATGTATTACTCTAAGCCTTTAAAACAAAGAAATGTTGAAAGTTATTCACCTACAAGAGAAAAATCTGCAGGTGCTGGAAATCCAATCAACACACACAAAATGCTAGAGGAACTCAGCAGGCTAGGCAGCATCTATGGCAAAGAGTACAGCTGATGTGTCGGGCTGAGATCCTTCATCAGGACTGGAAAAAAAAGTTGAGGAGTCCGAGTTAGAAAATGGGCGAGGAGAGGAAGAAACACAAGGTGATTGGTGAAGCTGTGAGTGGGAGGGGGTGAAGTAAAGAGCTGGGAAGTTGATTGATGAAAGAGATACAGGGCTAGAGAAAGGGAATCTGATAAGGGAGGACAGAAACGTGGAAACATAGAAAACCTACAGGCCCTTCAGCCCACAATGCCGTGCTGAACATGTACTTATTTAAAAATTACCTAGGGTTACCCATAGCACTCTTCAGCAACCTCTTTCAGCCCTTTGGGATGTAGTCCATCTGGTTCAGGTGACTTATCCACTTTGAGACTTTTTGAGTTTGAGAAGGCCATGAAAGAAAGAAAAGTGGGAGGAGCACCAGAGGGAGGTGATTGGCAGGTAAGGAGATAGGGTGAGAGAGGGAAAAGGGAATGGAAAATGGTGATGGAGGGAGGGACATTACCAGATGTTCAAGGAATCGATGTTCATTTCATCAGGTTGGAGGCTACCTAGACGGAATATAGCACGTTGCTCCTCCAACCTGAGTGTGGCTGCATCACAACAATGCAGAAAGCCATGGGAATGGGAAATGGAACTAGAATGGGTGGCCACTGGAAGATCCCACTTTTTCTGATGGACGGTGTATAGGTGCTTGGCAAGGCAGTCTTCCAATCTACACGGTTTCACAGTTATACAAGAGGCCACACTGGGAGCACTGGATACAGTAGATGACCCCAACAGGCTTACAGATGAAATGTTGGCTTACCTGGAAGGGCTCTTTAGGGCCCTGAATTGTGGTGAGGGAATTTATTCATCAGGCATAAGTAAACAACACACAACACTCAACAAGCTTAAAGCAGGAGATCCCAGCACTAACCAAAATTCCAGTATATTCTGACCCCTCTGTAACTCCAATGTCTGGTTTTTGTTAGTGCTTAAATTATATAAACTGTTTGCTGTGCAGTCTCCATCATAATGACTAACATTACCACACGTGAAACAGTAAATTTGAGTGCTGTATTACCCCTGGCAACAGCTTCTCAAATGGGTGAAGGTGCACTCCAGCTCTGGGTTACTTCCCTTGCACTATCTCTCTGTTCACTTCTTTCCTGTCCTGCATTTCACCACATGATATCCAGTGTATTTTCTCAAAGAACACTTCTTAGCTGCCTTTGGAATATTCCTAAAGTTAAAATCCACCTCCAGCACTTCATTTTCCCATGCTATATTCATTTTCCTAAGTACCCATCACTGGTATATGTAGGGTCACTAGGATCAAAAATATCAATTTATTTCTAGATTTGTTGGTGCTCTGAGATATCAATGTTCTTAACCACCTATTTGTGGGTTCTAGCTCTAAATGAAGTGAAGGACAAAGTGCTGGTCTTAAAGGTCTCAAGGTGGATAAGTCACCTGGACCAGATGGAATATATCCCAGAGTCCTGAAAGAGGTTGCTGAAGAGATAATGGATGCATTGGTCATGATCTTTCAAGAATCATTTGATTCTGGCATGGTCCCAGAAAGCTGGAAGATTGCAAATGTCACTCCACTCTTTAAGAAGGGAGGATGGCAAAATAAAGGAAATTATAGGCCAATTAGCCTAACCATAGTAGTTAGGAAAGTGTTGGAGTCTATTATTAAGGATGAGGTTTTGGGGTACTTGGAGATGAATGATAAAATGATGAATGATAAAGTCAAGATGGTACTGTGAAGGGAAATTTTGCATGACAAATCTGTTAGAGTTCTTTGAGGAAGTAACAGTCAGGGTGAACAAAGGAAAGGTAGTGGATATCATTTACTTAGATTTTCAGAAGGCATTTGTTAAGGTGCCACACATGAAGCTCCTTTACAAGATAAAATCCTATGGTGTTACTGGAAAGATATTGGCATGGATAATGGAATGGCTGACAGGCAGGAGACAGTGAGTGGGAATAAAAGGGTCCTTTTCTGGTGGCTGCCAGTGACTAGTGGTGTTCTTCAGGGGTCAGTATGGGGACCACCACTTTTCACATTGTTTGTCAGTGATTTTGATAATAGAATTGATGGCTTTGTGGCAAAGTTTGTGGATGATACCAAGATAGGTAGAGGGATGTTGGTGCTGATGAAGATGCAATTGCAACTGGATTTAAACAAATTGGAAGAATGTGCAAAAAAATGGCAGATGAAATACAGTGTTGGTAAATGTATGATAATGCATTTTGGTAAAAGGAACAATAATCTGAGTGGGAGAAGGTTCAAACATCAGAGGTGCAGAGGGACTTAGGAGTCCTCATGCAAGACTCTCAGAAGATTAATTTACAAGTTGAGTCTGTGGTAAAAATGCCAAATGCAATGTTGGCATTTATTTCAAGGTGAATAGAATATAAAAGCAATGAGATAATGCTGAGGCTTTAAAAGACAAATAGTCTGGATGCACTTGGAATATTGTCAACAGTTTTGAGCCCCATAGCTCAGAAAGGATGTGTTGTCATTGGAGAGAGTCCAGAGAAGGTTCACAAGGATGATTCCAGGAATGAAGGGGTTAACATATGAGGAGCGTTTGTCATCTTTGGGCCTGTACTCACTGAAATTTAGAAGGATGCGGGGGGGGGGGGGGTGTGCAGTCTCATTGAAATCTACCAAATGTTGAAAGGACTAGATAACGTGGATGTGGAGTGGATGTTTCCCATGGTGGGGGTATCCAGAATTAGAGGTTATAGCCTCAAAATTGACCTTTTAGAACAGAGGTAAGGAGGATTTTTTATAGCCAGAGAGTAGTGAATCTGTAGAATGCTCTGCCACAGGCTGGAGAGAAGGTCAACTCCATAGGTATACTTAAGGCAGATGTTGATCATTTCCTGATTGGTCAGGGCATCAAAGGATATGGTGAGAAGGCAGGTGTATCGAGTTGAGTGGAATCCAGGATCAGACATGATGGAATGGCCAAGCAGACTCGATAGGCTGAATGGCTTAATTCTGCTCCTATGTCTATGATCTAATGCTGATACATACAACCCTAGGAACACCATCCACAGACAGAATGCAAATGCAGTCAGGTGATCTCCTTTCTTCTGGTGACACTTATGTAACTCATCTATTTGGACCCCATTGTCAATAGTAAATATCGCATTCTTTAACTCCTTATTTATTCCCCTTTGTACTACTGTGTTTCTGGTAAAGTGGAGTATATGTTCAGAAACACTCACATCCTAATTAATTTTCCTTGTTCAGCATCATCTGGTCCATGTATTTCTTTCTGGTAACTAATTGCTTGGTTCCCTTGGATCATCCCCGGACATATACAGTATGTCCCAGAGTCCTTAGTAAAATCCCTCAGCTGCTGTACCCCAGATGGTGTAGTATATGTGATATTCTGGTTTTGATTTCCTGTCTTCTCTGATAGTAACTGGGGTGGGGGGAGGGAGCAATCATGCCTTTGGGAGCACAGGCTCTTTTTGGTTGTATGTCAGCGGATGATCCTTTGGTGGAATCTCCTCATCATGACTTTATCTTCTAAATTATGCCAATCCATATCTCCATATTTATCCTCCTCCACTCTTCAGATCCAAAAGCACATATTATTTCTCTCTGTGCAGCAAGCTTTTGTATCTGCCTTGAATGCTTTGTATGATTGCTAGTGTGTTTTTTCCTTGTGTACTGATTTCTATATCACATTCATAGCTGCTTTTAAATCACTGCACTGTTACTTTAATTCCTCCCATTTATTCTTAGCTTCTTCCTCCTGCTTGTTCCTTTCTTTAACCAATTTCTCACACTTCAGCGGAAATCAGTTTATATGCACCAAATCCATACTTCTCTATCCCACAAATCATTAACTTTTCCCTTAATGGTTTCTACCTCCTTTTGTTTTCATCCTCTAATCTATCCTATGCTACCTTAGTTTCTCGCCAATATTCCGACATCTCATTCGGCATCAGCATTTTGCCAATATCCTTTCAAATCCTCAGTGAGGTAGGCCCTATGATTGGCTTCAGTAGTTGTTTAAATTGCTTATGTGATAAATTCCTTTTGGCAATTTTAAAGAGAGCTTTGTCATTTCAGCATTGGTGTGTCCAGCATGCTCCCCATCCCCGATGGCGTAAACAGCGACTCCTTTGCTTGCATCTTTGGAAACAACTCTATTTCTATCTTTAGTATCTCTTTTTTTCCTTTTCAAGGTTCTTTTGAAGACCCTGACCTGAAGTTACATTCGGACTTCAGTTCTTTGCAAGAATGGGACCCGCATTCAGGGCCTCGTTACTGGTTTCTTTTTGATATCCCAAGTGTGCGGCCTGGAAGGTGAGCAGGGTTCCAGATTTTAGTGGTTCTGGAGATGTGCTGATTCTAGGCTGATGCCCCTAACTGATGCACCTCAGGAGAACACGAAACATTGGGAGGAGTGGGTTAGCTGCTGGGGTTGTGTGTCCAGGGAGCTGCGCCTCTCTGGGCACAGAGCCCAGAAAAAGCAACACAACAGACTTTTAACATCATAAATCAGCGAGTTGTTTGTTATGTCTCCCCTCCCACTGTGAAACGGGATGCCCCTTTTTTCCCTTATTAGGGAGAGAGAGCCTGTGGTATGTCGAATACCGAGTGAACAAGTAGTCTTTGGGGTACTGCAAGTCTGTGTGTTTATTGATGCTTTGCTGCACGCTTGAGCTGCTGCTTGTGCATGGGAGGGGGAGCTGGGGGAGACTTAAGGGTTCTAACGTTTAACTGTCATTCCTTCTTTGAGGTACTCCTCTGTTTTCATAGATGTTTCTGAAGAAATTTTTTTTTCAAGACATATGTTGTATACATTTCTGTGACATTAAGTGTATCTTTCAAACCCCTATTGAACATATTGTGGTCATTTCCCTAATACGTATTTCTGGAGGAATCCCCTTCAATCAAAATAATCTAAGTCCTTTGAACTTGCAGAATTCCCCAAATTTTTCATCCTGGGTCAGTACTAGCTCACTACCCAGTCCCAGATCTCTGTTTCTCACCCACACATTCCATCTCCTGTCTCCTGCTGATAAAATGGGAGATTTAACTTTGAGCCCACAACAAGGGTGCCAATTCTGTTACAAAAATCTTCCCCTTAGTAATAAAAAGCAAGGAGTCACAGAGAGAATCTGCAATTACAGACAAATACTGTACCTTTATTGTTTCATAGGAAGAACAGGTGAACTTACACAACCTGTGTGCACATCCACTAAGCTTTACAGACCTTTCATTAACAATCAAAGAATAGGAAAAATCATACCAGTTAAAAAGAATCTCAGCTGGCCATGTGCTCGTCATTTCCAATCTCCGTGGCCCTGGGGCACCTCTCATCCATCATGATTGGTCACTGGAGAGTTATCACTGTCATGTATGTGAAAGCCTGTGTTTTTATATTCATTTTAACCAATTCAAAAAATTGCATTCCAGTATCATTGGCAATTGATCACATATCTGACCTTTAACACTTTTTTATTAGCTCTGCTCCAAGCCAGCATCCACATATTGCCCTTTCCAGCCAGTGACAGCTGGTAAATTATGGATTTGCTCCTCCAGTAACCAACTTGAAACTCTCAGGGCAGGCACAGTCCCCAACAGTTACAAACCTGCATATTATATCCAACTAAAGAACATTTTGCAAGTAACTTTTTTTTGTAATTTACTTTTTTTATTGAAGTTCATCAGACAAACATTTCCATAAGATGTATTTCTGACATTGTACATATATATCATATAATCATATATATCAAAAATCTCCACAAAGTATTTATCTGGGGTATACACTTATAGAAAAGAGTGGACAGAAAAAACAAGCAAAAGGAAAGAACTATGTACAAGTAGGGAGTGATCTTTTTTTACAACAGATTCATTGATTTGTGAGAATAAAATCAAGCCTATGAGGCATTATGTAGTTAAAACATTTTTCCCAGTATGAATCAAATTGTTCCAGCTTATGATTAATGGATGCTGTTATTTCTCCATTTTGTAAATGTCCATTGTAATTTCCATCCATGTATTTAAAGTTGGGCTCTCCTGTGATAACCATTTCCTAGTAAGAGTCTTTTTACCAGCCACCAACAGTATATTCATTAAATATGTATCTCTTTTCAACCATTCTTCAGGTATATATCTAAAATATATGGCCTTACTCCCCAAGGGTATTTCACATTTAAAGATGTCTTGTAGGGCATTGTGTATCCCCCTCCAATAATTTTTGATAACAGGGCAATCCCAAAAAATATGATAATGATTTGCATTTTGATTTGCACAATTTCTCCAGCAAACAGGGAGATTACTATCATAATGGGATTTCTGAGAGGGTGTAATAAAATATCTTATCAAGTTTCTCCATCCAAACTCCCTCCATTTCTGTGAACTGGTACACTTCCATTGATATTTCCATATTGTTCTCCATTCTTCCTTAGATATAATTATCCCTCCTTCCTTCTTCCATTTTGTTTTAATGTATGAAGTCGAATGTGTTTTAAGATTTGACAACCCCTTATACATGCTTGAAATGATTCTACTACCATTATCTGAATTACATGCTTTTCTAAAGAGCTCTATAAAGCATGTATTTGCCTTGGTTACATTGTTAAGCGTCTTATTAACATATTGTCGCATCTGTAAATACCGATGAAAAAATCTTGTTTTTCTAATAAAAGTTTCTCTTTAAGCATTTCAAAACTGAACAGTGTTCCTTCTTTCATTACATTGCAAAGAACTGTTATTCCTTTAGCTGTCCAGTCCTTAAATCTAGCATCCAGTTTATTTGGTGTAAAATCCGAGTCATATGCACACCATTTAAGAGTTGCAATATCTCCCTCTAGATTATATTCTTTTATAGTAGTTTTCCATATTTTAAGAGTCAATTTTACCCATGGGTTATCAATAGTATTTATCTACCTTTGCAGGTTGTTATCAGCCAAAATTGCCTGTATGGGGATGGGAAATACCCGCTCCTCAATGTTTTTCCATTGAGCGTCATATGATGGGTTGCACCAACATATCACAGCTCTCAACTGTGCTGCAAAATAATAATCTCTAAGAGAAGGTAAGCCCCATCCCCCCTTTTCCTTTGTTAATTGCAAAGTTTTGAGACGAACACTAGGCCTTTTACCCTGCCAAATATACCTTGATAGCATCTTGTTCCATTCATTGAATTGATTTTGATTAATCTCTATTGGTAGGGTCTGAAAGAGATATAACAGTCTGGGCAGTATATTCTTTTGAATAGACTCAATCCTTGAACTGAGACTGAAAAAAGGAATCAGGTTCCATCTTGCCACATCTTAATTTTTTTTATATAAAGGCTGATAATTACATTCTGATAATTTTGCGAAATCTTTTGGTATAATGATGCCCAAATATTTGAAAGACTCTGTGTGCCAAGCCCAGGGGTATCGACTTTCAATTTCTCTTGGTGGGCTATAGTAATATGAAAGTAATTGGGTTTTATCTATGTTGATCTTGTATCCTGATAATTGACCATATTGTTCAAAGGATTGCATCAATTTAGGTAAAGAATATGTTGGTTGCCCTAGATAGATCAAAATGTCATCCGCATAACAAGCCAATTTATGCTCTTCTCCTTTAATAGTAATTCCCCTGATATCTTCATTTTGTCTGATGTTTTTAGCTAATGGTTCCAGATATAACGCAAAGAGTAGTGGTGACCATGCACAATCCTGTCTCGTCCCCCTTTCTGGGGTAAGACTATTTGATAAATATCCATTTATTTTAATCCTAGCAGTAGGATGGTCATATAGTGTCTGTATAGTTTTAATAATCGTGCCTTGGAAACCAAATTTATGTAAAACTCTGTAAAGAAAATTCCAATTAACTGAATCAAATGCTTTTTCAGCGTCCACGCTTATCACTATTGCTTCAATTTTATTTTTTTGTATATGATCCATAATGTGAAGTGTCCTTCGTACGTTGTCTTGTTTCTGGCATTGTCGTATAAAACCTGTCTGATCAGTATGGGTAGAAACTCCTCTAATCGTTTGGCCATGATGGAGGTAATAACCTATAATCTACATTAAGAACAGATATTGGTCTAAATGACCCACATTACATTTTATCCTTGCCTTCTTTCGGTATAGCTGAGATTATCGCTTCCTTCCAACTGGGTGGCATTTGTGCCTTTTTTAGAGCCCAGTTCAGTGTGGGGAGTAAAACAAGAATTAACTCATTTTAAAATTCTTTGTACCACTCTGCCGTATACCCATCTGATCCTGGTGACTCGCTTAATTTAAGTCTACTAATTGCAGCTTTTAATTAACTTCAGTTATGTCAGCATTCATCGTACTATTTTGTTCTTCGCTTAAAGTGGGTAACTCTAGAGAATTCAAGAAGGTGTCAATTTGGGTTATGCTTCCTCCTGGAACTTTGCAATATAGAATTTTGTAAAACAATTCAAAAGCTTCCTGAATTTCACTTAGCTTATTTTTGTTCTGGGTCCCTAATTTTATGAACTGTATTTTCTGCTATCTTTTTTTTTCAGTTTCCACGCCAGTATTTTCATAGATTTCGATCCACTTTCATAATGTCTCTGTTTCATAAACATTAAGTTTTTCCTGATTTCTTGCTTAGCCAAATTATTTATTTCATTCCTAATTCTTTTAATTTCCCCCAATGTATCCTGTGCCAAAATCAATTTGCGTTTTTTCTCTAGTTCCTTCAGCCTATTTTGTAATTCCTCTAATGTTTTATTCCTTTTTTTTTCTTATATAAAGATATAGCTATAATTTTCCCTCTTAAGACCGCCTTTAGAGTATCCCATAAAATGGGAGGTGAAACCTCTCCATTATCATTAAATTCTAAGTAGAGACCAATTTCTTTTTTAATTTGTTCCTTAAAGTACAGATCATTGAGTAGACATGAATTTAGTTTCTTTGGTTGTAGGTCAAAATCAACAGATAAATATATAGGTGCATGGTCACTTACATCTATTGTCCCAATTCCACAGGTGTTTATTTTGTCTTTGTCTTTTCCAAATGTTATGAAATAGTCTATTCTTGTATATACAGAATGGGGAGCAGAATAATGAGTGTAATCCCTTCTGTCAGGGAAAAGGTCCCTCCATATATCAATTAAACCAACATCCTCAAAAAGTGTATTAACTTTCTTATGTAAAGATTTTGTTTCATAGGTTTTTCTATTGGAAGAGTCTAAGTTTGGTTGTAATTGTAAATTTAAGTCTCCCCCACATATTAGGAGACCTTCTGTTTCTGTTACCATAATATCAGTAATTTTCTGAAAGAAACCAATATCACTTCCCGGGGGTGCGTATATATTCAATAGAGTAACTGAATTGCCATCTATATTCCCCCTTACCAGAATATATCTGCCCTCTTTATCTCCCATTTCGATAACTTTTTCAAAATTTAGTTTACTTGAGATAAGAATAGCAACCTCTCTCCTATGTCCTGATTTATATGAGGAGAAAAACAGATTAATGAAGCCCATTCTCTTTAGTTTTTTATGCTCATTATCACTTAAATGAGTTTCCTGTAAATATACTACATGGGCTTGTTCTTTTTTCATTTTGGATAAAATTCTCTTATGTTTGATTGGATTTAATAGCTCATTGACGTTAAAAGAAATGAATTTTACCTTGTCCTTAGCCATCTGTATTTATCTATCAATGTATCATTGAAATTAGAATAAAACTTAATCGATCTACTCCCTGAAAAAATAAGAACCAAGAAACGCAAATAATAACAAAAATGGCAACGAACGTGTGATTCCAAGGCTGAGGTCTCTAGTAGATGACCTTGCATTGAGCTAGAGGAAATGTCTAGCTGTGGGGGATAACCCCTCCTACTTGTGAGTTGAGGGCCCCCATTGCAGTATTCATAAAAGTCAGTGAACAAAATATTTCCCTGTGTACTCCTCCTATATATACATATATATATATATATATATATATATATTTGCACACACACAAATATATATATATATATACACACACATAACGTGCACACACATTACATACATACACATATATGCACATATATATATATATTCTCATTTTGGTGAGGAGGAAGTGAGTGAATAAAGAATAACAACTAAGTAATATAAAATCCACATTATAATAAGTATTTCTCGAGATAGGTATATCACCGTGTACTTTTGCTTCCATTTGGCTTCTCAACATTTTTAAAGTTAGCCAAACTTTATGGCTCTTCTGAAGGGGGTGAGGACTGTCTTTGGGAAACTCCCAGTCTCTTCCTGATATATTTCTCTCGGCCTCCTCCCGTCTCCTGCCTTCTTGTTTCTCACACTATTTCCCAAGCGGAGCGAGATAATTCCTCAGCCAGGCTTTCCTTCATTTTGGTCATGCTGACGGGCAACCCTTTGGCCTTCATGTCTGTAGTCGCCTCTTCCACTCTCTGGTACAACCGCGTCCCGTTGTCATAAAACACTCGAAGTTTAGCAATGTACGGAGGTCGAAATCTAATCGGAGTATTCTTTGCGTTTCTGGAGGATTGCGGGGGGGGGGGTAATCTTAGTCGAAATATATTAATTTATCATCGAAAAACACTCTTTTCTTACCCCAGGCCCTTCGTAGAATCTCCACCTTGGTGCTGTACCAAAGGAATTTAATTATTATGGAGCATGGCTTTCTATCCTGGGTAGGTTTCGGGACTAACGTGCGGTGGGCTCTTTCGACTTCCAGCTCCATAGCCGGGAGAAGATCCAGTGCGTCCTGCAGTAACTTTCCGACAAACTCCATCATAGACAAGCCCTCCGCTCCTTCAGGAACATTGTAGATTCTGATATTTTTCCGCCGTGATCTTCCCTCCAGGTCAAGCAGTTTACTTTCTTGGTGATGTATTATTTTTATTGTCTTACTCAGTATCCGTTCCATGTTTTGAACGTGATCTTCCACCTTCTCAATTCGAGTCTCTGCCACTGCTATTTTTTGATTGACGCTGGCGAGCTCTGCCTTAATATCACGGAGCTGCTGCTTTGTATCTTTCTGGACCTCCATTATTTCTTTCAGGATTTCGAAGATATTCGCCACTTTGCCTGAACGAGGCCCAGCGGCCGCCTCGCTAGCATGCAGTCGGGTAGGAGAGCCGCTCGCTGCACTCCTCTCAGACGCAGGCTCCGCAGTGTCGTTTTTTTTATTTCCATTCCTTTTCCCCATTCTTGCCCCTCTTTTCAGTTCAAATATTTTTCGAAGAATATTATATTTGATGGGTTAACGGAGCTTAATACGCGTTTTTCCGGAGGAGCTAGTGACTTAAACTGCCATTCTCGACGATGACGTCACCAGAAACCCTGCAAGTAACTTTTTATTTGGAAATTATTCCTAGTCCAGCAGATTACCTGAAGCAACATTGTGTCTACTTTAAAACACTGAACAAGCCAAGCAACTTAAACTCAGAAATGAGGACAAAATAATTCCACAAAATGGCAGCCTCCATTCCCAAGCACATGGAAGAACAAAGGAAATTGGTCTGTCTAATAGTGTCCTTGATTAATTTAAATTCACTGATTTATAGAGTGTAGTTCCTTCTGACCTTTGATCAGGATTTCACCTGGATCTCTGCCACCACAAGACAGTAGCTCAACTAGTGAGTTACTGACAAGACAGATACTCATTGTCATAGTTAATGAAAAACATAGAAACATAGAAAACCTACAGCACAATACAGGCCCTTCAACCCACAAAGCTGTGCCGAACACGTCCCTACCTCAGAAATTACTAGGCTTACCTATAGCCCTCTATTTTACTAAGCTCCATGTACCTATCTAAAAGCCTCTTAAAAGATCCTATCGTATTCACCTCCACCACTGTTGCCGGCAGCCCATTCCACACACTCACCACTCTTTACGTAAAAAACTTACCCCTGACATCTCCTCTGTACCTACTCCCCAGCACCTTAAACCTGTGTCCTCTTGTGGCAACCATTTCAGCCCTGGGAAAAAGCCTCTGACTATCCACACTATCAATGCCTTTCATCAACTTGTACACCTCTATCAGGTCACCACTCATTCTCCTTCGCTCCAAAGAGAAAAGGCCGAGTTTACTCAAGAGCTAGAACTTTGCTAAAGCGATCAAAAAGCTTCCATGCTGGCCCCTGCAATTTTCCTTTTACTTCTCTTTGGAGTATAATAGCTGTGTTTCAAACACAAGTTGCTTGATGTATTCTTGATATATCAGTCAATATCAAGACCTTCATAGAAGAAAGAATGCATTTACTCCTCACAGCAGGAAGAAAGTTATTGTGCATATGTAAAAGAGAATGAAAGAAAAGAGTCGAACTTCAGGCCACTTCCTTGTTCATGGAAGTTTCATAATAACTTTATTGAACACTGTTGTGAAGGAACAAAAGCCATAGGCTCTTCCCAGATAATAGTACCAAAGTAGCAATGGTACAAAAGCCAGCTGCGGAGCTCATCAACTCCATTGAAACCGATGAAACGCATAATGCATGCTGAGCAACATACTGCCTGTTTAGCATTTCACCTGTGATAATGTCATTATATAATTCATGTTTTCTTACATGATTGTAAACCTCACTTCATAATTTTGAAAACTGCAGTCCTCAAGTATTAATCTGTAATCCATTCTTAGGTAATAAATGAGATACTTTCACATTCCTACACAAGTTCTGTCCACACCAGAGGAGAGAGTTTTCTTACTTTCAAGCAAAATCAGCACAGAATCAGGTAATGTAATGCTAATCAGGCTTAGGCCATGTTGTGAAATTTGTCATTTCATGGTAATATATAATAACCACTATAAATTACAATATAAATATATAGCACTAAAATAAAGAAATACGGGCATGTTACTGCAGCAGTTAGTGCATTGCCTTACAGTGCCAGGCAGTGATCAATGATTGGGAATCAATTCCCAGTAGTGTCAAATCAGAAATTTGTACATTCTCCCCGCGACCACGTGGGATTCCTTCAGGTGCTCCAGCTTCATCCTACAAAGTACAAAGATTGGTACTTCCTCCAGCATTTTGTGTGTGTTACTTGGATTTCCAGCATCTGCAGATTTTATCATTTGTGATTACAAGGTGAGGCCTCACCAGTGCCTTATAAAGCCTCAACATCACATCCCTGCTCTTGTATTCTAGACCTCTTGAAAAGAATGCATTTGCCTATCTCATCACTGACTCAACCTGACTCAATTTATAAAATCATTTTTAATAATTTTGTATTTGTGCCTGACTGTAGCCACAAGGAGTTAATATTAAGTTTATGGACTCCACTAAAAGGCATACAATCTATCCAACAAAACATTACCTCAGTAGTCTGAGATCTTATCAGTGCAGAATCTTACACAAATTATTTTGTGATATTGTGTGGCCTTTTCTATGTGTATTTGAAATCCAGAACTACTGTAAC
This sequence comes from Hemitrygon akajei, assembly GCF_048418815.1. Classification (NCBI taxonomy): domain Eukaryota; kingdom Metazoa; phylum Chordata; class Chondrichthyes; order Myliobatiformes; family Dasyatidae; genus Hemitrygon; species Hemitrygon akajei. Next base: position 634,713 of record NC_133146.1, on the reverse strand, counting down.
TTCAGGATGCTAAAATAAATTCAAGTGAGCAAATGTACATGAATAATTCAAGTCAAGTCTACTTTTATTGTCATTTTGACCATAACTGCTGGTACAGTGTATAGTAAAAATGAGACAACGTTTTTCAGGACCATGGTGTTACATGACAAAGTACAAAAACTAGACTGAACTACATAATAATTAAAAAAAACGACACAGAGAAAGCTACACTAGACTACAGACCTACACTGGACTGCATAAAGTGCACAAAAACAGTGCAGGCATTACAATAAATAATAAACAGGACAGTAGGGCAAGGTGTCAGTCCAGGCTTCGGGTATTGAGGAATCTGATGGCTTGGGGGAAGAAACTGTTACATAGTCTGGTCGTGAGAACCTGAATGCTTTGGAGCCTTTTCCCAGATGGCAGGAGGGAGAAGAGATTGTATGAGGGGTGCATGGGGTCCTTCATAATGCTGTTTCCTTTGCGGATGCAGCGTGTAGTGTAAATGTCCGTGATGGCAGGAAGAGAGACCCCGATGATCTTCTCAGCTGGCCTCACTATCCGCTGCAGGGTCTTGCGATCCGAGATGGTGCAATTTCAGCAATAGTAGACTATTGGAGAATCTCAGTGGATCAAGCATCAGGGAAATGGACAGTTCATGTTTTGGATGAAGGTACTTCATTAGATCTGCTTCTGTTTATTCCAGATCCCACCATATGGAGTTTGTGTATCCATATGCTAGAATTCCAGCTGTCTGTTCAGAAGGAGAGCTTCTGGTGTGAAATAACTCCCAGATCACACGGAACCATTGCCATTTGGCACTGATAACAAACAAATTTACATCCTCAGTGAAACCGACTATGTTTTGTTGCATGGCAACCTGTAGATCCTGTTTTGTTCCCTGTGGATTCAAAGTCATTTGTTCTCTTTCTAAAAATCTGACATACTTATGTTAGTAGATGAGAGTAATTTGTTTTTTTAAATCACTTATTTTGAAGAGTAGAAGAAATTGACAGACAAATGCTTGATAAGAACATCTTTCCAATACTGATTCCTGTCTCCAACATGCCACATTTGGCTCATATCTTTTCATACTATTTTAAGTAGCATTGTACCAGTCCAAATATAGACCATTCTATCTCGGGGTTACAGTACTACTATACGTTAAATGCCTTGAGGGTGTGAAAATTAATATACAAGAAAGAAACAGAACATAAAGCTGTACCTTCAGGGATACTCTGCTATTCAATAATCCTTTACCTTAAACCTACATACCCATGTTACTAGATTCCATTAAAAAAAATTGATCTGATCCTAAAATAAATTTCAAGCCTATTGGGATAGTGTATTCCAGTGATATTTAAGTGAGAAACAACTTCTTCTCATCTCATTATCTGAATTCAACATTCCTTAACTATCTCTTTTTCTCACAGCATGCAGTTGTCCATGCCAGCTGAGCTTACAGCTTAGTCTCATCTACCAGTACTCAGACCATACCATACCCCATTTGTCTCTGATCCACGTACATATCTGAACTTCTCTGAAATGCTACAATTGAACCCACATCGACCATCTCCACTGGCATCTTGCTCCATACTTGTACCATCCTCTGAATGAAGTTCCCCTAGATTTTCCTGAAATATGCCATCTTTCACCCTAAATCTAGATCTATAGTTCTATTCTTATATAACCTGATGGGAAAAACCCTGCATGCATTCATCCTATCTACAGTATATGCCACACAATTTTGTATATGATCTGTTAAGATCTCCCCTCATTTCTTGCGCTCCAGGGAATAAAGACCTAACCTATTCAAGCTATCGCTGCAGCTTGGGTCCTCAAGTCCAGTCACATTCCATGCAAATTTTAACTGCACTCTTTCAAGCATATTGATATCATTCCTGTAGGTACAAAAATGACCAGAACAGCATGCAATACTCCAAATTCAGCTTCAAGCTATTATACAACTTCAATAGAACATCACAGTGCACTAATTTATGAAGGCCAGTTTGCCAAAAGTACTCTGTGATCTTATCTTCTCACACAGAATGCTGGTGGCTAGGCAGAATCTATGGAAAAGAGTACTGTCAACATTTTGGACTGAGAAACTTCAGCAGGACTGGTGAAAAAAAGACGAGGAGTCAGAGTTATAAGGTGGGGGGAAGCGTAAGAAGAAACACAAAGTGATAGGTGAAACTAGGAGGTGGGGAGGGGTGAAGTAAAGAGCTGGGAAGTTGATTGATGTTAGAAATACAGGGCTGGAGAAGGAGGAATCTAATAGGAGAGGACAGAAGGCCATATAAGAAAGAAAAATTGGAGGAGTACCAGATGGAGCTGATGAGCAGGCAAGGAGATAAGGTACAGGGGAAAATGGGAATGGGGAATAGAGAAGTCGGGGGGGGGCTGTTACAGGATTTTCAAGAATTCAATGTTCATACCATCAGGTTGGAGGCTATCCAGATGAAATATAAGGTGTTACTCCTCCAACCCATGTGGCCATGATAGGGATAGGATAGGGTTCCTTGTCCTCACCTACCACACATTCAGGATTCACGTCCAGCACATAATTCTTCAGAACTTCCACCATCTCTAACGGGATCCCACCACTAAGCACATCTTTCCCTCCCCCCACTTTCTACAGGGATCCCTTGTCCATTTGTCCCTCCCCATTGATCTTCCTCCTGGCACTTATCCCTGCAAGCGGAACAACTGCTACACCTGCTCCCTCACTACCATTCAGGGCCCCAAACAGTCCTTCCAGGTGAGGCAACACTTCACCTGTGAGTTTTTTAGGGTCATTTACTGTGTTCGGTGCTCCCGGTGTTGCTTCCTGTTTATCGGTGAAACCTAACGTTGATTGGGAGACCACTTCACCGAGCACTCACATGAAAGTCCACCTGAAAAAATGGACTCTCCCAGTGGCCACACATTTTAATTCCATTTCCCATTCCTATTCTGGCATGTGTGTGTTGGTTGGATTTCCAGCATCTGCAGCTTTTCTCTTGTTTGTCTACTACAACTCCATAAGACATGATCCTATCTACCTGCAATGCCATTTTCATAGAATTATGGATCTGTATTCCTTGTTTTGTTCTACCACACACTTCAGTGCCTGATGATCCATTGTATAGGTCTTATAGAACCTATCAATCTTTGCTAAAATGCATCCAACAATTTTACTTCTACAACTCTGTGGCAATGAATTAAACAATCATATCACTTTTAGGCTGAAGAATTTCCTTCTCACCTCAGTTTTAAAGAGACATAACTGTGAATAGCACCCAGATGTTCTGAAGTTGTCAAGGGAAATGCAGGATATTTTGTTCTTAACTTTGCAGCCTCAGTTGCACAGCGTGGAGCACAGACCCTCAGTCTCCTCAATAGGTTACGAGATGGCACATAATAAAAATAGTACCTTGATCATGATAATAAGGGGGAATCTTAACAATGCCTACTGGATACTGAAAAGCCTGGATAGAGTGGAGGATGTTTCAATTAGTAGGCAATTCTAATATATGAAGGCACAGCCTTAGAATAATGAATATTCCCATTATTTATCAGAATAATGGGAAATACCTTTAAAATTGAGATGAGGATATTTTTTCAGTCAGAGGATCATGAATCCATGGAATTCATCATCAGCAAGGGCTGTGGAGGCAAAGTAACTGGATGCATACAGGGCAGAGAATGATAGGTCTTGATTGAAAATTGGTTAAGGGTACAAAATGGATTTGAAAGAACAATCGGCTACATTTGAATGACAGAACAGACTTGATGGGCTGAATAGCCTAGTTCTGTTCTTATATCTTATGTTGTTATTGTCTTATAATTGTGGCATCATTATTGAGTTATAGCGTCTCATAGTCACAGTTAAACTGCAGATAAACAGGCCCTTCAGCCCTACACAACCATGCCAACCAAGATGTGTATCTGAGAAACTGAAATTGCTCCTACTCTGCCTTTCAATTACATCATTACCATTTAATTTACTAATTCCATTTCCTTCAATTCCCTTAACATTTAAAATTCTATTAAATTCTTTCTTCATTAGACTCAATGGCTGAGCACCCAAAACTCTCATACCTTGCGAATTCCAAAGATTTACTATCCTCAGGGTGAAGAAATTTCTTCTGAGCTTAGTTCTAAAAGGACTTTGTTTCAACACACAATCGTGAGAGACAGCATCTAACTTGACAAAACACACAAGAATGATTTAGGTGCGAATCAGATTGCCTCTTATTCTGCTCCAGTAGATCATGATCTGCCTGATTTTGATCATTCTGCCAGGAGTGGTCACTGTTAGCTTGTTCTCGTGTTCTGCTCAAGTATTGCATAAAAATGGTATCCTCTGCAACCACTTCACTAGCCGACATTTTTCACTAGTTAAATAAATTCTGCAGTCAAATGCAACTCTGCTCCTCAGTAAAAGCATTTCACTTGTTATGAGTGATGAACAGACCTGATGGTCAATGGGATGCAGAGTTAACCATTCCCAACCCCCTTCCTGAGAACTACAAACTATTGCTGTTGCTATGCTGCTCGTGAGAGAGAGAGATAAAGCCCAGGCAAGAACATTTGCTACAGATAAGAGGGGGAGAGAGACTGTTGATTTACTGTATTATGACTCTTCCTGGATTATTTACCTTCCACTACAAGGACTTTACTTTGCTCATTATCATTCTTCAGGAGACAGCAGGAGTGGCCTGATTTGATGGTCACAGTCATTCAGAGTTGATGGATAGCTGAGACCCCGTGAGTAGGGATAAAAGACTGGTCTGGAGAGACACACCAGTGGACACTGACTGAGTGTTGGGAACCCACAGAAAGGTGGGGGCTTCGGAGACCGAACCAGGAGATCAGTCAGTAAAGCTCACAGTGTTACAGCAGGGCCGGTGGGGACTTGTGTGTGTGTCCACTCATGCCAGAGTGACGAGTCCATCACAGAAGAATGGTCTAACTGAAGAACAGAGGGGTCATAACTGAATGACCACAACGATGTGACGGATTAAGAAAGCAACAGAAGGTTTGGCAGCTGTTGCTGTTACATCTCACTCACTCTCTCTCTCTCTCTCCAATGATTTCAATACAACAACCATAACTACTTCAGCATTTATGAACTGAACTCTATACTTTCCTATGACAATTCATTTACCCCTAGACATCGATAGAGCTTGTTTATTATTGATTATTATTATTATTCCTACACTTTTAGGTTTATTACTGCTAACTTGTTTTATATGTATATTTGCATTTTTGATACTGTATTGTGTAGTTTACTAATAAACACCTTTAGTTTGGTACCACCAGACTCCAATGGATTCTTCTTTCTCTGCTGGTCAGACACCCAGTTATGGGGTACGTAACACACTGCTTTGTGTGATTTTAACACATCATTCAGTATGGATTATGACAAACATACAACATATTTGTTTAATTATAGTGGGGAGCAACATATTCTGAGCACCAAATAAATGATGTTTCTCAGCAATTATTAGTTTAATAAATTACTACAGCACTATGTCTTGTTAGCATACCAAAACGATGGAAGTTTTCTGCTGCTGCCGAACTACATGCTTCAAATAATCTGTTGCAATCTTTCAATCATTAATTGTAAGATTGTAGAGGACTTGTTGAAGTTATGCCAGCCTTTTGTAGGAACAGTTCTTTGCCTCTTTCCCTGCAGTAATGCTGTTTCTTTGTGTATTTATTGAGTGGTGTAGCATCAACAAACATACAGTCAATGTCAGCAAGACCATGGAAAAGAAGGAGAAATTAGAAAAATACACATTAGTTCTCATTGTGGTGACAACTATGGAAAGGGTGGGCAGTTTCAAGTTCCTGGTTGTCAACATCTCAGAAGAACAATCTTGGGCCCAGAATCTGAATGCAATTACAGAGAAGGCATACCAGTGGCTACACACACTAGGAGTTTGATTAGGTTTGCTATGTTGGCAATACGTATGGTGGAGAACATTCCTATTGGTTGTGTCATCACCTGACTTGGAGGCTCCAATGTGTGGAACCATAATGCTGCCGCAAAACAAAATTTCATGATATATGTCATGATTCTGATACCAAAGTACTTTACCAAAACCTTGACTGTATCTGCCTCCACCTGATGTTGCTAATGGAAGAGCCCCTTCTTGTCTCATTTGACTTACTTCATCAATCACCATAAATCTATACCTTTTGATCATTGACCCATCTATCAATAAGAACATTTTCTCCTGAACCACTCCCTCTAATCCTGTCAGGACATCCAACACAAATTTCCTTCCTGTTTTGAGAGCAACTTGCACATCCTAAATTCCTAAATGGACATTGAACTCCTAGACACTAATTCACTTTTTTAATATATATTATTTCTGTTTTGCGCTCAATTTTTAATGTATTCAATCTATGTATACTGTAATTTGATTTACTTATTTATTACTTTTATTTTGTTTTTGTTTCTTCTGCTGCTGCTAATTTAACAAATTTCACGACACATACCTGATAATAATGATGTTGTTAGGATAACGGAGACATGGCTGCAGGGAGATCAGACCTGGGAAATGAATGTACAAGGGTATACGTGCTATCGTAGGGACAGAAATGTGGGCAGAGGGGGTGGGGTGGCCCTGTTGGTGAGGAATGAGATTCAGTCCTTTGCAAGGGGGGACATAGGATCAGGAGAAGTAGAGTCTGTGTGGAGAGAACTGAGGAACAGTAAGGGCAAAAAGACCCTAATGGGTGTTGTCTACAGGCCACCAAACAGTAGCATGGATATTGGGTGCAAGTTGAATAGGGAGTTAACATTGGCATGTGGCAAAGGTAATGTCGCAGTAGTTATGGGGGATTTCAACATGCAGGTGAACTGGGAGAATCAGGTTGGTGCTGGACCCCAGGATAGGGAGTTTGTAGAGTGCCTACAGGATGCATTCTTGGAACAGCTTGTATGAGAGCCAACCAGGGACAAGGCTATTCTGGATTTAGTCTTGTGTAATGAACAGGATTTGATAAGCGATCTTGAAGTAAAGGAGCTATTAGGAGGTAGTGACCATAATATGATAAGTTTTTATCTGCAATTTGAGAAGGATAAGGGCAGATCGAAGGTGTCAGTGTTGCAGTTGAACAGGGGAAACTATGGAGCCATGAGGGAGGAGATGGCCAAAGTTAATTGGATGGATATCTTAGCAGAAAAGACAGTGGAACAGCAATGGCAGGTATTCTTGGGAATAATGCACAAGGTGCAAAATCAGTTCATCCCCCAGAGAAGGAAGGATTCAAAAGGGGGAAAGGGGCCACAGTGGTTGACAAAGGAAGTCAGAGATTGCATATCATTAAAAAAAAGGGAAATATGACAGAGCTAAGGTGAGTAGGAGGACAGATGATTGGGACATTTTTAAGGAACAACAGAACTTAACTAAAAAGGCAATACGGGGAGAAAAAATGAGGTACAAATGTGCTAGCCAGGAATATAAAGGAGGATAGCAAAAGCTTTTTTAGGTATGTGAAGAGAAAGAAGATAGTTAAGAACAATGTTGGGCCCTTGAAGAATGAATTGGGTGAAATTGTTAAGGTAAACAGAGAAATGGCGGGAGAATTTAATAAGTACTTTAGATCTGTCTTCACTAGGGAAGACACAAGCAATCTCCCAGATGTATGGATGGGCCAAGGACATAGGGTAACAGAGGAAATGAAACAGATTGACATTAGGAAGGAAACAGTGATGAGTAGACTGATGGGACTGAAGGCTGACAAATCCCCAGGTCCAGATGGTCTGCATCCTAGGGTACTAAAGGAGGTGGCCCTGGAAATTGCAGATGCATTGGTATTCATTTTCCAATGTTCCTTAGATTCAGGATCAGTTCCTGAGGATTGGAGAATGGCTAATGTTATCCCACTTTTTAAGAAAGGAGGGAGGGAGAAAACAGAGAACTATCATCCTGTCAGCCTAACATCAGTAGTGGGGAAAATGCTAGAGTCCATTATTAAAGATCAAATAATGGCATATCTAGATAGCAGTGATAGGATTGGGCCGAGCCAGCATGGATTTACCAAGGGCAAATCATGCTTGACTAATCTATTGGAGTTTTTTGAGGATGTAACCAGGAAGTTAGACAAGAGAGATCCAGTGGATGTAGTGTACCTCGATTTTCAGAAGGCATTTGATAAGGTCCCACATAGGAGATTGGTGGGTAAGCTCATGGCATTGGGGGGAAGATATTGACATGAATAGAAAACTGGTTGACAGATAGAAAGCAAAGGGTAGCGATGAATGGGTGTTTCTCAGAATGGCAGGTGGTGACTAGTGGGGTGCCACAGGGCTCGGTATTGGGACCACAGCTGTTTATGATTTACATCAACAATTTAGATGAAGGCGTTGAGAATAACATCAGCAAATTTGCTGATGATACTAAGCTGGGTGACAGTGTGACATGTGATGAGGATGTTAGGAGAATTCAGGGTGACTTGGATAGGCTGAGTGAGTGGGCAGATACTTGGCAGATGACGTTTAATGTGAATAAGTGTGAGGTTATCCACTTTGGGAGTAATAACAGGAAGGCAGATTATTATCTGAACGGTGTAGAGTTAGGTAAGGGAGAAATACAAAGAGATCTTGGAGTCCTTGTTCATCAGTCACTGAAGGTGAATGAGCAAGTGCAGCAGGCAGTGAAGAAGGCTAATAGAATGTTGGCCTTTATTACAAAGGGAATTGAGTACAAGAGCAAGGAAATCCTTTTGCATTTGTACAGGGCCCTGGTGAGACCACACCTGGAGTATTGTGTACAGTTTTGGTCTCCAGGGTTAAGGAAGGACATCCTGGCTATAGAGGAAGTGCAGCGTAGATTCACGAGGTTAATTCCTGGGATGTCCAGACTGTCTTACGCAGAGAGGTTAGAGAGACTGGGCTTGTACACGCTGGAATTGAGGAGATTGAGAGGGGATCTGATTGCAACATATAAGATTATTAAGGGATTGGACAAGATAGAGGCAGGAAATATGTTCCAGATGATGGGAGAGTCCAGTACCAGAGGGCATGGTTTGAGAATAAGGGGTAGGTCATTTAGGACAGAGTTAAGGAAGAACTTCTTCTCCCAGAGAGTTGTGGGGGTCTGGAATGCACTGCCTCAGAAGGTAGTGGAGGCCAATTCTCTGGATGCTTTCAAGAAGGAGCTAGATAGGTATTTTATGGATAGGGGAATCAAGGGATATGGGGACAAGACAGGAACCGGGTATTGATAGCAGATGATCAGCCATGATCTCAGAATGGTGGTGCAGGCTCGAAGGGCCAAATGGTCTACTTCTGCACCTATTGTCTATTGTCTATAAGCCTGATTCTGATTATTTTAAATCCTCCCCATATCTGAGGATTCTTTCTCCAAGATAAAAGTATAACACAACTTTTCTGTATGCTCATCCTTCTTAATGTGGTGCTCAGATTTGAATACATTTGTGAAATGTGACAATATCAGTATTTCCTGGAGATCCTCTGTGTTCAAGTTTGTGGTTGGGCAGACATACGTGGGGTATAAATACCATACAAAACTAGCTTTATTTGCAGCAATAGCACAGTACATTACAAGTGTTACAAGGATAATGATCAAAGAGACACTGAGAAACTCTAATTACTGACAAATACCTTTATTGTTTCAACAGAAGCACACATAATCTTACACAACCAAATACCTGTGTGCACACCTACTAAGTTTTCCTGACCTTCAATGAACTGTCAGAATAGAAAAGATAATACCAGTTAAAAGAGTTTCTGCTGCTGGCCATATGTTCCTTGTAGGCCTGTTTCAAATCTCCACATCTGTGGGACACCTCACATCCGTGATAGTTGGTCTGTAGTGAGTTATTGCATTCCAGTGCCATTGGCTACTGGTTAGGCGTCTGACTTTTAAAATCTTTTTATTGGCTCTGCTCCAGGCCAGCATCCATTTATTGCCCTCTTCCCAACAAGTGACAATCAGTTATTTATGGCTCTTTATGATTCTCAATCAGCATCCAGTTTGAATCATACAGAGCAGATACAGACCCCAATAGTCACAAACCTGCATGTTATCTGCAATCAAAGTGCACCTTGCAAATAACTTCTTATTTGGAAATGATCCCTATGTTAGGGTCCAGTCCTTCCGACTCCGGACTCCGGGCCTTGCAGCCAGCCCTCGTGTCACACGGAGCCATTGGATCATCTTGACGTAAGGAGGTACACCTGTTGCCTATTAGGGGGCAGGTGTTTATAAGGGGCTCGGGGACTGAGCCTAGTTGTGGGGTTGTCCTGCTCTGTACCTGGACTGCTGGTTCTGAATCCTGTCTGTATCCTGGTCTGCCCTGCTCAGAATCCTGTTCTGCACTGGTTGCTGGCCTGTTCTGTATATGCTCTATCCAGTTGGTCTTGTTCCCCTGCTTCTCTCCTGTGTGTTGGTTCTGCCACGCTGTCGGTTGCCTTTCCCAATTTACCGGTGTATCACGGTAGTCCTGCTGCTCACCCTGGACCCAGTTTCCTTCTGATCCCTTGCCTCTGTCGGGCAGATCTGGCTGGACTGCCGCTGCCTAGCGGGGGTTTTGCCCCTACCTACCTGTTGCCTCCATTGGGCAGGTCCGGCTGGACTGCTGCTGCCTGGCAGGGGTTCTACCCCTTCCTATCTGTTGCCTCTGTCGGGCAGGTCCGGCTGGACTGCCACGGCCTGGTGGGGTTTCTGCCCTTTCCACCTATTGCTGCCTAAGGGTTGTGCCCCGCACCTGCCCAGCTGTCCGCGACTGGCCCAGGCCTCCATGTTTTCCACCTGGGAGGTGGACCTGCCTGGGATCCATGCAGCCCGCCATGAGGAATCCTCCTGCCCTGCCACGAACTGTGGGATCCTCCTGCCCACCTTGTCTGAACTCTGGGATCCTCCTGCCTTACCCCTCACATGCCATGGCATCCCCATCCTGTCCTACCCCTAGTACTTCAGTGTCTGCATCCTGCATTTGTGTCCAATCCTGCCGACGTTCCTGACAGAACGACCCCACCAGGCATGGACCCAGCAATGCAGGTACTGGAGTCCAGGTCCCATGACCCCGGGGGTTCTCTCCAGCCCATACATTCCCCCCCCCCCGAACCCCCACCCACCTGTGATGTCCCTAGCCCAACATACCCTCCTTGGTCGCCAGGAGGCTCCCTTGGCGGGGGGGTACTGGGTACTGTTAGGGTCCGGTCTGGAGCCCACCTTCTGGGTCTTGCTCCTGTCCGTGGACTCCGGGCCTTGCAGCCAGCCCTCGTGTCACATGGAGCCATTGGATCATCTTGGCTTAAGGAGGTACACCTGTTGCCTATTAGGGGGCAGGTGTTTATAAGGGGCTCGGGGACTGAGCCTAGTTGTGGGGTCATCCTGCTCTGAAGCTGGTTTAACCTGCTCTGTACCTGTACTGCTGGTTCTGAATCCTGTCTGTATCCTGGTCTGCCCTGGTTGCTGCCCTGCTCAGAATCCTGTTCTGCACTGGTTGCTGGCCTGTTCTGTATATGGTCTATCCAATTGGTCTTGTTCCCCTGCTTCTCTCCTGTGTGTTGGTTCTGCCACGCTGTCGGTTGCCTTTCCCAATTTACCGGTGTATCACGGTAGTCCTGCTGCTCACCCTGGACCCAGTTTCCTTCTGATCCCTTGCCTCTGTCGGGCAGATCTGGCTGGACTGCCGCTGCCTAGCGGGGGTTTTGCCCCTACCTACCTGTTGCCTCCATTGGGCAGGTCCGGCTGGACTGCTGCTGCCTGGCAGGGGTTCTACCCCTTCCTATCTGTTGCCTCTGTCGGGCAGGTCCGGCTGGACTGCCACGGCCTGGTGGGGTTTCTGCCCTTTCCACCTATTGCTGCCTAAGGGTTGTGCCCCGCACCTGCCCAGCTGTCCGCGACTGGCCCAGGCCTCCATGTTTTCCACCTGGGAGGCGGACCTGCCTGGGATCCATGCAGCCCGCCATGAGGAATCCTCCTGCCCTGCCACGAACTGTGGGATCCTCCTGCCCACCTTGTCTGAACTCTGGGATCCTCCTGCCTTACCCCTCACATGCCATGGCATCCCCATCCTGTCCTACCCCTAGTACTTCAGTGTCTGCATCCTGCATTTGTGTCCAATCCTGCCGACGTTCCTGACAGAACGACCCCACCAGGCATGGACCCAGCAATGCAGGTACTGGAGTCCAGGTCCCATGACCCCGGGGGTTCTCTCCAGCCCATACATTCCCCCCCCCCCCGAACCCCCACCCACCTGTGATGTCCCTAGCCCAACATACCCTCCTTGGTCGCCAGGAGGCTCCCTTGGCGGGGGGGTACTGGGTACTGTTAGGGTCCGGTCTGGAGCCCACCTTCTGGGTCTTGCTCCTGTCCGTGGACTCCGGACTCCGGGCCTTGCAGCCAGCCCTCGTGTCACATGGAGCCATTGGATCATCTTGGCTTAAGGAGGTACACCTGTTGCCTATTAGGGGGCAGGTGTTTATAAGGGGCTCGGGGACTGAGCCTAGTTGTGGGGTCATCCTGCTCTGAAGCTGGTTTAACCTGCTCTGTACCTGTACTGCTGGTTCTGAATCCTGTCTGTATCCTGGTCTGCCCTGGTTGCTGCCCTGCTCAGAATCCTGTTCTGCACTGGTTGCTGGCCTGTTCTGTATATGGTCTTGTTCCCCTGCTTCTCTCTGGTCTTGTTCCCCTGCTTCTCTCTGGTGCGCTGGTCCCGCTGTTCCACCTTATTCTTCTTGCTCACACTGCCACACTGTTGGTTGCCTTTCCCAATTTACCGGTGTATCACGGTAGTCCTGCTGCTCACCCTAGACCCAGTTTCCTTCTGATCCCTTGCCTCTGTCGGGCAGGTCTGGCTGGACTGCAACTGCCCGGCAGGGTTTCTGCCCCTTCCTACCTGTTGCCTCCATCGGTGAGGTCTGGCCAGACTGCCGCTGCCTGGTGGGTGTTCTGCCCCTTCCTACCCGTTGCCTCCGTCGGGCAGGTCTGGCCGAATTGCCGCTGGCCGGTGGGGGTTTCTGCCCTTTCCACCTATTGCTGCCCAAGGGTTGTGCCCCGCACCTGCCCAGTTGTCCGCAACTGGCCCAGGCCTCCGTGTTTTCCACCTGGGAGGCGGCCCTGCCCGGGATCCATGCGGCCTGCCATGAGGGATCCTCCTGCCCACCTTGTCTGAACTCTGAGATCCTCCTGCCTTACCCCTCACATGCCATGGCATCCCCATCCTGTCCTACCCCTAGTTCTTCAGTGTCTGCGTCCTGCATTTGTGTCCAATCCTGCCCCCGTTCCTGACACCCTAGTTCAGCAGATTACCTGAGGCAGCATTGTGTTGACTTTAAAACACTGATTAAGCCAAACGACTAACTCACACAATGGAGAACACAATTTTTTCATAAAATGGCAGCCTCCATCTCCTCCCTCATGGCAAGAACAAAGGCAATTGGTCTGTCTGCTTCCACTGTCCTTGATTCATTTGAATTCACTGATTTGTAGATTATAGGCCAACACCACTTAATATAAACTAACAAAAATAATACATAATGCACAACAAAATAAGTATGAGCGCTATGGCATTAGTACAAATTGTGAGAAAGAGAGAAGAATTATAGTCAGAGGTAGGATATTACCCTTAGCTATGCTACTATTATGCCTATTAATTATAAATTCACTAAACAATGGGCAGGGGACAAAAAGATGGCACATTTAATGTGGCATGCTGTAGGGATCCTGGTTCTTGTTTTAGTTTTAACAATTTTCCTGTCCCTCTCCTCCACACCACTACTGACTTGTAAGTGCATTGCAATTTAACTTGTGATGGGCATCAATTGCACTTTGGTAAGAGGCAACTTTTCTCTATAGTAGGTGGTGTTCTTGTGGAAATGCCATCTTAAAATAGCTTTTAAATTCAATACATATTTTTACTTATGCATATTATATGTCACGAATATGATTAATGCCCATCTTTCAAGTTGCATTTTGTCACTGATTGCTTGTCTTTTTAGTTTAAATCTTTTCTATTATAGTCAGTGTACATTATTGAAATAAGTTAATCCATTTCTTTAAGGCAACACCTACTGTTTTTCTAATTGTCCCTGAGCTGGAGGTGGCAGGATAAGGGAACATTTCTTATCCACAATTTCCTCTTCATAGGGAAATGGTGGGTCCACCTGAACGGTAATTGTCCTCCTGATCATTGTAGCCACAAAATAACCCTAACTAAAGAATCTCAGGAATCCAACCCATAGGCAGGATAAAGGGTGACCTCCAAGTGAATGTCACATATCTGGAAATTATTCTGAATTTAACAATGCCAATACAGAGTAATCAAGTCTTGAAGTAAGGCTTTGACCTGAAATATTATCAATTCCTTTCTTCCCACAGCTGATGCTCAGCCCATGAGTTCCTCCAGCACATTATTCTTCCAGCAATCTGCAGACTTTTTTGCTCACAATAGTTACATTCAGAGTATTGTGAGCAGTTTTTGGTCCCCTACCTGAGAAAAGATGTTACGAGGAAATCTGCAGATGCTGGAAATTCAAGCAACAAAATACTGGTGGAACACAGCAGGCCAGGCAGCATCTATAGGAAGAAGCACTGTCGACGTTTCGGGCCGAGACCCTTTATCAGGACTAACTGAAAGAAAAGATAGTAAGAGATTTGAAAGTAGGAGGGGGAGGGGGAAATGCGAAATGATAGGAGAAGACCAGAGGGGGTGGGGTGAAGTTAAGAGCTGGAAAGGTGATTGGCAAAAGGGATACAGAGCTGGAGAAGGGAAAGGATCATAGGACAGGAGGCCTAGGGAGAAAGAAAGGGGGAGGGGAGCACCAGAGGGAGATGGAGAACAGGCAGAGTGATGGGCAGAGAGAACAAAAAGGGGAGGGGGAAAAAATAAATATATCAGGGATGTGGTAAGAAGGGGAGGAGGGGCATTAACGGAAGTTAGAGAAGTCAATATTCATTCCATCAGGTTGGAGGCTACCCAGATGGTATATTTAGATTCAGATTCAGTTCATTGTCATTTAGAAACCACAAATGCAATGCAGTTAAAAAATGAGACAACGTTCCTCCAGAATGATATCACAAAAGCACATGACAAAACAGACTACACCAGAAAATCCACATAACGTTTTGCAATCCCCAGTCCAGAGTCCAGAGAGGCTGCTGCAAATTAATATTGCGCTACCATCTTCCCCAGAAAGGAGCTCCAATCCTACCAGACAAAACAAGACCAAAAATTAAAGCTACAAGACCTGCACAAAACCACATCATTACAACATATAGTTACAACAGTGCAAACAATAGCATAATTGATTAAAAACAGACAATGGGCACAGTAAAAATAGTCCAAAGATGTTAAAAGACCATAAGTTCAAAAGAAACCACCACACAGTTTCCACAAGTCCTCAGGGTCCCGATTGACTCGTCATCCCACGTAGGCGGCAGAAGGGAATACCCCCACTATGAACTTCCACAGCGCCGCCCGACTCAGCCTCGCAGATGCAGCACACAATGAAAGCTCCATCGAACCCAGCCTCGCAGACACACAGCACACTGTGAAAGTGCTCCAACCGCAGCAGACTCCGTGTCCATTGAACCTCCGGCCTCCAACCATCCCCTCTGGCACAGCTTCACCAAACACCATCCTCTGCCGAGCATATTAAGACGTCAACGGCCATCGGCAACACGACCCCGAGGACTCTGGGCCTGTTCTTCCCAGCAGAGACCCAGCAGCAGCAGCAACAAAGAAGGTCTTCCTGGAGATTTCCAGATATTCCTCCATACTCCCACATCTGTTTTTCATCCGATTATGATTGCGCATGGCACCTGTCTTCACAAATAATAGATAGCTCCGGAGTGGCCGCTGCAAACTGCGTCATGCCGCCATCTTGGAATATAAGGTGTTGTTCCTCCAACCTGAGTGTGGCTTCATCTTGACAGCAGAGGAGGCCATGGATAGACATATCAGAATGGGAATGGGATGTGGAATGAAAATGTGTTGCCACTGGGAGATCAAGTCAAGTTGCTTTTTATTGTTGTTTCGACCATAACTGCTGGTACAGTACACAGTAAAAATGAGACAATGTTTTTCAGGTGCTACATGAACAATACAAAAACTACACTGAACTATGTAAACCAACACAAAAACTACTCTAGACTACAGACCTGCCCAGGACTGCATAAAGTACACAGGCATTACAATAAATAGTAAACAAGACAATAGGCACAGCAGAGGTCAGTAGGTTGGTAGTCCGATAGCTTGGGGGAAAATCTGTTACATAAGTAATCAGCTGAATGGTGGTGCCTGGGATTCTGTCCGTTTCTGTACTCCTGCCAAGTATTTCGTTGCCACAGATGTAGTCAATTTAATGTCCATTTGAGAGCAGAATGGACGGGAGGGCCGGCTGGCTAGGGCTTGCTTTTCTCCTGGCACAGACTCATGCCCACTCGCCACGCTTCCACTTCCTCGCACACCGCCGATGACGTCCCCAACTCCGGCCACTGACATCAAGCGACTCCGAGGACTGCAGGCCCAATTCCTTCAGCAAGCCGAGGTCACACAATGTAACCAGCAGATTTTCATGAAGGTTTGTTTCTGAGCAATCTCTGTATTGTAGCAGTATCTGGTGATGGTAGATAGTCGCTCTGTTATCCATTGCCCTAAACTCTAATTTTGCCTTAAAATTAAATTTTAATTTAAGATTAAATTTAAAAAACTAAATTAAAATAGCACTAGATCCAAAAGGCCACTGCTGTCATGTGCTGCACCGCCTAAATATCCTGCTTTCCCTGGCGGACAGAGTGTTCTCGCTCTGCCCATCACTCTGCCTGTTCTCCATCTCCCTCTGGTGCTCCCCTCCCCCTTTCTTTCTCCCTAAGCCTCCCATCCCATGATCCTTTCCCTTCTCCAGCTCTGTATCCCTTTTGCCAATCACCTTTCCAGCTCTTAGCTTCACCCCACCCCCTCCAGTCTTTCCTATCGTTTCACATTTCCCCCTCCTACTTTCAAATCTCTTACTATCTTTTCTTTCTGTTAGTCCTGATGAAGGGTCTTGGTCCGAAAAATCGACAGTGCTTCTTCTTATAGATGCTGCCTGGCCTGTTGTGTTCCACCAGCATTTTGTGTGTGTTGCCTGAGAAAAGAGGGTCTAGAAGAGGTTTACAAGAATGGTCTTGAGAATGAAAGAATTAATGAATGAGGAGCATTTGATGGCCCCAGTTCTATACTCACTGGAGTTTAGAAGAATGAGGGGGAATCTCATCGCAATTTGAATATTGACTATTATATATTTAATATTGAAAGGTCTAAATAGTGCACATGGAGAGTATGTTTTCAATAGGAGAGGGTCTAGAACCAGAGAGCAAAGCCTCAGAATAAAAGGACGTCCCTTGAAAACAAAAACAAGGAGGATTTTCTTTAGCCAGAGGATGGTAAATCTGTGAATTTCATTGCCACAGATGGCTGTAGTGACCAAGCAATTGGGCACATTTAAAGCAGAGGTTGATAAGTTCTTCATTAGTAAGGGTGTCAAATGTTACGAGGAGAAAACTGAAGAGTAGGGTTGAAAAGGATCATAGGAGAAGTTACTGAAAGTTAAAGAATTCCTGAGTGCAATATATCCTATCTTATTATGATCAAATTCCCACTGAAATATGAGAAGGAGAAGCTAAAGTCAGATGTAGCAGTATTAAAGTGGAGTAAAGAGAAATACAGAGGAATGAGAGGAGTTGGCCAGATTTGATTGGGACAGAACAGTGGCAGGGATGATGGCAGAGCAGCAATGGCTGGAAATTCTGGAAGCAATTCGGAAGGCACATGATATATACATCACAAAGAGGAAGAAGTATTCTAAAGGAAGGATAACAGAACTGTGGCTAACAATGGAAATCAAAACCAACACAAGTCAAAGAGAAGGCATATAATAGAGCAAAAATTAGTTACATGATTGGGAAGGTTTTAAAAACCAACAGAAGGCAACTAAATAAGTAATTAAGGCAAAGATGAAATACAAAAGTAAGCTAGCCAATAATAAACAGAAAACCAAAAGTTTCTTCAGATACACTAAGTGTAAGAGAGAGACGAGAGTGGGTATTGGACTGCTGGAAAATTATGCTGGAGAGGTAGTAATGGGGGACAAGGAAATGCCGAACGATTTGTCAAAGTATTTTGCATCAACCTTCACTGTGGAAGACACTGGCAGTATGGTGGAATTTCCAGGTGTCATGAGGCTTGAAGTGTGTGAAATTACCATAACTAGGGAGAAGGTTCTAGGGAAACTGAAGGTAGAAAAGTCACCTGGAGTGTTGATGTGTACCCCAGAGTTCTGAAAGAAGTGGCTGAAGAGATTGTGGAAGCATTAGTAATGATGTTTCAAGAATCACTAGAGTATAGAATGGTCCTGAAAGACTGCAAACTGCAAATGTCACTCCATTCTTCAAGAAGGGTGAGAGGCAGAAGAAAGGAAAGTATAGGTCAGTTAGTCTGACCTCGATGGTTGGGAAGATGTTATACTCAATTATTAATAAGGACAAGTTCCCAGGGAGCCTGGAGGCATGGAATAAAATAGGTCGTAATAAGCATGGTTTCCTCAAGAGAAAATCTTGTCTGACAAATCTGTTGGAATTCTTTGAAGAAATAACAATCAGGATAGACGAAGGAGAATCAAATTCCTTGTGCATGTTTCCCTAAAGTTTAATTAGCAGGATTCCCTAAAGGTTAATTTGCAGGTTGAGTCTATGGTAAGGAAGGCAAATACAATGTTAGAATTCATTTCAAGATGACTGGAATATAAAAATTATATAATGCTGAGACTATATAAAGCATTGGCAAGACCTCACTTGGAGTATTGTCAGCAGTTTTGAGACCCTTATCCTCAAAAAGGATATGCTGAAACTGCAGAGGGTTCAAAGGAGGTTCATGAAATTGATTCCAAGATTGAATGGCTTGTCATGTGGAGAGTGTGACTCTGTTCAGTAGGACCAGTTTCCGTACACCACTGCAGAATTACATGAGCACCCCCCCCCCCGCAAAGGAAGTGGCTGAGACCTTGGTTGCTTTGTTCAGATCAAAGCACACCAATTTTGACTGAGAGATAAACTCTGCCTTAAGTGATGTCTCCCTGCTTTGAGAGAGAAGGTAAATAGTGACTTTCTTTTCTCTTCCAAATCTGGAATAAATTTCCCAGCTGGTTTACCATGACAAAGAAACTGCAGATCTCTGATACATTTATAAGTCTGTGCTCCGAGCTTCTGCCAATTTGTCTGAAGCTGACCCTCTCCTATGACACAATGACTGTCTGGGAATGATTCACAACCCTGTCTTTTACAACTTTTATGTTAATTTGTCTAGGTCCTCACTCTCTAAATACCTTTTTGTCATACTTTTCATGTTCCCATGATCAGATTTTCCAATTCTGTGGCCACATCAATTAACTCATCTATTTGACATCTGTAATTTATCCAGATTATAAAACCAAAAAGATACAGGAACATAATTAGACCATTTGACCCATCAAGACTGCTCTGCCATTTCATCATGGCTGATCCACAGATTCACAACTCTTTGGCTGAAGAAATTCCTTCTCATCTCCATTCTAAAAAGGACTCCCCTCTATTCTGAGACTGTGTCCTCTGGTCTTAAACTCCCCCACCACAGGAGACATCCTCTCCACATCCACTCTATCAAAGCTCTCTAACATTTGACAAGTTTCAATGAGATTACTTCTTTCTTTTCTATTCTCATGAGGCCCAGAGTCATCATATGCTCCTCATCTGACAAGACTTTCAATCCTAGAAACATTTTTGTGAACCTCCTTTGAACGCTCTCCCATGTCAGCACATCCTTTCTTAGATAAAGGGTCAAAACAATACTCCAACTGAGGCCTCACCAGTGCTTTAAAAAGCCTCAACATTACATGCTTCCCTTTATAATAGGACCAATCAAGTGTGACATTGGGAAAGTGTGTAATGAATACTTCGCTTCAGTATTCACTACAGAAAAGAAACAAACAAACATAGAAACATAGAAAACCTACAACACAATACAGGCCCTTCAGCCCACAGTTCTGCCGCACATGTCCCTACCTTAGAAATTACTAGGCTTACCTATAGCCCCCTATTTTACTAAGCTCCATGTACCTATCTAAAAGTCTCTTAAAAGACCCTATCGTATCTGCCTCCACCACCGTTGCCGGCAGCCCATTCCACGCACTCACCACTCTCTGAGTAAAAAACTTACCCCTGACATCTCCTCTGTACCTACTCCCCAGCACCTTAAACCTATGTCCTCTTGTGGCAACCATTTCAGCCCTGGGAAAAAGCCTCTGACTATCCACATGATCAATGCCTCTCATCAACTTGTATACCTCTCTCAGGTCACCTCTCATCCTCCGTCACTCCAAGGAGAAAAGGTCTTGTTCACTCAACCTATTCTCATAAGGCATGCTCCCCAATCCAGGCAACATCCTTGTAAATCTCCTCTGCACTCTCTCCATGGCTTCCACATCCTTCCTGTAGGGAGGTGACCAGAAATGAGCAAGTGGGGTTTGACCTGTATAACTGCAACATTACTTCTCAGCTACTAAATTCAATTCCACAATTGATGAAGGCCAATACACTGTACACCTTCTTAACCACAGAGTCAACCTGCGCAGCTGCTTTGAGCGTCTTATGGACTCAGACACCAAGATCCCTCTGATCCTCCACACTGCCAAGAGTCTTACCATTAATACTGTATTATACCATCATATTCGACCTACTAAAATGAACCATTTCACACTTATCTGCATTGAACTCCATCTGCCACTTCTCAGCCCAGTTTTGCATTCTATCAATGTCCCTCTGTAACCTCTGACAGCTCTCCACACTATCCACAACACCTCCAAACTTTGTGTCATCAGCAAACTTACTAACCCATTCCTCTACTTCCTCATCCAGGTCATTTATAAAAATCACGAAGAGTAAGGGTCCCAGAACAGATCCCTAAGGCACTCAACTGGTGATCGACCTCCATGCAGAATATGACCTGTCTACAACCACAAGGAAATCTGCAGATGCTGGAAATTCAAACACACACAAAATGCTGGTGGAACACAGCAGGCCAGGCAGCATCTATAAGGAGAAGATCCTGATGAAGGGTCTCGGCCCGAAAAGTCGACAGTGCTTCTCCTTATAGATGCTGCCTGGTCTGCTGTGTTCCACCAGCATTTTGTGTGTATTATCTACAACCACTCTGCCTTCTGTGGGTAAGCCAGTTCTGGATCCACAAAGCAATATCCCCTTGGACCCCATGGCTCCTTACTTTCTCAATAAGCCTTGCATGGGGTACCTTATGAAATGTCTTGCTGAAATCCATATACACTACTGTTATGTACCCCGTAACTGGGTTAACAAACCAGCAGAAATGGAATACACATTGGAGTCTGTAATTACTAGTAACTAATAAAGTTTATTAGCAAACTAAGTAATACAGTACAAAAATAAAATGCAAATATGTATATGTTACAGGTTAGCAAATATATATATATATATATATATACAGAAGTGTGGTAAAAGGAATCAAGAACCAAGCTCTTCCAAAGTCTAGGGGTAAATGAATAGTCTTAGGAGATGATGAAAGTTCAGTTCAGTTTAGCTTAGGTCGAAGTAGTTGCTAGTGAGTGAGAGAGAGAGAGTGAGCGAGATTAGAGTAGCTGCAACAGGCAAACCTTCCGTTGTCTTCTTGTTCCGTTGTACTGATGTGGTCATTTGGATATGACCCCTCCGTTCTCGGCTAGACCGTTCTTCCATGGTGGACTCGGCACTCTGGCGTGAGTGGACACACACACAAGCTCCCACTGTTCCTGCCATCACACTGTGAGCTTTGTGACCAATCTCCCAATTCAGTCCTCCAAGCCCCCACCTTCCTGTGGGTGCACAACACTCTTGCAGAGTCTCGTGGCGTGTCTGTCTGTGTCTCAGCAGACCCGTCTTTTATCTCCCCTGACAGGGTACCAGCCATCAATCACCTGTCCATGTCCATCAAACTGGCCACTGCCTCCTGTCTCAGTAGGCACCCGGCATCACTCTGCTGTGTCAGCAGAGATCCACACAAACAGGCCAAATGTCCTTGATTAACCCCAGAGATTAACACCAAATGTCCTTGGCGTTAAAGTCAACAATTAGCAAAGAAACCATAATAGTAAATCATCCATTTTAATCCTTGTCTCTCTCTCTCCCATCTGCAGCAGGATGCCTCCCCCCATCTTCATCTCTCTCTCTTGTTAGCAGCATAGTTCACGGGGGGTCAACTCTGGACCCCATCTCCAACTGGTTTTCTCATCACACATAACACCCCCACCCTTAAAAGAATTTTTACCGGGGTGTAAAAATTAAAACATGCATGCACATTACAGAGTCTAATATGGTATACAGATAGTCATTAGTCGACAGAGTAATACAGATATACTTTCAAATCTAACACCTAGATAAACAGTCAGTAATTACATTGTCAGTCCCCTTTACATGTTGTATTTTATTTTCACATCAAATTCTTGTAATATCAGACTCCAACTTAGTAATCGTTTATTCTTATCCTTCATGTTATTCAAAAATACTAATGGATTGTGGTCAGTATAAACTATCAGTGGCTTTCATGCCAGACAAATGTAAGCCTCAAAATGTTGTAACGCCAGAATAAATGACAGTAATTCTTTTCCCACAGTGGAATAATTTCTCCGGTGCACATTGAACTTCCTAGAGAAATAAGCCACTGGGTGTTCAATTTCGTCCTTGTCTTTCTGCAGCAACACTGCCCCTGCAGCTTCATTGCTGGCATCTGTTGCTAGGGAGAAGGGTTTTGAAAAGTCGGGTGCTTTTAACACAGGGTGGTGACACAGTATAGTTTTCAGCCTCTCAAAGGCTTCTTGGCAAGGATTGCTCCACACAAACTTTTCATTCTTTTTGGGAAAGAGGGAGGGCAATATCCGCAAAGTTTTTACAAAACTTCCGATAGTACTCTACCTTTCTCAAAAACCTTCTCAGAGCTCTTTTATCAGTCGGGATGGGAACTTCAGAAATAGCCTGTACTTTCGCCTGCACAGGGGCCAGCTGCCCCTGTCCTACCACATACCCCAGACATGTGACCGTAGCATGGCTGAACTCACTTTCGGTGAGGTTCACTGTGAGATTGGCCTCAGACAGCCATTTAAACAGTTTTTCTACCAGCTTGCTTTCCTCCAAGGTCGCTCTGTAGGGATGCTGCTTAATAGCCTGGCCTGAATTTACAATGACATCTTGCATTGTACACGTGCACAGTCTTAAAATATCAGGGAATAAACCTTTATACTTGTCAATTAAGCTCTTCAGTTGTTTTTGCTGCTTTGACTGCAAATGTTGAATTTTTCCATCAATATTTTCCAAAACATCAGACTTTCTGAGTCTTGTGAAAACTACAGGGTGTTCAGTAGAATGAATGGGTACTCCAGTACTAGACACGACAATCTCCTCTGTTGTCATAACAGTACTCAATGGTGCAGGGTAGGAGTCATAATAACCCTTAATCACATTTTCATTCTGGTCTGACCATTGCTCTCTCAGTAAGGTCAAAGGTGATACAATATGCTTAGCTCTCAACTCTTTAACTATCCCCTGGAACGTTCTCGATGTAAAGTTACTACCCTGGACAGATTGGATTCCTTTAGGTAGACCTACCAGTGTAGAAAATTTTATAAGTGTTTTTACCACAGTCTTGGCCTTGATGTTCCAGTGAGGCACCATTCCATGGAACCTAGACACAGCACACATGATGGTTAACAGATACTCATAGCCAGCTGCAGACTTTGGCAATCGGCCCACACAATCCACTATGACCCTGGAAGATGGTTCACCAAAAACAGGTATCGGCCTAAATGGTACTGCTAGGATCACCTGATTAGGTTTTCCTGCACCCTGACAGGTGTGACAAGCCCTGCGCAAGTTCATAACATCCTTCCTTAAATGAGGCCAGTAGAATTCCTTCTCACTTCCATTTACTGTCTTTTCCACTTCGAAGTGTTCACCTAAAGACATATTATAAGCCACATTTAAAATTTCAGCCCCGGACTTCCAGTAAGATGGCGACTGTTTAGCTGCTCCGAACTTTTGCTCCGTCATTCTCCCTACCTTTGCACTATATGTCTCCATTCTTAAACCTTAGTTAGGTATTTTATTAGGTTTCTTTTACTTGCCTGCGAACACATCTATCTTATAAAGTCTACCAAAAGTACTAAAACCGGGAAAAAGGAAACTTCTACGGCTCTGCTGGTTGACATTCTCGCTGCTTTGGAACACCATCGACAAGATATTTTAAAGGAATTTAGAACTTCTTTCAACCGGCTGGATGTCAAATTGGATCGGATCAACGCTAGAGTGGACGAACATGCTGAACATTTATCTCGCATCGACTCAACTTCTGAAGATTTAAAAAGCCGTGTCCAATATCTGGAAACCCTCTGCTCCAGCCTAGAGGAGAAGAATTTTTTTCCAAAATGGTGGATCTTGAAAACCGGAGCAGACGTTGCAATCTACAAATTCTTGGTTTGCCAGAGGCCACCGAACAGGGTTCTCCCGTGAAACTTTTTTCCGATTTTCTCTGAGATGTTCGGGAAAGAATTTCTTCCGACTCCACCTGAGCTTGAAAGGGCACACAGGATCTACATTCCCCGTGCAATTCTGGGTTCCCGCCCACGGCCGGTAATTTTGTGCTTTCATCAATACCAGGTGAAAAACCGTTTGATTATGGAGGCACGCCGCAGAGGTACTTTTGCTTTTCAAAATAGTCATTCGTTTTGTGGAGGATTTTGCCCCCCAGGTTCTGAAGATGCGCGCTGAGTTTAAAGGTGTAATGAAAGTGCTTTTTGATCATGGACTTAAACCCTCCCTTTGAAACCCAGCCGATCTTCGAATTACGTTTGCTACTGGAGAATATAAGTGGTTTAAATCAGTGAAGGAGGCTGAGGCATTTGTTGGAAGTCTTCTAGCCATTCCGTCTCCTTCGGAACCCGGTCTGACCTTCTAAAATGGTGGATAAGTACCTCTCATAGTAAAGCTATTTTTTCCGGACTCAGACTTTACTTGAATAATTCAGTCATTATCTATCGAAACTCTAAGGGCTGTGGACAATCTCTCCCTGGACTTGGTGCATTTTTTCTAAATAGATAATCCGAGTTTAATGTTTCCCTGCAGACGTTTAGACTGTACTTGTGTAATCTATTTTATTCTTGTATAACTTTATTTATAGAGATCTGCAATTGACTCTAACTTGTTTTGGAGGTTTGGAGTTTTTATTGAAGGCCTTCCTGTTGGTTGATTCATGGTTTAAGTTTTGCCTTTTTTTTCTGTAAATGGTTGATAAGTACTCTCTTCAAATCTATAATTTCCCCCTTTTCTCCCTCCTTTTTTTTTCTTTTAATCTTCTATAATCTTTCGCGGGTAGGTTAGTTTTGGTTTTCTTCTGATTTTCTTCGTATTAAGTTTTACACTTCTGTTGAAGTTGTTCCTATTTGTAATTATGTTTTCTAGTGCATAAACTAGTTACCATTTGCTATACTATTTATACGGAACTGTTGTTAACGACACAGAACTGGAAGTCATACTTGGGTTAATTTTTTTGGTAGAGCTAGCTGCTCTTTTTGGTAGCCGTCTAGTTTTCGGTTGCGAGGGTGGGGTGGATTCTCCAGTTCCAACACTATTCACTGTTTCTTTTGCTTTCCTTTGTTACTCAGGACATGTTTCTGTTTTGACTCTATGAATCTATGTTTACATTTTTGCTCCCAGACTGTTATTGTACTGCTTGACTTTTTATATGCCTGCTGCCTTCTACGCACTAACAATTGATAATGGTTAATACACTTAAATTTGTGAGCTGGAATGTAAAGGGATTGAATCACCCTGTTAAAAGAAGGAAGGTCTTCTCACATATTAAACAACTCAAAGCGGACATTGCTTTCCTTCAAGAAACTCATATTCATTGTTTTGATAACTCCCGGCTTTTGTCAAAGTGGGCGGGTCAGCATTTTCATTCATCCTTTGCCGCCAAAGCTAGGGGGGGTCTCCATCCTTATTAACTCAAATATTCCTTTTGAACTCCATAATAAGATATCTGATACAAATGGCCATTTTATTATTGTTTCTGGTAAACTATATAATACTAAAGTTGTACTAGCAAACCTGTATGCCCCCAATTTTGATTATGTTAATTTCTTTGAACGTTTTTTCTCCTCACTACCAGACTTAAACTCATACTCTCTTATACTGGGTGGTGATTTCAATTGTTGGTTAGATCCTAGTTTGGATCGATTGTCCTCTGTTACTAGACCACCTACTAAATCTGCCTTAGCTATTCAATCGTTTCTCTCTAATTATGGTATCTCTGATATATGGCGTTTCCTTCATCCTACTGAGAGAGATTATTCTTTTTTTTCACATGTTCACCATACCTTTACTAGAATTGACTACTTCTTACTCGATAATCAACTCATTCCATTTGTCTATTCTTGTGATTATCAGAGTATACTGATTTCTGACCATGCCCCAATTACTCTGTCTTTAAATTTTCCTGGTCTCCCTCAGAGGAATAAACGGGGCGCTCCATGCCGGGACCGCGCACATCGCCGCGGTGGGAGGAAAACTGGGAGACAATGAATCAGGACATGACCCAATACATGAGAGTCCTGGGCCAGATGGTGAGGCTCATAGCTAAACAAGTCAGGAATGCCCACCCTGAGGATGCAGCCCCCGAGCTGCCGCTAAAAATAGGAGATGAGGTCTACCTGCGGCAACCAGGGCGCTCCTCCTGGAGCGAGCAGCGATGGCATGGCCCGTACCCTGTTACAGAAATTTCAAACAATACACTCAAGGTGGGAAGGGAGGGGGACAATAACTGGCACCATTTCTCGCACTGCTCCAGGACAAAGAAAGGAAGACCGATTGATCCCGGCTCCGACATAGAGGAGGAGGAAGCCGAGGAGGATGACGCCATGGAAAACCCTGATATGGGTAGGAGTGATGCTCCTAGGTAAGGCGCCGAGGGCCGAAGCGGGAAGGGGAGGAGATGCGTGTGGGGCGAATATCATCCTTAATGCGGACCCTCATACGGGTAGGACATTCCAGTTCGACCTGTGCGATGTGATCAACTGCTGGGGCGACAAGAGAGCCTGGACTGGGTATAATGTCTGCATGTGTCCATTCACCTTGGGATACCCGAACCCATGGGTAAAAGAGTGTCGCGCATGGATGAATGTATGGTGGTGGACGGGCCCAGACCAGTCCTGGCTGGATAATAGGCCAATCAATCAAGGGTCCTCCAAACCCTACTATGAGTTTAAGAGGAAGGTGAGCCTTTACAGGGGCTCCGTTTGGGGAAGAAAGCAGGGAGCGAACCCGTTAATCCTGACACTCAAGGAAGGAATACACAACCCTTTTAGTATGGAGGGATGGTCGTCACAGACCTGCTCCACTCATCGCGGGTCAAAGAACAGGGAGCATGGGGCGGGGGGCGTGCTCTACCTGATCATAAGGGCGGACTTGACAGGCCGAGACCCATGGGGAATTATCTGGATTAATCTGGGAACTTACACAGACCCAGGATTGGGACCCACAGCCAGCCCTGTTCTGGTAAAGAGTTCGGACTCGAATAAGATCACTCCCCAGGAGTATATTGCAATTGAGACAGGGTACGTGGAAGCGAACGCCTGGGTTGACCGAGTGGTCCAATACACCACCCAGGCAGTGATAGGGGACTGCTGGGTATGTGCTACGGGGAAACCCACACTCCTCATGAGTCCTAGCCCCTTCGAGGAAAAAAAACGACACTTTCCGTTGCGCCCTCGAACTCATGTCACTAGCCAACCCCTCCGCCGGGTGCAAGTCCTGGGAAACCTATTTCCCCATGGCCCCGGCCAATGTGACCCCACCAGCCTTCAGGGTGGACCCGATCAGGAACATCACTTGCGTTACTAATCTGTCCCCGTCGGATCAGCCTTACAGAGTGGGAAACTTACCTGACAGTGCCTGCTCTACCCGGATCAGTCTTACTGGCACCGAAAACGCCACCAGGCTGACTGTCAGCAGAGCGGACCTCTGGTGGTACTGTGGGAAACGGGTCCTATATAATTGGCTACCTGTAAACTGGGAGGGGACCTGCACCCTGATCACCCTAAATGTACCTCTTTTCATTGCGGCAAAGAACCCAGGGGACTACACCCTCAACCCAATCCCTGATGAAATTGGGAGGTGGTATAGGAACAAGAGAGCGCTCACTGAAAGGGGGGAAAGGAACCCCGATGGGATATGGATCGATGCTATCGGTCAGGCTAGAAACATCCTGGATGAATATAAGCTGGCAGACGAGGTAGCTGCAGGTTTTGAGAGCTTTCCACTTTTTTCAGCCATATTCCCAATCACCACCAATAAAAATGTTAACCGGATCAACCTGATCCACTATAACGTACAGAGACTGGCTAATCTAACCAGGGACATCACGGAAGCCGTCCACGAGCAGCTATCACAGACGTCCCTAATGACCCTGCAGAACAGAATTGCCATAGACATGATCTTAGCAGAGAAGGGCGGAGTGTGCGCCCTGTTTGGTGACATGTGCTGTATGTCCATAGCGAACAATACAGGCCCGGACGGATCACTGACCAAGGGTTTGACTAAATTGCGGTCCCTGGCCAATGAGCTGAAGCAACAATCGGGAGTCAATAACCCAGTGCTGGATTGGTTGAACCGTACGTTTGGGAAATGGGGGGTCCTACTTGGACAGTTGGCCTTAGGACTGTCTATTTCAATTGCTATCTTTATCACGTGTGGTTGTTGTTGCATACCCTGTATCAGGACCCTAGTTGTCCAAACTATAGATCGAGCCTTGACTGGAAAGGATGGACCTCCACCGGCGTACCAGGCACCCTTGTTCCCGGTGGAAGGGGAGATCGAGGCCCTCCCGAAAGCGGACGCACTATGGGAGAACACGGACTGGAATGGGCCATGCCAAGGAGGAAATTGAGAGTTGCTTTTGAATATGTTTTCTGAAATGTTGCATGCTACTTGTATAAATTGCGTATGTTTAGGGAACCCCTACCCATATTTTGTGACCCTAGGTCGGACAAATCAGGATAAGCAAATAGGGAGGACACGCCAAAGAGTGCCGGGGGACGCTCACCTCCCTGCCTGATCCCGACAGCCGCGGAAAAGCTTGTAAGGGTTGTGGCCTCGGGGAGGCCAAGGGAGGGAGTGTTAGGATTAATGTTAGGGTTAGTTCGAGACCGCCATTGCAGGTCAGGAGTGGCTCACGTAATAGCAGGAGGCCGGAATGCGAGGGAGGGGGGAGCGAAACTGGGGACCCCGCTACATCGAAACTACTAGTGTCACGCGATTCAGTAAACAAAAAGAAACAGGTAACTCGTGAGCATATGGCTGCGGCCCAATAAGATGGACACAAGTGCCCGATATTACCTAATATGTAGCGGGGGCCACCAAATGTTGGGCTTGAAATTCTGCCCTGTGTTCGTTTAGGAAGAGAGACAACCAACACCGGAATATTACAAAAGTTAGGTTTATTGCAGAATTCGTAACTGGTACAGCGAATCGACGGAGTCGCTGGAGAAGGCGCGTTCCGACCTCCCCTTACAATCTGCTCTTATTTATATCCCTTTTCCCCCCCAGCACAACCCCCCGCTACATATTAGGTAATATCGGGCACTTGTGTCCATCTTATTGGCCCACAGCCATATGCTCACGAGTTACCCGTTTCTTTTGTTTACTGAATCGCGTGACACTAGTAGTTTCGATGTAGCGGGGTCCCCAGTTTCGCTCCCCCCTCCCTCGCATTACGTGAGCCACTCCTGACCTGTAATGGCAGTCTCGAATTAACCCTAACATTAACCCTAACACTCCCTCCCTTGGCCTCCCAGAGGCCATACCCCTTACAAGCTTTTCCGCGGCTGCCGGGATCAGGCAGGGAGGTGAGCGTCCCCCGGCACTCTTTGGCGTGTCCTCCCTATTTGCTTATCCTGATTTGTCCGACCTAGGGTCACAAAATATGGGTAGGGGTTCCCTAAACATCCGCAATTTTTACAAGAAGCATGCAACATTTCAGAAAACTTATTCAAGAACAAATTCACAATCCCCCCCTTGCCATGGTCCATTTCAGTCCGTGTCCTCCCATAGCGCGTCCGCTTTCCGGGAGGGCCGTGTCCTCCCCTTCCACCGGGAACAAGGGTGCCTGGTACGCCGGTGGAGTTCCATCCTTTCCGGTCAAGGCTCGATCTATAGTCCTGCAACAACAACCACACGTAATAAAGATAGCAATTAAAATAGACAGTCCTAGAGCCGACTGTCCCAGAAACGCTCCCCACTTGCCAGAGGTCTTATTTAGCCAGTAGAAAATGATGCCAGTTATTGTCCCCCTCCCTTCTTACCTTTTAATGCCCTGTTGGAGACCTCGGTGACAGGGTATGGACCATGCCACCGTTTTCCGTTCCAGGTGAGCTTCCCCGGGCCTCGGAGGAACACTTTAACTCCTACCTTGATGGTGTCCGACCCCTGCGGCTGCTCACTGTTAGATTATTGAACTCGCACAGTTATCAATTTTACCATATTTCTAAAAACTCTCATATACTCTGTTACTCAACACACAAATGTGTGAGTTTTGGTAACTCGAAATTGAAGTGCTCCATGGCTCCCTAGTACACAGAGAGGATCAAATGTGGGACGGTCGCCTTTCAAAACCTGACCTTCGCGTGGGAGATTTCTCCTCTTAACAACCAGTCTAAGGTAGGCGCCGTCAATATCCCCGTGCACTAAGGTGTACCGCGGAACACTTTCTCTTCTCCTCCTCACTCCTGAGACTTTTATGCCCATCGTTGGCGGCGGGTACCCTCACTCAGAAGACTTTTCCACGGGCGGAGGATCTTCCTAAAAACAGATAAGAGTTAGTACTTACCAGTCACGATTCTGCACCGGGAATTACCCCAGGGTAATTTGGGGTTGGTGAGGATCCGTCAGCAGACAAGATCTAACTCAGTGATTTAACTATCTAGTGGAAGTCTTCGATATAACAGGCACTTCCTGACCTTAGTCGAGCTTGCGGCCGCAAGTTGTCTGCTGTCGGACCCGCCAGCCTGTGTTGTCTCTCCCTCCCCACGTCGGGGTCACCAAATGTTGGGCTTGAAATTCTGCCCTGTGTTCGTTTAGGAAGAGAGACAACCAACACCGGAATATTACAAAACTTAGGTTTATTGCAGAATTCGTAACTGGTACAGCGAATCGACGGAGTCGCTGGAGAAGGCGCGTTCCGACCTCCCCTTACAATCTGCTCTTATTTATATCCCTTTTCCCCCCCAGCACAACCCCCCGCTACATATTAGGTAATATCGGGCACTTGTGTCCATCTTATTGGCCCACAGCCATATGCTCACGAGTTACCTGTTTCTTTTGTTTACTGAATCGCGTGACACTAGTAGTTTCGATGTAGCGGGTCCCCAGTTTCGCTCCCCCCTCCCTCGCATTACGTGAGCCACTCCTGACCTGTAATGGCAGTCTCGAATTAACCCTAACATTAACCCTAACACCCTCAGAGGAATAAACACTGGCGGTTTGATTCGACTTTATTATCGGATGATGATTTTCTAAAATTTATCAAGGATCAGATAACCTTTTATTTTAACACCAATACATCACCTGAAGTGTCATCCCAGATTGTCTGGAATGCCATGAAAGCATATTTGAGAGGTCAAATAATCTCCTATACAGCAAATCTTAATAGAAAGTCCTGTGCAGATCGATTAGACCTCATTAATCAGATTAAAGAATTGGATCAACTGTATGCTCAAACTAAGAATCCTGAACTATACAAGAAACGTGTAGAACTTCAAACAAAATTTAATCTTCTGTCTACTCAACCTGTTGAACACCAACTTCTTGAAAGTAAGAGTCGCTTTTATATTCATGGTGACAAATCTGGTAAATTTCTAGCCAATCAGCTGAGGTGTCCCAAAGCCAAACAACATATTACAAAGATCCGGAAGGAGAATGGAGACTTTACATCAGATCACTTAGAAATCAATGACGCATTTAAAAATTTCTATTCTCAACTTTATTCCTCTGAATCTTTGAATGACAATATCTCTATTGATCATTTTTTAAATAATCTGAATATTCCTTCGCTTTCATCTAATTTTAAAGCCAAACTTAATATGCCTATTTCATCAGAAGAAATATCTTTTGCAATTTCTGCATTGTCTTCAGGGAAATCTCCTGGACCTGATGGGTTCCCCGTAGAATTTTATAAATCATTCTCTTCACTTCTTTCCCCTCAATTACTCTCAGTATTATCTGACTCGTTTAACTATGGCAAATTGCCACCCTCTTTTAATGAGGCATCTATTATTCTTTTATTAAAAAAGGGTAAAGACCCAACAGAGTGTTCCTCATATAGGCCGATTTCTTTGCTTAATGTTGATGTTAAAATCTTGGCCAAAGACTTGGCTTATAGATTAGAAACTGTTATTCCCTCTATTATTTCTGATGATCAAACTGGTTTTATTAAAAACTGTCTTCCTTTTTTTAACATTCGGCGTTTATTTAACATTTTATATTCACCTCCAACTGGGATTCCTGAATGTGTTATTTCCCTCGATGCGGAGAAAGCATTTGATTGTATAGAGTGGAACTACCTTTTTGCAGTTTTAGAAAAATTTGATTTCAGTCAAAGTTTTATCTCTTGGATCAAATTGCTGTATTTGTGTCCTACTGCCTCTGTTTTAACTAATTTTCAGAAATCCCAGTTATTTAACCTCAAACGTGGCACCCGTCAGGGATGCCCTTTAAGTCCCTTTCTCTTTGATTTGGCTATAGAACCTTTGGCGATAGCTTTTCGAAATTGTCCTGAACTGACCGGGATTTGTTGAGCATAAAGTTTCTCTTTATGCTGATGACTTATTACTTTTTCTTTCAAATCCGTCTACATCCTTACCTCCAATGTTTTCACTTCTTGACCAGTTTAGCCAGTTCTCTGGATATAAACTTAATTTACATAAGAGCGAACTTTTCCCAATTAATAAAGAAGCACAAGAATTAACATTTCGTGATCTCCCTTTTAAAGTAGTCCACAATCAATTTACTTATCTTGGGATTACAGTCACAAGGAAGTTTAAAGATCTCTTTCGTGAAAATTTTGCCAATCTTTCATATACTATTAAACAGAGTCTGTTACAATGGTCACCTCTATCTATGTCTTTGGTAGGTCGTATTAATGTTGTTAAAATGTATGTTCTCCCTAAACTTTTATATTTATTTCAATCAATCCCAATTTTTATTCCTAAATCTTTTTTTGATTCCTTAGACTCTATTATTTTGTCATATCTGTGGAAGAATAAGCGCTCTAGAATTAATAAAGTTTATCTCCAAAAATCTAAAAAAGAGGGTGGCATGGCTTTACCTAACTTTCGTTTGTATTATTGGGCAGCCAATATACGTTGTGCTACCTTTTGGTCTTTTTTCCATGGCCAACCCGAGTGCCCTAATTGGGTGGCAATGGAGTTGAGCTCCACTAAAGAATTATCTATCTCTGCACTTCTCGGCTCTGTATTCCCTAGTAGTTTGTCCAGATTAATAGTTAATCCTCTTGTTAGACACACTTTGCGCATATGGGCTTAGTTTAGGAAATTTTATGGTTTCCATGGTTTTTCCTTTTCTAGCCCTATCTTACATAATCACCTTTTTTTACCTACTACGTATGACTCAGCATTTCATGAATGGTATAGGAAGGGCATTAGACATTTTGAAGATCTTTTTATTGATAATCGCTTCGCTTCTTTTCAACAGCTCTCTGCTAAGTTCAATCTGCCCAATGCTCATTTTTTTAGATATCTCCAAATTAGACACTTTATTACTCCTTTAATCCCTAACTTCCCTGAAATGCCTGAAAAAAATGTTGTGGACTTATTTCTTTCTATTAATCCACTAGGTAAAGGTTTAATATCATTTATTCGTGATAAATTAGCAGCCTTATGACGTGCCCCTGTGGATAAAATTAAAATGGCATGGGAACATGATTTAAATACCTCCTTATCTGATGAGACTTGGGACTCGATTCTCAAATCGGTTAATTCAACCTCTCTTTGTGCTCGCCATTGCCTTTTACAGTTTAAGATTGTTCATAGAGCCCATATGTCTAAATCTAAATTATCTTGATTTTACCCTATCATCAGTCCGCTTTGTGATAAATGCAAAAGGGGCGAGGCCTCTCTCATTCATATGTACTGGTTTTGTCCTAGCTTGGAGAAATTTTGGAAAGATGTCTTCATAACGTTATCGTATATTCTGAATCACCACCTAGAACCTAACCCTTTAATTGCTTTGTTCGGTTTCTGAGGTGAGACAGATTTACGTCTGAGTTCGACTAAGTGTCGAATATTATCTTTTGCCTCTCTCCTGGCTAGACGTTTAATCCTCCTTAGATGGAGAGATGTTGCCCCGCACACGCATGCTCAATGGCTTAACGATATTATGGCCTGCTTAGACCTTGAAAAAATTCATTATTCAGTTCTTAATTCGGATTTAAAGTTCCATAAGGTCTGGGGACCTTTTACTGAGTACTTTCATAACCTTCCTCTTAACTAAGGTTTTTTTTCGGTCCCTTGCTTTCAGCTCCTTTTTTTTTGTTTTGGTAGTAGGCATTAATATCTTCTTTTGCTAAGTGTATTTACAGTTTTGGGGGTTTGATTGTCCTGATTTATATTCTCTATATTGTGTTGTGGTTGGTCTGGAGTTTTTTTTTTGTTGCGGGGCTTGGAGAGGATACTAATTTTACATGTCTTCAATTGGGTGCTTTCTCAATTATCTTTCTTTGTATCATATTATTATTATATGTTTATTTTTGCACTGTATCAATGTTCTTCATTTTGATCTGGGGTTTTTTATCTGTAGCTATGTAGAAAATGTATTAAAAAACTAATTAAAAAAAAAATTCAGCCCCATAAACTTTCGGGACCACCACTTGATGTTCAATCATCCAATCCTCATCTGCAAACCCAGTAGGTGGTCTCCACCTCCTCATCAATACCCCATCTTTCAGGTAATATCCTGCTGACCCTCTCCGAACCTCCTCTTTTGTGAGAGCTGTCTCCTTTAACGCAATAATTTCAGAATCTCTACTTTGCTCTGCTATAAATTCATCCTTTGACAAAGACAAGCCTTTCTCATCTTCCTTACTCTCCAAATCCTGCTGTAACATGAAAGGTAGAAAAGTCTCTGACAAACTTCCATAAATTAAACTCCTGTCTCTGATAACTGCACCAGTATCTGTGCGTGGGTTGCCAGCCACGAGTTCACTCGTTAGCCGTTCCACTGACTTAATTTCACCCTGGATAGGTGCCAATTTAATGTTTACCAAGCTCAACACCATCACTAAACTTATGAAATCCATGTTTACATTCTGGAAATTCCCAAATAAACCATCTAATCTGTTTCTTCAACTTTTACTTCGATTCGTCCCCATAGTAATGCAGACAGGTGGCCTCTCAAAACCAAAACAATCTTTTCTCCTCCCATTGTAATCTTGACCAACAGCTCTATGACCTTGCTTACTTTCAACTTCTAAAATAGAACCTAACAAGCTGACGAGTTTTCCAACAGACCATTGTCCTGCAAGCAGGGTCAAAGGTTACGAAACCAGTCCAAACTTCACAAATTCCTTCTTTAAAAAACCAGACACAGCCCCTTCCTCACTATTGTCCATTAAATTCACTTCACCAGCTTTCATCTCATCACTAACTTTTAGAACACTGTCTAACACAAGTGACTGAGAATCCTCGCTTTCCACTGGTGCCAGGGTTAACCCTTTCTTCACTGAACCAAGTCCATCTGACCCAAAAGAATTGCCTTCCTTTTTAACCAAATCAGACACCTCAGACCTCTCCTGAGTTTCAACACAAGGCTCAGTACCCTGTGACTCCACAGGTACCTTCACAACACAGGCAATCGGGACCAGTTTCAATACCAGTCCCAGTTTCAAATTCCAAGTTCCCCTGATCCTCCCAGTTACTCTCTGGGAAACTCCTATCTGGAGTAAACTCAACCTTGCAGGTTAAAACAACCTCGTCTGCTAACCCAGCAGACTCCCCCAAGGTAGCGGCATCCTTTTCATCTCGGAACGCCCTTACATCATTGGGAAGACACTTCTTAAATTTATCAATTACAACCAGCTCTTCCAAGCTATATACATCATCAATGTCAAACACTGCACCTCCCAGCTGCAATATTCTTATCTTTTCTAGCTCAAACTGATTTTCTTTCTCCCTTTCTTCTCTCTGCCTTTCAGCCTTTTCTCTTTCCCTCTCTGCCTCCAGCTTCCTTATCCAGAACTCATGTTCTCTTTTCCTTTCCTCCTCCTACATCCGTAATCTTTCCATCTGAAGCTAAAGCTCAACCCTGTTAGGTTTACTTTCAGGAAACATCTCCTGCTCCTCTTCGGAAAACACCGCATCAGATACATAGTGGTGAACTATGGCTCTCTGTACCTCCGACTTCCTCATTGCCGGTTTCACCATCGAGAGTTTCAACCGTCTCGCAATACTCAACAATT
Organism: Hemitrygon akajei; assembly: GCF_048418815.1. Classification (NCBI taxonomy): domain Eukaryota; kingdom Metazoa; phylum Chordata; class Chondrichthyes; order Myliobatiformes; family Dasyatidae; genus Hemitrygon; species Hemitrygon akajei. The sequence continues at coordinate 598,161 of NC_133146.1, read as the reverse complement.
CCAACTTTCTGGCATCCCATAATGCCTCCAAAGTCAGTTCCCTTAGAAATTTGTCAATCTCCATCTCTGCTGGTTTCCTTTCTGGTTTTCCACACAACCAGATCAGATAAGGGAATTTTACCCCGATCAATTCACCGGCCCCCAATTTGGTAATCAAATCCCGAGACGAGGCCCCAATTTGTTACATACCCCGTAACTGGGTTAACAAACCAGCAGAAATGGAAATCACGTTGAAGTCTGTAATTTCTAGTAACTAATAAAGTTTATTAGCAAACTAAGTAACACAGTACAAAAATAAAATGCAAATACGTATGTGTTACAGGTTAGCAAATATATATATATACAGAAGTGTGGTAAAAGGAATCAAAAACCAAGCTCTTCCAAAGTCTAGGGGTAAATGAATAGTCTTAGGAGATGATGAAAGTTCAGTTCAGTTCAGTTTAGCTTAGGTCGAAGTAGTTGCTAGTGAGAGAGAGAGAGAGAGAGAGAGAGAGAGAGTGAGCGAGATGTGAGCAGCTGCAGCAGGCAAACCTTCCGTTGTCTTCTTGTTCCGTTGTACTGATGTGGTCATTTGGATATGACCCCTCCGTTCTCGGCTAGACCGTTCTTCCATGGTGGACTCGGCATTCTGGCGTGAGTGGACACACACACAAGCTCCCACCGTTCCTGCCATCACACTGTGAGCTTTGTGACCAATCTCCCAATTCAGTCCTCCAAGCCCCCACCTTCCTGTGGGTGCACAACACTCATGCAGAGTCTCATGGCGTGTCTGTCTGTGTCTCAGCAGACCCGTCTTTTATCTCCCCTGACAGGGTACCAGCCATCAATCACCTGTCCATGTCCACCAAACTGGCCACTGCCTCCTGTCTCAGTAGGCCCCCGGCATCACTCTGCTGTGTCAGCAGAGATCCACACAAACAGGCCAAATGTCCTTGGTGTTAAAGTCAACAATTAGCAAAGAAACCATATTAGTAAATCATCCATTTTAATCCTTGTCTCTCTCTCTCCCATCTGCAGGCAGGATGCCTCCCCCCCCCCCTTCATCTCTCTCTCTCATTAGCAGCATAGTTCATGGGGGGGTCAACTCTGGACCCCATCTCCAACTGGTTTTCTCATCACACATAACAACTGCTCTGTCTTCTGTGGGCAAGCCAGTTCTGGATCCACAAAGCAATGTCCCCTTGGACCCCATGCCTTCTTACTTTCTCAATAACCCTTGCATGGGGTACCTTATGAAATGTCTTGCTGAAATCCATATACACTACATCTACTACTCTTCCGTCATCAATGTGTTTAGTCAAATAATTCAATCAGGCTTGTAAGGCTCAACCTGCCCTTGATGAAGCTATGCTGACTATTCCTAATCATATTATACCTCTCCAAATATTCATAAATCCTGACTTTCAACTTAGCAACCACTGAGGTAAGACTCACTGGTCTACAATTTCCTGGGCTATCTCCACTCCCTTTCATGACTAAAGGAACAACATCCGCAAGCCTCAAATCCTCTGGAACCTCTCCCGTACCCATTGATAATGCAAAGATCATCGCCAGAGGCTCAGCTATCTTCTCCCTTACCTCCCACAGTAGCCTGGGGTACATTTCGTCCGGTCCCGGGAACTTATCCAACTTGATGTCTTCCAAAAGCTCCAGCACATCCTCTTGCTTAATATCTACATGCTCAAGCTTTTCAGTCTGCTGCAAGTCATCACAACAATCATCAAGATTCTTTTCCATGGTGAATACTGAAGTAAAGTATTCATTAAGTACCTCTGCTCTTTCCTGTGGTTCCATACACAGAATCTTGGCGATTGTACGGATGACTGGCAGTGAACTGAAAAGCTTGAGCATGTAGATATTAAGAAAGAGGATGTGTTGGAGCTTTTGGAAAACATCAAGTTGGATAAGTCACCGGGACCAGACGGGATGTACCCAAGGCTACTGTGGGAAGTGAGGGGGAGATTGCTGAGCCTCTGGCAATGATCTTCAATGAGGACGGGAGAGGTTCCGGAGGATTGGAGGGTTATGGATGTTGTTCCCTTATTCAGGAAAGGGAGCAGGGATAGCTCAGGAAATTATAGACCAGTGAGTCTTACTTCTGTGCTTGGTAAGTTGATGGAGAAAATCTAGAGAGGCATTGGCCTTCATGAATCATGGGATTGAGTTTAAGAGCCAAGAGGTAATGTTGCAGCTACTGTATATAGGACCCTGGTCAGACCCCACTTGGAGTACTGTGCTCATTTCTGGTCACCTCACTATAGGAAGGACGTGGAAACCATAGAAAGGGTGCAGAGGAGATTTACAAGAATGTTTCCTGGATTGGGGAGCATGCCTTATGAGAATAGTTTGAGTGAACAAGGCCTTTTCTCCTTGCAGCAACAGAGAATGAGAGGAGATTTCATAGAGGTGTACAAGATAATGAGAGGCGCTGATCATGTGGTTAGTTAGAGGCTTTTCCCCAGGGCTGAAATGGCTAGGATGAGAGGTCATAGTTTTAAGGTGCTTGGAAATAGGTACAGAAGAGATGTCAGAGGTAAGTTTTTTTATGCAGAGAGTGGTGAGTGCATGGAATGGGCTGCTGGTGGCAGTCGTGGAGGCTGAAATGGTGGGGTCTTTTAAGAGACTCCTGGATGGCTACATAGAGCTTAGAAAAATAGAGGGCTATCAGTAAAGTCTGGGTAGTTCTAAGGCAGGGATATGTTCGGTCAGCTTTGTGGACTGAAGGGCCTGTATTGTGCTGTATGTTTTCTATGTTTCTATGTTTCTAGTCCTCTTGAAATGAACTCTAGCATTACCATAGAATCATAGAACCATAGAACACTGCAGCACAGTACAGGCCCTTCAGCCCTCCATGTTATGCCTTAAAAAAAAGTATTAAACCCACACAACCCCATAACCTTCCATTTTTCTTTCATCCATGTGCCTGTCCAAGAGGCTCTTAAATACCTCTAATGTTTTAGCCTCCACCACCATCCCTGCCAAGTCATTCCAGGCACTCACAACCCTCTGTGTAAAAAACTTACCCCTGATGTCTCCTCTAAACTTCCCTCCCTTAATTTTGTACATATGCCCTCTGGTGTTTGCTATTGGTGCCCTGGGAAACAGGTACTGACTATCCACCCTATCTATGCCTCTCATAATCTTGTAGACCTCTATCAATTCCCCTCTCATTCTTCTACGCTCCAAAGAGAAAAGTCCCAGCTCTGCTAACCTTGATTCATATGACTTGTTCTCCAAACCAGGCAACATCCTGGTAAATCTCCTCTGCATCCTCTCCAGAAGCTTCCATCCTTCCTATAATGAGGTGACCAGAATTGAACACAATACTCTAAGTGTGGTCTCACCAGAGATTTGTAGAGTTGCAACATGACCTCTCTACTCTTGAACTCAATCCCCTTGTTAATGAAGCCTAGCATCCCATAGGCCTTCTTAACGACCCTATCAACCTGTGCAGTGACCTTGAGGGATGTGTGAATTTGAACCCCAAGGTCCCTTTGTTCATCCACACTCTTAAGTAATTGACCATTAATCCTGTACTCAGTCTTCTGGTTTGGTCTTCCAAAATGCATCACCTCACACTTATCCGGATTGAACTCCATCTACCATTTTACTGCCCAAAACTGCAGCCTTTTGTAACCTTCGACCACCTACAGCTCTATCCACAACTCCTCCAATCTTCATGTCATCAGTAAACTTACTCAATCATCCTTCTGCCTCTACATCCAGGTCATTTATAAAAATCACAAATAGCAGGGGTCCCAGGACAGATCCCTGTGGCACTCCACTAGTCACTGACCTCCAGGCAGAATACTTTCCTTCCACAACTACCCTCTGCTTTCTTCCTATAAGCCAATTTTTTTTATCCAAGCAGCCAAGGTTCCACTTATCCCATGCCTCATGACTTTCTGGATGAGTTTCTCATGAGGGACCTTGTCAAATGCTTTGCTAAAGTCCATGTAGACCACATCCACTGCCCTACCCTCATCAATTTCTTTTGTTACCTCTTCAAAAAACTCAATCAGGCTCGTGAGGCTCTTCCCTTCACAAAGCCATGTTGACTATCCATGAGTAGACTGCACCTCTCCAAATGCTCATAGATCCTATCCTTAAGAATCATTTCCAGGAGTTTGCATACCACTGACGTAAGACTCACCGGTCTATAGTTCCCAGGTTTCTCCCTATTACCTTTTTTAAACAAGGGAACTACATTTGCCATTCTCCAGTCATCCGGCACTTCCCCTGCAGCCAAAGAGGATTCAAAGATCATGGCTAATGCTCCTGCAATCTCTTCTCTCAATTCCCACAACAACCTGGGGTGTATCATATCCAGCCCTGGGGATTTATCAATCTTAATGTTTTTAAGAAGATCCAGCACTTCTTCTTCCTTAATCTCCACACTGTCCAGCACACAGGCCTGCTCGACTTTGACCTCATCCTGATCAAGATCCTTTTCACTTGTGAATACTGAAGCAAAGTACTCATTTAGGACCTCCCCAACCTCCTCCACCTCCAGGCACATGTTGCCCTCTTTATCCTTTAGCAGTCCCACCTTCGTTCTCGTCATCCTCCTATTCTTCACATACGCATAGAATGTCTTGGGGTTCTCTGTAATCCTACATGCCAAGGCCTTCTCATGCACCCTTTAAGCTCTCCTAAGTCCTTTCTTTAGCTCCTTCCTGGCTACCCTATATTTCTCATAAGCCCCTCCTACTTCCTGCTTCTTATATCTAACATACGATTCCTTTTTCCTCTTGACGAGTTGCCTCACATTTTGTCAGCCACGGTTCCCTTTTCCTATCATTTTTTCCTTGTCTCAGTGGGACAAACCTATCCTGAACCCAGCTCAAGTGGTCCCTAAACTTCTCCTACATTACTTCAGTGCTTTCCCCTTTGAACATCTGTTTCCAATTTACTCCCACTAGTTCCTGCCTCATTGCTTCAAAGTTAGCCCTTTCCCAGTTAAGCACTTTACCATTTTGTCTGATTTTATCCCTTTCCATAGCTATGCTGAAGCTAAGGGAGTTGTGATCACTCTCACCAAAATGCTCCCCCACAAAGAGGTCTGTCACCTGGTTCATTACCCAGAACTAGATCCAGTATAGCCTCTCCTCTCGTCGGCCGGTCCACATACTGTGTCAGGAATCCTCCTTGAACACACCTGACAAATTCAGCCCCATCTATCCCCCTTGCACTCAGGAGGTGTCAGTCAATATGAGGGAAGTTGAAATCACCCATAACTACTACCCTGTATTTCCTGCTCCATTCTAAAATCTGCCTGCTTATCTGCTCCTCGGTGTCCCAAGGGCTATTTGGGGGCCTAGAGACTACTCCCAGCACAGTGATAGATCCCTTCCTATTTCTGACTTCCACCCAGACTGACTCCGTGGACACTCCTTCTGCAGCGTCCTCCCTTTCTATACCTGTGATACTATCCCTGGCCAGCAATGCCACTCCTTTTCTACCTCCCATCCTATTCCTTTTAAAACACCTGAACCCCGGGACCTGCGTCATCCAATCCAGCCCTTCCTCCAACCAAGTTTCAGTAACGGCCACAACATCGTAGTTCCACATACTAATCCATGTTCTAAGTTCATCCTCCTTATTCCTAATACTCCTAGCAGTGAAATAGACACATTTCAACCCCTTTAACTGGCTACAATTATGTTCTGTCCCTTGCCTGTCCTTCCTCATCAACTCAGAACTCTTAGCATCATGCCCATGCCCTTCTACCTTAATCCCTGCACTCACATTCTGATTCCCACCCCCCTGCCAAACTAGTTTAAAACCTCCCCAACACCTCTATCAAACCTGCCGCCAGAATATTGGTCCCCCTGGGATTCATGTGCAACCCATCCTTTTAGTACAGGTCACACCCACTCCAAAAGAGGTCCCAATGATCCAGAAATCTGAATCCGTGCCCTCTGCTCCAATCCCTCAGCCATGCATTTATCCTCCACCTCATTCTATTCCTATTCTCACTGTTGCGTGGCACAAGCAGTAATCCCGAGATTACTACCTTTGAGATCCTGCTTTTCAACTTCCTTCCTAACTCCCTGTAGTCTTCTTTCAGGAGCTCCTCCCTTTTCCTGCCTACGTCATTGGTACCAATATGTACCATGACCTCTGGCTGTTCTCCCTCCCACCGCAGGATATCTTGGACGTGATCAGAAACATCCTGGACCCTGGCACCTGGGAGGCAAACTACCATCTGAGTTTCTTTCCTGCATCCACAGAATCACCTGTCTATAGTCCCCTATCACTACTGCCTTCCTCTTCCTTTCCCTACCCTTCTGAGCTACAGGGCCGGACTCTGCGCCGGAGGCACGTCCACTGCCACTTGCCCCAGGTAGGCCCCCCAACAGTACTCAAACAGGAGTATTTATTGTCATGGGGTACAGCCACAGGGGTACTCTCTAGTACCTGACTCTTCCCCTTCCCTCTCCTGACTGTGACCCATTTCTCTGTCCCCCGTGGCCCTGGAGTGACCACCTGTCTGTAACTCCTGTCTATCACCTCCTCACTCTCCCTGACCAGACGAAGGTCATTGAGCTGCAGCTCCAGTTCCCTAACACGGTCCCTTAGGAGTTGAATCTCGATGCACCGGGTGCAGATGTGGCCGTCCGGGATGCCGGGAGACTCCAGGACCTCCCACATCTGACACTGACCACAGAAAACTGGCCTCACACACATACTAACTCCTTTTGCAATCAACGACTGCTTCAACTCTTCCCGTTACCACTAAAGCCCGTTGAGCAAAAGCCCTTTCACTCCGCTGCTCGCTCCCAGCACTGCCCGCCAGATATAGCTGCCTTCTTTTTAAACTGTTCGTGCTCAACTGGCTGACATCACGTGCCTGCGCAGTCTGGCCTCTCTCTTCTCCCAAGAACTCAAAATGTCTTCACGCTGGAAATCCTAAGGTGCTCTCCCGCTGCCTTCTTGTTCTGAATCAAAAAAGATTGCAAATTGCATTTGCATTCCTCACCACTGATTGAACCTGCAATTTAATCTTTTGGGAATCCAAGTCACAAGCCCCCTTGTACCTCAGATTTTTGAATTTTATTTTCATTTAGAAAATAGTGTACTCTTTTATTTCTTCTACTAAAATGCATGACCGTACACCTCCCTACATTGTATTCTATCTGCCATGTCTTTGCCCATTCTCCTAATCTCTCTAAGTCCTCCTGTAACCTCTCTGCTTCCTCAAAACTATCTTTCCCTTCACCTGGCCACAAACTATCAGTTCTATCATCCAAATCATTGAAAGATAACGTAAAATGAAGGGATCCCAACACAAACCCCCATGAAACAACTAATCACTTGCAGTCAACTAGAAAAGGCTTTCTTAATTCCCACTCTTTGCTTCCTGCTATTCAGCCAATGCTCTATCCATGCTAGTAATACCATGGGGTTTTTCAACTTATTAACCGGCCTCATGCGTGGCACCTTGTCAAAGACCTTTTGAAAATCCAAGCACATAATGCTTACTGATTCTCCTTTGTCTATCCTGCATGTTAATTCTTCAAAGAATTTTAACAGATTTGCCAGGCAAGATTTCCCTTGGAGAAAACCATGCTGACTTCATCCTATTTTATGATGTCTCTCCAAGTACCCCAAAAGCACATTCTTAACAGTCGACTCCAACATCTTACAAAAGACCATCAGATATAGGTGCAGAATTAGGCCTCTTGGCCCCTTGCATCAGCTTTGCATTTTCTTCATGGCTGATCCAATTTTCCTTTCATCCCCAATCTCCTCCCTTCTCTCCATATCCGTTCATGCCCTGACCAATCTAGAATCTATCCACTTCTGCCTTAAATATACATAAAGACTTGGCCACCACAGCTACCTGTGGAAACGAATTCTGCAGATTCACCACTCTCTGGCTAAAGAAATTACTCATCTCCATTGTAAAATGACACCCTGATGCAGTAATATAAAACATGGAAATTTACAGCACATTACAGACCATTTGGCCCACAAGTTCTCTCATCTTAGGCTCTCCTACCATAGGAAACATCCTCTCCACATCCACTCAGGACCTTTCACCATTTTATAGGTTTCAATTAGTTCACTGCTCATTCTTCTGAATTCTAATGAATACAGGCCCAGAGTCATCAAATGCTCTTCATATGGCAAGCTAATCAATCCTGGAATATTTTTTTGTGAATATCCTTTGAAACCTCTTCAGTTCCAGCACATCCTCTCTTAGAAAAGGGGACCAAACTTGCTCTCAATACTGCAAATGGGGCCTCACTAGTGCTTTATAAAGTCTCACCATTATATGCTTGCTTTTGTATGCTCATCCTCTTGAAATGAATGCTAACATTGCATTTGCCTTCCTCACCACAGACTCGACCTGCAAATTAACCTTTAGGGGATGCTGCACAAGGACTCCCAAGCCCCTTTGCACCTCTGTTTTTTCTATTTTCTTTCTGCTTAGATAATAGTCAATCTTTTCATTTCGTCTACCAATGACCATACACTTCCTGACACTGTATTCCATCTGCCATTTATTTGCCCATTCTCGCAATCCATCCAAATCCTTCTGTAGCCTCTCTACTTCCTCAAAACTACCTGACCCTCCACCCATCTTCATATTGTCCACAAGCTGCAATAAGGCCATCAATTCCATCATCCAAATCATTAATATATAACATAAAAAGAATCAATCCCAACACGGACCCCTGTGGGACACACTAGTCACTGGCAGCCAACAGGGGTGCAGTGCTAATATTTTAGGTGCCAGAGCTGACAAAATCCTTGCCATTTCCTATATCCTCTATATATGTCACACCTAATTTGTGTACTTGCTCATTTCATGTACTGGGCAACTTCCTTGCCTCATTCATGTAATGAGCAGGTACACAAATTGGGTGTGACATATATATATATATATATATATATATAAATAAGGCTTCTTATAATGTCAAGCACTAAACCAAGATGAAAGAAATATATGAATTCCAGAGCTCCACAGAAATATAGTGATAGTTAAGACAGTAACAAGATTATAGCCTATCACTACATTTCAGTGTATAACTGGTGCAATAAAACACACAATACTTAATTTAATAATATGACAAAGTATAGCATGCTTGTACTCACTAATTATCATAAAATATAATTAACAAGTAAGTAAAGAAAAAGACATCAATCGTGTATTTTACCAATTGAAAAGTAATTACCTACTTACCAAATGCCACCAATGAGAAGTTTCACAATAATTTTCACAAAGGGTCAGGCGTAATATGTGCCCTGGTGTCATCTGCTGATCTGTGGTACCACAGCTGCGATGTGACATACGGCTCAGGATTCCACTGAACTAGAGAAGGTCTGTGTAGTTTAACAAACGTAAGTGTTGATACAAGATTTATGAGAATTCCTGAGTGTGTTTTTGTTATTATCAAGTTCATGTGACTGAATCCTCTCTCATACTCAACAGTACTAATAGGAATAACTTGTGAACAGCTCAGTAATAGGTGTAAATCTTGGGGGATGTGGTGTCCATGATCCTCCACATAATCTCTGAAGGCATTTATTACAGAGGAGGAAGAAAGCTTAAACCTCTTACAGAGAGATGATATTGCAGCTTCTCCATAATTAGGCGGTATTTCAGCAGGCCAGTTATCTTTATCAAGGACACCCATTTCATTTAGCAGGGATTTATACATACTTTGAGGTTTAGAAGTTTGAGAACCTTTCAAGGATGTTGCCATGAACATACGGTGCCTCAAATTGTTTATAAGACTAGTAAGAAACTGTAGATAATTAATGGAGACAATTTTGTTGTTGCTTGTTAAGGTAATTTCTCCAAACTTCCCATTTTCAACTGCCTCTTGAGCTTATATAGTTTTTGTACCAGTTTGCTCTTTCAGTCTATGCAGTGAACTTATGCTCCATTGTATCAGTTGGTCTGCATAAACAATCATAGTAGTGCGTTTCTATAAACACTCTGACAGTAAACCAAGTTCATTCAGTGTGTCGTACATTAGAGCTAATTCCAATAGAAAATGTTCTGAAGAGAGTCTTTTCAACAGACCTTAATAGGTTTTTCTGTCACTCTCAGATCTTGTTTCATCTTTCATTGCTTTTTCAAAATGAAAACACAGTGCTTCATAATTTTCCCACACTACTGAAACTGTTCGAAACGAGCTAGCTACCTACCTGGCACCCAGAACAAGGCCTATTTTGCAAATTTGTTGTTCTAGTTGACAGGCATATTCAGACAGTTCCTTTTGGTTTAGAGGTGATCTGCTGTAGAGTACAATTTGTCCATAAATGATTGAAAATTATTTATTCCATAAACTTCTTTCACCGAATCACCTACTGCAAGTTCTAATCTATGATTAAGACAGTGCCAAATTATCACATCAGGGTAATGTTCCTTGAGAATTATAGCAACACCAGATTTGACACCAAGCATTAAGCTCGCCCCATCACTAGTAAATGTTAACAAGGTTCTGTTTCAACTAAGAGTCATCAAACCCATGGTTTTTTGAAAAAGTTCAATCAATGATTAGCAATAGTTGCAGCTTTCTGATCAGGCAATTCAATTAGATCTAAAAACATAAAGTAGGGATCACCTTCCTTATCACTTTCTCATTTCAAATAAACTATTAGGGCAGTCTTAATGCTCAGGCTTGTTGATTCATTAATGAGAACAGAAAATTTGCCATTTATCTGCTTAATATGCTGGCAAATTTTCTTTTTCATATTAATGGCTACATGATTAATTATGTCTGTAACACTAGTGCGGGAATGCAGTCCAATTCAAATGTCAATATCATTTTTTTCTGAAGTTCCAATAAGCCAAAGTGACCAGAGTATGGTCTGTCATTCTGAGCTAAATAATATGCAGAACGAAGAATTGAACAAGTTGCCTTTAGATGCGAAGCATTCATTGTGTCACATAATTTTCCAACAGCATCTTCACTAGCTATAATTTCAACACTTAGAGCAGTAGTGTAAGCTTTTGATAGTTTGTGATCAACAATTTTTTTCTGAGAGCCTTCAAGCATGTACTTCGATCGGCTCCATATTAAGATACTTTGTACATCTGCCATTCATTTGACAGCCTCAAACCCTTAGAAGTGAAAAGTGTCAGATTGCTTTTCCTTGCACATACTTTACACCCAAGTTTATCATCCTTGAAGTCTGACTGGTTTTAAGTTTCCTTCTTCTATCCATGACCTAGCTGTCTCACTGGTCTGTTCATCTAAACTGGACTGTTTCCAACCCATCACACTACCCTCCCTTACAAAGATTGTTTCCACCATGAAACCTGCAACCTGCCCCCTTGACATTGTCCCCACTGTCCTCTTGAAGGATGTCTTTGACATAGCCAGTCCCAGCATCCTCTCTATAATCAACAGTTCCCTGGCCACTGGTACCATTCCAAACTGCTTCAAGAATGCCATGGTCCAGTCCCTCCCGAAAAAAACCCAACTTAGACCCTACCTTACCTAATAACTACAGACCTATTTCTAAATTTCCATTCCTGTCAAAGGTTCTTGAAAGGTTATTCTTAGTCAATTGCTGCCCAACCTACACCAAAACAACATCTTGGAAAGATTTCAGTCAGGTTTTAAGGTTTATCATAGCACAGAGTCTGCCCTGCTGAAAGTGTACAATGATCTCCTCCTCTCTACCGACTCAGGTGACTCTTGACAATTCTTCTTGACCTCAGCACAGCATTTAATACAGTGGATCACGCCATTTTAATAGACCATCTCCAGTATGGGGTTGGTGTTGATGCCTTGAACTGGTTCACATCCTAACTCAAGAATAGAAGCTTCTCCATCAACATAGTCAAATTTTCCTCTTCCCCAGCTAGTTTCGCCTGCGGTGTTCCACAAGGTTCCATCCTAGGCCCCATTCTTTTCTCTTTATACATGCTTCCCCTCAGCCAAATCATTCAAAAACATGACATTTCCTTCTATTGTTATGCTGACGACACAAAGCTTTATCTCCCCTTAAAACCAAATGACCAGTCAAATCTAGTCAGCCTCATGAACTGCCTTGAGGGCATAAAGTGTTAGATGGCACAAAACTTCCTGCAGCTGAATGAAGGCAAGTCTGAAGTTGTCCTTTTTGGCCTCCTGACTCCATCAAAGTGATTATCAACAGTCTTGGTAACCTGTCCACCCTTGTCAAACCCCATGTCAAAAACATTGGTGTGATATATGATTCCACCTTTAAGTTTGACAGTAGTAAAAGCCAGTTTTTCCAGCTTCATACTATTGCCAAAATCAAGCTGTTTCTCTCTCTCTCTCAAAGATCTCGAGAAAGTCATCCATGCTGTTATATTCTCCCACCTGGACATTTCCAACTCCCTGTATACTGGGATTCATCAGTTGTCCCTGTCCCACCTGCAACTGGTCCAGAATGCTGCAGCCAGGCTCCTGACAGCTGCCCAGAAGAGGGACCATATTACTTGTATTCTGGCCTCTTTCTACTGGCTAACAGTACAGTTTAGAATTGATTTTAAGGTTCTCCTGTTTGTTTATAAAGCCCAAAATGGGCTGGCCCACTCAGGTCGGTTGACTTGGGACTTCTGGCTGTCCCGCGATCTAAATTTAAGTTCAGGGGTGACCGTGCCTTTGCTGTTGCAGCCCCTCAACTGTGGAACAGCATTCCCCTCCCTATCAGATCTACCCCCTCCATGGACTCTTTTAAGTCCAGGCTCAAAACTTATCTTTATTCACTAGCGTTTGAATCTTCCTGATGTGGCTGATTTTTGGCTTGTGCCTAGGCTCATGTGTTGTTTATTTTGTGCCTTGTTGTTTATATCTATGTTTCTTGTATTTGTGATTTTAGCTACCTATTATGGCTTGTACAGCACTTTGGTCTAAATGGGTTGTTTTTAAATGTGCTTTATAAATAAATTTGATTTGACTTGACTTTTTCTTCCAGATTTCTTCAGTCCAAACATCTGAACAGGGATACAAGTACCATTACTTTCAGAACTGCATTGGCACCTGTTTAGAAAATTTGAACTAGAAGCAGGGGAGACACAGCTTTTGTCACTTTTACTGTTATCAGTCTCCTGTACTTTATTCTTGTTACACACCTCGGCTTGTTTACGAAAGAAAGTTGACGTTGTTTGCTTAGAAGCCAGAGGGTTGTTAGTGAGAAAAATTTATTTTTGTATTAACAAGTAATCCACGGACCACCACAGATGTAACCTTAGTAAGTGCTTGTTCATGCATAATTTTGCCATCAACAGGGATATGCTTTTGTGACATGTTCTCTAGCCACATACTTAATGCTTTCTCAGTCTTTGCAAGCACTTTATCACAAACCAGAGACCATTTTTGCCATTGCAGGGGTAGCACTAAATGAATTTCAGCTTCTTTCTGATTTATTGTGTGAATGTGTAGCGATGTGCTTGCTACACGCAGCGCTGAAATAACGACACGGAGTTGGTAAACTGCAGTTAAAAAAAGATTTTATTCGAACTTCGCGGCCTCGCTTTAAAGCCTCCCTGATCCCGCCCTCCCCGGGATGCTGTAGGGGGCACGTATTCACAGTCCCACGCGGGCTTTTCCCTTTGTTGGTGAAGCAGACTTGGTGCCCTTTTGGGACTGGCCTTTATGCCGGTGCGCTGGCTATTCGGGAGCCGGTTCGAGTGCGCTAGGAAGTGGGTCGCCACATAACCCCCCCCCCCCCCCCCAGAACCGGCGATACACAGTCTGGGCCGGACCCTGTTTGGGAGGTCGGCATCTGCGCCGCGGTGCCGGAAACTCGACCGGTTGCGCCACGTCCACATGGGCCGGTTTGAGTCGGTCCACCGTGAAAACCTCCTCTCTCCCCCCAACGTCCAGCACGAACGTGGACCCGTTGTTCCTGATCACCGTAAACAGCCCCTCGTAGAGCCGCTGTAGCGGTGGCCGATGCCCGCCCCTTCGTACAAACACAAACTTACAGTTCTGCAGGTCTTTGGGTACGCAGGTCGGGTTCTGCCCATGCTGCGAAGTGGGTATGGGGGCCAGGTTGCCGAGCCTCTCGCATAGTCTGTCCAGGACTGCTGCGGGTTCTTCCTCGTGTACCCATTAGATTAAACTAATGCACCCTCCATTTGTATGAGAAACTCAGTCATACTATGATCACTCTTTCCAAGAGGATCCCTAACTACAAGATCACTAATTTTACCTGTTTCATTGCACAGGACAAGATCTAACCTTGTAGGTTCAATAACATGCTGTTCAAGAAAGACATCACAGATGCATTCTATGAAGTCCTCCTTAACACTACCTCAACCAACCTGATTCACCCAATCTATGTGCAAGTTAAAATCCCCCATGATTATTACATGCCTTAGATATTACTTTGTTTATTGCCTGTGGCACTGTAATGTTATTATTCAGTGGCTAATAGGCAACTCCCACCTGTGATTTTTTTAACCTTTACTATTCCTAATCTCTACCCAGATGGATTCAACATACTGCTCCTTAGATCTCATATTGTCTCTCACTATTGCCCTGATCTCATCCTTAATTAAGAGTGCTACCCCACCTCCCTTACCTTCCTGCCTATCTTTCTGTATTACCTGATATCCTTGGATATTTAATTCCCAATCCTCTCCGCCGTGCAACTACATTTCTGTAATGGCCACTAAATCATACCCCTTTGTACCTATTTGTGCCCCAAGTTCACTGACCTTATTTTGAATACTATGGGCATTCAGATAAAGTGCCCTTATACTCACTGTGCTTTTAAAATCTTGTAATCTTTTACTCTTTTTTTCACTGTACTCCTACTTTCCTCTTTTTTATCTTTTGCTTTCTCTTTATCTTTATCCACACTTTTCTCTTTTACTTTATCCATACACCCCAGAATTTTGAAAGAAGTAGCTAAAGAGATCATGGAGGTATTATTAGTAATGATTTTTCAAGAATCACTAGATTCTGGAATAGTTCTGGAAGACTAGAGGTTCTTCCCAAGAAGGGAGAGAGGCAGAAAAAAGGAAACTATAGGCCTCAGTTTTGAGAAGATGTTGGAGTCAATTATTAAGGATGAGGTCTCGGGGTACTTGGAGGCATGTGATAAAATAGGCCATTGTCAGTATGGTTTCCGCAAGGGAATATCTATTGGGATTCTTTGAAGAAATAACCAATTTCATTGAAGAAATTGGTTGATGTTGTACAATACATTTGGATTTTCAGAAGGCCTTTGACAAAGTGCCACATGTGAGGCTGCTTAACAAACTATGAGCCATGGTATTACAAGAAAGAAGAAAGTTTCTAGCATATATAATGGAGTATCTGATTGGCAGGAGGTAAAGAGTGGGAATAAAAGGAACCTTTCTGTTTGGCTGCCAGGGGTGCAGTGCTGCTGGAGCTGACCGGAGCGTCACTCCGGCACCTCTGTAAAAAAAGTCAAAATAAACAAGCCAGGAATTTAACAGTGGCTACATATTAAACAGAGGGAATTTTATGGAAGTGGGGGTTAGGGAGAGGGGGTGGCGGCTGGTAGGGAAAATACCACTAATAACATTAGGATATTTGATTGCTTTTGGTGGAATTGATATTAGGTAGTGAGGAAATGGCAGAGGCTTTGAATGACCATTTTGTGTCAGTCTTCATGGTGGAGAACACATCTATCATGCGATGGGAGGTGAGGACTTTGATACAATAGCTATCACTAAAGAGTCAGTGCTGACCAAACTTATAGGCCTGAAGATAGTCAAGTCCCTGGTCCTGATGGAATGCATTCCAGGGTACTGAAAGAAATGGCAGAAGTTATAGTAGAGGCATTGGTGATAATTTACCAAAATTCTTGAGACACTGGGCAGGTCCTCGTGAATTGGAAGATGGTGAATGCCATGCCACTGTTCAAAAATGGAAGTAGGCAAAAGGCAGGTAACCACAGGCCAGTTAGGTTAAATTCTGTAGTAGGGAAAATGCTCGAAGCTATCATTAAAAAAGAAATAGCGAGGCATCTGGAAAGAAATGGATCCATCAAGCAGATGCAGCATGGATTCAGCAAAGTCCTGTTTGACAGATTTACTGGAGTTATTTAAGGATATAATGAGAGCAGTGGATGGAGGTGAACAGATGGATGTTATTGACTTGGGATTTCCAGAAGGCGTTCGATAAGGTACCGTATAAAAGACATCTGTAAGATAAGGATGCATGGAGTTAGGGGTGATGTATTCGATCGGATAGAAGTTTGGTTAATTATTTATTTAAATGGTACAGATTAGTATTTAAATGGTACAATTTGCAGCATGCTGATGTGCAGAGGGACTTGGGAGTGCTTGTACATGAATCGCAAAAGGTTGGCTTTCAGGTGCAGCAGGCTATCAAGAAGGAAACTGGGATGTTGGTCTTCGTTGCTGGAGGGGGGACTACACTCACTGGATTCAGAAGATCTTATAGAAACAAAATTATGAAAGGATAGATAAGATAGAGGCAGGAAAGTTGTTTCGACTGGTAGGTAAGAATAGAACTAGGGGACATAGCCTCAAGATTCAGGGGAGTAGATTTAGGCTGTAGATGAGGAGGAACTGCTTTTCCAGAGAGTGGTGAATGTGTGGAATTCTCTGCTCAATGAAGCGGGGAGGCTAACTCAGTAAATATATTTAAGACATAGTTACATAGCAGGGAAATTAAAAGGGAAAAAGACAGGTAAGTGGAGATGAGTACATGGCCAGATCAGCCATGATCTTATTGAATAGCAGAGCAGGCTTGACGGGCCAGATGGCCTACTCCTGCTCCTATTTCTTATGTCCTTATGTGTACACCATCTGGTATAAATGACTTATCTACCTTCAAAACATTCCACATTCCAGGTGCCCCTGACACCTGGAACTTCCACCATACTGCTAGTGTCTAACAGTCTTTACTGCTAGTGAAGACTGATGCAAGATACCTATTCAGTTCATCTGCCATTTCATTGTCCCCCTTTACTACTTCTCCAGCATCATTCTCCAGCAGTCCAATGTCAACTCTCAATTCTCTTTTACACTTTATGCATTGGAAGAGATTTTTGGTATCCTCTTCTATATTATTGGTTGGCTTATTTTTGTATTCCATCTTTAATGACTTTAGTTGGTTTTTGTTCATTTGTAAAAGCTTCCCAATCCTCTAGATTTCTCACTAATTTTTGCTCTATTATATGCCCTCTCTTTGGCTTTTATGTTGGCTTTGACTTTCTTGTTATCCACGGTTGTGTTATCTTTCCTATGAAATACTTCTTCCTCTTTGGGATGTATATATCCTGTGCCTTCTGAATTGCTTCCAGAAATTTCAGCCATTGCTGCTGTGCCATCATCCAATTAATGTTGTTTTCCCAATTAATTTTAGCCAACTCCTCTCTCATACTTTTGCCTTTTCTCCACTGCATTACTGATACTTCTGACTTTACCTTCTACTTCTCAAATTTCAGGGTGTATTTGAACATACTGTGATCACTTGCCCCAAAGATTTTTTTTTACCTTAAGCTCTCTCATCAACTCTGGTTCATTGCACAACACCCAATCCAGAATAGCTGATCCTCTAGTGGGCTCAATCACAAGCCGCTCAAAAATGCCATCTCAAAGGCACTCTAGAAATTCTCCTTCCTGTAATCCAGCACCAAATTGATATTCCCAATCTACCTGCATATTGAAGTCCCCCATGACTATTGTATCATTGTCCTTTTGGCATATGTTTCCTATCTCCCATTGTAATTTGTAGCCCACAGCCTTACTGCTGTTTGAGGGTCTGTGTACAACTCCTATCAGGATTTTTTTACCCTTCTTCCTTAGCTCTATTCACAATGATTCAACACCTTCCGACCCTATCTCAGCTCTTTCTAATGATTTTATTTCATTTTTTACCAACAGAACAATGCTGCCCCCTCTGCCTTCCTTCCTATCCTTTTGATACAATGTGTATCCTTGGACATTAAGTGCCCAGATACAGTGTTTCAGCCATGATTCAGTGATGCCTACAACATCATACCTGCCAATCTGCAACTGTACTGCAAATTCATCTACCTTATTCTGTATATCAACTGCCTTATCCTGAGCACCATAAGTCCAGTTCCCATCTCCCTGCCAAATTAGACTTTAATGACTAAAGTCATTAAAGATGGAATACAAAAATAAGTCAGCCAATAATATTGAAGAGGATATCAAAAGTTTATCCAGATACATAAAGTGTAAAAGAAAAATGAACAACTCGAGTAAACCTGCCCACAAGGATATTGGTCACCCTTAGGTTCTGGTGTAATCTATCCCTTTGTACAAGTTGTACATTGCCCAGAGAAGATGCCAATGATCCATTTATCTACATGCCTGCCCCCTGCACCAGTCCCTCAGTCACACATTCATCTGCAAAATCATCCTATTCTTACCCTTTCCATGCATAGCATGGGCAGCAATCCAGAGATTAATACCCTGGAGGTTCTGTTTTTCAGCTGTCTTCTACAGGACCTCCTCACCTTTTCTAGTTATGTCATTGGTCAACATGTGCCAAGGCTTCTGTCTGCACACTCTCCCCTTCAGAATACCATGTACCCGATCCAAGAAAGCCCTGACCCTGGCACCTGGGGGACAATTTAACATCCAGGTGTCTTATCACGCCCATGGAATCTCATCTCTGTTCTTCTGACTATTGAATCTCCAATCACCACTGCAAACTCAGTCACTGTGGGTTCTCCTGGTAGGTTGACCCCTTCAACAGTATCCAGATTGGTATTATTTTTGCAGGAACAGCCATAGGGGTATTCTGCACTGGTTATTCATTTCTCTTCCTTCTCCAGACAGTGACCTTTCCTCTGCAGCCAAGTGGTGCCAAGCTCCCTGTAGCTCCTATCTATCACCTCCTCATTCTCCTGTAAGAGAAAAAGGTCACTGAGCTGCATATAACCAGAAAACCATATAACAATAACAGCACAGAAACAGGCCATCTCGGCCCTTCTAGTCCATGCTGAACACTTACTCTCACCTAGTCCCACCAACCTACACTCAGCCCATAACCCTCCATTCCTTTCCTGTCCATATACCTATCCAATTTTACTTTAAATGACAATATCGAACCTGCCTCTACCACTTCTTCTGGAAGCTCCTTCCTCACAGCTACCACTCTCTGAGTAAAGAAGTTCCCCCTCATATTACCCCTAAACTTTTGCCCTCTAAGTCTCAACTCATGTCCTCTTGTTTGAATCTCCCCTACTCTCAATGGAAAAAACTCTATCTAGGCCCCTCATAACTTTAGATACCTCTATCATGTCCCCCTTCAACCTTCTACGCTCCAAAGAATAAAGACCTCACTTGTTCAACCTTTCTCTGGAACTTAGGTGCTGAAACCCAGGTAACATTCTAGTAAATCTTCTCTGTACTCTCTCTATTTTGTTAACACCTTTCCTATAATTCGGTGACCGGAACTGTACACAATACTCCAAATTTGTCCTTACCAATGCCTTGTACAATTTTAACATTACATCCCAACTCCTATTCTCAATGCTCTGATCTATAAAGGCCAGCATACCAAAAGCTTTCTTCACCACCCTATCCACGTGAGATTCCACCTTCAGGGAACTATGCACCATTATTCCGAGATCACTCTGTTCTACTGCATTCTTCAATGCCCTACCATTTACCATGTATGTCCTATTTGGATTATTCCTACCAAAATGTAGCACCTCACACTTATCAGCATTAAACTCCATCTGCCATCTTTCAGCCAACTCTTCTAACTGGCCTAAATCTCTCTGCAAGCTTTGACAACCTACTTCATTATCCACAATGCCACCTATCTTAGTATCATCTGCATACTTACTAATCCAATTTACCACCCCATCATCCAGATCATTAATGTGTACGACAAACAACATTGGACCCAGTACAGATCCTTGAGGCACACCACTAGTCACCGGCCTCCAACCTGACAAACAGTTATCCACCACTACTCTCTGGCATCTCCCATCCAGCCACTGTTAAATCCATTTTACTACTTCAATATTAATACCTAACGATTGAACCTTCCTAACTAACCTTCCATGTGGAACCTTGTCAAAGGCCTTACTGAAGTCCATATACACAACATCCACTGCTTTACCCTCGTCAACTTTCCTAGTAACCTCTTCAAAAAATTCAATAAGATTTGTCAAACATGACCTTCCACGCACAAATCCATGTTAACTGTTCCTAATCAGACCCTGTCTATCCAGATAATTATACATACCAATACTTTCCATTAATTTACCCACCACTGACATCAAACTTACTGGCTTATAATTGCTAGATTTACTCTTAGAACCCTTTTTAAACAATGGAACAACATGAGCAATACGCCAATCCTCTGGCACCATCCCCACTTCTAATGACATTTGAAATATTTCTGTCAGAGCCCCTTCTATTTCTACACTAACTTCCCTCAAGGTCCTAGGGAATATCTTGTCAGGAATCGATTTATCCACTTTTATATTCCTTAAAAGCGCCAATACTTCCTCCTCTTTAATCGTCATGTTTTCCAAAACTTCCCTACTTCTTTCCCTTAAGTTACACAATTCAATATCCTTCTCCTTAGTGAATACCGAAGAAAAGAAATTGTTCAAAATTTCCCCCATCTCTTTTGGCTTCACACATAGCTGTCCACTCTGATTCTCTAAGGGACCAATTTTATCCCTCACTGTCCTTTTGCTATTAATATAACTGTAGAAACCCTTTTTTTTCACCTTACTTGCCAAAGCAACCTCATATCTTCTTTTAGCTTTTCTAATTTCTTTCTTAAGATTCTTTTTACATTCTTTATATTCCTCGAGCACCTCATTTACTCCATGCTGCCTATATTTGTTCTCCTCTTTTCCCTCCTTCCCTTCTGAGCTGAGGGTCCAGTCTCGGTGCCAGAAATGCAACCACTGCAACTTGTCCCTGGTAGGTCGACCCCATCAACAGTATCCAAAATGGTATACTTATTGTTGATGGGAACAGCCACATGGGTGCTCTGCTCATTCTGTCTAATCCCCTTCCCTCTCCTGACAGTCACCCAGCTACCTGACTCCTGACTCTTAGGGATGACTATCTCCCTGTAACTCCTGTTTCTTTCTGCCTCTGCCTCCCAAATGATCCGAAGTTCATCCAGCTCCAGCTCCAGTCCCCTAACATGGTTTGTCAGGAGCTGCAGCTGGATGCACCTTTTACAGGTGTAGTCATCAGGGACAATTGTGCTCGCCCTGACTTCCCACATACTGCAAACAGAGCACTCAACTGCCCTAACTGCTGCCTCCACTACCTACTCCTAAGGTAATTAAATTAATTAAAGGAACTTACCCGGCCTTACCTCACTTGGAGTAAAGCTTGTCCTCAGCCTCTGCTCGCTTTTTAAATTCTGCCGCAGCATCACGGCCAACTTTCATGTGCTTGCGCAGTCATGCCCCATTCAAACCTTCCCTCTGCCTGTTCAAGCCGAACCCCGTTGAGCCAAAGCCGTTCCACTCTGCCTCAGTCCACTCCGACGATGGCCGCTGTATATGGTGGTCTTTTTTTTAAACTTTTCACGCGTTACGTTACACGCCTGTGCAGTCTAGCCTCTTTTGCCCGATCAGTTAAAAAAAAGCTTCTCTCCGAGATGTCTTTACTTCTTCCCTCTCCACCTCTTGCTTCCTTGACATCCTCTCTGAACTGCAGCTTGGTGCAGATATGGTTATCTGGGAGACTGTTCCCACATCTCACACACACAATAAAACACTGACCCCGGAGCCATTCTCACTGCACTACTATGCCCTAACAGATGAGGAATGAAGAACTAAAATGAAAAAGGGAAACTTACCAGATACTTCCCTCATCCTGGCCTAACCTGATGAGCCAAAGCCACTCCAAACACTGTTCCACTCACAGCAATGGCTGCTCCAAGAATGACCATTCCACTTAATCTTATTTGTCCTTTCTAATGAATCCTGCTCAGCGATAGGTCGCAGTCCAATTCTGAGAACCTGCTGCAAACTTCTGCCTTTTTAATCCTGACTTGATTGAAAAGGTAACTCTCTTTTCGTATGTAGTTACACACCACTTTATCAGAAACATTCTATTTGTTATATCAATACCTCCTTCATTTTCTTTAGCTCCCTGAAAAATTAACAGTTTCTCTTTCCACAAAATGTTTCAGAGTGTTTCCAGCATTTTCTGTGTTTACTTTTGATTTCCAGTATCTACAGACTTTCTAATTTGCTTCAGTTGGAGATGTTTTCTTAAGAGCAGCGGTAACTGAGGAGACAATTGATTAAGGTGTGTAAAGTTATCAGGGACAGGAATGGAGTCTGGTTCATTTGAGGTTCCAATGCACTGAGGAAAAATAAACAAATACATACGAGTTTAAATCGCACCATGGCAAATGTGGAATTCAAATTCATTTTATAATTTGGATTTTTTTTAATGGAGTGATGAATAATAATGACTGAAAAACTTTGTTGTTTGTTACAAAGTCCAATCTAGTCTACCACAATCCTTCTGGGGAGAGAAGATGCAACTTCACCTTGCCTGGCCTAGATGTGACTTCATATTCGAACCAATGAGGTTGAGCCTTAAATGGCCTGCAAATCATTCATCTTCAAGCACAATAAAGTTTGCGCAATAAATGCTGTCAACTACATCCAAATTTTGCAAATTGAATCTAGAAAGAATAAATTTTGCAGAGTCAAAAATAATTTAGCATTAAATTAAAGGAATTGGGAGTAAGGGGAGGGAAGTTCAAGGGGGATATTAGAGGAAGGTTTTTTACTCAGAGAGTGGTTGGTGTGTGGAATGCACTGCCTGAGTCTGTGGTGGAGGCAGATACACTAGTGAAGTTTAAGAGACTACTAGACAGGTATATGGAGGAATTTGAGGTGGGGGGGTTATATGGGAGGTAGGGTTTGAGGGTCGGCCGTTTGAACATATGACAATGGTTTTCATTCAGAGATAATAAGGGTCTGGAAATAACAGGTTACAGAAGGAAACTCTCGTCATATTTAAAGTGTATTTGAAGTACCATAACCTGAAGGTGGTGGAAAGTATGAATAGGCAAAAGAGATCTTTCTTAATCACCCCAAACACAGTTGAATGAATAATCATCTTCCATACCGTAACTTTTCTGACTCACAGTTGACAGCAAATTTACCATTAGTTGTACAAATTAAAATGAATATTGCTTTTTTTTACAACCAGTAGAAAAAGCATAGCTGATATAAACATTTTTGCCTTCTACAGATTGACTTGAGCTTTCTGTTCTGATCTGTGGTGCTATGACGCTCTCTGCAGTTTTTTGGAGGAAAAACATAAATTCTTGATATTTGACAACTTTTGCCTGCATTTTGCCTATATCTCTCTAAATCTTTCTTGTCCATGTACATGCCAAAATGTTTATTTTAAATATTGTAATTGCACCCATCTCTACCACTTCTCTCCCAGCTTGTTCCCAATATGTTCCAGCTTCTATATGAAAAGGTTCACTCTGGAGGTCTCTTTTAAATTTTTCCTCGGTCATTTTAAACACATACTGTACCATATATTGTAGACTCCCCTATATTAGGTAAAATACTATGCTATTCATCTTATCTATGTAGATTTGTTCAATTGAGGAAGTGTTTAAAGGAAAATTCCAGTGATAGACTTTTACACAGTGCAAAGTGCACTGCTGTTGTGAGGTAGTACAGGTTGATATAATAGGGGCATCTAAAAGACTCTTAGGCACATGGATGTAAGAAAAATTGAGGGTTATGTGCTGTGTAGAGAAGATTAGATTGATCATGGAGTAGGATTTTATAGGTTGGCACAATATCATGGGTCAATGGGTCAACACTGTTCTGTGTTCTTTTACATAATTCTGACACCTGACCACAAACAGTAGGTATCTCAAGTTATTGGAAAGGTATCAGCAATGAATAACCCTCCGAATCTAATAAAGAATAAAGGAACAAACACGAATGCCTCCTCTCAACTCCTACATCACCAGCAACAAGGCTGTGGTTGGCTATGTAAACGGCAGGACACCATATCTCAAACTGTCCACTTACCCACCACTTCTATGATCTCCTGTCTCTTCTGTGGAAGCATCTGTGATTCCAGTATTCTTCTGAATCCTCAAAACCTACCAAGGTGTTTCGGCCCGAAATGTCAACCGTACTCTTTTCCATAGATGCTGTCTGGCCTGTTGAGTTCCTCCAACATTTTGCATGTGTTGCTCCATTATCAAGGTCAATATCTTTCCTGTAATGCCATAGGATTTCATCTTGTTGATCTGACCTTTTAATGAATAGGTTTGCATGACAAATTACAGTCATGTTATTTCCCACTTTGAGTCACTTTAAGTAATTTCGATGATCTCACAAAGAAAATATTATCCACTCTGTAGATCAAGCTTATCAGAAAATGGTCAAATTATTTTGAGCAGCTCATAAAACATATTGACTACTTCACTGTAGTATACGCAGTTCATTTCAATTCTATCATCCTACATTGACATTTGTAAGTCAAAATAAACCTACTGAAAAGGAAGTAGATTTACTGCGACACTGAATTCTATGTTACTTGATGAGGTTACAGTTCTCACACTATGTTCATTGAATTGCACAATTTGGAACAGTGTTACACGAAGATATAAAAAATTAATTGTGCCTCATTAGAAACCAAAGACAATTTTTTTGATTGTAGCAAATATATTGTAACAATCATTTTTGTATAATAAATTAGAATTTAATTCCTTATTGAATAATTCAACCAACGATTTGCTCTTAAATGAGATAGCATTGAAAAATATCTGGTATTAAATTCTCCAAACAGCATTTGGAATGGTAATTAAAATAAACTCTGTCTATACTTCTAACTCAGTAAAGCAGCCTGAGTAATCAAAGAACCCATAAACCCAGGATATTCTGCCTTCTCCTGTCTCCCATGAGTCAGAAGATTCAAAAGCCTGAAAGCATGAATCTCATGGTTTACATACAGCTGCTCTCAGACTCTTGAACAGACCTCCTGTAAGACAAGTTGGACACTTGACTTCACAATCTACCTCGTTATGATCTTGCACTTTATTGATTGCTGCAATGCATTGAGGGTATTAGATATTGCCTATTTGAATGTTTTGAGCCATTCGATATGGTTCCACATGGCATACTGGTCCAGAAGTTCAATACACAGGGATCCAAGCTGATCTGTAAGTGGGTGAAAAATTGTTCAGGTGGTAGGAGGTAGCAATAGTGGAAAGTTGTTTTATTTTGATGGGATGTCTGTGACTAGTGATGTACCACTTTCATCAGTGAGAAGGTACAGTAGATTGAAGACATACAGTCAATGTTTTAGGAACATTCTCTTCATGTGACATTATTTTGTTCTCATCTTTCACTATGTGATTGATTTTTTATACATTTCTATTTTAATTTATGTATTGCATTGTACTGCTGCTTCAAACAACAAATTTCACAGTGACACTAAACCCAGCTCTGGTTCTGCCACCAATGGAACTTGTATCTATACAATTTCAGAAAGCAATTTTTAAAATGGATGACAGGTAATGGATTAACACACAGTATAGCAGACCATAAGACATTGGAGCAAAACCAGGCCATATGGCCCATCAGGTCTGCTCTGCCATTTCGTTATGAATGATCCATTTCTCCTCTCAGCCCCAGTCTCCTGCCTTCCCTCAGCCTTAACCCTTCATGCCCTGACCAATCAAGAATCTATCAGTCTGTCTTAAATATACATAAAGACTTGCCCTTCACAGCTGCCTGTGGCAAAGAATTCCACAGATTCACCACTCACTGGCTAAAGAAATTCTTCCTCATCTCCATTCTAAAAGGATGCCCCTCTTTTCTGAGTCTATGTCCTCTGATCTTAGACTCTCCCACCATAGGAAACATCCTCTCCACATCCACTCTATCAAGGCCTTTCACCATTCATAGATTTCAATCAGATCACCCCTCATTCTTCTTCATTCTAATGAATACAGGCCCAGAGCCATCAAACGATCTTCAGATGACAAGCTATTTAATTCTGGAATCATTTTTGTGAACTTCATTTCAACTCTCTAAGTTTCAGAACATCCTTAGATAAGGAGCCCAATCCTGCTACGTGAGGCCACACCAGTTACTTATAAAATCTCAATATTGCATCTTTGCTTTTATATTCTAGTCCTCCTGAAATGAATGCTAACATCACATTTGTCTCCCTCACCACAGACTCATCCTGTAAATTAATCTTTTAGGGAATCCTGCACAAGTCCCTTCGCACCTCAGATTTCTGTATTTTCTCTCCATCTAGAAAATAGTCAACCCTTTCATTTCTTCTACCAAACTGTATGACCATACACTTACTGACACTATTCCATCTGCCACTTCTTTGCGCATTCTCCTAATCTGTCCAAGTTCGTAGAAATTTGACCTGTGCTGCTTGTATAAAGTGCAAAGGGGATTAACGAGCAACACATAGAAACATAGAAAATAGGTGCAGGAGTAGGCCATTTGGCCCTTCGACCCTGCACCACCATTCAGTATGAACATGGCTGATCATCCAACTCAGAACCCTGTACCTGCTTTCTCTCCATACCCCCTGATCCCTTTAGCCACAAGGGCCATATCTAACTTCCTCTTAAATATAGCCAATGAACTGGCCTCAACTGTTTCCTGTGGCAGAGAATTCCACAGATTCACCACTCTCTGTGTGAAGAAGATTTTCCTCATCTCGCTCCTAAAAGGCTTCCCCTTTATCCTTAAACTGTGAGCCCTTATTCTGGACTTCCCCAACATCAGAAACAATCTTCCTGCATCTAGCCTTTAGAATTTTATACATTTCAATAAGATCCCCCCTCAATCTTCTAAATACCAGCGAGTATAAGCCTAGTCGATCCAGTCTTTCTTCATATGAAAGTCCTGCCATCCCAGGATTCAATCTGGTGAACCTTCTTTGTACTCTTTCTATGGACCAAAACTGCACACAATACTCTATGTGCGGTCTCACCAAGGCCTTGTACAACTGCAGTAGATCCTCCCTGCTCCTGTACTCAAATCCTTTTGCTATGAATGCCAACATACCATTTGCCTTTTTCACCGCCTGCTGTACCTGCATGCCCACTTTCAATGACTGGTGTACAATGACACCCAGGTCTCGTTGCACCTCCCCTTTTCCTAATCGGCCACCATTCAGATAATAATCTGTTTTTCTGTTCTTGCAACCAAAGTGAATAACCTCACATTTATCCACATTAAATTGCATCTGCCATGAATTTGCCCACTCACCTAACCTATCCAAGTCACCCTGCATTCTCTTAGCATCCACCTCAGAGCTAACACTGCCACCCAGATTCATGTCATCTGCAAACTTGGAGCTGCTGCATTTAATTCCCTTGTCTAAATCATTAATATATATTGTGAACAACTGGGGTCCCAGCACTGAGCCTTGCGGTACCCCTCTAGTCACTGCCTGCCATTCTGAAAAGGTCCCGTTAGCTCCCACTCATTGATTCCTGTCTGCCAACCAATTCTCTATCCACAACAATACCATACCCCCAATACCATGTGCTTTAAGTTTGCACAGTAATCTCCTGTGTGGGACCTTGTCAAAAGCCTTTTGAAATTCCAAATATACCATATCCATTGGCTCTCCCCTATCCACTCTACTAGTTACATCTTCAAAAAATTCTATAAGATTCATCAGACATGATTTTCCTTTCACAAATCCATGCTGACTTTGTCCGATGATTTCACTTCTTTCCAAATGTGCTGTTATCACATCTTTGATAACCGACTCTAGCATTTTCCCCACCACCGATGTCAGACTAACCAGTCTATAATTCCCCAGTTTCTCTCTCCCTCTTTTTTTAAAAAAAGTGGGGTTACATTAACCACCCTCCAATCCTCAGGAACTAATCCAGAATCTAAGGAGTTTTGAAAAATGATCACTAATGCATCCACTATTTCTTGGACTACTTCCTTAAGCACTCTGGGATGCAGACCATCTGGCCCTGGGGATTTATCTGCCTTTAATCCCTTCAATTTACCTAACACCGCTTCCCTACTAATATGTATTTTCCTCAGTTCCTCCATCTCACTAGACCCTAGGTCTGGAAGATTATTTATGTCCTCCTTAGTGAAGACAGAAGTAAAGTAGTTATTCAATTTGTCTGCTATGTCGTTCCCTATGATCAATTCACCTGTTCCTGACTGTAAGGGACCTACATTTGTCTTTACCAATCTTTTTCTTTTCACATATCTATAAAAGCTTTTACAGTCAGTTTTTATGTTCTCTGCCAGCTTTCTCTCATAATCTTTTTTCCCTTTCCTAATTAAGCCCTTTGTCCTCCTCTGCTGGACTCTGAATTTCTCCCAGTCCTCAGCTGTGCCGCTTTTTCTGGCTAATTTATATGTTTCTTCTTTGGACTTGATACTATCCCTAATTTCCCTTGTCAGCCACGGGTGCACTACCTTCCCTGGTTTATTCTTTTGCCAAACTGGGATGAACAATTGTTGTAGTTCATCCATGCGATCTTTAAATGCTTGCCAATGCAAATCCACCGTCAACCCTTTAAGTCTCATTTGCCAGTCTATCTTAGCTAATTCACATCTCATTCCTTCAAAGTTACCCTTCTTTA
Organism: Hemitrygon akajei; assembly: GCF_048418815.1. NCBI lineage: Eukaryota > Metazoa > Chordata > Chondrichthyes > Myliobatiformes > Dasyatidae > Hemitrygon > Hemitrygon akajei. The sequence goes on along the minus strand of NC_133146.1, from coordinate 569,611 downwards.
AGTTCCGAACCTTTGCTTCTGAATTAACTATGTCAGTCTCCATCTTAATGAAGAATTCCACCATATTATGGTCACTCTTACCCAAGGGGCCTTGCACAACAAGATTGCTAACTAACCCTTCCTCATTACTCAATATCCAATCTAGAATGGCCTGCTCTCTGGTTGGTTCCTCAACATGTTGGTTCAGAAAACCATCCCGCGTACATTCCAAGAAATCCTCTTCCTCAGCACCCTTACCAATTTGGTTCACCCAATCTATATGTAGATTGAAGTCACCCATTATAACTACTGTTCCTTTATTGCACGCATTTCTAATTTCCTGTTTAATGCCATCCCCAACCTCACTACTACTGTTAGGTGGCCTGTACACAACTCCCACCAGCATTTTCTGCCCCTTAGTGTTATGCAGCTCTACCCATATTGATTCCACATTCTCCAGGCTAATGTTCTTCCTTTCTATTGCGTTAAAATCTTCTCTAACTAAAAATGCTACCCCATCTCCTTTTCTTTCCTGTCTATCGCTCCTGAATATTGAATATCCCTGGATGTTGAGCTCCCATCCTTGGTCACCCTGGAGCCATGTCTCTGTGATCCCAACTATATCATATTCATTCATAACTATCTGCACATTCAATTCATCCACCTTGTTACGAATGCTCCTTGCATTGACACACAAAGCCTTCAGGCTAGTTTTTACAACACTCTTAGCCCTTATACAATTATGTTGAAAAGTGGCCCTTTTTGCTTTTTGCCCTGGATTTGCCTGCCTGCCACTTTTACTTTTCACCTTACTACTTTTTGCTTCTACCCTCATTTTACACCCCTCTGTCTCTCTGCACTTGTTCCCATCCCCCTGCCACATTAGTTTAAATCCTCCTGAAATGCAGTAGCAAATGCTCCCCCTAGGACATAGGTGTCAAACACAAGGCCCGCGGGCCATATCCGGCCCGGCGTACAATTATATCCGGCCCGCGAGATCATTTTAGATAGATCTATTATTTTAATTATTAATGGCCCGGCGATATGAAGCGCTGATAACACACAAGCTACAGATCCCATAATGCTGCGCAACAGCTGCCGATAGGCTACCCGGGAACATTCCCACGTCAAGCGTCTGTTGCTGTATACAACGCTATTCTGAAGTCAAAGCTAACCCCTAACAATGGCGAAGAGAAAAGTTGATTCTGAAAAAAGAATCTTTCAAAACCGATGGGTTGCTGAGTATAGTTTGTGAGATAGCCACTGATTTAAGAACACAGTTGATTGAAAGAAGCAACCCATTTATTGCATACTCGCTTGCTGTGGATGAAAGTGCTGATATGACGGACACTGCACAGCTGGCTATCTTCATCCGAGGAGTGGACTCCAATTTGTGCGTTACAGAGGAAATATTGAACATTAAATCGATGCACGGGACAACGACAGGAAAAGACATTTTTGAAAATGTATGTCAAAGTGTAACCGACATGAAACTGCCCTGGGACAAACTTATTGGACTTACAACAGATGGAGCACCGGCGATGTGCGGTGAAAAAAAGTGGACTAGTGGGAAGGATGCGGGTAAAGATGCAGGAGGAGAACTGTACTGGTGAGTTAACAACATATCACTGCATCATACACCAAGAAACGCTGTGTGGTAAAGTCCTAAAGATGGAACATGTAATGGGCACTGTAACACAAGCCGTAAACTTTATCCGAGCTAAAGGTTTAAATCACCGGCAATTTCAGTCTTTTATGCGGGAAATAGATTCAGAGTTTGCCGACATTCCTTATCATACAGAGGTGCGTTGGCTGAGTCGGGGAAAAGTTCTCAATAGAGTTTTTAAGCTCAACAAGGAAATCTGTCAGTTCATGGACAGTAAAGGAAAAGACTCCACAGTTTTGCGGGATGAAAAGTGGAAATGTGAGTTGGCGTTTCTGGCTGACATAACAACACATCTCAGCGTCTTAAACCTTCAGCTCCAGGGACGTGACTGCATGATCACTGACATGTATGATGCAGTGAAGGCATTTCAAGTGAAGCTGCTCTTATGGGAGACACAAATGCACCAGTGCAACTTGCCTCATTTTCCCTGTTGCCAAGTAATATTGAACCAGGTCGGCGCAATGATGTTCCCAAATGCGCACTTTGCTGATAAACTGAGTGCACTTCGCACTGAGTTCGCACGGCGCTTTGGTGACTTTGAAGCACAAAAAATTAATTTCGAGCTGCTTCGCAACCCATTTGCCGTCGACGTGGAAACTGCACCTGTACAGATTCAGATGGAGCTGATAGAGCTGCAGTGTAATGGGACACTAAAGGCAAAGTACGACACTGCAGTTCCATTCCTGAAGCAATGCCTCAGCTCCGTCTACATGCGGCTCGAACCTTGTGCATGTTTGGTAGCACATATCTGTGTGAGAAGCTTTTCTCAGTGATGAAGATTAACAAAACATCACACAGGAGTCGTCTCACTGATGAACACCTGCAGTCCATCCTGAGAATCTCCACAACACAGAACCTTACACCAAACCTAAACGAACTTATTGCCAAGAAAAGATGCCAAGCATCCAGCTCTGACAAAACGGCATAAGTGTTTTGATTTGTTGTTGTTTTAACTTTTGCTGAAAAGCACAAATTTTATTTATATTTTCAGGGTTTTTTTGCAGCATGCTCATATTTCTAACTTGTATAATACTGACAGGAGATATCTTTATGGAGAGCAAAATATTTAAGTTATTTAAAGTTTAAGTTTATTTTTTCTGGAATAATATTCTTGTCTGTTTTTATTCATATTTATGTTCAAAAAATGTTTAGTTTTAGTGTGCTCAATAAATGTTTATCCTGTTCGGCCCGCGACCTAAAGTGTGCTTTGAGTTTTGGCCCCATGTGCAATTGAGTTCGACACCTCTGCCCTAGGACATTGGTTCCAGTCCAGCCCAGGTGCAGACCGTCCTGTTTATACCGGTCCCACCTCCCCTAGAACTGGTTCCAATGCCCCAGAAATTTGAATCCCTCCCCCTTGCACCATTTTTCAAGCCACATATTCATCTGAAATATCCTCCTACTGCCTACTCTGACTAGCATGTGGCACTGGTAGTAATGCAGAGATTATCATCTTTGTGGTCCTACTTTTTAGTTTATCTCCTAACTCCCTAAATTCACCTTGTAGGACTTCATCCCATTTTTTACCTATATCGTTGGTACCTATGTGTACCACGACCACTGGCTGTTCACCCTCCCACTCCAGAATATCCTGCAGACGCTCAGAGACATCTTTGACCCTTGCACCAGGGAGGCAACATACCATCCCGGAGTCTCATTTGCAGCCACAGAAACACCTATCTATTACAATCGAATCTCCTATCACTATAGTTCTCCCACCCCTTTCCCTTCCCTCCTGTGCCACAGAGCCACCCATGGTGCCATGAACTCGGCTGCTGCTGCCTTCCCCTGGTGAGACATCTCCCCCAACAGTATCCAAAACAGTATATCTGTTTAGGAGGGAGATGACCTCAGGGGACTCCTGCACTACCTGCCTACTGCTACGCTGTCTAGTGGCCACCCATTCCCTTTCTGCCTGTGTAGCCTTTACCTGTGGTGTGGCCAACTCACTGAATGTGCTATTCACGACTTTCTCAGCATCGCGGATGCTCCAGTATGAATCCAATCGCAGCTCCAGACGCTCAATGCGGTCTGCCAGAAGCTGCTGCTGGACACACTTCCTGCACACATAGTCGTCAGGGACACTGGAAGTATCCCTGATTTCCCACATGCTGCAGGATGAACAACCATGGGGCCGATCTCAGCTGTCATGACCTACCCAATACGTTGCCTTAAATTTTGAAATGTTCTCCTTTTAAAGGAACTTACCCGGCCTTACCTCACTTGGAGTGAAGCTCATCCTCAGCCTCTGCTCGCTGAAGCCTCTGAAGACAAAGCATTCCTACTTTGTCTCCCTCTACTCCATCGCCCGCTCCGTTTAACTGTTCTCTTTAAATACTCCCGCTGCCTCACAGTCCGACTGACACACGCTTGCACAGTCGTGCCCCCGTTAAACTGCCGAAGAAAATGACCAACTTCCACAAACTGCTCTCTTTAAACACACACAAAATGCTGAAGGAACTCAACAGGCCAGGCACATCTATGGAAAAGAGTACAGTTGACGTTTTGGACCCAAACCTTTCTGGAGGACTGAAGAAAAATAGAGTGAGGGTGGGGGAGGGGAGAGACACACAAGGTGATAGGTGAAACGAAGTGGGAGGGATGAAGTAAGAGCTGGGAAGTTGATTGGTGAAAGAGACAGAAGATCATGGAAGAAAGAACGGGGGAGGGAGGAGCACCACAGGGAGACCAGATGAGAGTAAGAAAAGGAGTTGGAAGATGGTGAAGGGGGATAGGGGGAATTACTGGAAGTTTGAGAAATCAATGGTCATACCATTAGGCTGGAGGCTACCCAAACAAAATACAAGGTATTGTTTCTCCAACCCAAGTGTGGCTTCATCACAACAGTAGAGGAGGCCATAGATGGACATATCAGAATGGGACTGGGAAGTAGAGCAGACCATAAGACATGGGTGGCCACTGGGAGATCCCGCTTTTCTAGCAAATGAAATGTAGATGCTCAGTGAAGCAGTCTCCCAATCTAGGTTGGGTCTCACTGATATACAGGATGCCACATCAGGAGCACCAGACACAGTATATGACCCCAACAGGTGAAGTGTTGCCTCACTCGGAAGGACTATTTAGGGTAAGGGAGGAGGTGGTGGGGCAGGTATAGCACCTGTTTTGCTTGCAAGGATAAATGCCAGGAAGGAGATCAGTGGAGAGGGAAAAATTGACAAGGTGTGGCCCCTGTAAATCACAGTTAGTACACAGACTTTAATGTGAACAAAGTTAATGGGAAAAGAAATCAATAAATGCTAGGGCCAACCAGGGCCATTAACTAAAACTCTCAAATGGAAAATGAAGCCAACACTGCAGCTGAAAGGAAAAACTAAACATAAAAAACATAAAATGAATACCACTAGTCTACAGAGTCAGTTGACTGGATAGTCCAATTTCTCAGACAAGGCCAAAGGCAAGCAGGCAATGAAACATTGCTGTGCAGTGTCCAAGCCTCGATAAGCAAAAAGAATGGAGTTAAAAACGATCACAATGAAAAAATAATTAGCTGATACATGCATATTCATGAGTGCAACTGCATTGTCTGCTGCACTGTCAAATTTGTGGTTGGGACAGGGATATCTTCCCTAGGCACAGACCCTAATGCTCCACAGACCCGTGTCCACTGGAAGTCCCAGATGAGCGACTTGTCCGAGATGTCCTTCACCAGGATCCAAGTACATTCTTCCAGACCATACCCTTCCCAGTCTACAAGGTACTGGACCTTATCACGTACCCAGCCAGATGCCAGGAGACATCAGATGCACAGTATAGACAAGGGAACCATCTACCAGATGGGGAGGGGGGAGGTGGGTGACTGGAGCCGGGGAGAGGTAGTAACTGACTTGAGCTGGGGAACATGGAATACTGGATAGATCTTCAGTGATGCTGGTAGACGCAATCTATAGGGCACCTTGTTGACAGCCTTTTCAACTACAAACAGTCCCACGTAATGTGGTGTCAATTTGCAGCTCTCGACTTTCAGGGGAAGATCATTGATGCCAACCAGACCTCCTCTCCTGGTTTGAATGGCCTTACCTGTCAACAGAGCTGATCAGCCTGCCGGGGATGTTGGTTCTGGGCACACAGCAGAGAAGCCCTGGCTCGTCTCCAGGTGTGCTTGTAGAGCTGGATCAGCTGCAGGAACTCCTACGTCAATCTCCTGATCAGGGAAGAGCGGGGGCTGGAATGCCTTTTGGCATTCAAAGGAAGACATACCCGTGGAGGACATCTGGAGGTTATTGTGGGTGATCTCTGTCCAAACCAATTGGGAGCTTCAGGACATGGGGTTGGAAGAGGCAAGACAGTGCAGGGTTATCTCCACCACCCTGTTCCCTCTCTCAGTCCGGGCATTAGATTGGGAGAGGAAACCGGATGAGAGGTTGGCCATGGCTCCTACGAGAGAGCAAAAAGTCTTCCAAAAGCGAGAAGTGAACTGCAGTCCACGATCAAACACTATGTCTTGGGGGAACCCGTGGAGCCTGAATACATGTTGAACCATGTCTCACGAGCCGAAGGGAGCTTGAAGAGGGCAATGAAATGGGCAGCCTTGGAAAATCGATCCACTACAATCAATATGGTGGTGTTACCATTAGACGGGGGTAGCCCAGTGATGAAATCTACTGAGAGGTGGGACCAGGGGTGATGGGGCACAGGCAGTGGACATAACAGACTTGCAGGACGCTGGCATAACCTCTTGTTCCAACCACAGGTGGGACAAGCAGATACAAAGTCGTGGACATCCTGGGACATAGATGGCCACCAAAGTTGTCTCTTTATGAACTCATGGATCTGTTGAATTCCCAGATGCCCAGCCAGAGGGGAGGAGTGACCCCATTCCAATACTTTGGAATGCACAGCAACAGGGACAAACAACCGGTTGGGTGTTCCCCAGATTACCGCAGCAGCAATTCATGAGTGAGGGAGAATGGGCTCTGGATCTTGTTACGTTCCCCAGTAACCGGGTGACTTATCAGCAAAGATAGATAGGTCCGCTGAAGCCTGATGCTACTATTTTCAAATGTTTTTATTTATAAAGGGGCACAAACGTATGGTTAATACAAAACATTCAGATCATATACGTCATCACAACTCAATCTAAAGCACAGGTATAGTAATAATCAATCAGAAATAAGCTCTATCGTTGTCTAGGGGTAATGTAGATATATATTGTTTACTGGATATCTAAAAGTCTTTTGCGGTCACTGCAGTTCCACCAGCTGCCGTCGTTATGGTGTCGCGTTGGTGCACTTTTGTTAGAAAGAGAGAGAGAGATGGGATGAAACAGTTACCCGACCGGTTTTCCAACCTGGAGGAGTTCGGTTTGTCGGAGCCTCGTTGGGGGAATGAACGCTCATCTGTGGCCTCCCCTGTAGCTAAGCCGTTCTTCCGTTGTGGGGTCGCCAATCCCAGGCAAGGAAAAGACGCACACAAACCCCACCACCGGCTGTCGCTATCAAAACGCTGTCACAGGATTTCTAGCGTGTCTTCTGGTGCGTCTGTCGCCCCGCCTCGGCAGCCCACCTTTTATCTGGACTGGCAGGGTTGTAGATGTCCATCAGGGTGGGGGGGGGGGCGAGGCAATCCTTCCCCCATCACCCATCTCACATTGCCCTGAGATTTTGCACGTAGGCCAGTTCCTTATCCCACAAAGGTGTCTCCCAAGACAATGGCTATGTCCGAGGCTTTTGTCTTGTTGAACGACCAGCCCACATTCCAAACCGTAGGGCTCTCTCTCTCTCTTGCGATTCTCACAAAGGAGGGGGGCTGAGGTCATGACACCTCCCCTCTTAAAAGTTTTTTACCAGCGGTTAAAAACAAGTTGGTACAGGATTTTTTTTTTCCTGGACTCTAACATACTACACAAGCTTTTCTCTTCACAGAGTACTACCGTTATACATTCCAGTCAGTATCTAAACAGGTAACAATTACAGTGCCCCTTTCTTTAATATCTTAACATCACGTACCGTACTAAAGTCTGGTAGCATCAAACTTCAGCTCAAGGAGTCTTATAGGATTTTTGAATCTAACACAACACACAAGCTTTTCGTTTTAACTACAGAGCCATACATTTTACATTTAATTCAGCACCTAGATAAACAATCCGCTAGCACATCATCACTCCCCTTAATGTGCTGGATCTTAATATCGAATTCCTGCAGCATCAGACTCCAGCTTAATAACCTCCTGTTTTTATTTTTCATATTGTCCAAGAATACCAGCGGGTTGTGATCGGTATAGACCACTAGGGGTCTTTGCGCCGGACAAATGTACACTTCGAAATGTTGTATCGCCAACACAAGCGCTAACAATTCCTTTTCCACGGTAGAGTAATTCCTCTGGTGTCTATTGAACTTCCGAAAGAAATATGCTACCGGGTGCTCCACTCCATCCCCCGCTTGCTGCAATAGGACTGCTCCTGCAGCCTCATCGCTGGCGTCCGTGGCCGAGGAGAAGGGGGTTAACAGATCGGGCGCTTTTAACACAGGGTCATGGCACAATATGGCTTTTAACTTTTCAAAGGCATTCTGACAAGAATGACCCCACTCAAATTTTTCCTCCTTCCGCAGTAGTTTTGTAAGGGGGAGCGCAATGTCCGCGAAATTTTTACAGAATTTCCGATAGTATCCCACCATGCTCAGAAACCTCCTCAGGGCCCTTTTATTGTAGGGTACAGGGACCTCGGAAATAGCCCGGACCTTCACATGCACAAGGGCCAACTGCCCGTCTCCCACCACATACCCCAGATAGGTGATCGTGGCATGACCAAACTCACTCTTGGCGAGGTTTACTGTAAGGTGGGCTGCCGACATTCGGGTAAACAACCTTTCTACAGCCTCCAGGTGCTCCTCCCAGGTGTCATTCCAAACTACCACATCGTCAAGATAAGCCTTGGTGTGGGTTAACCCCTTTATCACAGCGTCTATCATCCGCTGAAATGTCCCTGGGGCATTTTTCATCCCAAACGGCATAACGTTGTACTCGTACAACCCGGACGGGGTGACAAAGGCTGAAATCTCTCGAGCCCTGTCCGTTAAAGGAACGCACCAGTACCCCTTTAACAAGTCAATTTTTGTGATGTACCTTGCCTTCCCCACTTGATCAATGCAATCATCCACCCGGGGGATAGGGTAAGCATCGGTCTGGGTAACCGCGTTGACCTTCCGGTAATCAGTACAGAATCTTATGGTCCCGTCCGGCTTTGGGACAACCACGCAAGGAGAAGCCCACGCAGAAGAAGATTCGCGGATTATCCCAGCAGCTAGCATATGTTCAATCTCCTTCTCTACTAGCTGGCTCTTTTCAGAATTCATCCGATAAGGGGCTTGTTTAATAGGTTGGGTTGAGGTAACTATCACATCATGTTGCGTCCCACTACACCTTCGGGGAACATCTGGACATAAGTCTGCATGCCGGTTAACGAGCTGTATTACCTGCTCCCGCTGTTCAGGCTTTAAGTGGCCAACTTTATCCGCAAGGCTCGCCAACACGATAGAGTTCTCTAATCTGGTGGGGACTATACCTATCTTGTCAAACCGTTCTGGTCCCTCCTTACCATCCCCCTCTACCTCATCGGCTTTCATGGCCGCACCAACCACCGCGGGGGTGGGTTCATGATACCCTTTTATCATGTTCACGTGAACTAACTGGGTCGGCTTTCGCCGGTCAGGGGTTTCGATCACGTAATTCAGCGAGTCTATTTTCTTACGCACTGTATATGGTCCTTGAAACCTCCCCCTAAGGGGGTGGGTAGCTACCAGGAATAGGACCAAGACCCGGTCGCCCACGTGAAACTCTCGTTCTCTCGCTCTCAGGTTATACCACTGACTCATTTTTCCCTGGGAGTCTTTAAGGTTTTCTTTTGCCAAGGCGCATACTTTATGCAGCCTTTCCCGGAATTTCAGCACATAGTCGATCACACTGACTTGGACGGTCGGGCTAGACCACTTTTCTTTCAGTAGGGTTAGGGGTCCCCTGGGCCTGTGACCGAAAACGAGCTCGAACGGACTGAACCCCAGGGAGCACTGGACTGTATCTCTTACGGCAAATAACAAAAGGGGTAAAGCCTCATCCCAGTCTCGAACGTTCTCCTGACAATAAGCTTTTAGCATGGTCTTTAGGGTAGCGTGGAACCTTTCCAACGCTCCCTGTGACTCCGGGTGATACGCAGAGGCCAGAATCTGCTTTACCCCTAGCTGGGTCATCAGCTGCCGAAATGTGCTAGAGGTGAATGTACTTCCCTGGTCTGATTGCATCTCCTTGGGCAGCCCCACGGTGGTAAAGAATTTAATAAGGGTCTTCACCACTGCAGAGGTCCTAATACTACCCAGAGGCACGGCCTCGGGATATCGTGTAGCGGCACACATCAGGGTCATGATATACTGCCGCCCACTCGCAGTTTTAGGTAAGGGTCCCACAAAATCCACCATGACTCAGGAGAAAGGCTCCTCACATGCGGGGATAGGTCAGAGGGGGGCCTTAGGGATAACTTGATTCGGCTTACCCACCACCTGGCATGTATGACATCTTTTACAATACTCAGTAATATCTTTTCTCAGGTTTGGCCAATAGAACTCTCTCTGAACCCGCTGCACTGTCTTCTTTATTCCTAAATGCCCACCTAAAGGTCCCTTATGGGCTAAGTCAAGAATTTCGTCCCGATATACTTTCGGGACTACTATCTGATGTATCACCGCCCAGTCCTCATCGGCCGGCACCGCGGGGGGTCTCCACTTCCTCATCAACACCCCCTCCTGGAGATAATAACCCTCTGGCTCTGCCTCCAGTTCAGTCTCAGAGAGAACCGACTCTCTCAAGGCTACCAGCTCTTCGTCACCTTTCTGTCTCCGTACAAACTCTCTTCTTGCTAAGGACAGGTCTACCTCTTCCCGATTACTCTCTCTTTCCTCCCTACTCTCCGGTTTACCTTCCTCTGACTCTCTCTTTCCTCCCTACTCTCCGGTTTACCTTCCTCTGACTCTCGCTGGTACACAGTCGGTAAAAACATCTCGGCCAAATCAAAACTGGCCAGATTCAAACCGCTTTCGGTCTCAGTTGCCCTTTTCGACATGCTGCGAGTGCCCGCGCATGCGGGATAGATTTTTTTATCTGAGGGAGGGTCCTCAACTCTCACGGGCTGGGTGGTCAGCTTCACGGCGGCACCCATCTTCCCACCCGCTAGGTCGTTACCCAGAAGGACGTCTACGCCTTCCCCCGGCAACTCCGGCATATGCCCGCTGTGCTTTCCCTCGTAACACACTTTGTAACAACGCCACCCACTGCTCTCTGGGCCACTTCTGATTCACTGCCACCTTTTCAAAAAGCAAGAAATAACTATCAACATCCGTCTCCTCGAAGGGGGGGACCAACCTCAACGCCCGACTAACATCAAACCCCTCCTCTCTCTCTTGCCCTTGAGCTCTTCGCCCTTGCTTTCGCCTGTCCAGCTCCAATTCATGGCTCCTTTGTTTCTCTTTCTCTTCTGCTTCTGCTTCTAGCTGCTTTAGCTGGAGCTCATGATAGATAGATAGATAGATAGATAGATAGATAGATAGATAGATAGATAGATAGATAGATAGATAGATAGATAGATAGATAGATAGATAGATAGATAGATAGATAGATAGATAGATAGATAGATAGATAGATAGATAGATAGATAGATAGATAGATAGATAGATACTTTATTCATCCCCATGGGGAAATTCAACTTTTTTTCCAATGTCCCATACACTTGTTGTAGCAAAACTAATTACATACAATACTTAACTCAGTAAAAAATATGATATGCATCTAAATCACTATCTCAAAAAGCATTAATAATAGCTTTTAAAAAGTTCTTAAGTCCTGGCGGTAGAATTGTAAAGCCTAATGGCATTGGGGAGTATTGACCTCTTCATCCTGTCTGAGGAGCATTGCATCGATAGTAACCTGTCGCTGAAACTGCTTCTCTGTCTCTGGATGGTGCTATGTAGAGGATGTTCAGAGTTATCCATAATTGACCGTAGCCTACTCAGCGCCCTTCGCTCAGCTACCGATGTTAAACTCTCCAGTACTTTGCCCACGACAGAGCCCGCCTTCCTTACCAGCTTATTAAGACGTGAGGCGTCCCTCTTCTTAATGCTTCCTCCCCAACACGCCACCACAAAGAAGAGGGCGCTCTCCATAACTGACCTATAGAACATCTTCAGCATCTCACTACAGACATTGAATGACGCCAACCTTCTTAGGAAGTACAGTCGACTCTGTGCCTTCCTGCACAAGGCATCTGTGTTAGCAGTCCAGTCTAGCTTCTCGTCTAACTGTACTCCCAGATACTTGTAGGTCTTAACCTGCTCCACACATTCTCCATTAATGATCACTGGCTCCATATGAGGCCTAGATCTCCTAAAGTCCACCACCATCTCCTTGGTCTTGGTGATATTGAGACGCAGGTAGTTTGAGTTGCACCATCTCACAAAGTCCTGTATCAGTTTCCTATACTCCTCCTCCTGTCCATTCCTGACACACCCCACTATGGCCGTGTCATCAGCGAACTTCTGCACATGGCAGGACTCCGAGTTATATTGGAAGTCTGATGTGTACAGGGTGAACAGGACCGGAGAGAGTACGGTTCCCTGCGGCGCCCCTGTGCTGCTGACCACCGTGTCAGACCTACAGTCTCCCAACCGCACATACTGAGGTCTATCTGTCAAGAAGTCCACTATCCAATCCCGTTTCATCTCTAATTCCTTTAGTTTGAACACCTGCTCCCTTTCCTTTTCCTTTGCAGCCCGTTCCTCAGCCTTTTCCTTTGCAGCCCATTCCTCAGCCTTTTCAGCTGCTTCTAGCTGCTTTACTTTAAGATCATGGTCCAACCTTACTTTCTCCAACTCTACCTGATCTGTCCCACTTGCTAATCTCTTTTCGGGGATATTTTCCAAATCCTCAGCTGCAAACACCTCCTTTTCAATGTAATACTGATTTATGACCCCTCGCACTTCCTGCTTTTTCATTGATGACCTCACCTCTGCGAGGCCTAACCCCTTTGCCAGATTTACCAAGTCTGATTTGGTAGCCGTCCCTAGCGCCTCTACAGTCGGATTTCTCATAAATTCACTCACATCCATCTTTGCTGGTTTCCTGTCTGGCTACCTGCGTAACCAGATTTAAGTTTGGACTTACAGCCCGATTCACTGACCCTCCCCTTTGGTTTCAAATCCCGGACGAGCCCCCACTTGTTACATTCCCCAGTAACCGGGTGACTTATCAGCAAAGATAGATAGGTCCGCTGAAGCCTGATGCTACTATTTTCAAATGTTTTTTATTTATAAAGGGGCACAAACGTATGGTTAATACAAAACATTCAGATCATATACGTCATCACAACTCAATCTAAAGCACAGGTATAGTAATAATCAATCAGAAATAAGCTCTATCGTTGTCTAGGGGTAATGTAGATATATATTGTTTACTGGATATCTAAAAGTCTTTTGTGGTCACTGCAGTTCCACCAGCTGCCGTCGTTGTGGTGTCGCATTGGTGCACTTTTGTTAGAAAGAGAGAGAGAGATGGGATGAAACAGTTACCCGACCGGTTTTCCAACCTGGAGGAGTTCGGTTTGTCGGAGCCTCGTTGGGGGAATGAATGCTCATCTGTGACCTCCCCTGTAGCTAAGCCGTTCTTCCATTGTGGGGTCACCAATCCCAGGCAAGGAAAAGACATACACGAACCCCACCACCGGTTGTCGCTATCAAAACGCTGTCACAGGATTTCTAGCGTGTCTTCTGGTGCGTCTGTCGCCCCGCCTCGGCAGCCCACCTTTTATCTGGACTGGCAGGGTTGTAGATGTCCATCAGGGTGGGGGGGGCGAGGCAATCCTTCCCCCATCACCCATCTCACATTGCCCTGAGATTTTGCATGTAGGCCAGTTCCTTATCCCACAAAGGTGTCTCCCAAGACAATGGCTATGTCCGAGGCTTTTGTCTTGTTGAGTGACCAGCCCACATTCCAAACCGTAAGGCTCTCTCTCTCTCTTGCGATTCTCACAAAGGAGGGGGGCTGAGGTCATGACAACAACAACAGGGACAAACAACTGGTTGGGTGTTCCCCAGATTACCGCAGCAGCAATTCATGAGTGAGGGAGAATAGGCTCTGGATCGGCATTGTCCTCAGGTCCATCAAACCTCTGGGAGAGAGTGTCAGCATTAGTATTTTTGCTGCCAGGAGGATAGGTGAGGATGAAATTGAATTGTGTGAAGAGAGCCTGCCGGGCTTGATGAGACTGAGTCTCTTTGAATACTGAATGTAGGAGAATTCTTGTGATCTGTCCAGACCAAGAATGGATGCTCTTCCCTCTCCAGCCAGTGTCGCCATTCGTCCAGGGCCTCCTTGACAGCCAGAAGTTCCCGGTTCCCAACATTGTAAATCTTTTCAACTGGAGTCAAGCGATGGGAAAGAAAGGTACAAGGGTGCAGCTGGCTATCCGCAGACGAGTGCTGACAGAGGACAGCTCCAATGCCGACATCAGATGCATCCACCTCGGCAATGAATGGCTGAGATGGGTCTGGGTGTTGCAGCAGCGGGGCACTGGTGAAACGTCGCTTTAACTTCGCAAATGCTTGGTCAGCACCATCTGTCAATGGAATCCTGCCAAGGTCTTCCTGGTGAGTGCATTAATTGGAGCCGTGATAGAGCCGAAATTCCGGATGAAGCGGCGATAAAAGTTCGCAAGCCCCATGAAGCACCGTACCTGTGACTAAATGGTTTGGGCCACTAACTGCCTGAACTTTACTAGGATCCATTTGAACACTGGATGGGGAAAGTATATAGCCCAGAAACAACACCTAGTCTTTATGGAACTCTTTTTTTGGGGCTTGGTGTACACGATATTTTCAAGAAGGCATCTGAGTACTCTCTGGACATGCTGAACAGGTACCTGATGAGAGCGGGAATAGATACACAAAATGGTTCAACATTAACCAAGGCCTGGAATACAGTTGGGCAGACCAAAAGGCATCACCACGTACATATAGTGGCCATTAGAGGTGTTGAAAGCTGCCTTTCAATCATCCCCTTCTCTTATGCCAACCCCAATGTAATCATTGCACAGATCATTTTTGGAAAACGGACATATCTTATTGTGTTTTGAGTTCTGACACAGGAAGGGTACAGAGTATAAAGTACAATCTTCAAAGTACATCCTATTCCCATTATATGCACCTTCAGACAGTGCGTTTTCACAGTTGTGTGTCAAACCTATTTCTATCAACTTCTCCTTAAGTGCATCCAAAACTCACAGTTTTGTGTGTGTGTGCGGTGGAGTCTGTGAGGCTGTTGGCCGACCAGTATTGTGTGGGACAAGATGCACTGCTTTCCCGCCAAAACAAGCCACGTGCTCACGCCTCACAATCTCACTCCCGCCAGTCTCGCATTGGTAGTGGCAGCGTATTGATGTGCAATCTTGCGCTCTTAACCTTTTGTTGTTATTACCTATGGTGCAGTGATTTTGTGCTCTAAGTATTTAACCATCCCTCCTAAGCATCCTATGTCAAGTCCTGGGCCATCAGCCCAGCGGCAGAGAACCGCTTTAACACTTGAAAAAAGTTGGAAATTATAAACAGGGCCGCGTCAGGTGAAGATAACACAGCTCCGAGATGCTAGTTCAGCCTGGTTGAGTCCACGATCAGGAACATTAAGAAAAATGCTGAGAAATTAAAAAGTGCAGTGATTGATTCATCTCAAGTGTCTTCAAAAATTGTTACCAAAGTACGTCACCTGATTATGACAAAAATGGAGAAAATGCTGAGTTTGTACATTTAGCATGAAACAAAGAGAAAAACAACACACAGTGCTGATCATCTTTATGTGAAAGCTTTGGAAATTTATGGTCGAGACCAAGCTTTTTTGGAAGTGTATGCCGAAACGCACTTACTTAAGTAAGAATGAAAAGATTGTGTCAGGTTTCAAGGCAGCAAAGGATAGGTTGACTCTGCTTAAGTGTTCCAATGCTGAAGGAGATTGTAAGATGAAGCCTCTCATAGTTACCGTTCACTAAACCCCCGTGCTCTTAAGGGTTTGAGTAAGAATATGCTTCCTGTCCACTGGGCAGCTAACAAGAAAGCATGGGTCCGGGAACAGAATCTTGTCTTTAAAGTTCTTTTGTTGCTTGATAATGCGCCAGCCTATCCTAAACATTTGGACAGCATTCATCCTAACATAACAGTGCGTTACCTGCCGCATAACACAACATCACTGATTCAACCATTCAACCAAGGTGTGATATCCATGTTCTAGGTGTATTTTTTACAGCGAACCATCTCTCAGATGCTGCAAGCAAAAGACGATTTTGAAAATCTCGGGAGATTACCAGTGATGAGGAAATAGCGAAAGTCCTTCAACATCTGACATACCATCAACAACATTGATGAATCCTGGAAAGAGGTCAGATCTTCTACCACCAATGTCGTATTGGTATGAAAAAGTGAATAAATTACACATGATGCGTTTTCCATATTATGCGCCAACTGCGAGGAACGTATCCCTCGCATATAATGGGGATAGGGTGTAAACGTATTATCAAAGTATGGATATGCCACCGTATACAACCCTGAAATTCATTTTCTTGCAGGCATTCACAGTAGAACAAAGAAATACATAGAATCAACAAAAAATCTACCCACAGACTGAAGATAATCAATGTGCAAACGAAGATAATCTATGCAAATAAAAAATGTATAATATTTAAATAAATACATAAATAAACCACAACACCAACCTGAGTCCATAAGTTGTGGAATCAGGTTGGTGTTGTGGTCACATTGTCATGGTCTCGAACGTTAATTAATTCCCCATTTTCTCCTAAGTTCCTTTGATAGCGACACACCTGGTTTTCATGAAGACCTGCAGCATAAGAACCCTGGCTTTGCACCCACTAGTTGCCAGATCATTGGTTTTGCCAGTGTGGTAATTAACATTTCCTAGCTGCTTAGGATTGTATTTTCTAAGTTTTCTCCAGTACCGAGATTTACCTGTGAAACTCAGTCTCTCCGCGTCAAGATAAGTTTTCCAAGTTCTACTTCAGTTCTGAGGGTTACCTCTGAAACTTGGTCTCTCCATGTCAAGATAAGTATTCTAAGTTTTACTTCAGCACCGAGGTTTACCTGTGTAACACCGTCTCTCCGTGCTAAGAAAAGTTTTGTCTGCCACTTTCCTTTCTATGCTCCGTATCAAGATAGTTCTGCCTGCCTTCTGCTTTCCTGTGTCCTGCATTTGGGTTCATCTCTTTCCTTGCAATAGAACGATCTGGCCACTATGGACCCAGCGGAGACAAATACCCTTCAACAAGCCCTCACCAGCCAGGATTCCCTACTGGGACAGCACAACCAACTCCACTGGGAAGTCATGGAGAACCTTCATTCCCTGTCTGCTCACGTCATGCAGATCTGGGACCAAGTTGACCGTGTCTCCACTCATTTTACTCAACCCAGTCCTGGAACCCTGTCTAACCAGCCCAGACAGCCTGTAGTGGCAACCCCCTACATATCAGCAACACCCCACCAAGAGAGTCGCATGTACCTGAACCAGAGCACTCTGCTGGAGATTTGGAGAAGTGCCCGACCTTCCTTCTTCAGTGCTCCTTGGTGTTTGAACAGCAGTCAACTACGTACTCCACGGATAAGTCAAAGATTTCTTCTATCATGGGGTTGTTGCGGGGAAGTGCATTAGCGTAGGCCACAACTGTTTGGGATAACCGACTGTTTGGGATAATCTGCTCTTCTTTCGCACCTTTATCATGGAGATGAGAAAGATCTTTGACCACCCCATCCATGGTAGAGACGCCACCAAGCATCTACTCACTCTCCGCCAGGGCTCACACAGTGTTGCCGAATACTCCGTGGAGTTCCAAACGTTAGCGGCTGACTCGGGATGGAACGATGAGGCACTCCAAGGAGTGATCTTGCTCTGGATTCAGAGCAGGCGAAACAAGTACAGAGCGGGATTCAGAGCCGGCGGACCAGGTACGGAGCGGGATTCAGAGCCGGCGGACCAGGTACGGAGCGGGATTCAGAGCCGGCGGACCAGGTACGGAGCGGGATTCAGAGCCGGCGGACCAGGTACGGAGCGGGATTCAGAGCCGGCGGACCAGGTACGGAGCGGGATTCAGAGCCGGCGGACCAGGTACGGAGCGGGATTCAGAGCCGGCGGACCAGGTACGGAGCGGGATTCAGAGCCGGCGGACCAGGTACGGAGCGGGATTCAGAGCCGGCGGACCAGGTACGGAGCGGGATTCAGAGCCGGCGGACCAGGTACGGAGCGGGTTACACCGGCTTCGGAGCAGGACGACCCCCCAACTAGGCTCAGTCCCCGAGCCCCTTATAAACACCTGCCCCCTAATAGGCGACAGGTGTACCAAGATGATCCAATGGCTCCAGGTGACAGGAGGGCTGGCTGCAAGGCCTGGAGTCCGGAGTCCGCGGACCAGAGCAAGACCCGGAATGCAGGTTACGGACCGGACCCTAACACACTCGACCTATTCCCATAAGGCATGCTCCCCTGTCCAGGCAACATCCTTGTAAATCTCCTCTGCACCGTTTCTATGGCTTCCACATCCTTCCTGTAATGAGGTGACCAGAACTGAGCACAGTACTCCAAGTGGGGTCTGACCAGGGTACTATAAAGCTCCTAAATTCAATTCCACAATTGGTGAAGGCCAAAACACGGAGTGCCTTCTTAAGCACAGAGTCAACCTACTCACCTCCCTTTTACTCTTTATATAACTAAAAACACTTTTGGCATCCTGCTTTATATTATTGGCAAGTTTGCTTTCATATTTCATCTTTTCTCTACTTATAGCCATTTTAGTTTCCTTTTGTTGGATTTTAAAAGCTTCAAAATCATCCAGCTTCCCACTCACTTCTGCTACTTATATACCCTTTCCTTCATTTTTATGCAGTCCTTAACTTCCCTCGTCAGCCACAGTTGCCTAAATGAACTGAAAAGAAAAGCTTACAAAAGAAAAGCTTTCAAAAGGTTCAGAGAGCTAGGTAATGTTAGAGATCTAGAAGATTATAAGGCTACTAGGAAGGAGCTTAAGAAGGAAATTAGGACAGCCAGAAGGGACCATGAGAAGGCCTTGATGGGCACAATTAAGGAAAACCCCAAGGCATTCTACAAGTTTGTGAAGAGCAAGAGGATAAGACATGAATGAATAGGACCTATCAAGTGTGACAGTGCACCGTTGCAGAGACAATTGCAGAGGTACTTAATGAATGCTTTACTATGGTAAAGGATCTTAGTGATCAATATGCAGGTAGATTGGTGCTGGATTCCAAGTGGGGGAAATTCTAGAATGCATACAGGATTGATTTTTAGAGCCGCTCATGGTTTAGCCCACTGGGAATCAGCTATTCAGGATTAGGAGATGTGCAATGAACCGGAATTTATCACAGAGCTTAATTGATCAGTGATCATAATATGATTGAATTCACCCTGAAATTTGAGATGAAGGAGCTGAAGTTAGATGTAATTACAGGGAATTACAGAGGAATGAGAGGCCAGAATTGATTGGAAAAGAACACTGTCAGGAATGATGGCAAGGCACAGGATTTGGCACATCCCAAAGAGGAAGTATTCTAAAAGCAAGATGACACAACAGTGGCTAACAAGAGAAGTCAAAGCTAACATAAATGCTGAAGAAAGAGCACAGCCTCAAGATTGAGGAGTAACCTTTTAAAACAGAGGGGAGGAAATTTTTAGTCAGAGAATAGTGAATGTTCTCCCAGATACTGTGGTGGAGGCCAAGTCCATGATATATTTAAAACGGAAGTTGCACGAGCTTCTGGGAAAAATGAGGAAAGTGCAAGGTAGATGTATTCCAAAACAAATAAATAGTCCAATGACAAAATAGTACAACCATGGCTGACAAGGGAAACAAAGCTGATGTAAAAGCAAAAGAGATGGCATAGAACAAAGCAAACATTAGTGGGAAGACAGAGAATTGGGAAACTTTTAAAACACTACAGAGAGCAACTAGAAGAATCATTAGGAGGGAAAAGATGAAATATGAAAGCAAGCTAGCGAAAAATATCGAAGTGGATAGTAAAAGCATTTTCAAGTAATAAAAAATAGAGAGATGAGAGTGGATATAGGACCGCTAGAAAATGAGGCAAGAGAAATTATAATGTACTGATGCATATCTTTAAAACTCTAGTTAGGCCACACTTGGAGTACTGTGTCCAGTTCTGGTCGCCTCAGTATAGGAAGGATGTGGAAGCATTGGAAAGGGTACAGAGGAGATTTACCAGGATGCTGCCTGGTTTAGAGAGTATGGATTATGATCAGAGATTAAGGGAGCTAGGGCTTTACTCTTTGGAGAGAAGGAGGATGGGAGGAGACATGATAGAGGCGTACAAGATATTAAGAGGAATAGACAGAGTGGACAGCCAGCGCCTCTTCCCCAGGGCACCACTGCTCAGTACAAGAGGACATGGCTCTAAGGTAAGGGGAGGGAAGTTCAAGGGGGATATTAGAGGAAGGTTTTTCACTCAGAGAGTGGTTGGTGCGTGGAATGCACTGCCTGAGTCAGTGGTGGAGACAGATACACTAGTGAAGTTTAAGAGTCTACTAGACAGGTATATGGATGAATATAAGGTGGGGGGGGGGGGTTATATGGGAAGCAGGGTTTGAGGGTCAGCACAACATTGTGGACCAAAGGGCCTGTAATGTGCTTGTACTATTCTATGTTCTATGTTCTAAATAATAACAGGAGACAAGGAGATGCAGATGAACTAAATGAGTATTTTACATCAGTCTTCACTGTGGAAGACACTAGCAGTGTGCCAGATGTTGAAGGACTTGAGTGAAGAGAAGTGAATGTAACTACTATTACAAGGGAGGTGCTCAAAAAAATCTGAAAGACTATAGGATATATGTGTCTCCCAGGCCAGATCAACTGGACCCTAAGATTCTGAAAGAAGTAGCAGTTGAAATTGTGGAGGCGTAGGTAATGATCTTTCAAAAATCATTGGACTCTGGCATGGTGCCAGAGGACTTAAAAATTGCAAATGTCACTCCACTCTTTAAGAGAAAGGAGGAAGGCAGCAAAAGGAGATTTTAGACAAATTAGTTTGACCTCAGTGGTTGGGAAGATGCTGAAGTCAATTGTTAAGGATGAGGTTATGCAGTACTTAGTGACACAGGACAAGATAGGACCAAGTCAGCATAGTTCCCTTTAGGAAAAATCTTGCCTGACAAACTATTTGAACTCCTTGAGGAGATTACAAGTAGGATAAATAAAGTGGATGTATATTTGGGCTTTCAGAAGGCCTTTGACAAAGTTGACATGAGGCTGCTTACCATGTGTATGGCATTAACAGGGAAGTTGTTGGTGTGGTTAGAGCTTTGGCTGATTGATAAGAGGCAGCGAGTGGGAATAAAAGGATCCTTTTACTGTTTGGCTGCCAGTGACTAGTGGTGTTCCACTGAGGTTGGTGTTATGACTGCTTCTTTTTATGTGGTATATCAATGAGTTAGATGATGGAATAGATGGCTTTGTTTCAGTTGAAACAAAGTATGCAGATGATATGAAGATTGGTGGAAAGGCAGGTGAAGGAGGTTTTAAATATCTCTGTTAATGTCATAAGGTGGGCGTTGGGAACGGACAAAATGCAAGACACAGACACTGAAGTACTAGGGAGTGGACTAGGTGTATCAAGAAAGCAAGGGAAGTGGGGAAGAAACGATGCCGGACAAGACACAGGCCCTGGACAAGACTAGGAGACAGGGCATGGGCTAGGACTACAGTAGGAAACTAGAGGACTAGACCTGGACGAGGAACTAGGAACGAATAGGACTAGACCTGGACGAGGAACTAGGAACGAGTAGGACTAGACCTGGACGAGGAACTAGGAACGAGTAGGACTAGACCTGGATGAGGAACTAGGAACTAAAATCCTGGAAAGGACTCTGAGCCTGTGACTGGACAGGGACCCGGAATCTAGGTCTTGACTCAGGCTCAGACTCCGGATCCAGGTGAGGACTGGACGTGGCAAGGCAACAGGACTGGATGTGGGGGCAGGATGCAGGACTCCAGGGCTGGACGAGGACATGAAGCTCAGACTTGGTCTTGATCGAGGGAGAGCAGGAATGCAGAAGCGGGGAGAGGCATAGCTGGACATGGACACTAGCCCTGGACAAGACCAGGACTCAGGGCCGAGGCGATGACTTGGACTTGGACATGGACTGGAACCTCCTCGGAGCCTTGGACTGTGGCACAGGAACACAGAACACAGAGCCAGGACCCCTCCTTTGGAACAGGACATAGTGCCAGGGCTTTACACAGAGTCAGGACCCCTCCTTGGTGACAGGACGTAGGGCCGGGACTCATACACGGACACTAAACACAGGGACACAATGAGACAGTTCCAAGCTCAACGATAGATAGTTCCTTCTGTTGGTGTGGCAAGGCTCCGGTCTCACTCCGAACTTGATGGCGATATTGGCGAGGACACAGGCAAGGTTGCCGGCAGGGCTACAGGCCAGGTTTCAGAGGGAAGGAAGGGAACAGTCCAGCCTCAGGGTAACGGTAAGGATGGTCTGACTTACCCCACAGAGGCAAGGACAGAATACCGACAAGGTGAGCCAGCAACCATACTCCAACCCAAAGCCACTTAAATTCCAGCCCCAATATGATAATCAGGTGCCTGTGATTAAGCCCAACTGAATCAGCCGACAGCCAGAAGACCCGGAGTCCAGAGTCCACGGACAGGACAATGAACCAGAACGTGGACTTCATGGACCGGACTATGACAGTTGGGGTATCTGTAATTTCTAAATCAGCCTGCCACAGGGTCCAAGAGAACACTTTGTCAGCTCCAAAGGATTTATTCACCCGAATTTGACTCAAGGCAGCAAATACCTTCTCTGTAAATCTGTATGGGGTCCATGACTTCGCTGCTGCTTTGCCACCCATTCTGATCTTCCAAGGGATGAATTTTGTCTCTTGATCTCCTTTTGCTCATAACATAGTGTATTTGTAGAAGCCCTTAAGATTCACCTTCTCTTTGGCTGCTAGAGCAAATCCATGCCTTCTTTATGCCCCAGTGGTTTCCTTCATTGATGTTCTCTTGCATTTCTTATAATTGTGCCTGTTTCGTTCCTCATGCCAATACCTGCTATGCACATCTTTACTTTTCTTGACCAAGGCCTCAATATCCCTCAAAAACCAAAGTTCCTTAAAGCTGCTATCCTTGCTTTTTATTCTAACAGGAGCATGCAAACTCAGTGCACTCACGTTTTCACTTTTGAAGGCGTCGCACTCAGCAAGTGCAGCTGTACCAGAAAACAGCCTGTCACACTTGCCAGATCTTTTCTGAAAGAATGAACTTCAATATGGGCTGATGACTAACCTTTCTATGACTTTCTGATGTTCCGACATTATGATAAAGCTGCTATGCTGACCCTGTGAATCCTGTCAGTTCTCAATACATGTACCTATCAAGTCAATAAGCTCTCCCATATTTCTAAGTTATACTGTTTTGAAGCAAAATCTCATGGTAAAAAATGGCTTAACATTTTACGACCAGTAAATGAATGTCATTACTCCAAGACAATTCCATCCTTCCGCATTTTGTGGCTAATGAAAATTTGTGGCTAGTCCGGAGTAAAAGGTGGTTGAAATCTAGCTGCCCACCCCGTTAAATGCGTAGGTTTTCTCTGGACACTCCGGTTTCCTCCCACAGCCCAAACACGTAGCAGGTTGGTTAACTGATCATTGCAAATTCTCCCGTAATTAGGTTAAGCTTAATCAAGGTTAATCAGCGTAGCTTGAATGGCTGGAAGGGCTTAAGCGGTACTGTATCACTAAATAAAAGCTTGATGGTGAAAACCCTTGGCCTAGAAACAGTGTCTTCCTCTTTAATAAACAATAAAGATGTTGTTGACCAGAGTGGATTATGTCAACAGGTCAGTAGGTGAGTTGAACATTTTATGAATAATACAGTACTCAAATGAAATTTCTCAGACTAGAAAGTATGCTAGAAAGCAAAAAGCAAAAGTGGTAACAAGATGCCCTCGGTCATTTTCAATAAGCAGGCAGAGTAGACAAGGTGCAAGGACTAGTACACTACAAGATTAGTGTCTTTCACAAATAATTAATGCACTCTGAATTAGAAAGATAAAACATATATCGAGTGGAAATTTGCGTGGAATTTCAAAGCAAACACTAATGTTTCATTGTAGATCTATTGCAAAGAAAGATGTAGACTTCATTATCCGCGGGACATATCGTGATGGCAGACTTTCACCGATAATTTTTACCAGCCTGTTTTCACGGTGCCGCACACAGAACGTATCGCGAGAATAACAAATCAGCTGATTTCATAAAGCTGGAAGAATCGGGAAAAAATCCCACCGAATTTCCAAAAATTAGTGTTCGATCGTGACAGACTGATCACTTAGATCTCTTGCGGTTGAGAATTAATAAGAATACGAACAGGTCATGTAAAAATCCAGGAGGATGGAAAGATTATTTGAGGTTTACACCAGTGAGAAAGTTTGAAGGAGAGATCATAGTAACAAGGTCAGTTCTGCAAATTGAGTTGCGTATAAACCTCTTCCCGCATATCCCTCGGATAATCCACTCCAAATGGTGTCAAGGAAGTCACTGGGAGTAATACAAAACCTAAAGTTTTTTTTTGGTAAGGTCGGAGATTTGAATGTTACGGAGAATTGGCACGCGAGAGGGCTAAAGTTTCGGATAAACTCGTCAAGATATTGAATTGTTGAACGGGAAAGGGACTGGAAACCTAGAATCGCGATCTCCGAATACATCAGGGAATAAAGCCAATGAATTGTGGTTTGCCCTGCACGTTCACGAGGCCGTGATTGCAGAGAGAAGAAACAATCCCCGGATAATACAGACAATATAATTGACCGGAACGCTGTAGAACGGCTGTGATTGATTGGCTGGATTTCCGGAGGTGATGGTTAATTGAATTATCCAGTCTGATGTGGCAGCTGGAATTTTAGTGCAGAATATCAGGAACCAGAGCCCGGACTGGAGACTCTGTGGCTGTATCTGGGTTGCGGTCATGGCGCACGCCTGTGAAGAGACTGACGCAATGAGGTGATCGGATATTTCACCGCGTTTATCGCCTGCTCCCTGAACTTCGACTGAGTCACCGCGTAAATGAAAGTGTTCGTGCAGCAGCTGAAATTACTCAGCAGATATCCGAGTTGGTAAAATATAATTTCAGAAGTATTCCTCTCTGCTCCAGTTTCCGTGAGCCGAGAATAGACGAATTCTGCAACATATGGCAGCCACAAGATGATAAAATTCACGGAGAGCGTGAAGAGTAAAACTACAGACCTCCTCCTGCTCTCAATCTCTGGGTCACGGTTGTTCTTCCCCTTGTTCTGAAGCCGCAGCCCCCTACGGACCCGACTGGCCAGTATAATATGTCTGACTGTCAGAGCGTTGAGCAGTAAAATGATACCGAACGGAAGGAGAGGAGTCAAAATTGTATCAAACCAGTCGAAGCCTACCCACCTTGGGTCAGTATAAAAGCTGTCAATAACCACACAGAACCACGGTACACTGTTGATGATCCATCCTGGTTCGCGGGAAAAGTAGAAGGGAATATTTCTCAAGAAAAGCAGTATGGTAGTTGTTTCTAGAACAATAGCTGCACTTTCCCCGGTGCAATATTTAGTTTTCAGCTTTTGGCAACAAATGGCGACATATCGATCAAAGGTGAAAGTGACGGTGAACCAGACAGAAGAGTCAGTAGCTGCACGGCGCAGGACAAGAACAGCACGACACACAGGAGTGATATCGAGGAAATTCCGCGGAAAGTAATGGTAATTGATGTGGTACAATATAACCTCAGAGATAATGACCAGTAGATCTGCCGCTGCCATGGCCACTAAGTAGCGAGTGGTACAGGCGGAGAGGCCGCACTTTCCACGCGACAAGATCGCAATCGCCACTAAATTCACTGGAAAACAAAATAAAAGAGTCACTGAACAATATGTGTCACATTCTACGGGTTCCGTGGCTGGAAGTTTTAAAATATCAGGCACGGTTCAAGCTATATTTCAACCTATCTGCTTCAGGAAAGAAGGGATGCGGCCGTGGGCAGGTAAACGCAGAGGAGAGCAATAGGGTCTTTTAAGAGCTTAGAAAAATAGTGGGCTATGCGCTGGGGAATTTCTAAGCAGTTTCTAGAGTAGGTTACATGGTCGGCACAACATTGTGGGCCGAAGGGCCTGTTATGTGCTGTAGCTTTCTGTGTTCTATGAGAAGACTAAATGGCATCCGCTAGAATGGGTTGAATGACAATTTTAATAGTAGACCTACTGCGCCGTTAATGAGTTAAATCCACCGTGAGTTCATTTGGATACAACACATGTCAGCACATCCGTGACCACAGTTTTAGGTGACTGGATCCATTTGTTCACCAAGAAACAATGAGATCGAACTGTATCAGACTCCACAGTGAGACTTGCCCTGAGGATCAGATATGTATTGTGACCCACAAGTCTGCAACAGTCCCGCCTTCCCGGAATGTAGTCTGCCGCGAGTGGCGATGCCTTTCTGGCCTATATAAAATAAAAGCTGTAAAATAATATTAATATCAATAATAGAGGAGATCCCATGAGTTATAAAGGACTAATTTCGGATTCTGAAATTAAGAAAATTTGCAGCGTTAGTTTGGATATATAATGCGGATATAATTGACTCACTTTTGCTGAACGATCAGTTAAGAACATAATCAACTCGACAGCGGTTCACACAGTCACGAATCTTGAGTAACACATACAAAATGCTGCCTTGATGAAAGGTTCCAGCCCGATACTCCTTTCGATAGATGCTGCCTGACCTGCTGGTTGTATGTGTTACTCTGGATTTCCAGCATCTACAGAATTTCTTCTAGTGGCGAATATTGAGCAGATTTCACTCACCAGGAACGCCAATGATGGCAGTGATCACGTACAATATTTTTTGGACATCGTAATATCTGTCCAGCATTTTCTCTGTCATACTCCGTGTCGGTCGATCCTACAGTTAATCTTTAAGTGTACCACTGAGGGAGAACATTCCACAAATTTTATACCAGTTAGGAAGCCCACAGGGAAAGTGAGATTTCAACAGAGCTAAATGTAGAAATATTAAATTGTCTACAATAGTTTACGTCAGCCAAGTGAAATCCGATGTGACAAATTGCATTAACTTTGGAGATTTAATTAAGAAACCACCAAAACATGTGGCGATACTACTTCGACGCCAATGAAACAATAGATGGAAGTCAGCATGGTTTCCTTAAGGGACAATGTTGATTGATAACTCTGTTGGACATCTCTGGAGAAATAGTGGATGTTGTTTACTTCGATTTTCAGAAGGCCTTTGATAAGGTGCCACACACGAGGGGGCCTATGGTATTACAGCAAAGATACCAGCATGGATAGAACATTAACTAATTAATAGGAGGCAAAGAGTGGGAATAAAGGGAACCTTTTCGGAATGGCTGCTGGTAACTAGTGGTATACCGCAGGGGATCTGTGTGAGGACTGCTTCTTTTTATATTACATGTCAATGATTTGGTTGATGAATTGATGGCGTCGTGGTCACGTTTGTGCACCATATGAAGAAAGATGGAGGGGGCAAGTAGTGTTGAGGTAGAAGAGAGGCTACAAAAGGTATTCGACAGATTATGAGAATGGACAAAGAAGTGGCAGATGGAATGCTGTGTCGATAAGTATTAGGTCATGCACGTGTAGAATAATTAAAAGGTAGACCATTTACTAAATGGAGAGAAAATTCAAAAGTATTGAGGTGTAAAGGGACTTAGGAGTCCTCGTGCAGGAATTCCTGAAGGCTAATTTGCAGCTTGAATCAGTTGTGAGGAAGACAAATGCAATGTTAGCACTGATTTCGAGAGGTCCAGAATTTTGAACAATATAATAGAGAATCCACACTGGGGTGCGCGAAAAAGGCGACTTTTTAATCAGCGGCTATCGAGATTTTGAAGGCAGAGTTCCGCGGCAGATATTCTGAGTTGTGGAACAATCGGCAATGTATGGAAAAAGCTACTTTTATATCAGTTATCAGTACAAAATTTAGAAAGCAGAACTTCGAAACAGTTTTCTCTGACTTGGGCAATCCACACCAAAGGTGCGTGAAAAGAGCTGCTTTTTAATCAGGACGGCAATCAAGATTCTGAAAGCAGAGATTCTCAGCAGTTTTTCCAGAGTTATGGAGCGAGCTTCCGGCAAGAGGAATTTATTAGAAATGGTCTGTTGAAAAATTTAAGTGCCGGCGGAGCGGCCATTGTTTTAGAGTGTGCCAGTCCTTACGGAGTCTTTGGCTCATCCAGCTTTCCTGTTTAGGCGAGGTAGATTGTCTTTTGTATCTTTATCTCTACCTCTCCTCGCCCTCTCCCTTTGTTCATTCCTCATTTATTAGTGCAGAGTATAGTGAGAATGACAGCAGGAGCTGTGTTTTGTACTGTGTGTGCGATGTGGGAATTCTGGAAGACATCCAGTCTCCCAGATAAACAGATCTACGCAAGGTGCACCGAGCTGCAGCTCCTGAAGAACTGGAGCTGCACTTCAATGACCTTCGACTCATACAGGGGAATGAACCAATGATTGGGCGCAAATGCAAACAGAACAAAGAGTTAAATTGTACAACAGAGGAAGAATTCAAAAGGGCGAAGAATACAGGATTGAAGATGCTGTACTTAAACGCGTGTAACCTTCGGAATAAGACGAACTCGTTACGCAATTAGAGACTGGTCGATATGATGTTGTTTGCATCACTGACTTGTGGCTGAAAGAAGGCCATAGATGGACGAGGACGGACAGGAAGGCATAGGGGGTGGTGTGGCTCTGTTGGTAAGAGATGGAATTGCATCTTTCGAAAAAGGCGACATAGGGTCAGAAAATGTTGAATCTCTGTGGGTGGAGTTACGAAAATTCTTTTTTCTTTTTACAATATTTTTAAATAATTCAGAAGAAAAAAAACAAGATTTACAGAGTGCAATACATAGATACATCTCAACATAACTTGTGTACATTCATATATTGTAATAAAATTGATCAAAATGTTATAGCATAT
The DNA here is from genome assembly GCF_048418815.1 of Hemitrygon akajei. Classification (NCBI taxonomy): domain Eukaryota; kingdom Metazoa; phylum Chordata; class Chondrichthyes; order Myliobatiformes; family Dasyatidae; genus Hemitrygon; species Hemitrygon akajei. The sequence goes on along the minus strand of NC_133146.1, from coordinate 540,869 downwards.
CACATAAAGGTATACCACTCTGTAATCAAAAATTTAAAGATAAGTCATACATCATAAAATAATTTTTTATATAAAAAAGTCAACCCCCTACCAACTACCAAAGAAAAAAGCTGATGGATGACAATGGATAATTAGAAAAAAAGACATATTCACTTAAGAGAAGATAAAAATATACATAAAAGTCTGTGCACTGTTAAACTTTATAAATTGGAAAAGTAATTTAGGAAAGGTCCCCAGATATCATAAAAAGATTGTTTCGTATTTAAGACTGAGCAGTGGATCTTTTCTAAATTTAAATAAGACATAATATAATGTAACCATTGAAGGAGTATAGACTCCTTCCATTTAAGCAAGATTGCTCTTCTTGCTAAAAGAGAGGTAAAAACTAAAACCTGTAGGTTAAGAGTATTTAAAGTTATATCTTCATTTGCAATAATAACAAACAAGGCAGTAAGGGGATTTGGGTCAAATTGGACCCTAAAAAGTTGTGAGAAGGTATGAAATACTTCCCGCCAAAACTTTTCAATTTTAGGGCAAAACCAGAACTTATGAATTAAAGAGGCATCAGCAGAGTTGCATTTATTACAAAATGGAGAAACATTCAGGTAAAAACTGGACAGCTTCTGTTTAGAAATGTAAGCTCTATGAACCACTTTAAATTGTAGAAGAGAATGACGAGCACAGAAAGATGATTTATTAACCCGTTTAAGAATTTTATTCCATCTATCATCAGAAATCTGACAATTTAGGTAATCCTCCCAAGCTTTTTTTATTTTATCTAAAAAGTCTTGTCTAGAATCAAACAACAAGTTATAGATACCGGTAATAGAACCATTAACAAAAGGTTTTAAACTTAAAGGATCGTCCAGTAAATTTTTATCAGGACCTATAGGAAAAGTAGTTAATTGGAAACGTAAAAAATCTCTAATTTGAAAGTATCTGTAAAAATGTGTTGTTACGAAAATTCAAGGGTAAAAAAAACATGATGGGAATCAGATATAGGCCTCTAAATAGAAGCCAAAATATGGGGTGGAGATTGCAAAAGGTTGCTGGAAAAGGCATGAAATAAGGATAATGACACAATCTGGTCAGGGAAAGTGAGGAGGTGACAGAGAGTAGCTATGGGCAGGTAGTCACACCAGGGATTCGGGAGACAGATAAGTGGGTAACAGTCAGGAGAGGGAAGGGCAAAAGTCAGATACTAGAAAGTACCCCTGTGGCTATCCCCTTTAACGATAAGTACTCCTGTTTGAGTATTGTTGGGGGGGTGTGGCGGCCTACCTGGGGGAAGCAATAGTGGCCGCGCCTCTGGCACAGAGTCTGGCCCTGTGGCTCAGAAGGGTAGGGAAAGGAAGGAGACAGCAGTAATAGGGGACTCTATAGTTAGGGGTTCAGACAGGCGATTCTGTGGAGGCAGGAAAATACGGATGGTTATTTGCCTCACAGGTGCCAGGGTCCAGGATGTTTCTGATCGCGTCCACGATATCCTAAAGTGGGAAGGAAAACAGCCAGAGGTCGTGGTACATATTGGTACCAACGACATAGCTGAGAAAAGGGAGGAAGTCCTGAAAATAGACTACAGGGAGTTAGGAAGGAAGTTGAGAAGCAGGACGTCAAAGGTAGTAATCTTGGGAGAATAGGAATAGGATGAGGTGGAGGGTAAATGCATGGCTGAGGGATTGGAGGTTCAGATTTCTGGATCATTGGGATCTCTCTTGGGGCAGGGGTGAACTGTACAAAAAGGACGGGTTGCACTTGAATCCGAGGGGGACCAATATTCTGGCAGGGAGGTTCGATAAGGCTATTGGGGAAAGTTTAAACTAGAATTGCTGGGGGGTGGGAACTGAACTGAAGAGACGGGGAAAGGGGCGGTTGACACAAATAAAGAAAGCTTGGAGACAGTGCGGGGGGGAAGATAAGGCAGGTGATAGAGAAGGGATACTCTCAGACTGATGGTTTGAATTGTGCTTATTTTAATGCAAGAAGCATCATGAAGACAGCGGATGAGCTTAAAGCGTGGATCAGTACCTGGAGCTATGATGTTGTGTCCATTACAGAGACTTGGATGTTTCAGGGGCAGGAATGGGTACTTAGAGTGCCAGGTTTTAGATGTTTCAGAAAGGACGGGGGGGGGGGGGGCAAAAGAGGTGGGGGCGTGGCACTATTGATCAGAGATAGTGTCACAGCTGTGAAAAGGAGGAAGCCTACTGAGTCTCTATGGGTGGAAGTTAGGAACAGGAAAGAGCAGTTCGACCACCCAATAGTAACAAGGACATCCAAGTGCAGATAAGGACGCAGATTCTGGAAAAGTCTAATAATAACAGAGTGGTCGTGGTGGGAGATTTTAATTTCCCAAATGTTGATTGGCATCTCCCTAGAGCAAGGGGTTTAGATGAGGTGGAGTTAGGTGTGTTCCGGAAGGTTTCCTGACACAATATGTAGATACGCCTACAAGAATAGAGGCTGTTCTTGATCTGATATTGGGCAATGGACCTGGTCGGGTGTCAGGTCTCTCAACGGGAGAGCATTATGGAGATAGAAGTAACAATTCTATCTCCTTTATCATAGCATTCGAGAGGGATGGGAACAGACAAGTTAGGAAAGCGTTTAACTGGAGTAAAGGGAAATATGATGCTATCAGGCAGGAACTTGGAAGCATAAATTGGAAACAGATGTTATCAGGGAAATCTACGGCAGAAATGTGGCAAATATTCAGGGGATATTTGTGTGGCGTTCAATGTAGGTACATTCCAATGAGAAAGGGAAAGGATAGTAGGGTACAGGAACCCTGGTATACAAAGGCTTTTGAAAATCTAGTCAAGAAGAAAAGAAAAACTGTTGAAAGGTTCAAAGAAGTAGGCAATTATAGAGATCTAGAAGATTGTAAGGCTAGCAGGAAGGACAGTGAAAAAGTATGTATGGAACCAGAGGAGATAGCAGAGGTGCTTTGCTTCAGTATTCACTACAGAAAAAGATCTTGATGATTGTAGGGATGAATAACAGTGGACTTAGAAGCTTGAGCATATTGTTACACCTGTGGTCCCCTCCTTTTTGAGAATCTCAGGATCGCTATTGATTCGGGTCAGGAGACCCAGGAAATGAGAGAGAGACACGCAGATTCCTCAATGTTTGGAATGTGTCCTGGGCCTCCGAGAGACAAAGCCACGGATAACGGCCATTATCTCTTGGAGACGGAATTGTGTATTGAGTACTGTACGATTCATCGAAGCCCCCAGGCAATGAACCGAGGGGGGTTGGTGGAGGGCTGGCATCATTCCACCCTGATTGACATCTGAGACCCTGTGAGTCAGGAAAAAAAAGAGGGTCTGTGGGAACAAGGCTTATTGAGAAATGAGGAGGCATGGGATCGAAGGGGATCTTGCTTGGTGGATACAGAATTGGCTTGTCCACAGATGGCAAAGAGTGGTTGTAGACAGGTCATATTCTGCATGGAGGTCAGTGACCAGTGGTGTGCCTTCAGGATGTGTTCTGGGACCCCTGCTCTTCAAGATTTTTATATATGACCTGATTGAGGATATGGAGGGATGGGTTATGAAATTTGCTGATGACACAAAGATGGGGGTGTTGTGGATAGTGTGGAGGGCTGTCAGAGGTTACAACAGGACATTGATAGGATGCAAAACTGGCCTGCGAAGTGGCAGATGGAGTTCAACCCAGATAAGTGTGAGGTGGTTCATTTTGGTAGGTCAAATATCATGCAGAATATGGTATTCATGGTAAGACTCTTGGCAGTGTGGAGGATCAGAGGGATCTTGGGGTATTGGTCCAAAGGACACTCAAAGCTGCTGCAAAGGATGACTTTGTGGTTATGAGGACATACAGTGCATTTGCCTTCATCAACCGCGGGATTGAGTTTAAGAGCTAAGAGGTAATGTTGCAGCTATATAAGACCCTGGTCAGGCCCCACTTGGAGTACTGTGCTCAGTTCTGGTCAACTCACTGCAGGAAGGATGTGGAAACTATAGAAAGGGTGCAGAGGAGATTTACAAAGGTGTTGCCTGGATTGAGGAACATGCCTTATGTTTGAGTGAACTCAGACCTTTCTCTTCAACGTGTCAGAGGATGAGAGGTGACCTGTTAGAGGTGCATAAGATGATGAAAGGTATTGATTATGTGGATAGTCAGAGGCTTTTTTACCAAGACTGAAATGAGTAGACACAGTTTTAAGATGCTTGGAAGCAGGTAAAGTGGAGATGTCAGGGGTAAGTTTTTTTACGCAGAAAATGGTGGATGCATGGAATGGGCTGTTGGTGACCATGGTGGAGGCAGATACGATAAGGTCTTTTATGAGACTTCTGGATAGGTTCATAGATCTTAGGACATTAGAGGGCTATTGGTAACCCTAGGTAATTTCTAAGGTAAGGACATGTTTGGCACGGTTTTGTGGGCTGAAGTGCCTGTATGTACTGTAGGTTTTCTATTTTTCTATGTTTCTAATGGTAATAGGGGACCAATATGGAAGGGGTTTGGGAAATTCAGGTTGGTGTCAGATTGCAAGACTGGCAATTTTTTGAATGCCTATGAGATGGCTTTTTAGAGCAGCTTGTGCTTGAGCCTACTACAGGACAGGTTATATTAGATTAGGTGTTGTGTAATAAACCAGATCCTATTTTGGATTTTACTGTAATGAAACCATTAGGAGACATGATCCAAATATGATTGAATTCATACTGCAGCATGAGAGGAAGAAGCGCAAGTCACATGTATCAGTACCACAATGGAAGAAAGGGAATTACAGAGGCATAAGAGAGAAGCTTGTCCAGGTGGATTAGAGGAGGATATAAAGCAGAATACTAAAAGTTTTTTCAGTTACATGAAGAATAAAAGGGAGATGAGAGTTGATATTGGACCACTGGAAATGATGCTGGTGAGGTAATAATGGGGGACAAAGAAATGGCAGATGAACTTAATGGGTACTTTGCATCTGTCCTCACTGTGGAAAACACTAGCGGTGAGCCAGAGGTCCATGAGTGTTAGGGAGCAGGAGTGAATGCCATTGTTATTAAGAAGGAAATAGTGCTAGGCAAACTCAAAGGTCTTAAAGTGGATAAGTCACCTGAACCAGATGGACTACAACCCAGAGTCCTGAAAGAGGTTGCCGAAGAGATAGTTATGCATTGGTCATGATCTTTCAAGCATCTCTCGATTCTGGTCTGGTCCCCAGGGACTGGAAAATTGAAAATGTCACTCCATTCTTTACAAAAAAAAGGAGATTCTAGGCCAATTACCTGAATTCACCTTGCCTTTGACAATTCCATTGCTCTGAGTAGAAAACATGCAATATCTATACAGTTCCAGCTGATCCTGAGTAGTTGTGTACACATCCATATCTCAAAATGCATAGTAAAAAAAGTCATGTCTTCAGCTCAGTAGTGTATATTTGAATTTTGCTGAAAACTACTGTGAGCTAACGATGTAAACATTATTTTACTTACCATATGATTTAGTGTAGTATGCAACCAATTTTATCAGTGTGCTACCAATATTCCAGGAGTTACTTTCAGTAGCTCACCTTTTGTACGCAATGGAACATTAGCGTTTACAGAACTAAACAAGGATATTGGATGTTCCACTCTAAATGTTGTGAGGTAGGTTCCTGAATTCAGCTTGCATTTGAGTATTCCATGTCTCTGACAGTGTGCATGCAATATCTATACAGTTCCAGCTCACCCTGAGTAGTGATGCACACATCCTTAACTCAAACTGCATAGAATATGCATTCAGCTCAATAGTAGATTTGCATTTTGCTGAAAACTAGTATGTGCTTACTTGATGTAAACAGTATTTTACTTACCATATGATTTACAGTAGTATGCAACCAATTTTATCAGTGTGCTATAAATTTTCCAGGAGTTGCTTTCAGTAACTCACCTTTTTTACGGAATGGAACATTAGTTTTTACAGAACTAAACAAAGATATTGGCTGTTCCACTCAAAATATTATGAGGGAGGTTCCTGAATTCAGCTTGCATTTGAGTATTCCATGTCTCTGAAAGTGTGCATGCAATATTTATACAGTTCCAGCTCACCCTTACTTATGTGCATATCCTTAACTAAAAATACATAGAATAGAAAGTAATGCATTCAGCTGAAATTTGAAGAAAACTACTATCTAACTTGATGTATACATTATTTTACTCACCATAGAATTTAGAGTAGTATGCAACTAATTTTATGTGTGCTAACAATTTTGGACAAGTTACTTCCAGTAACATCACCTTTTGTACACAATGGAACATTAGCGTTTACAGAAATAAACAAATATACTGGCTGTTCCACTCTAAATGTTGTGGGGTAGGTTCCTGAATTCAGCTTGCATTTGAGTATTCCACGGCTCTGAGTAGAAGAAATGCAATATCTATACAGTTCCATCTCACCCTGACTGGTTATGTACACATCCATATCTCAAAATGCATAGTAAAAAAAGTCATGTCTTCAGCTCAGTAGTGTATATTTGAATTTTGCTGAAAACTACTGTGAGCTAACGATGTAAACATTATTTTACTTACCATATGATTTAGTGTAGTATGCAACCAATTTTATCAGTGTGCTACCAATATTCCAGGAGTTACTTTTAGTAGCTCACCTTTTGTACGCAATGGAACATTAGCGTTTCCAGAACGAAATAACGATATTGGCTGTTCCACTCTAAATGTTGTGAGGTAGGTTCCTGAATTCAGCTTGCATTTGAATATTCCATGGCTCTGAGCAGTATTCATGCAATATCTATACCGTTCCAGCTCACCCTGAGTAGTGATGCACACATCCTTAACTCAAAATGCACAGAATAGAAGGTAATGCATTCAGCTCAATCGAGTGTAGATTGAAATTTTGCTGAAAACTACTATGTGCTAACTTGATGTAAACCTTATTATTTTACTTACCAGACGATTAGAGTAGCATGCAGCCAATTTTATCAGTGTGCTACAAATTTTCCAGGAGTTGCTTTCAGTAACTCACCTTTTGTACGCAATGGAACATTATCGTTTACAGAACTAAACAAGGATATTGGATGTTCCACTCTAAATGTTGTGAGGTAGGTTCCTGAATTCAGCTTGCATTTGAGTATTCCACGGCTCTGAGTAGAAGAAATGCAATATCTATACAGTTCCAGCTCACCCTTACTTATGTGCATATCCTTAACTAAAAACACATAGAATAGAAAGTAATGCATTCAGCTGAAATTTGATGAAAACTACTATCTAACTTGATGTATACATTATTTTACTCACCATATAATTTAGAGTAGTATGCAACTAATTTCATGTGTGCTACCAATTTTGGACAAGTTACTTCCAGTAACATCACCTTTTGTACACAATGGAACATTAGCGTTTACAGAAATAAACAAATATACTGGCTGTTCCACTCTAAATGTTGTGGGGTAGGTTCCTGAATTCAGCTTGCATTTGAGTATTCCACGGCTCTGAGTAGAAGAAATGCAATATCTATACAGTTCCATCTCACCCTGACTGGTTATGTACACATCCATATCTCAAAATGCATAGAATATGCATTCAGCTCAATAGTAGATTTGCATTTTGCTGAAAACTAGTATGTGCTTACTTGATGTAAACATTATTTTACTTACCATATGATTTACAGTAGTATGCAACCAATTTTATCAGTGTGCTACAAATTTTCCAGGAGTTGCTTTCAGTAACTCACCTTTTGTACGGAATGGAACATTAGTTTCTACAGAACTAAACAAAGATATTGGCTGTTCCACTCTAAATATTATGAGGGAGGTTCCTGAATTCAGCTTGCATTTGAGTATTCCATGTCTCTGAAAGTCTGCATGCAATATCTATACAGTTCCAGCTCACCCTTACTTATGTGCATATCCTTAACTAAAAATACATAGAATAGAAAGTAATGCATTCAGCTGAAATTTGATGAAAACTACTATCTAACTTGATGCATACATTATTTTACTTACCATATAATTTGGAGTAGTATGCAACCAATTTTATCAGTGTGCTACCAATATTCCAGGAGTTACTTTCAGTAGCTCACCTTTTGTACGCAATGGAACATTAGCGTTTCCAGAACGAAATAACGATATTGGCTGTTCCACTCTAAATGTTGTGAGGTAGGTTCCTGAATTCAGCTTGCATTTGAATATTCATTGGCTCTGAGCAGTATTCATGCAATATCTATACAGTTCCAGCTCACCCTGAGTAGTGATGCACACATCCTTAACTCAAAATGCACAGAATAGAAGGTAATGCATTCAGCTCAATCGAGTGTAGATTGAAATTTTGCTGAAAACTACTATGTGCTAACTTGATGTAAACCTTATTATTTTACTTACCAGACGATTAGAGTAGCATGCAGCCAATTTTATCAGTGTGCTACAAATTTTCCAGGAGTTGCTTTCAGTAACTCACCTTTTGTACGCAATGGAACATTATCGTTTACAGAACTAAACAAGGATATTGGATGTTCCACTCTAAATGTTGTGAGGTAGGTTCCTGAATTCAGCTTGCATTTGAGTATTCCACGGCTCTGAGTAGAAGAAATGCAATATCTATACAGTTCCATCTCACCCTGACTGGTTATGTACACATCCATATCTCAAAATGCATAGTAAAAAAAGTCATGTCTTCAGCTCAGTAGTGTATATTTGAATTTTGCTGAAACTACTGTGAGCTAACGATGTAAACATTATTTTACTTACCATATGATTTAGTGTAGTATGCAACCAATTTTATCAGTGTGCTACCAATATTCCAGGAGTTACTTTCAGTAGCTCACCTTTTGTACGCAATGGAACATTAGCGTTTCCAGAACGAAATAACGATATTGGCTGTTCCACTCTAAATGTTGTGAGGTAGGTTCCTGAATTCAGCTTGCATTTGAATATTCCATGGCTCTGAGCAGTATTCATGCAATATCTATACCGTTCCAGCTCACCCTGAGTAGTGATGCACACATCCTTAACTCAAAATGCACAGAATAGAAGGTAATGCATTCAGCTCAATCGAGTGTAGATTGAAATTTTGCTGAAAACTACTATGTGCTAACTCGATGTAAACCTTATTATTTTACTTACCAGACGATTAGAGTAGCATGCAGCCAATTTTATCAGTGTGCTACAAATTTTCCAGGAGTTGCTTTCAGTAACTCACCTTTTGTACGCAATGGAACATTATCGTTTACAGAACTAAACAAGGATATTGGATGTTCCACTCTAAATGTTGTGAGGTAGGTTCCTGAATTCAGCTTGCATTTGAGTATTCCACGGCTCTGAGTAGAAGAAATGCAATATCTATACAGTTCCAGCTCACCCTTACTTATGTGCATATCCTTAACTAAAAACACATAGAATAGAAAGTAATGCATTCAGCTGAAATTTGATGAAAACTACTATCTAACTTGATGTATACATTATTTTACTCACCATATAATTTAGAGTAGTATGCAACTAATTTTATGTGTGCTACCAATTTTGGACAAGTTACTTCCAGTAACATCACCTTTTGTACACAATGGAACATTAGCGTTTACAGAAATAAACAAATATACTGGCTGTTCCACTCTAAATGTTGTGGGGTAGGTTCCTGAATTCAGCTTGCATTTGAGTATTCCACGGCTCTGAGTAGAAGAAATGCAATATCTATACAGTTCCATCTCACCCTGACTGGTTATGTACACATCCATATCTCAAAATGCATAGAATATGCATTCAGCTCAATAGTAGATTTGCATTTTGCTGAAAACTAGTATGTGCTTACTTGATGTAAACATTATTTTACTTACCATATGATTTACAGTAGTATGCAACCAATTTTATCAGTGTGCTACAAATTTTCCAGGAGTTGCTTTCAGTAACTCACCTTTTGTACGGAATGGAACATTAGTTTCTACAGAACTAAACAAAGATATTGGCTGTTCCACTCTAAATATTATGAGGGAGGTTCCTGAATTCAGCTTGCATTTGAGTATTCCATGTCTCTGAAAGTCTGCATGCAATATCTATACAGTTCCAGCTCACCCTTACTTATGTGCATATCCTTAACTAAAAATACATAGAATAGAAAGTAATGCATTCAGCTGAAATTTGATGAAAACTACTATCTAACTTGATGTATACATTATTTTACTTACCATATAATTTGGAGTAGTATGCAACCAATTTTATCAGTGTGCTACCAATATTCCAGGAGTTACTTTCAGTAGCTCACCTTTTGTACGCAATGGAACATTAGCGTTTCCAGAACGAAATAACGATATTGGCTGTTCCACTCTAAATGTTGTGAGGTAGGTTCCTGAATTCAGCTTGCATTTGAATATTCATTGGCTCTGAGCAGTATTCATGCAATATCTATACAGTTCCAGCTCACCCTGAGTAGTGATGCACACATCCTTAACTCAAAATGCACAGAATAGAAGGTAATGCATTCAGCTCAATCGAGTGTAGATTGAAATTTTGCTGAAAACTACTATGTGCTAACTTGATGTAAACCTTATTATTTTACTTACCAGACGATTAGAGTAGCATGCAGCCAATTTTATCAGTGTGCTACAAATTTTCCAGGAGTTGCTTTCAGTAACTCACCTTTTGTACGCAATGGAACATTATCGTTTACAGAACTAAACAAGGATATTGGATGTTCCACTCTAAATGTTGTGAGGTAGGTTCCTGAATTCAGCTTGCATTTGAGTATTCCACGGCTCTGAGTAGAAGAAATGCAATATCTATACAGTTCCATCTCACCCTGACTGGTTATGTACACATCCATATCTCAAAATGCATAGTAAAAAAAGTCATGTCTTCAGCTCAGTAGTGTATATTTGAATTTTGCTGAAACTACTGTGAGCTAACGATGTAAACATTATTTTACTTACCATATGATTTAGTGTAGTATGCAACCAATTTTATCAGTGTGCTACCAATATTCCAGGAGTTACTTTCAGTAGCTCACCTTTTGTACGCAATGGAACATTAGCGTTTCCAGAACGAAATAACGATATTGGCTGTTCCACTCTAAATGTTGTGAGGTAGGTTCCTGAATTCAGCTTGCATTTGAATATTCCATGGCTCTGAGCAGTATTCATGCAATATCTATACCGTTCCAGCTCACCCTGAGTAGTGATGCACACATCCTTAACTCAAAATGCACAGAATAGAAGGTAATGCATTCAGCTCAATCGAGTGTAGATTGAAATTTTGCTGAAAACTATTATGTGCTAACTTGATGTAAACCTTATTATTTTACTTACCAGACGATTAGAGTAGCATGCAGCCAATTTTATCAGTGTGCTACAAATTTTCCAGGAGTTGCTTTCAGTAACTCACCTTTTGTACGCAATGGAACATTATCGTTTACAGAACTAAACAAGGATATTGGATGTTCCACTCTAAATGTTGTGAGGTAGGTTCCTGAATTCAGCTTGCATTTGAGTATTCCACGGCTCTGAGTAGAAGAAATGCAATATCTATACAGTTCCAGCTCACCCTTACTTATGTGCATATCCTTAACTAAAAACACATAGAATAGAAAGTAATGCATTCAGCTGAAATTTGATGAAAACTACTATCTAACTTGATGTATACATTATTTTACTCACCATATAATTTAGAGTAGTATGCAACTAATTTTATGTGTGCTACCAATTTTGGACAAGTTACTTCCAGTAACATCACCTTTTGTACACAATGGAACATTAGCGTTTACAGAAATAAACAAATATACTGGCTGTTCCACTCTAAATGTTGTGGGGTAGGTTCCTGAATTCAGCTTGCATTTGAGTATTCCACGGCTCTGAGTAGAAGAAATGCAATATCTATACAGTTCCATCTCACCCTGACTGGTTATGTACACATCCATATCTCAAAATGCATAGAATATGCATTCAGCTCAATAGTAGATTTGCATTTTGCTGAAAACTAGTATGTGCTTACTTGATGTAAACATTATTTTACTTACCATATGATTTACAGTAGTGTGCAACCAATTTTATCAGTGTGCTACAAATTTTCCAGGAGTTGCTTTCAGTAACTCACCTTTTGTACGGAATGGAACATTAGTTTCTACAGAACTAAACAAAGATATTGGCTGTTCCACTCTAAATATTATGAGGGAGGTTCCTGAATTCAGCTTGCATTTGAGTATTCCATGTCTCTGAAAGTCTGCATGCAATATCTATACAGTTCCAGCTCACCCTTACTTATGTGCATATCCTTAACTAAAAATACATAGAATAGAAAGTAATGCATTCAGCTGAAATTTGATGAAAACTACTATCTAACTTGATGTAAACATTATTTTACTTACCATATAATTTGGAGTAGTATGCAACTAATTTTATGTGTGCTACCAATTTTTGACAAGTTACTTCTAGTAACATCACCTTTTGTACGCAATGGAACATTAGCGTTTACAGAAATAAACAAATATACTGGCTGTTCCACTCTAAATGTTGTGAGGTAGGTTCCTGAATTCACCTTGCCTTTGACAATTCCATTGCTCTGAGTAGAAAACATGCAATATCTATACAGTTCCAGCTGATCCTGAGTAGTTGTGTACACATCCATATCTCAAAATGCATAGTAAAAAAAAGTCATGTCTTCAGCTCAGTAGTGTATATTTGAATTTTGCTGAAAACTACTGTGAGCTAACGATGTAAACATTATTTTACTTACCATATGATTTAGTGTAGTATGCAACCAATTTTATCAGTGTGCTACCAATATTCCAGGAGTTACTTTCAGTAGCTCACCTTTTGTACGCAATGGAACATTAGCGTTTACAGAACTAAACAAGGATATTGGATGCTCCACTCTAAATGTTGTGAGGTAGGTTCCTGAATTCAGCTTGCATTTGAGTATTCCATGTCTCTGACAGTGTGCATGCAATATCTATACAGTTCCAGCTCACCCTGAGTAGTGATGCACACATCCTTAACTCAAACTGCATAGAATATGCATTCAGCTCAATAGTAGATTTGCATTTTGCTGAAAACTAGTATGTGCTTACTTGATGTAAACAGTATTTTACTTACCATATGATTTACAGTAGTATGCAACCAATTTTATCAGTGTGCTATAAATTTTCCAGGAGTTGCTTTCAGTAACTCACCTTTTTTACGGAATGGAACATTAGTTTTTACAGAACTAAACAAAGATATTGGCTGTTCCACTCAAAATATTATGAGGGAGGTTCCTGAATTCAGCTTGCATTTGAGTATTCCATGTCTCTGAAAGTGTGCATGCAATATTTATACAGTTCCAGCTCACCCTTACTTATGTGCATATCCTTAACTAAAAATACATAGAATAGAAAGTAATGCATTCAGCTCAAATTTGAAGAAAACTACTATCTAACTTGATGTATACATTATTTTACTCACCATAGAATTTAGAGTAGTATGCAACTAATTTTATGTGTGCTAACAATTTTGGACAAGTTACTTCCAGTAACATCACCTTTTGTACACAATGGAACATTAGCGTTTACAGAAATAAACAAATATACTGGCTGTTCCACTCTAAATGTTGTGGGGTAGGTTCCTGAATTCAGCTTGCATTTGAGTATTCCACGGCTCTGAGTAGAAGAAATGCAATATCTATACAGTTCCATCTCACCCTGACTGGTTATGTACACATCCATATCTCAAAATGCATAGTAAAAAAAGTCATGTCTTCAGCTCAGTAGTGTATATTTGAATTTTGCTGAAAACTACTGTGAGCTAACGATGTAAACATTATATTACTTACCATATGATTTAGTGTAGTATGCAACCAATTTTATCAGTGTGCTACCAATATTCCAGGAGTTACTTTCAGTAGCTCACCTTTTGTACGCAATGGAACATTAGCGTTTCCAGAACGAAATAACGATATTGGCTGTTCCACTCTAAATGTTGTGAGGTAGGTTCCTGAATTCAGCTTGCATTTGAATATTCATTGCTCTGAGCAGTATTCATGCAATATCTATACAGTTCCAGCTCACCCTGAGTAGTGATGCACACATCCTTAACTCAAACTGCATAGAATATGCATTCAGCTCAATAGTAGATTTGCATTTTGCTGAAAACTAGTATGTGCTTACTTGATGTAAACAGTATTTTACTCACCATATGATTTACAGTAGTATGCAACTAATTTTATGTGTGCTACCAATTTTGGACAAGTTACTTCCAGTAACATCACCTTTTGTACACAATGGAACATTAGCGTTTACAGAAATAAACAAATATACTGGCTGTTCCACTCTAAATGTTGTGGGGTAGGTTCCTGAATTCAGCTTGCATTTGAGTATTCCACGGCTCTGAGTAGAAGAAATGCAATATCTATACAGTTCCATCTCACCCTGACTGGTTATGTACACATCCATATCTCAAAATGCATAGAATATGCATTCAGCTCAATAGTAGATTTGCATTTACCTGAAAACTAGTATGTGCTTACTTGATGTAAACATTATTTTACTTACCATATGATTTAGTGTAGTATGCAACCAATTTTATCAGTGTGCTACCAATATTCCAGGAGTTACTTTCAGTAGCTCACCTTTTGTACGCAATGGAACATTAGCGTTTCCAGAACGAAATAACGATATTGGCTGTTCCACTCTAAATGTTGTGAGGTAGGTTCCTGAATTCAGCTTGCATTTGAATATTCCATGGCTCTGAGCAGTATTCATGCAATATCTATACCGTTCCAGCTCACCCTGAGTAGTGATGCACACATCCTTAACTCAAAATGCACAGAATAGAAGGTAATGCATTCAGCTCAATCGAGTGTAGATTGAAATTTTGCTGAAAACTATTATGTGCTAACTTGATGTAAACCTTATTATTTTACTTACCAGACGATTAGAGTAGCATGCAGCCAATTTTATCAGTGTGCTACAAATTTTCCAGGAGTTGCTTTCAGTAACTCACCTTTTGTACGCAATGGAACATTATCGTTTACAGAACTAAACAAGGATATTGGATGTTCCACTCTAAATGTTGTGAGGTAGGTTCCTGAATTCAGCTTGCATTTGAGTATTCCACGGCTCTGAGTAGAAGAAATGCAATATCTATACAGTTCCAGCTCACCCTTACTTATGTGCATATCCTTAACTAAAAACACATAGAATAGAAAGTAATGCATTCAGCTGAAATTTGATGAAAACTACTATCTAACTTGATGTATACATTATTTTACTCACCATATAATTTAGAGTAGTATGCAACTAATTTTATGTGTGCTACCAATTTTGGACAAGTTACTTCCAGTAACATCACCTTTTGTACACAATGGAACATTAGCGTTTACAGAAATAAACAAATATACTGGCTGTTCCACTCTAAATGTTGTGGGGTAGGTTCCTGAATTCAGCTTGCATTTGAGTATTCCACGGCTCTGAGTAGAAGAAATGCAATATCTATACAGTTCCATCTCACCCTGACTGGTTATGTACACATCCATATCTCAAAATGCATAGAATATGCATTCAGCTCAATAGTAGATTTGCATTTTGCTGAAAACTAGTATGTGCTTACTTGATGTAAACATTATTTTACTTACCATATGATTTACAGTAGTGTGCAACCAATTTTATCAGTGTGCTACAAATTTTCCAGGAGTTGCTTTCAGTAACTCACCTTTTGTACGGAATGGAACATTAGTTTCTACAGAACTAAACAAAGATATTGGCTGTTCCACTCTAAATATTATGAGGGAGGTTCCTGAATTCAGCTTGCATTTGAGTATTCCATGTCTCTGAAAGTCTGCATGCAATATCTATACAGTTCCAGCTCACCCTTACTTATGTGCATATCCTTAACTAAAAATACATAGAATAGAAAGTAATGCATTCAGCTGAAATTTGATGAAAACTACTATCTAACTTGATGTATACATTATTTTACTTACCATATAATTTGGAGTAGTATGCAACTAATTTTATGTGTGCTACCAATTTTTGACAAGTTACTTCTAGTAACATCACCTTTTGTACGCAATGGAACATTAGCGTTTACAGAAATAAACAAATATACTGGCTGTTCCACTCTAAATGTTGTGAGGTAGGTTCCTGAATTCACCTTGCATTTGAGTATTCCATGTCTCTGACAGTGTGCATGCAATATCTATACAGTTCCAGCTCACCCTGAGTAGTGATGCACACATCCTTAACTCAAACTGCATAGAATATGCATTCAGCTCAATAGTAGATTTGCATTTTGCTGAAAACTAGTATGTGCTTACTTGATGTAAACAGTATTTTACTTACCATATGATTTACAGTAGTATGCAACCAATTTTATCAGTGTGCTATAAATTTTCCAGGAGTTGCTTTCAGTAACTCACCTTTTTTACGGAATGGAACATTAGTTTTTACAGAACTAAACAAAGATATTGGCTGTTCCACTCAAAATATTATGAGGGAGGTTCCTGAATTCAGCTTGCATTTGAGTATTCCATGTCTCTGAAAGTGTGCATGCAATATTTATACAGTTCCAGCTCACCCTTACTTATGTGCATATCCTTAACTAAAAATACATAGAATAGAAAGTAATGCATTCAGCTCAAATTTGAAGAAAACTACTATCTAACTTGATGTATACATTATTTTACTCACCATAGAATTTAGAGTAGTATGCAACTAATTTTATGTGTGCTAACAATTTTGGACAAGTTACTTCCAGTAACATCACCTTTTGTACACAATGGAACATTAGCGTTTACAGAAATAAACAAATATACTGGCTGTTCCACTCTAAATGTTGTGGGGTAGGTTCCTGAATTCAGCTTGCATTTGAGTATTCCACGGCTCTGAGTAGAAGAAATGCAATATCTATACAGTTCCATCTCACCCTGACTGGTTATGTACACATCCATATCTCAAAATGCATAGTAAAAAAAGTCATGTCTTCAGCTCAGTAGTGTATATTTGAATTTTGCTGAAAACTACTGTGAGCTAACGATGTAAACATTATATTACTTACCATATGATTTAGTGTAGTATGCAACCAATTTTATCAGTGTGCTACCAATATTCCAGGAGTTACTTTCAGTAGCTCACCTTTTGTACGCAATGGAACATTAGCGTTTCCAGAACGAAATAACGATATTGGCTGTTCCACTCTAAATGTTGTGAGGTAGGTTCCTGAATTCAGCTTGCATTTGAATATTCATTGCTCTGAGCAGTATTCATGCAATATCTATACAGTTCCAGCTCACCCTGAGTAGTGATGCACACATCCTTAACTCAAACTGCATAGAATATGCATTCAGCTCAATAGTAGATTTGCATTTTGCTGAAAACTAGTATGTGCTTACTTGATGTAAACAGTATTTTACTCACCATATGATTTACAGTAGTATGCAACTAATTTTATGTGTGCTACCAATTTTGGACAAGTTACTTCCAGTAACATCACCTTTTGTACACAATGGAACATTAGCGTTTACAGAAATAAACAAATATACTGGCTGTTCCACTCTAAATGTTGTGGGGTAGGTTCCTGAATTCAGCTTGCATTTGAGTATTCCACGGCTCTGAGTAGAAGAAATGCAATATCTATACAGTTCCATCTCACCCTGACTGGTTATGTACACATCCATATCTCAAAATGCATAGAATATGCATTCAGCTCAATAGTAGATTTGCATTTACCTGAAAACTAGTATGTGCTTACTTGATGTAAACATTATTTTACTTACCATATGATTTAGTGTAGTATGCAACCAATTTTATCAGTGTGCTACAAATTTTCCAGGAGTTGCTTTCAGTAACTCACCTTTTGTACGGAATGGAACATTAGTTTCTACAGAACTAAACAAAGATATTGGCTGTTCCACTCTAAATATTATGAGGGAGGTTCCTGAATTCAGCTTGCATTTGAGTATTCCATGTCTCTGAAAGTCTGCATGCAATATCTATACAGTTCCAGCTCACCCTTACTTATGTGCATATCCTTAACTAAAAATACATAGAATAGAAAGTAATGCATTCAGCTGAAATTTGATGAAAACTACTATCTAACTTGATGTATACATTATTTTACTCACCATAGAATTTAGTATGCAACTAATTTTATGTGTGCTACCAATTTTGGACAAGTTACTTCCAGTAACATCACCTTTTGTACACAATGGAACATTAGCGTTTACAGAAATAAACAAATATACTGGCTGTTCCACTCTAAATGTTGTGGGGTAGGTTCCTGAATTCAGCTTGCATTTGAGTATTCCACGGCTCTGAGTAGAAGAAATGCAATATCTATACAGTTCCATCTCACCCTGACTGGTTATGTACACATCCATATCTCAAAATGCATAGTAAAAAAAGTCATGTCTTCAGCTCAGTAGTGTATATTTGAATTTTGCTGAAAACTACTGTGAGCTAACGATGTAAACATTATTTTACTTACCATATGATTTAGTGTAGTATGCAACCAATTTTATCAGTGTGCTACCAATATTCCAGGGGTTACTTTCAGTAGCTCACCTTTTGTACGCAATGGAACATTAGCGTTTCCAGAACGAAATAACGATATTGGCTGTTCCACTCTAAATGTTGTGAGGTAGGTTCCTGAATTCAGCTTGCATTTGAATATTCCATGGCTCTGAGCAGTATTCATGCAATATCTATACCGTTCCAGCTCACCCTGAGTAGTGATGCACACATCCTTAACTCAAAATGCACAGAATAGAAGGTAATGCATTCAGCTCAATCGAGTGTAGATTGAAATTTTGCTGAAAACTACTATGTGCTAACTTGATGTAAACCTTATTATTTTACTTACCAGACGATTAGAGTAGCATGCAGCCAATTTTATCAGTGTGCTACAAATTTTCCAGGAGTTGCTTTCAGTAACTCACCTTTTGTACGCAATGGAACATTATCGTTTACAGAACTAAACAAGGATATTGGATGTTCCACTCTAAATGTTGTGAGGTAGGTTCCTGAATTCAGCTTGCATTTGAGTATTCCATGTCTCTGAAAGTCTGCATGCAATATCTATACAGTTCCAGCTCACCCTTACTTATGTGCATATCCTTAACTAAAAATACATAGAATAGAAAGTAATGCATTCAGCTGAAATTTGATGAAAACTACTATCTAACTTGATGTATACATTATTTTACTCACCATAGAATTTAGTATGCAACTAATTTTATGTGTGCTACCAATTTTGGACAAGTTACTTCCAGTAACATCACCTTTTGTACACAATGGAACATTAGCGTTTACAGAAATAAACAAATATACTGGCTGTTCCACTCTAAATGTTGTGGGGTAGGTTCCTGAATTCAGCTTGCATTTGAGTATTCCACGGCTCTGAGTAGAAGAAATGCAATATCTATACAGTTCCATCTCACCCTGACTGGTTATGTACACATCCATATCTCAAAATGCATAGAATATGCATTCAGCTCAATAGTAGATTTGCATTTACCTGAAAACTAGTTTGTGCTTACTTGATGTAAACATTATTTTACTTACCATATGATTTACAGTAGTATGCAACCAATTTTATCAGTGTGCTACAAATTTTCCCGGAGTTGCTTTCAGTAACTCACCTTTTGTACGGAATGGAACATTAGTTTCTACAGAACTAAACAAAGATATTGGCTGTTCCACTCTAAATATTATGAGGGAGTTTCCTGAATTCAGCTTGCATTTGAGTATTCCATGTCTCTGAAAGTCTGCATGCAATATCTATACAGTTCCAGCTCACCCTTACTTATGTGCATATCCTTAACTAAAAATACATAGAATAGAAAGTAATGCATTCAGCTGAAATTTGATGAAAACTACTATCTAACTT
Source organism: Hemitrygon akajei (assembly GCF_048418815.1). Taxonomy (NCBI): domain Eukaryota; kingdom Metazoa; phylum Chordata; class Chondrichthyes; order Myliobatiformes; family Dasyatidae; genus Hemitrygon; species Hemitrygon akajei. The sequence continues at coordinate 521,075 of NC_133146.1, read as the reverse complement.
GATGTATACATTATTTTACTCACCATAGAATTTAGTATGCAACTAATTTTATGTGTGCTACCAATTTTGGACAAGTTACTTCCAGTAACATCACCTTTTGTACACAATGGAACATTAGCGTTTACAGAAATAAACAAATATACTGGCTGTTCCACTCTAAATGTTGTGGGGTAGGTTCCTGAATTCAGCTTGCATTTGAGTATTCCACGGCTCTGAGTAGAAGAAATGCAATATCTATACAGTTCCATCTCACCCTGACTGGTTATGTACACATCCATATCTCAAAATGCATAGAATATGCATTCAGCTCAATAGTAGATTTGCATTTACCTGAAAACTAGTTTGTGCTTACTTGATGTAAACATTATTTTACTTACCATATGATTTACAGTAGTATGCAACCAATTTTATCAGTGTGCTACAAATCTTCCAGGAGTTGCTTTCAGTAACTCACCTTTTGTACGGAATGGAACATTAGTTTCTACAGAACTAAACAAAGATATTGGCTGTTCCACTCTAAATATTATGAGGGAGGTTCCTGAATTCAGCTTGCATTTGAGTATTCCATGTCTCTGAAAGTCTGCATGCAATATCTATACAGTTCCAGCTCACCCTTACTTATGTGCATATCCTTAACTAAAAATACATAGAATAGAAAGTAATGCATTCAGCTGAAATTTGATGAAAACTACTATCTAACTTGATGTATACATTATTTTACTCACCATAGAATTTAGTATGCAACTAATTTTATGTGTGCTACCAATTTTGGACAAGTTACTTCCAGTAACATCACCTTTTGTACACAATGGAACATTAGCGTTTACAGAAATAAACAAATATACTGGCTGTTCCACTCTAAATGTTGTGGGGTAGGTTCCTGAATTCAGCTTGCATTTGAGTATTCCACGGCTCTGAGTAGAAGAAATGCAATATCTATACAGTTCCATCTCACCCTGACTGGTTATGTACACATCCATATCTCAAAATGCATAGTAAAAAAAGTCATGTCTTCAGCTCAGTAGTGTATATTTGAATTTTGCTGAAAACTACTGTGAGCTAACGATGTAAACATTATTTTACTTACCATATGATTTAGTGTAGTATGCAACCAATTTTATCAGTGTGCTACCAATATTCCAGGAGTTACTTTCAGTAGCTCACCTTTTGTACGCAATGGAACATTAGCGTTTCCAGAACGAAATAACGATATTGGCTGTTCCACTCTAAATGTTGTGAGGTAGGTTCCTGAATTCAGCTTGCATTTGAATATTCCATGGCTCTGAGCAGTATTCATGCAATATCTATACCGTTCCAGCTCACCCTGAGTAGTGATGCACACATCCTTAACTCAAAATGCACAGAATAGAAGGTAATGCATTCAGCTCAATCGAGTGTAGATTGAAATTTTGCTGAAAACTACTATGTGCTAACTTGATGTAAACCTTATTATTTTACTTACCAGACGATTAGAGTAGCATGCAGCCAATTTTATCAGTGTGCTACAAATTTTCCAGGAGTTGCTTTCAGTAACTCACCTTTTGTACGCAATGGAACATTATCGTTTACAGAACTAAACAAGGATATTGGATGTTCCACTCTAAATGTTGTGAGGTAGGTTCCTGAATTCAGCTTGCATTTGAGTATTCCACGGCTCTGAGTAGAAGAAATGCAATATCTATACAGTTCCAGCTCACTCTTACTTATGTGCATATCCTTAACTAAAAACACATAGAATAGAAAGTAATGCATTCAGCTAAAATTTGATGAAAACTACTATCTAACTTGATGTATACATTATTTTACTCACCATATAATTTAGAGTAGTATGCAACTAATTTTATGTGTGCTACCAATTTTGGACAAGTTACTTCCAGTCACATCACCTTTTGTACACAATGGAACATTAGCGTTTACAGAAATAAACAAATATACTGGCTGTTCCACTCTAAATGTTGTGGGGTAGGTTCCTGAATTCAGCTTGCATTTGAGTATTCCACGGCTCTGAGTAGACGAAATGCAATATCTATACAGTTCCATCTCACCCTGACTGGTTATGTACACATGGATATCTCAAAATGCATAGAATATGCATTCAGCTCAATAGTAGATTTGCATTTACCTGAAAACTAGTATGTGCTTACTTGATGTAAACATTATTTTACTTACCATATGATTTACAGTAGTATGCAACCAATTTTATCAGTGTGCTACAAATTTTCCAGGAGTTGCTTTCAGTAACTCACCTTTTGTACGGAATGGAACATTAGTTTCTACAGAACTAAACAAAGATATTGGCTGTTCCACTCTAAATATTATGAGGGAGGTTCCTGAATTCAGCTTGCATTTGAGTATTCCATGTCTCTGAAAGTCTGCATGCAATATCTATACAGTTCCAGCTCACCCTTACTTATGTGCATATCCTTAACTAAAAATACATAGAATAGAAAGTAATGCATTCAGCTGAAATTTGATGAAAACTACTATCTAACTTGATGTATACATTATTTTACTTACCATATAATTTGGAGTAGTATGCAACCAATTTTATCAGTGTGCTACCAATATTCCAGGAGTTACTTTCAGTAGCTTACCTTTTGTACGCAATGGAACATTAGCGTTTCCAGAACGAAATAACGATATTGGCTGTTCCACTCTAAATGTTGTGAGGTAGGTTCCTGAATTCAGCTTGCATTTGAATATTCCATGGCTCTGAGCAGTATTCATGCAATATCTATACCGTTCCAGCTCACCCTGAGTAGTGATGCACACATCCTTAACTCAAAATGCACAGAATAGAAGGTAATGCATTCAGCTCAATCGAGTGTAGATTGAAATTTTGCTGAAAACTACTATGTGCTAACTTGATGTAAACCTTATTATTTTACTTACCAGACGATTAGAGTAGCATGTAGCCAATTTTATCAGTGTGCTACAAATTTTCCAGGAGTTGCTTTCAGTAACTCACCTTTTGTACGCAATGGAACATTATCGTTTACAGAACTAAACAAGGATATTGGATGTTCCACTATAAATGTTGTGAGGTAGGTTCCTGAATTCAGCTTGCATTTGAGTATTCCACGGCTCTGAGTAGAAGAAATGCAATATCTATACAGTTCCAGCTCACCCTTACTTATGTGCATATCCTTAACTAAAAACACATAGAATAGAAAGTAATGCATTCAGCTGAAATTTGATGAAAACTACTATCTAACTTGATGTATACTTTATTTTACTCACCATATAATTTAGAGTAGTATGCAACTAATTTTATGTGTGCTACCAATTTTGGACAAGTTACTTCCAGTAACATCACCTTTTGTACACAATGGAACATTAGCGTTTACAGAAATAAACAAATATACTGGCTGTTCCACTCTAAATGTTGTGGGGTAGGTTCCTGAATTCAGCTTGCATTTGAGTATTCCACGGCTCTGAGTAGAAGAAATGCAATATCTATACAGTTCCATCTCACCCTGACTGGTTATGTACACATCCATATCTCAAAATGCATAGAATATGCATTCAGCTCAATAGTAGATTTGCATTTTGCTGAAAACTAGTATGTGCTTACTTGATGTAAACATTATTTTACTTACCATATGATTTACAGTAGTATGCAACCAATTTTATCAGTGTGCTACAAATTTTCCAGGAGTTGCTTTCAGTAACTCACCTTTTGTACGGAATGGAACATTAGTTTCTACAGAACTAAACAAAGATATTGGCTGTTCCACTCTAAATGTTGTGAGGTAGGTTCCTGAATTCAGCTTGCATTTGAGTATTCCATGGCTCTGAAAGTCTGCATGCAATATCTATACAGTTCCAGCTCACCCTTACTTATGTGCATATCCTTAACTAAAAATACATAGAATAGAAAGTAATGCATTCAGCTGAAATTTGATGAAAACTACTCTAACTTGATGTATACATTATTTTACTTACCATATAATTTGGAGTAGTATGCAACTAATTTTCTGTGTGCTACCAATTTTTGACAAGTTACTTCTAGTAACATCACCTTTTGTACGCAATGGAACATTAGCGTTTACAGAAATAAACAAATATACTGGCTGTTCCACTCTAAATGTTGTGAGGTAGGTTCCTGAATTCACCTTGCCTTTGACAATTCCATTGCTCTGAGTAGAAAACATGCAATATCTATACAGTTCCAGCTGATCCTGAGTAGTTGTGTACACATCCATATCTCAAAATGCATAGTAAAAAAAAGTCATGTCTTCAGCTCAGTAGTACTGTGAGCTAACGATGTAAACATTATTTTACTTACCATGTGATTTAGTGTAGTATGCAACCAATTTTATCAGTGTGCTACCAATATTCCAGGAGTTACTTTCAGTAGCTCACCTTTTGTACGCAATGGAACATTAGCGTTTACAGAACTAAACAAGGATATTGGATGTTCCACTCTAAATGTTGTGAGGTAGGTTCCTGAATTCAGCTTGCATTTGAATATTCCATGGCTCTGAGCAGTATTCATGCAATATCTATACCGTTCCAGCTCACCCTGAGTAGTGATGCACACATCCTTAACTCAAACTGCATAGAATATGCATTCAGCTCAATAGTAGATTTGCATTTTGCTGAAAACTAGTATGTGCTTACTTGATGTAAACAGTATTTTACTTACCATATGATTTACAGTAGTATGCAACCAATTTTATCAGTGTGCTATAAATTTTCCAGGAGTTCCTTTCAGTAACTCACCTTTTTTACGGAATGGAACATTAGTTTTTACAGAACTAAACAAAGATATTGGCTGTTCCACTCTAAATATTATGAGGGAGGTTCCTGAATTCAGCTTGCATTTGAGTATTCCATGTCTCTGAAAGTGTGCATGCAATATTTATACAGTTCCAGCTCACCCTTACTTATGTGCATATCCTTAACTAAAAATACATAGAATAGAAAGTAATGCATTCAGCTCAAATTTGAAGAAAACTACTATCTAACTTGATGTATACATTATTTTACTCACCATAGAATTTAGAGTAGTATGCAATTAATTTTATGTGTGCTACCAATTTTGGACAAGTTACTTCCAGTAACATCACCTTTTGTACACAATGGAACATTAGCGTTTACAGAAATAAACAAATATACTGGCTGTTCCACTCTAAATGTTGTGGGTTAGGTTCCTGAATTCAGCTTGCATTTGAGTATTCCACGGCTCTGAGTAGAAGAAATGCAATATCTATACAGTTCCATCTCACCCTGACTGGTTATGTACACATCCATATCTCAAAATGCATAGTAAAAAAAGTCATGTCTTCAGCTCAGTAGTGTATATTTGAATTTTGCTGAAAACTACTGTGAGCTAACGATGTAAACATTATTTTACTTACCATATGATTTAGTGTAGTATGCAACCAATTTTATCAGTGTGCTACCAATATTCCAGGAGTTACTTTCAGTAGCTCACCTTTTGTACGCAATGGAACATTAGCGTTTCCAGAACGAAATAACGATATTGGCTGTTCCACTCTAAATGTTGTGAGGTAGGTTCCTGAATTCAGCTTGCATTTGAATATTCCATGGCTCTGAGCAGTATTCATGCAATATCTATACCGTTCCAGCTCACCCTGAGTAGTGATGCACACATCCTTAACTCAAAATGCACAGAATAGAAGGTAATGCATTCAGCTCAATCGAGTGTAGATTGAAATTTTGCTGAAAACTACTATGTGCTAACTTGATGTAAACCTTATTATTTTACTTACCAGACGATTAGAGTAGCATGTAGCCAATTTTATCAGTGTGCTACAAATTTTCCAGGAGTTGCTTTCAGTAACTCACCTTTTGTACGCAATGGAACATTATCGTTTACAGAACTAAACAAGGATATTGGATGTTCCACTATAAATGTTGTGAGGTAGGTTCCTGAATTCAGCTTGCATTTGAGTATTCCACGGCTCTGAGTAGAAGAAATGCAATATCTATACAGTTCCAGCTCACCCTTACTTATGTGCATATCCTTAACTAAAAACACATAGAATAGAAAGTAATGCATTCAGCTGAAATTTGATGAAAACTACTATCTAACTTGATGTATACTTTATTTTACTCACCATATAATTTAGAGTAGTATGCAACTAATTTTATGTGTGCTACCAATTTTGGACAAGTTACTTCCAGTAACATCACCTTTTGTACACAATGGAACATTAGCGTTTACAGAAATAAACAAATATACTGGCTGTTCCACTCTAAATGTTGTGGGGTAGGTTCCTGAATTCAGCTTGCATTTGAGTATTCCACGGCTCTGAGTAGAAGAAATGCAATATCTATACAGTTCCATCTCACCCTGACTGGTTATGTACACATCCATATCTCAAAATGCATAGAATATGCATTCAGCTCAATAGTAGATTTGCATTTTGCTGAAAACTAGTATGTGCTTACTTGATGTAAACATTATTTTACTTACCATATGATTTACAGTAGTATGCAACCAATTTTATCAGTGTGCTACAAATTTTCCAGGAGTTGCTTTCAGTAACTCACCTTTTGTACGGAATGGAACATTAGTTTCTACAGAACTAAACAAAGATATTGGCTGTTCCACTCTAAATGTTGTGAGGTAGGTTCCTGAATTCAGCTTGCATTTGAGTATTCCATGGCTCTGAAAGTCTGCATGCAATATCTATACAGTTCCAGCTCACCCTTACTTATGTGCATATCCTTAACTAAAAATACATAGAATAGAAAGTAATGCATTCAGCTGAAATTTGATGAAAACTACTCTAACTTGATGTATACATTATTTTACTTACCATATAATTTGGAGTAGTATGCAACTAATTTTCTGTGTGCTACCAATTTTTGACAAGTTACTTCTAGTAACATCACCTTTTGTACGCAATGGAACATTAGCGTTTACAGAAATAAACAAATATACTGGCTGTTCCACTCTAAATGTTGTGAGGTAGGTTCCTGAATTCACCTTGCCTTTGACAATTCCATTGCTCTGAGTAGAAAACATGCAATATCTATACAGTTCCAGCTGATCCTGAGTAGTTGTGTACACATCCATATCTCAAAATGCATAGTAAAAAAAAGTCATGTCTTCAGCTCAGTAGTACTGTGAGCTAACGATGTAAACATTATTTTACTTACCATGTGATTTAGTGTAGTATGCAACCAATTTTATCAGTGTGCTACCAATATTCCAGGAGTTACTTTCAGTAGCTCACCTTTTGTACGCAATGGAACATTAGCGTTTACAGAACTAAACAAGGATATTGGATGTTCCACTCTAAATGTTGTGAGGTAGGTTCCTGAATTCAGCTTGCATTTGAATATTCCATGGCTCTGAGCAGTATTCATGCAATATCTATACCGTTCCAGCTCACCCTGAGTAGTGATGCACACATCCTTAACTCAAACTGCATAGAATATGCATTCAGCTCAATAGTAGATTTGCATTTTGCTGAAAACTAGTATGTGCTTACTTGATGTAAACAGTATTTTACTTACCATATGATTTACAGTAGTATGCAACCAATTTTATCAGTGTGCTATAAATTTTCCAGGAGTTCCTTTCAGTAACTCACCTTTTTTACGGAATGGAACATTAGTTTTTACAGAACTAAACAAAGATATTGGCTGTTCCACTCTAAATATTATGAGGGAGGTTCCTGAATTCAGCTTGCATTTGAGTATTCCATGTCTCTGAAAGTGTGCATGCAATATTTATACAGTTCCAGCTCACCCTTACTTATGTGCATATCCTTAACTAAAAATACATAGAATAGAAAGTAATGCATTCAGCTCAAATTTGAAGAAAACTACTATCTAACTTGATGTATACATTATTTTACTCACCATAGAATTTAGAGTAGTATGCAATTAATTTTATGTGTGCTACCAATTTTGGACAAGTTACTTCCAGTAACATCACCTTTTGTACACAATGGAACATTAGCGTTTACAGAAATAAACAAATATACTGGCTGTTCCACTCTAAATGTTGTGGGTTAGGTTCCTGAATTCAGCTTGCATTTGAGTATTCCACGGCTCTGAGTAGAAGAAATGCAATATCTATACAGTTCCATCTCACCCTGACTGGTTATGTACACATCCATATCTCAAAATGCATAGTAAAAAAAGTCATGTCTTCAGCTCAGTAGTGTATATTTGAATTTTGCTGAAAACTACTGTGAGCTAACGATGTAAACATTATTTTACTTACCATATGATTTAGTGTAGTATGCAACCAATTTTATCAGTGTGCTACCAATATTCCAGGAGTTACTTTCAGTAGCTCACCTTTTGTACGCAATGGAACATTAGCGTTTCCAGAACGAAATAACGATATTGGCTGTTCCACTCTAAATGTTGTGAGGTAGGTTCCTGAATTCAGCTTGCATTTGAATATTCCATGGCTCTGAGCAGTATTCATGCAATATCTATACCGTTCCAGCTCACCCTGAGTAGTGATGCACACATCCTTAACTCAAAATGCACAGAATAGAAGGTAATGCATTCAGCTCAATCGAGTGTAGATTGAAATTTTGCTGAAAACTACTATGTGCTAACTTGATGTAAACCTTATTATTTTACTTACCAGACGATTAGAGTAGCATGCAGCCAATTTTATCAGTGTGCTACAAATTTTCCAGGAGTTGCTTTCAGTAACTCACCTTTTGTACGCAATGGAACATTATCGTTTACAGAACTAAACAAGGATATTGGATGTTCCACTCTAAATGTTGTGAGGTAGGTTCCTGAATTCAGCTTGCATTTGAGTATTCCACGGCTCTGAGTAGAAGAAATGCAATATCTATACAGTTCCAGCTCACTCTTACTTATGTGCATATCCTTAACTAAAAACACATAGAATAGAAAGTAATGCATTCAGCTGAAATTTGATGAAAACTACTATCTAACTTGATGTATACATTATTTTACTCACCATATAATTTAGAGTAGTATGCAACTAATTTTATGTGTGCTACCAATTTTGGACAAGTTACTTCCAGTAACATCACCTTTTGTACACAATGGAACATTAGCGTTTACAGAAATAAACAAATATACTGGCTGTTCCACTCTAAATGTTGTGGGGTAGGTTCCTGAATTCAGCTTGCATTTGAGTATTCCACGGCTCTGAGTAGAAGAAATGCAATATCTATACAGTTCCATCTCACTCTGACTGGTTATGTACACATGAATATCTCAAAATGCATAGAATATGCATTCAGCTCAATAGTAGATTTGCATTTTGCTGAAAACTTGTATGTGCTTACTTGATGTAAACATTATTTTACTTACCATATGATTTACAGTAGTATGCAACCAATTTTATCAGTGTGCTACAAATTTTCCAGGAGTTGCTTTCAGTAACTCACCTTTTTTACGGAATGGAACATTAGTTTTTACAGAACTAAACAAAGATATTGGCTGTTCCTCTCAAAATATTTTGAGGGAGGTTCCTGAATTCAGCTTGCATTTGAGTATTCCACGGCTCTGAGTAGAAGAAATGCAATATCTATACAGTTCCAGCTCACCCTTACTTATGTGCATATCCTTAACTAAAAATACATAGAATAGAAAGTAATGCATTCAGCTGAAATTTGATGAAAACTACTATCTAACTTGATGTATACATTATTTTACTCACCATAGAATTTAGTATGCAACTAATTTTATGTGTGCTACCAATTTTGGACAAGTTACTTCCAGTAACATCACCTTTTGTACACAATGGAACATTAGCGTTTACAGAAATAAACAAATATACTGGCTGTTCCACTCTAAATGTTGTGGGGTAGGTTCCTGAATTCAGCTTGCATTTGAGTATTCCACGGCTCTGAGTAGAAGAAATGCAATATCTATACAGTTCCATCTCACCCTGACTGGTTATGTACACATCCATATCTCAAAATGCATAGAATATGCATTCAGCTCAATAGTAGATTTGCATTTACCTGAAAACTAGTTTGTGCTTACTTGATGTAAACATTATTTTACTTACCATATGATTTACAGTAGTATGCAACCAATTTTATCAGTGTGCTACAAATCTTCCAGGAGTTGCTTTCAGTAACTCACCTTTTGTACGGAATGGAACATTAGTTTCTACAGAACTAAACAAAGATATTGGCTGTTCCACTCTAAATATTATGAGGGAGGTTCCTGAATTCAGCTTGCATTTGAGTATTCCATGTCTTTGAAAGTCTGCATGCAATATCTATACAGTTCCAGCTCACCCTTACTTATGTGCATATCCTTAACTAAAAATACATAGAATAGAAAGTAATGCATTCAGCTGAAATTTGATGAAAACTACTATCTAACTTGATGTATACATTATTTTACTCACCATAGAATTTAGTATGCAACTAATTTTATGTGTGCTACCAATTTTGGACAAGTTACTTCCAGTAACATCACCTTTTGTACACAATGGAACATTAGCGTTTACAGAAATAAACAAATATACTGGCTGTTCCACTCTAAATGTTGTGGGGTAGGTTCCTGAATTCAGCTTGCATTTGAGTATTCCACGGCTCTGAGTAGAAGAAATGCAATATCTATACAGTTCCATCTCACCCTGACTGGTTATGTACACATCCATATCTCAAAATGCATAGTAAAAAAAGTCATGTCTTCAGCTCAGTAGTGTATATTTGAATTTTGCTGAAAACTACTGTGAGCTAACGATGTAAACATTATTTTACTTACCATATGATTTAGTGTAGTATGCAACCAATTTTATCAGTGTGCTACAAATTTTCCAGGAGTTGCTTTCAGTAACTCACCTTTTGTACGCAATGGAACATTATCGTTTACAGAACTAAACAAGGATATTGGATGTTCCACTCTAAATGTTGTGAGGTAGGTTCCTGAATTCAGCTTGCATTTGAGTATTCCACGGCTCTGAGTAGAAGAAATGCAATATCTATACAGTTCCAGCTCACTCTTACTTATGTGCATATCCTTAACTAAAAACACATAGAATAGAAAGTAATGCATTCAGCTGAAATTTGATGAAAACTACTATCTAACTTGATGTATACATTATTTTACTCACCATATAATTTAGAGTAGTATGCAACTAATTTTATGTGTGCTACCAATTTTGGACAAGTTACTTCCAGTAACATCACCTTTTGTACACAATGGAACATTAGCGTTTACAGAAATAAACAAATATACTGGCTGTTCCACTCTAAATGTTGTGGGGTAGGTTCCTGAATTCAGCTTGCATTTGAGTATTCCACGGCTCTGAGTAGACGAAATGCAATATCTATACAGTTCCATCTCACCCTGACTGGTTATGTACACATGGATATCTCAAAATGCATAGAATATGCATTCAGCTCAATAGTAGATTTGCATTTACCTGAAAACTAGTATGTGCTTACTTGATGTAAACATTATTTTACTTACCATATGATTTACAGTAGTATGCAACCAATTTTATCAGTGTGCTACAAATTTTCCAGGAGTTGCTTTCAGTAACTCACCTTTTGTACGGAATGGAACATTAGTTTCTACAGAACTAAACAAAGATATTGGCTGTTCCACTCTAAATGTTGTGAGGTAGGTTCCTGAATTCAGCTTGCATTTGAGTATTCCATGGCTCTGAAAGTCTGCATGCAATATCTATACAGTTCCAGCTCACCCTTACTTATGTGCATATCCTTAACTAAAAATACATAGAATAGAAAGTAATGCATTCAGCTGAAATTTGATGAAAACTACTCTAACTTGATGTATACATTATTTTACTTACCATATAATTTGGAGTAGTATGCAACTAATTTTCTGTGTGCTACCAATTTTTGACAAGTTACTTCTAGTAACATCACCTTTTGTACGCAATGGAACATTAGCGTTTACAGAAATAAACAAATATACTGGCTGTTCCACTCTAAATGTTGTGAGGTAGGTTCCTGAATTCACCTTGCCTTTGACAATTCCATTGCTCTGAGTAGAAAACATGCAATATCTATACAGTTCCAGCTGATCCTGAGTAGTTGTGTACACATCCATATCTCAAAATGCATAGTAAAAAAAAGTCATGTCTTCAGCTCAGTAGTACTGTGAGCTAACGATGTAAACATTATTTTACTTACCATGTGATTTAGTGTAGTATGCAACCAATTTTATCAGTGTGCTACCAATATTCCAGGAGTTACTTTCAGTAGCTCACCTTTTGTACGCAATGGAACATTAGCGTTTACAGAACTAAACAAGGATATTGGATGTTCCACTCTAAATGTTGTGAGGTAGGTTCCTGAATTCAGCTTGCATTTGAATATTCCATGGCTCTGAGCAGTATTCATGCAATATCTATACCGTTCCAGCTCACCCTGAGTAGTGATGCACACATCCTTAACTCAAACTGCATAGAATATGCATTCAGCTCAATAGTAGATTTGCATTTTGCTGAAAACTAGTATGTGCTTACTTGATGTAAACAGTATTTTACTTACCATATGATTTACAGTAGTATGCAACCAATTTTATCAGTGTGCTATAAATTTTCCAGGAGTTCCTTTCAGTAACTCACCTTTTTTACGGAATGGAACATTAGTTTTTACAGAACTAAACAAAGATATTGGCTGTTCCACTCTAAATATTATGAGGGAGGTTCCTGAATTCAGCTTGCATTTGAGTATTCCATGTCTCTGAAAGTGTGCATGCAATATTTATACAGTTCCAGCTCACCCTTACTTATGTGCATATCCTTAACTAAAAATACATAGAATAGAAAGTAATGCATTCAGCTCAAATTTGAAGAAAACTACTATCTAACTTGATGTATACATTATTTTACTCACCATAGAATTTAGAGTAGTATGCAATTAATTTTATGTGTGCTACCAATTTTGGACAAGTTACTTCCAGTAACATCACCTTTTGTACACAATGGAACATTAGCGTTTACAGAAATAAACAAATATACTGGCTGTTCCACTCTAAATGTTGTGGGTTAGGTTCCTGAATTCAGCTTGCATTTGAGTATTCCACGGCTCTGAGTAGAAGAAATGCAATATCTATACAGTTCCATCTCACCCTGACTGGTTATGTACACATCCATATCTCAAAATGCATAGTAAAAAAAGTCATGTCTTCAGCTCAGTAGTGTATATTTGAATTTTGCTGAAAACTACTGTGAGCTAACGATGTAAACATTATTTTACTTACCATATGATTTAGTGTAGTATGCAACCAATTTTATCAGTGTGCTACCAATATTCCAGGAGTTACTTTCAGTAGCTCACCTTTTGTACGCAATGGAACATTAGCGTTTCCAGAACGAAATAACGATATTGGCTGTTCCACTCTAAATGTTGTGAGGTAGGTTCCTGAATTCAGCTTGCATTTGAATATTCCATGGCTCTGAGCAGTATTCATGCAATATCTATACCGTTCCAGCTCACCCTGAGTAGTGATGCACACATCCTTAACTCAAAATGCACAGAATAGAAGGTAATGCATTCAGCTCAATCGAGTGTAGATTGAAATTTTGCTGAAAACTACTATGTGCTAACTTGATGTAAACCTTATTATTTTACTTACCAGACGATTAGAGTAGCATGCAGCCAATTTTATCAGTGTGCTACAAATTTTCCAGGAGTTGCTTTCAGTAACTCACCTTTTGTACGCAATGGAACATTATCGTTTACAGAACTAAACAAGGATATTGGATGTTCCACTCTAAATGTTGTGAGGTAGGTTCCTGAATTCAGCTTGCATTTGAGTATTCCACGGCTCTGAGTAGAAGAAATGCAATATCTATACAGTTCCAGCTCACTCTTACTTATGTGCATATCCTTAACTAAAAACACATAGAATAGAAAGTAATGCATTCAGCTGAAATTTGATGAAAACTACTATCTAACTTGATGTATACATTATTTTACTCACCATATAATTTAGAGTAGTATGCAACTAATTTTATGTGTGCTACCAATTTTGGACAAGTTACTTCCAGTAACATCACCTTTTGTACACAATGGAACATTAGCGTTTACAGAAATAAACAAATATACTGGCTGTTCCACTCTAAATGTTGTGGGGTAGGTTCCTGAATTCAGCTTGCATTTGAGTATTCCACGGCTCTGAGTAGAAGAAATGCAATATCTATACAGTTCCATCTCACTCTGACTGGTTATGTACACATGAATATCTCAAAATGCATAGAATATGCATTCAGCTCAATAGTAGATTTGCATTTTGCTGAAAACTTGTATGTGCTTACTTGATGTAAACATTATTTTACTTACCATATGATTTACAGTAGTATGCAACCAATTTTATCAGTGTGCTACAAATTTTCCAGGAGTTGCTTTCAGTAACTCACCTTTTTTACGGAATGGAACATTAGTTTTTACAGAACTAAACAAAGATATTGGCTGTTCCTCTCAAAATATTTTGAGGGAGGTTCCTGAATTCAGCTTGCATTTGAGTATTCCACGGCTCTGAGTAGAAGAAATGCAATATCTATACAGTTCCAGCTCACCCTTACTTATGTGCATATCCTTAACTAAAAATACATAGAATAGAAAGTAATGCATTCAGCTGAAATTTGATGAAAACTACTATCTAACTTGATGTATACATTATTTTACTCACCATAGAATTTAGTATGCAACTAATTTTATGTGTGCTACCAATTTTGGACAAGTTACTTCCAGTAACATCACCTTTTGTACACAATGGAACATTAGCGTTTACAGAAATAAACAAATATACTGGCTGTTCCACTCTAAATGTTGTGGGGTAGGTTCCTGAATTCAGCTTGCATTTGAGTATTCCACGGCTCTGAGTAGAAGAAATGCAATATCTATACAGTTCCATCTCACTCTGACTGGTTATGTACACATGAATATCTCAAAATGCATAGAATATGCATTCAGCTCAATAGTAGATTTGCATTTTGCTGAAAACTTGTATGTGCTTACTTGATGTAAACATTATTTTACTTACCATATGATTTACAGTAGTATGCAACCAATTTTATCAGTGTGCTACAAATTTTCCAGGAGTTGCTTTCAGTAACTCACCTTTTTTACGGAATGGAACATTAGTTTTTACAGAACTAAACAAAGATATTGGCTGTTCCTCTCAAAATATTTTGAGGGAGGTTCCTGAATTCAGCTTGCATTTGAGTATTCCACGGCTCTGAGTAGAAGAAATGCAATATCTATACAGTTCCAGCTCACCCTTACTTATGTGCATATCCTTAACTAAAAATACATAGAATAGAAAGTAATGCATTCAGCTGAAATTTGATGAAAACTACTATCTAACTTGATGTATACATTATTTTACTCACCATAGAATTTAGTATGCAACTAATTTTATGTGTGCTACCAATTTTGGACAAGTTACTTCCAGTAACATCACCTTTTGTACACAATGGAACATTAGCGTTTACAGAAATAAACAAATATACTGGCTGTTCCACTCTAAATGTTGTGGGGTAGGTTCCTGAATTCAGCTTGCATTTGAGTATTCCACGGCTCTGAGTAGAAGAAATGCAATATCTATACAGTTCCATCTCACCCTGACTGGTTATGTACACATCCATATCTCAAAATGCATAGAATATGCATTCAGCTCAATAGTAGATTTGCATTTACCTGAAAACTAGTTTGTGCTTACTTGATGTAAACATTATTTTACTTACCATATGATTTACAGTAGTATGCAACCAATTTTATCAGTGTGCTACAAATCTTCCAGGAGTTGCTTTCAGTAACTCACCTTTTGTACGGAATGGAACATTAGTTTCTACAGAACTAAACAAAGATATTGGCTGTTCCACTCTAAATATTATGAGGGAGGTTCCTGAATTCAGCTTGCATTTGAGTATTCCATGTCTCTGAAAGTCTGCATGCAATATCTATACAGTTCCAGCTCACCCTTACTTATGTGCATATCCTTAACTAAAAATACATAGAATAGAAAGTAATGCATTCAGCTGAAATTTGATGAAAACTACTATCTAACTTGATGTATACATTATTTTACTCACCATAGAATTTAGTATGCAACTAATTTTATGTGTGCTACCAATTTTGGACAAGTTACTTCCAGTAACATCACCTTTTGTACACAATGGAACATTAGCGTTTACAGAAATAAACAAATATACTGGCTGTTCCACTCTAAATGTTGTGGGGTAGGTTCCTGAATTCAGCTTGCATTTGAGTATTCCACGGCTCTGAGTAGAAGAAATGCAATATCTATACAGTTCCATCTCACCCTGACTGGTTATGTACACATCCATATCTCAAAATGCATAGTAAAAAAAGTCATGTCTTCAGCTCAGTAGTGTATATTTGAATTTTGCTGAAAACTACTGTGAGCTAACGATGTAAACATTATTTTACTTACCATATGATTTAGTGTAGTATGCAACCAATTTTATCAGTGTGCTACAAATTTTCCAGGAGTTGCTTTCAGTAACTCACCTTTTGTACGCAATGGAACATTATCGTTTACAGAACTAAACAAGGATATTGGATGTTCCACTCTAAATGTTGTGAGGTAGGTTCCTGAATTCAGCTTGCATTTGAGTATTCCACGGCTCTGAGTAGAAGAAATGCAATATCTATACAGTTCCAGCTCACTCTTACTTATGTGCATATCCTTAACTAAAAACACATAGAATAGAAAGTAATGCATTCAGCTGAAATTTGATGAAAACTACTATCTAACTTGATGTATACATTATTTTACTCACCATATAATTTAGAGTAGTATGCAACTAATTTTATGTGTGCTACCAATTTTGGACAAGTTACTTCCAGTAACATCACCTTTTGTACACAATGGAACATTAGCGTTTACAGAAATAAACAAATATACTGGCTGTTCCACTCTAAATGTTGTGGGGTAGGTTCCTGAATTCAGCTTGCATTTGAGTATTCCACGGCTCTGAGTAGACGAAATGCAATATCTATACAGTTCCATCTCACCCTGACTGGTTATGTACACATGGATATCTCAAAATGCATAGAATATGCATTCAGCTCAATAGTAGATTTGCATTTACCTGAAAACTAGTATGTGCTTACTTGATGTAAACATTATTTTACTTACCATATGATTTACAGTAGTATGCAACCAATTTTATCAGTGTGCTACAAATTTTCCAGGAGTTGCTTTCAGTAACTCACCTTTTGTACGGAATGGAACATTAGTTTCTACAGAACTAAACAAAGATATTGGCTGTTCCACTCTAAATATTATGAGGGAGGTTCCTGAATTCAGCTTGCATTTGAGTATTCCATGTCTCTGAAAGTCTGCATGCAATATCTATACAGTTCCAGCTCACCCTTACTTATGTGCATATCCTTAACTAAAAATACATAGAATAGAAAGTAATGCATTCAGCTGAAATTTGATGAAAACTACTATCTAACTTGATGTATACATTATTTTACTTACCATATAATTTGGAGTAGTATGCAACCAATTTTATCAGTGTGCTACCAATATTCCAGGAGTTACTTTCAGTAGCTTACCTTTTGTACGCAATGGAACATTAGCGTTTCCAGAACGAAATAACGATATTGGCTGTTCCACTCTAAATGTTGTGAGGTAGGTTCCTGAATTCAGCTTGCATTTGAATATTCCATGGCTCTGAGCAGTATTCATGCAATATCTATACCGTTCCAGCTCACCCTGAGTAGTGATGCACACATCCTTAACTCAAAATGCACAGAATAGAAGGTAATGCATTCAGCTCAATCGAGTGTAGATTGAAATTTTGCTGAAAACTACTATGTGCTAACTTGATGTAAACCTTATTATTTTACTTACCAGACGATTAGAGTAGCATGTAGCCAATTTTATCAGTGTGCTACAAATTTTCCAGGAGTTGCTTTCAGTAACTCACCTTTTGTACGCAATGGAACATTATCGTTTACAGAACTAAACAAGGATATTGGATGTTCCACTATAAATGTTGTGAGGTAGGTTCCTGAATTCAGCTTGCATTTGAGTATTCCACGGCTCTGAGTAGAAGAAATGCAATATCTATACAGTTCCAGCTCACCCTTACTTATGTGCATATCCTTAACTAAAAACACATAGAATAGAAAGTAATGCATTCAGCTGAAATTTGATGAAAACTACTATCTAACTTGATGTATACTTTATTTTACTCACCATATAATTTAGAGTAGTATGCAACTAATTTTATGTGTGCTACCAATTTTGGACAAGTTACTTCCAGTAACATCACCTTTTGTACACAATGGAACATTAGCGTTTACAGAAATAAACAAATATACTGGCTGTTCCACTCTAAATGTTGTGGGGTAGGTTCCTGAATTCAGCTTGCATTTGAGTATTCCACGGCTCTGAGTAGAAGAAATGCAATATCTATACAGTTCCATCTCACCCTGACTGGTTATGTACACATCCATATCTCAAAATGCATAGAATATGCATTCAGCTCAATAGTAGATTTGCATTTTGCTGAAAACTAGTATGTGCTTACTTGATGTAAACATTATTTTACTTACCATATGATTTACAGTAGTATGCAACCAATTTTATCAGTGTGCTACAAATTTTCCAGGAGTTGCTTTCAGTAACTCACCTTTTGTACGGAATGGAACATTAGTTTCTACAGAACTAAACAAAGATATTGGCTGTTCCACTCTAAATGTTGTGAGGTAGGTTCCTGAATTCAGCTTGCATTTGAGTATTCCATGGCTCTGAAAGTCTGCATGCAATATCTATACAGTTCCAGCTCACCCTTACTTATGTGCATATCCTTAACTAAAAATACATAGAATAGAAAGTAATGCATTCAGCTGAAATTTGATGAAAACTACTCTAACTTGATGTATACATTATTTTACTTACCATATAATTTGGAGTAGTATGCAACTAATTTTCTGTGTGCTACCAATTTTTGACAAGTTACTTCTAGTAACATCACCTTTTGTACGCAATGGAACATTAGCGTTTACAGAAATAAACAAATATACTGGCTGTTCCACTCTAAATGTTGTGAGGTAGGTTCCTGAATTCACCTTGCCTTTGACAATTCCATTGCTCTGAGTAGAAAACATGCAATATCTATACAGTTCCAGCTGATCCTGAGTAGTTGTGTACACATCCATATCTCAAAATGCATAGTAAAAAAAAGTCATGTCTTCAGCTCAGTAGTACTGTGAGCTAACGATGTAAACATTATTTTACTTACCATGTGATTTAGTGTAGTATGCAACCAATTTTATCAGTGTGCTACCAATATTCCAGGAGTTACTTTCAGTAGCTCACCTTTTGTACGCAATGGAACATTAGCGTTTACAGAACTAAACAAGGATATTGGATGTTCCACTCTAAATGTTGTGAGGTAGGTTCCTGAATTCAGCTTGCATTTGAATATTCCATGGCTCTGAGCAGTATTCATGCAATATCTATACCGTTCCAGCTCACCCTGAGTAGTGATGCACACATCCTTAACTCAAACTGCATAGAATATGCATTCAGCTCAATAGTAGATTTGCATTTTGCTGAAAACTAGTATGTGCTTACTTGATGTAAACAGTATTTTACTTACCATATGATTTACAGTAGTATGCAACCAATTTTATCAGTGTGCTATAAATTTTCCAGGAGTTCCTTTCAGTAACTCACCTTTTTTACGGAATGGAACATTAGTTTTTACAGAACTAAACAAAGATATTGGCTGTTCCACTCTAAATATTATGAGGGAGGTTCCTGAATTCAGCTTGCATTTGAGTATTCCATGTCTCTGAAAGTGTGCATGCAATATTTATACAGTTCCAGCTCACCCTTACTTATGTGCATATCCTTAACTAAAAATACATAGAATAGAAAGTAATGCATTCAGCTCAAATTTGAAGAAAACTACTATCTAACTTGATGTATACATTATTTTACTCACCATAGAATTTAGAGTAGTATGCAATTAATTTTATGTGTGCTACCAATTTTGGACAAGTTACTTCCAGTAACATCACCTTTTGTACACAATGGAACATTAGCGTTTACAGAAATAAACAAATATACTGGCTGTTCCACTCTAAATGTTGTGGGGTAGGTTCCTGAATTCAGCTTGCATTTGAGTATTCCACGGCTCTGAGTAGAAGAAATGCAATATCTATACAGTTCCATCTCACCCTGACTGGTTATGTACACATCCATATCTCAAAATGCATAGTAAAAAAAGTCATGTCTTCAGCTCAGTAGTGTATATTTGAATTTTGCTGAAAACTACTGTGAGCTAACGATGTAAACATTATTTTACTTACCATATGATTTAGTGTAGTATGCAACCAATTTTATCAGTGTGCTACCAATATTCCAGGAGTTACTTTCAGTAGCTCACCTTTTGTACGCAATGGAACATTAGCGTTTCCAGAACGAAATAACGATATTGGCTGTTCCACTCTAAATGTTGTGAGGTAGGTTCCTGAATTCAGCTTGCATTTGAATATTCCATGGCTCTGAGCAGTATTCATGCAATATCTATACCGTTCCAGCTCACCCTGAGTAGTGATGCACACATCCTTAACTCAAAATGCACAGAATAGAAGGTAATGCATTCAGCTCAATCGAGTGTAGATTGAAATTTTGCTGAAAACTACTATGTGCTAACTTGATGTAAACCTTATTATTTTACTTACCAGACGATTAGAGTAGCATGCAGCCAATTTTATCAGTGTGCTACAAATTTTCCAGGAGTTGCTTTCAGTAACTCACCTTTTGTACGCAATGGAACATTATCGTTTACAGAACTAAACAAGGATATTGGATGTTCCACTCTAAATGTTGTGAGGTAGGTTCCTGAATTCAGCTTGCATTTGAGTATTCCACGGCTCTGAGTAGAAGAAATGCAATATCTATACAGTTCCAGCTCACTCTTACTTATGTGCATATCCTTAACTAAAAACACATAGAATAGAAAGTAATGCATTCAGCTGAAATTTGATGAAAACTACTATCTAACTTGATGTATACATTATTTTACTCACCATATAATTTAGAGTAGTATGCAACTAATTTTATGTGTGCTACCAATTTTGGACAAGTTACTTCCAGTAACATCACCTTTTGTACACAATGGAACATTAGCGTTTACAGAAATAAACAAATATACTGGCTGTTCCACTCTAAATGTTGTGGGGTAGGTTCCTGAATTCAGCTTGCATTTGAGTATTCCACGGCTCTGAGTAGAAGAAATGCAATATCTATACAGTTCCAGCTCACTCTTACTTATGTGCATATCCTTAACTAAAAACACATAGAATAGAAAGTAATGCATTCAGCTGAAATTTGATGAAAACTACTATCTAACTTGATGTATACATTATTTTACTCACCATATAATTTAGAGTAGTATGCAACTAATTTTATGTGTGCTACCAATTTTGGACAAGTTACTTCCAGTAACATCACCTTTTGTACACAATGGAACATTAGCGTTTACAGAAATAAACAAATATACTGGCTGTTCCACTCTAAATGTTGTGGGGTAGGTTCCTGAATTCAGCTTGCATTTGAGTATTCCACGGCTCTGAGTAGAAGAAATGCAATATCTATACAGTTCCATCTCACTCTGACTGGTTATGTACACATGAATATCTCAAAATGCATAGAATATGCATTCAGCTCAATAGTAGATTTGCATTTTGCTGAAAACTTGTATGTGCTTACTTGATGTAAACATTATTTTACTTACCATATGATTTACAGTAGTATGCAACCAATTTTATCAGTGTGCTACAAATTTTCCAGGAGTTGCTTTCAGTAACTCACCTTTTTTACGGAATGGAACATTAGTTTTTACAGAACTAAACAAAGATATTGGCTGTTCCTCTCAAAATATTTTGAGGGAGGTTCCTGAATTCAGCTTGCATTTGAGTATTCCACGGCTCTGAGTAGAAGAAATGCAATATCTATACAGTTCCATCTCACCCTGACTGGTTATGTACACATCCATATCTCAAAATGCATAGAATATGCATTCAGCTCAATAGTAGATTTGCATTTACCTGAAAACTAGTATGTGCTTACTTGATGTAAACATTATTTTACTTACCATATGATTTAGTGTAGTATGCAACCAATTTTATCAGTGTGCTACCAATATTCCAGGAGTTACTTTCAGTAGCTCACCTTTTGTACGCAATGGAACATTAGCGTTTCCAGAACGAAATAACGATATTGGCTGTTCCACTCTAAATGTTGTGAGGTAGGTTCCTGAATTCAGCTTGCATTTGAATATTCCATGGCTCTGAGCAGTATTCATGCAATATCTATACCGTTCCAGCTCACCCTGAGTAGTGATGCACACATCCTTAACTCAAAATGCACAGAATAGAAGGTAATGCATTCAGCTCAATCGAGTGTAGATTGAAATTTTGCTGAAAACTACTATGTGCTAACTTGATGTAAACCTTATTATTTTACTTACCAGACGATTAGAGTAGCATGCAGCCAATTTTATCAGTGTGCTACAAATTTTCCAGGAGTTGCTTTCAGTAACTCACCTTTTGTACGCAATGGAACATTATCGTTTACAGAACTAAACAAGGATATTGGATGTTCCACTCTAAATGTTGTGAGGTAGGTTCCTGAATTCAGCTTGCATTTGAGTATTCCACGGCTCTGAGTAGAAGAAATGCAATATCTATACAGTTCCAGCTCACTCTTACTTATGTGCATATCCTTAACTAAAAACACATAGAATAGAAAGTAATGCATTCAGCTGAAATTTGATGAAAACTACTATCTAACTTGATGTATACATTATTTTACTCACCATATAATTTAGAGTAGTATGCAACTAATTTTATGTGTGCTACCAATTTTGGACAAGTTACTTCCAGTAACATCACCTTTTGTACACAATGGAACATTAGCGTTTACAGAAGTAAACAAATATACTGGCTGTTCCACTCTAAATGTTGTGAGGTAGGTTCCTGAATTCACCTTGCCTTTGACAATTCCATTGCTCTGAGTAGAAAACATGCAATATCTATACAGTTCCAGCTGATCCTGAGTAGTTGTGTACACATCCATATCTCAAAATGCATAGTAAAAAAAAGTCATGTCTTCAGCTCAGTAGTACTGTGAGCTAACGATGTAAACATTATTTTACTTACCATGTGATTTAGTGTAGTATGCAACCAATTTTATCAGTGTGCTACCAATATTCCAGGAGTTACTTTCAGTAGCTCACCTTTTGTACGCAATGGAACATTAGCGTTTACAGAACTAAACAAGGATATTGGATGTTCCACTCTAAATGTTGTGAGGTAGGTTCCTGAATTCAGCTTGCATTTGAATATTCCATGGCTCTGAGCAGTATTCATGCAATATCTATACCGTTCCAGCTCACCCTGAGTAGTGATGCACACATCCTTAACTCAAACTGCATAGAATATGCATTCAGCTCAATAGTAGATTTGCATTTTGCTGAAAACTAGTATGTGCTTACTTGATGTAAACAGTATTTTACTTACCATATGATTTACAGTAGTATGCAACCAATTTTATCAGTGTGCTATAAATTTTCCAGGAGTTCCTTTCAGTAACTCACCTTTTTTACGGAATGGAACATTAGTTTTTACAGAACTAAACAAAGATATTGGCTGTTCCACTCAAAATATTATGAGGGAGGTTCCTGAATTCAGCTTGCATTTGAGTATTCCATGTCTCTGAAAGTGTGCATGCAATATTTATACAGTTCCAGCTCACCCTTACTTATGTGCATATCCTTAACTAAAAATACATAGAATAGAAAGTAATGCATTCAGCTCAAATTTGAAGAAAACTACTATCTAACTTGATGTATACATTATTTTACTCACCATAGAATTTAGAGTAGTATGCAATTAATTTTATGTGTGCTACCAATTTTGGACAAGTTACTTCCAGTAACATCACCTTTTGTACACAATGGAACATTAGCGTTTACAGAAATAAACAAATATACTGGCTGTTCCACTCTAAATGTTGTGGGGTAGGTTCCTGAATTCAGCTTGCATTTGAGTATTCCACGGCTCTGAGTAGAAGAAATGCAATATCTATACAGTTCCATCTCACCCTGACTGGTTATGTACACATCCATATCTCAAAATGCATAGTAAAAAAAGTCATGTCTTCAGCTCAGTAGTGTATATTTGAATTTTGCTGAAAACTACTGTGAGCTAACGATGTAAACATTATTTTACTTACCATATGATTTAGTGTAGTATGCAACCAATTTTATCAGTGTGCTACCAATATTCCAGGAGTTACTTTCAGTAGCTCACCTTTTGTACGCAATGGAACATTAGCGTTTCCAGAACGAAATAACGATATTGGCTGTTCCACTCTAAATGTTGTGAGGTAGGTTCCTGAATTCAGCTTGCATTTGAATATTCCATGGCTCTGAGCAGTATTCATGCAATATCTATACCGTTCCAGCTCACTCTTACTTATGTGCATATCCTTAACTAAAAACACATAGAATAGAAAGTAATGCATTCAGCTGAAATTTGATGAAAACTACTATCTAACTTGATGTATACATTATTTTACTCACCATATAATTTAGAGTAGTATGCAACTAATTTTATGTGTGCTACCAATTTTGGACAAGTTACTTCCAGTAACATCACCTTTTGTACACAATGGAACATTAGCGTTTACAGAAATAAACAAATATACTGGCTGTTCCACTCTAAATGTTGTGGGGTAGGTTCCTGAATTCAGCTTGCATTTGAGTATTCCACGGCTCTGAGTAGAAGAAATGCAATATCTATACAGTTCCATCTCACTCTGACTGGTTATGTACACATGAATATCTCAAAATGCATAGAATATGCATTCAGCTCAATAGTAGATTTGCATTTTGCTGAAAACTTGTATGTGCTTACTTGATGTAAACATTATTTTACTTACCATATGATTTACAGTAGTATGCAACCAATTTTATCAGTGTGCTACAAATTTTCCAGGAGTTGCTTTCAGTAACTCACCTTTTTTACGGAATGGAACATTAGTTTTTACAGAACTAAACAAAGATATTGGCTGTTCCTCTCAAAATATTTTGAGGGAGGTTCCTGAATTCAGCTTGCATTTGAGTATTCCACGGCTCTGAGTAGAAGAAATGCAATATCTATACAGTTCCATCTCACCCTGACTGGTTATGTACACATCCATATCTCAAAATGCATAGAATATGCATTCAGCTCAATAGTAGATTTGCATTTACCTGAAAACTAGTATGTGCTTACTTGATGTAAACATTATTTTACTTACCATATGATTTAGTGTAGTATGCAACCAATTTTATCAGTGTGCTACCAATATTCCAGGAGTTACTTTCAGTAGCTCACCTTTTGTACGCAATGGAACATTTGCGTTTCCAGAACGAAATAACGATATTGGCTGTTCCACTCTAAATGTTGTGAGGTAGGTTCCTGAATTCAGCTTGCATTTGAATATTCCATGGCTCTGAGCAGTATTCATGCAATATCTATACCGTTCCAGCTCACCCTGAGTAGTGATGCACACATCCTTAACTCAAAATGCACAGAATAGAAGGTAATGCATTCAGCTCAATCGAGTGTAGATTGAAATTTTGCTGAAAACTACTATGTGCTAACTTGATGTAAACCTTATTATTTTACTTACCAGACGATTAGAGTAGCATGCAGCCAATTTTATCAGTGTGCTACAAATTTTCCAGGAGTTGCTTTCAGTAACTCACCTTTTGTACGCAATGGAACATTATCGTTTACAGAACTAAACAAGGATATTGGATGTTCCACTCTAAATGTTGTGAGGTAGGTTCCTGAATTCAGCTTGCATTTGAGTATTCCACGGCTCTGAGTAGAAGAAATGCAATATCTATACAGTTCCAGCTCACTCTTACTTATGTGCATATCCTTAACTAAAAACACATAGAATAGAAAGTAATGCATTCAGCTGAAATTTGATGAAAACTACTATCTAACTTGATGTATACATTATTTTACTCACCATATAATTTAGAGTAGTATGCAACTAATTTTATGTGTGCTACCTTTTTTGGACAAGTTACTTCCAGTAACATCACCTTTTGTACACAATGGAACATTAGCGTTTACAGAAATAAACAAATATACTGGCTGTTCCACTCTAAATGTTGTGGGGTAGGTTCCTGAATTCAGCTTGCATTTGAGTATTCCACGGCTCTGAGTAGAAGAAATGCAATATCTATACAGTTCCATCTCACCCTGACTGGTTATGTACACATCCATATCTCAAAATGCATAGAATATGCATTCAGCTCAATAGTAGATTTGCATTTACCTGAAAACTAGTTTGTGCTTACTTGATGTAAACATTATTTTACTTACCATATGATTTACAGTAGTATGCAACCAATTTTATCAGTGTGCTACAAATCTTCCAGGAGTTGCTTTCAGTAACTCACCTTTTGTACGGAATGGAACATTAGTTTCTACAGAACTAAACAAAGATATTGGCTGTTCCACTCTAAATATTATGAGGGAGGTTCCTGAATTCAGCTTGCATTTGAGTATTCCATGTCTCTGAAAGTCTGCATGCAATATCTATACAGTTCCAGCTCACCCTTACTTATGTGCATATCCTTAACTAAAAATACATAGAATAGAAAGTAATGCATTCAGCTGAAATTTGATGAAAACTACTATCTAACTTGATGTATACATTATTTTACTCACCATAGAATTTAGTATGCAACTAATTTTATGTGTGCTACCAATTTTGGACAAGTTACTTCCAGTAACATCACCTTTTGTACACAATGGAACATTAGCGTTTCCAGAACGAAATAACGATATTGGCTGTTCCACTCTAAATGTTGTGGGGTAGGTTCCTGAATTCAGCTTGCATTTGAGTATTCCACGGCTCTGAGTAGAAGAAATGCAATATCTATACAGTTCCATCTCACCCTGACTGGTTATGTACACATCCATATCTCAAAATGCATAGTAAAAAAAGTCATGTCTTCAGCTCAGTAGTGTATATTTGAATTTTGCTGAAAACTACTGTGAGCTAACGATGTAAACATTATTTTACTTACCATATGATTTAGTGTAGTATGCAACCAATTTTATCAGTGTGCTACAAATTTTCCAGGAGTTGCTTTCAGTAACTCACCTTTTGTACGCAATGGAACATTATCGTTTACAGAACTAAACAAGGATATTGGATGTTCCACTCTAAATGTTGTGAGGTAGGTTCCTGAATTCAGCTTGCATTTGAGTATTCCACGGCTCTGAGTAGAAGAAATGCAATATCTATACAGTTCCAGCTCACTCTTACTTATGTGCATATCCTTAACTAAAAACACATAGAATAGAAAGTAATGCATTCAGCTGAAATTTGATGAAAACTACTATCTAACTTGATGTATACATTATTTTACTCACCATATAATTTAGAGTAGTATGCAACTAATTTTATGTGTGCTACCAATTTTGGACAAGTTACTTCCAGTAACATCACCTTTTGTACACAATGGAACATTAGCGTTTACAGAAATAAACAAATATACTGGCTGTTCCACTCTAAATGTTGTGGGGTAGGTTCCTGAATTCAGCTTGCATTTGAGTATTCCACGGCTCTGAGTAGACGAAATGCAATATCTATACAGTTCCATCTCACCCTGACTGGTTATGTACACATGGATATCTCAAAATGCATAGAATATGCATTCAGCTCAATAGTAGATTTGCATTTACCTGAAAACTAGTATGTGCTTACTTGATGTAAACATTATTTTACTTACCATATGATTTACAGTAGTATGCAACCAATTTTATCAGTGTGCTACAAATTTTCCAGGAGTTGCTTTCAGTAACTCACCTTTTGTACGGAATGGAACATTAGTTTCTACAGAACTAAACAAAGATATTGGCTGTTCCACTCTAAATATTATGAGGGAGGTTCCTGAATTCAGCTTGCATTTGAGTATTCCATGTCTCTGAAAGTCTGCATGCAATATCTATACAGTTCCAGCTCACCCTTACTTATGTGCATATCCTTAACTAAAAATACATAGAATAGAAAGTAATGCATTCAGCTGAAATTTGATGAAAACTACTATCTAACTTGATGTATACATTATTTTACTTACCATATAATTTGGAGTAGTATGCAACCAATTTTATCAGTGTGCTACCAATATTCCAGGAGTTACTTTCAGTAGCTTACCTTTTGTACGCAATGGAACATTAGCGTTTCCAGAACGAAATAACGATATTGGCTGTTCCACTCTAAATGTTGTGAGGTAGGTTCCTGAATTCAGCTTGCATTTGAATATTCCATGGCTCTGAGCAGTATTCATGCAATATCTATACCGTTCCAGCTCACCCTGAGTAGTGATGCACACATCCTTAACTCAAAATGCACAGAATAGAAGGTAATGCATTCAGCTCAATCGAGTGTAGATTGAAATTTTGCTGAAAACTACTATGTGCTAACTTGATGTAAACCTTATTATTTTACTTACCAGACGATTAGAGTAGCATGTAGCCAATTTTATCAGTGTGCTACAAATTTTCCAGGAGTTGCTTTCAGTAACTCACCTTTTGTACGCAATGGAACATTATCGTTTACAGAACTAAACAAGGATATTGGATGTTCCACTATAAATGTTGTGAGGTAGGTTCCTGAATTCAGCTTGCATTTGAGTATTCCACGGCTCTGAGTAGAAGAAATGCAATATCTATACAGTTCCAGCTCACCCTTACTTATGTGCATATCCTTAACTAAAAACACATAGAATAGAAAGTAATGCATTCAGCTGAAATTTGATGAAAACTACTATCTAACTTGATGTATACTTTATTTTACTCACCATATAATTTAGAGTAGTATGCAACTAATTTTATGTGTGCTACCAATTTTGGACAAGTTACTTCCAGTAACATCACCTTTTGTACACAATGGAACATTAGCGTTTACAGAAATAAACAAATATACTGGCTGTTCCACTCTAAATGTTGTGGGGTAGGTTCCTGAATTCAGCTTGCATTTGAGTATTCCACGGCTCTGAGTAGAAGAAATGCAATATCTATACAGTTCCATCTCACCCTGACTGGTTATGTACACATCCATATCTCAAAATGCATAGAATATGCATTCAGCTCAATAGTAGATTTGCATTTTGCTGAAAACTAGTATGTGCTTACTTGATGTAAACATTATTTTACTTACCATATGATTTACAGTAGTATGCAACCAATTTTATCAGTGTGCTACAAATTTTCCAGGAGTTGCTTTCAGTAACTCACCTTTTGTACGGAATGGAACATTAGTTTCTACAGAACTAAACAAAGATATTGGCTGTTCCACTCTAAATGTTGTGAGGTAGGTTCCTGAATTCAGCTTGCATTTGAGTATTCCATGGCTCTGAAAGTCTGCATGCAATATCTATACAGTTCCAGCTCACCCTTACTTATGTGCATATCCTTAACTAAAAATACATAGAATAGAAAGTAATGCATTCAGCTGAAATTTGATGAAAACTACTCTAACTTGATGTATACATTATTTTACTTACCATATAATTTGGAGTAGTATGCAACTAATTTTCTGTGTGCTACCAATTTTTGACAAGTTACTTCTAGTAACATCACCTTTTGTACGCAATGGAACATTAGCGTTTACAGAAATAAACAAATATACTGGCTGTTCCACTCTAAATGTTGTGAGGTAGGTTCCTGAATTCACCTTGCCTTTGACAATTCCATTGCTCTGAGTAGAAAACATGCAATATCTATACAGTTCCAGCTGATCCTGAGTAGTTGTGTACACATCCATATCTCAAAATGCATAGTAAAAAAAAGTCATGTCTTCAGCTCAGTAGTACTGTGAGCTAACGATGTAAACATTATTTTACTTACCATGTGATTTAGTGTAGTATGCAACCAATTTTATCAGTGTGCTACCAATATTCCAGGAGTTACTTTCAGTAGCTCACCTTTTGTACGCAATGGAACATTAGCGTTTACAGAACTAAACAAGGATATTGGATGTTCCACTCTAAATGTTGTGAGGTAGGTTCCTGAATTCAGCTTGCATTTGAATATTCCATGGCTCTGAGCAGTATTCATGCAATATCTATACCGTTCCAGCTCACCCTGAGTAGTGATGCACACATCCTTAACTCAAACTGCATAGAATATGCATTCAGCTCAATAGTAGATTTGCATTTTGCTGAAAACTAGTATGTGCTTACTTGATGTAAACAGTATTTTACTTACCATATGATTTACAGTAGTATGCAACCAATTTTATCAGTGTGCTATAAATTTTCCAGGAGTTCCTTTCAGTAACTCACCTTTTTTACGGAATGGAACATTAGTTTTTACAGAACTAAACAAAGATATTGGCTGTTCCACTCAAAATATTATGAGGAAGGTTCCTGAATTCAGCTTGCATTTGAGTATTCCATGTCTCTGAAAGTGTGCATGCAATATTTATACAGTTCCAGCTCACCCTTACTTATGTGCATATCCTTAACTAAAAATACATAGAATAGAAAGTAATGCATTCAGCTCAAATTTGAAGAAAACTACTATCTAACTTGATGTATACATTATTTTACTCACCATAGAATTTAGAGTAGTATGCAATTAATTTTATGTGTGCTACCAATTTTGGACAAGTTACTTCCAGTAACATCACCTTTTGTACACAATGGAACATTAGCGTTTACAGAAATAAACAAATATACTGGCTGTTCCACTCTAAATGTTGTGGGGTAGGTTCCTGAATTCAGCTTGCATTTGAGTATTCCACGGCTCTGAGTAGAAGAAATGCAATATCTATACAGTTCCATCTCACCCTGACTGGTTATGTACACATCCATATCTCAAAATGCATAGTAAAAAAAGTCATGTCTTCAGCTCAGTAGTGTATATTTGAATTTTGCTGAAAACTACTGTGAGCTAACGATGTAAACATTATTTTACTTACCATATGATTTAGTGTAGTATGCAACCAATTTTATCAGTGTGCTACCAATATTCCAGGAGTTACTTTCAGTAGCTCACCTTTTGTACGCAATGGAACATTAGCGTTTCCAGAACGAAATAACGATATTGGCTGTTCCACTCTAAATGTTGTGAGGTAGGTTCCTGAATTCAGCTTGCATTTGAATATTCCATGGCTCTGAGCAGTATTCATGCAATATCTATACCGTTCCAGCTCACCCTGAGTAGTGATGCACACATCCTTAACTCAAAATGCACAGAATAGAAGGTAATGCATTCAGCTCAATCGAGTGTAGATTGAAATTTTGCTGAAAACTACTATGTGCTAACTTGATGTAAACCTTATTATTTTACTTACCAGACGATTAGAGTAGCATGCAGCCAATTTTATCAGTGTGCTACAAATTTTCCAGGAGTTGCTTTCAGTAACTCACCTTTTGTACGCAATGGAACATTATCGTTTACAGAACTAAACAAGGATATTGGATGTTCCACTCTAAATGTTGTGAGGTAGGTTCCTGAATTCAGCTTGCATTTGAGTATTCCACGGCTCTGAGTAGAAGAAATGCAATATCTATACAGTTCCAGCTCACTCTTACTTATGTGCATATCCTTAACTAAAAACACATAGAATAGAAAGTAATGCATTCAGCTGAAATTTGATGAAAACTACTATCTAACTTGATGTATACATTATTTTACTCACCATATAATTTAGAGTAGTATGCAACTAATTTTATGTGTGCTACCAATTTTGGACAAGTTACTTCCAGTAACATCACCTTTTGTACACAATGGAACATTAGCGTTTACAGAAATAAACAAATATACTGGCTGTTCCACTCTAAATGTTGTGGGGTAGGTTCCTGAATTCAGCTTGCATTTGAGTATTCCACGGCTCTGAGTAGAAGAAATGCAATATCTATACAGTTCCAGCTCACTCTTACTTATGTGCATATCCTTAACTAAAAACACATAGAATAGAAAGTAATGCATTCAGCTGAAATTTGATGAAAACTACTATCTAACTTGATGTATACATTATTTTACTCACCATATAATTTAGAGTAGTATGCAACTAATTTTATGTGTGCTACCAATTTTGGACAAGTTACTTCCAGTAACATCACCTTTTGTACACAATGGAACATTAGCGTTTACAGAAATAAACAAATATACTGGCTGTTCCACTCTAAATGTTGTGGGGTAGGTTCCTGAATTCAGCTTGCATTTGAGTATTCCACGGCTCTGAGTAGAAGAAATGCAATATCTATACAGTTCCATCTCACTCTGACTGGTTATGTACACATGAATATCTCAAAATGCATAGAATATGCATTCAGCTCAATAGTAGATTTGCATTTTGCTGAAAACTTGTATGTGCTTACTTGATGTAAACATTATTTTACTTACCATATGATTTACAGTAGTATGCAACCAATTTTATCAGTGTGCTACAAATTTTCCAGGAGTTGCTTTCAGTAACTCACCTTTTTTACGGAATGGAACATTAGTTTTTACAGAACTAAACAAAGATATTGGCTGTTCCTCTCAAAATATTTTGAGGGAGGTTCCTGAATTCAGCTTGCATTTGAGTATTCCACGGCTCTGAGTAGAAGAAATGCAATATCTATACAGTTCCATCTCACCCTGACTGGTTATGTACACATCCATATCTCAAAATGCATAGAATATGCATTCAGCTCAATAGTAGATTTGCATTTACCTGAAAACTAGTATGTGCTTACTTGATGTAAACATTATTTTACTTACCATATGATTTAGTGTAGTATGCAACCAATTTTATCAGTGTGCTACCAATATTCCAGGAGTTACTTTCAGTAGCTCACCTTTTGTACGCAATGGAACATTAGCGTTTCCAGAACGAAATAACGATATTGGCTGTTCCACTCTAAATGTTGTGAGGTAGGTTCCTGAATTCAGCTTGCATTTGAATATTCCATGGCTCTGAGCAGTATTCATGCAATATCTATACCGTTCCAGCTCACCCTGAGTAGTGATGCACACATCCTTAACTCAAAATGCACAGAATAGAAGGTAATGCATTCAGCTCAATCGAGTGTAGATTGAAATTTTGCTGAAAACTACTATGTGCTAACTTGATGTAAACCTTATTATTTTACTTACCAGACGATTAGAGTAGCATGCAGCCAATTTTATCAGTGTGCTACAAATTTTCCAGGAGTTGCTTTCAGTAACTCACCTTTTGTACGCAATGGAACATTATCGTTTACAGAACTAAACAAGGATATTGGATGTTCCACTCTAAATGTTGTGAGGTAGGTTCCTGAATTCAGCTTGCATTTGAGTATTCCACGGCTCTGAGTAGAAGAAATGCAATATCTATACAGTTCCAGCTCACTCTTACTTATGTGCATATCCTTAACTAAAAACACATAGAATAGAAAGTAATGCATTCAGCTGAAATTTGATGAAAACTACTATCTAACTTGATGTATACATTATTTTACTCACCATATAATTTAGAGTAGTATGCAACTAATTTTATGTGTGCTACCAATTTTGGACAAGTTACTTCCAGTAACATCACCTTTTGTACACAATGGAACATTAGCGTTTACAGAAGTAAACAAATATACTGGCTGTTCCACTCTAAATGTTGTGAGGTAGGTTCCTGAATTCACCTTGCCTTTGACAATTCCATTGCTCTGAGTAGAAAACATGCAATATCTATACAGTTCCAGCTGATCCTGAGTAGTTGTGTACACATCCATATCTCAAAATGCATAGTAAAAAAAAGTCATGTCTTCAGCTCAGTAGTACTGTGAGCTAACGATGTAAACATTATTTTACTTACCATGTGATTTAGTGTAGTATGCAACCAATTTTATCAGTGTGCTACCAATATTCCAGGAGTTACTTTCAGTAGCTCACCTTTTGTACGCAATGGAACATTAGCGTTTACAGAACTAAACAAGGATATTGGATGTTCCACTCTAAATGTTGTGAGGTAGGTTCCTGAATTCAGCTTGCATTTGAATATTCCATGGCTCTGAGCAGTATTCATGCAATATCTATACCGTTCCAGCTCACCCTGAGTAGTGATGCACACATCCTTAACTCAAACTGCATAGAATATGCATTCAGCTCAATAGTAGATTTGCATTTTGCTGAAAACTAGTATGTGCTTACTTGATGTAAACAGTATTTTACTTACCATATGATTTACAGTAGTATGCAACCAATTTTATCAGTGTGCTATAAATTTTCCAGGAGTTCCTTTCAGTAACTCACCTTTTTTACGGAATGGAACATTAGTTTTTACAGAACTAAACAAAGATATTGGCTGTTCCACTCAAAATATTATGAGGGAGGTTCCTGAATTCAGCTTGCATTTGAGTATTCCATGTCTCTGAAAGTGTGCATGCAATATTTATACAGTTCCAGCTCACCCTTACTTATGTGCATATCCTTAACTAAAAATACATAGAATAGAAAGTAATGCATTCAGCTCAAATTTGAAGAAAACTACTATCTAACTTGATGTATACATTATTTTACTCACCATAGAATTTAGAGTAGTATGCAATTAATTTTATGTGTGCTACCAATTTTGGACAAGTTACTTCCAGTAACATCACCTTTTGTACACAATGGAACATTAGCGTTTACAGAAATAAACAAATATACTGGCTGTTCCACTCTAAATGTTGTGGGGTAGGTTCCTGAATTCAGCTTGCATTTGAGTATTCCACGGCTCTGAGTAGAAGAAATGCAATATCTATACAGTTCCATCTCACCCTGACTGGTTATGTACACATCCATATCTCAAAATGCATAGTAAAAAAAGTCATGTCTTCAGCTCAGTAGTGTATATTTGAATTTTGCTGAAAACTACTGTGAGCTAACGATGTAAACATTATTTTACTTACCATATGATTTAGTGTAGTATGCAACCAATTTTATCAGTGTGCTACCAATATTCCAGGAGTTACTTTCAGTAGCTCACCTTTTGTACGCAATGGAACATTAGCGTTTCCAGAACGAAATAACGATATTGGCTGTTCCACTCTAAATGTTGTGAGGTAGGTTCCTGAATTCAGCTTGCATTTGAATATTCCATGGCTCTGAGCAGTATTCATGCAATATCTATACCGTTCCAGCTCACTCTTACTTATGTGCATATCCTTAACTAAAAACACATAGAATAGAAAGTAATGCATTCAGCTGAAATTTGATGAAAACTACTATCTAACTTGATGTATACATTATTTTACTCACCATATAATTTAGAGTAGTATGCAACTAATTTTATGTGTGCTACCAATTTTGGACAAGTTACTTCCAGTAACATCACCTTTTGTACACAATGGAACATTAGCGTTTACAGAAATAAACAAATATACTGGCTGTTCCACTCTAAATGTTGTGGGGTAGGTTCCTGAATTCAGCTTGCATTTGAGTATTCCACGGCTCTGAGTAGAAGAAATGCAATATCTATACAGTTCCATCTCACTCTGACTGGTTATGTACACATGAATATCTCAAAATGCATAGAATATGCATTCAGCTCAATAGTAGATTTGCATTTTGCTGAAAACTTGTATGTGCTTACTTGATGTAAACATTATTTTACTTACCATATGATTTACAGTAGTATGCAACCAATTTTATCAGTGTGCTACAAATTTTCCAGGAGTTGCTTTCAGTAACTCACCTTTTTTACGGAATGGAACATTAGTTTTTACAGAACTAAACAAAGATATTGGCTGTTCCTCTCAAAATATTTTGAGGGAGGTTCCTGAATTCAGCTTGCATTTGAGTATTCCACGGCTCTGAGTAGAAGAAATGCAATATCTATACAGTTCCATCTCACCCTGACTGGTTATGTACACATCCATATCTCAAAATGCATAGAATATGCATTCAGCTCAATAGTAGATTTGCATTTACCTGAAAACTAGTATGTGCTTACTTGATGTAAACATTATTTTACTTACCATATGATTTAGTGTAGTATGCAACCAATTTTATCAGTGTGCTACCAATATTCCAGGAGTTACTTTCAGTAGCTCACCTTTTGTACGCAATGGAACATTAGCGTTTCCAGAACGAAATAACGATATTGGCTGTTCCACTCTAAATGTTGTGAGGTAGGTTCCTGAATTCAGCTTGCATTTGAATATTCCATGGCTCTGAGCAGTATTCATGCAATATCTATACCGTTCCAGCTCACCCTGAGTAGTGATGCACACATCCTTAACTCAAAATGCACAGAATAGAAGGTAATGCATTCAGCTCAATCGAGTGTAGATTGAAATTTTGCTGAAAACTACTATGTGCTAACTTGATGTAAACCTTATTATTTTACTTACCAGACGATTAGAGTAGCATGCAGCCAATTTTATCAGTGTGCTACAAATTTTCCAGGAGTTGCTTTCAGTAACTCACCTTTTGTACGCAATGGAACATTATCGTTTACAGAACTAAACAAGGATATTGGATGTTCCACTCTAAATGTTGTGAGGTAGGTTCCTGAATTCAGCTTGCATTTGAGTATTCCACGGCTCTGAGTAGAAGAAATGCAATATCTATACAGTTCCAGCTCACTCTTACTTATGTGCATATCCTTAACTAAAAACACATAGAATAGAAAGTAATGCATTCAGCTGAAATTTGATGAAAACTACTATCTAACTTGATGTATACATTATTTTACTCACCATATAATTTAGAGTAGTATGCAACTAATTTTATGTGTGCTACCAATTTTGGACAAGTTACTTCCAGTAACATCACCTTTTGTACACAATGGAACATTAGCGTTTACAGAAGTAAACAAATATACTGGCTGTTCCACTCTAAATGTTGTGAGGTAGGTTCCTGAATTCACCTTGCCTTTGACAATTCCATTGCTCTGAGTAGAAAACATGCAATATCTATACAGTTCCAGCTGATCCTGAGTAGTTGTGTACACATCCATATCTCAAAATGCATAGTAAAAAAAAGTCATGTCTTCAGCTCAGTAGTACTGTGAGCTAACGATGTAAACATTATTTTACTTACCATGTGATTTAGTGTAGTATGCAACCAATTTTATCAGTGTGCTACCAATATTCCAGGAGTTACTTTCAGTAGCTCACCTTTTGTACGCAATGGAACATTAGCGTTTACAGAACTAAACAAGGATATTGGATGTTCCACTCTAAATGTTGTGAGGTAGGTTCCTGAATTCAGCTTGCATTTGAATATTCCATGGCTCTGAGCAGTATTCATGCAATATCTATACCGTTCCAGCTCACCCTGAGTAGTGATGCACACATCCTTAACTCAAACTGCATAGAATATGCATTCAGCTCAATAGTAGATTTGCATTTTGCTGAAAACTAGTATGTGCTTACTTGATGTAAACAGTATTTTACTTACCATATGATTTACAGTAGTATGCAACCAATTTTATCAGTGTGCTATAAATTTTCCAGGAGTTCCTTTCAGTAACTCACCTTTTTTACGGAATGGAACATTAGTTTTTACAGAACTAAACAAAGATATTGGCTGTTCCACTCAAAATATTATGAGGGAGGTTCCTGAATTCAGCTTGCATTTGAGTATTCCATGTCTCTGAAAGTGTGCATGCAATATTTATACAGTTCCAGCTCACCCTTACTTATGTGCATATCCTTAACTAAAAATACATAGAATAGAAAGTAATGCATTCAGCTCAAATTTGAAGAAAACTACTATCTAACTTGATGTATACATTATTTTACTCACCATAGAATTTAGAGTAGTATGCAATTAATTTTATGTGTGCTACCAATTTTGGACAAGTTACTTCCAGTAACATCACCTTTTGTACACAATGGAACATTAGCGTTTACAGAAATAAACAAATATACTGGCTGTTCCACTCTAAATGTTGTGGGGTAGGTTCCTGAATTCAGCTTGCATTTGAGTATTCCACGGCTCTGAGTAGAAGAAATGCAATATCTATACAGTTCCATCTCACCCTGACTGGTTATGTACACATCCATATCTCAAAATGCATAGTAAAAAAAGTCATGTCTTCAGCTCAGTAGTGTATATTTGAATTTTGCTGAAAACTACTGTGAGCTAACGATGTAAACATTATTTTACTTACCATATGATTTAGTGTAGTATGCAACCAATTTTATCAGTGTGCTACCAATATTCCAGGAGTTACTTTCAGTAGCTCACCTTTTGTACGCAATGGAACATTAGCGTTTCCAGAACGAAATAACGATATTGGCTGTTCCACTCTAAATGTTGTGAGGTAGGTTCCTGAATTCAGCTTGCATTTGAATATTCCATGGCTCTGAGCAGTATTCATGCAATATCTATACCGTTCCAGCTCACCCTGAGTAGTGATGCACACATCCTTAACTCAAAATGCACAGAATAGAAGGTAATGCATTCAGCTCAATCGAGTGTAGATTGAAATTTTGCTGAAAACTACTATGTGCTAACTTGATGTAAACCTTATTATTTTACTTACCAGACGATTAGAGTAGCATGCAGCCAATTTTATCAGTGTGCTACAAATTTTCCAGGAGTTGCTTTCAGTAACTCACCTTTTGTACGCAATGGAACATTATCGTTTACAGAACTAAACAAGGATATTGGATGTTCCACTCTAAATGTTGTGAGGTAGGTTCCTGAATTCAGCTTGCATTTGAGTATTCCACGGCTCTGAGTAGAAGAAATGCAATATCTATACAGTTCCAGCTCACTCTTACTTATGTGCATATCCTTAACTAAAAACACATAGAATAGAAAGTAATGCATTCAGCTGAAATTTGATGAAAACTACTATCTAACTTGATGTATACATTATTTTACTCACCATATAATTTAGAGTAGTATGCAACTAATTTTATGTGTGCTACCAATTTTGGACAAGTTACTTCCAGTAACATCACCTTTTGTACACAATGGAACATTAGCGTTTACAGAAATAAACAAATATACTGGCTGTTCCACTCTAAATGTTGTGGGGTAGGTTCCTGAATTCAGCTTGCATTTGAGTATTCCACGGCTCTGAGTAGAAGAAATGCAATATCTATACAGTTCCATCTCACTCTGACTGGTTATGTACACATGAATATCTCAAAATGCATAGAATATGCATTCAGCTCAATAGTAGATTTGCATTTTGCTGAAAACTTGTATGTGCTTACTTGATGTAAACATTATTTTACTTACCATATGATTTACAGTAGTATGCAACCAATTTTATCAGTGTGCTACAAATTTTCCAGGAGTTGCTTTCAGTAACTCACCTTTTTTACGGAATGGAACATTAGTTTTTACAGAACTAAACAAAGATATTGGCTGTTCCTCTCAAAATATTTTGAGGGAGGTTCCTGAATTCAGCTTGCATTTGAGTATTCCACGGCTCTGAGTAGAAGAAATGCAATATCTATACAGTTCCATCTCACCCTGACTGGTTATGTACACATCCATATCTCAAAATGCATAGAATATGCATTCAGCTCAATAGTAGATTTGCATTTACCTGAAAACTAGTATGTGCTTACTTGATGTAAACATTATTTTACTTACCATATGATTTAGTGTAGTATGCAACCAATTTTATCAGTGTGCTACCAATATTCCAGGAGTTACTTTCAGTAGCTCACCTTTTGTACGCAATGGAACATTAGCGTTTCCAGAACGAAATAACGATATTGGCTGTTCCACTCTAAATGTTGTGAGGTAGGTTCCTGAATTCAGCTTGCATTTGAATATTCCATGGCTCTGAGCAGTATTCATGCAATATCTATACCGTTCCAGCTCACCCTGAGTAGTGATGCACACATCCTTAACTCAAAATGCACAGAATAGAAGGTAATGCATTCAGCTCAATCGAGTGTAGATTGAAATTTTGCTGAAAACTACTATGTGCTAACTTGATGTAAACCTTATTATTTTACTTACCAGACGATTAGAGTAGCATGCAGCCAATTTTATCAGTGTGCTACAAATTTTCCAGGAGTTGCTTTCAGTAACTCACCTTTTGTACGCAATGGAACATTATCGTTTACAGAACTAAACAAGGATATTGGATGTTCCACTCTAAATGTTGTGAGGTAGGTTCCTGAATTCAGATTGCATTTGAGTATTCCACGGCTCTGAGTAGAAGAAATGCAATATCTATACAGTTCCAGCTCACTCTTACTTATGTGCATATCCTTAACTAAAAACACATAGAATAGAAAGTAATGCATTCAGCTGAAATTTGATGAAAACTACTATCTAACTTGATGTATACATTATTTTACTCACCATATAATTTAGAGTAGTATGCAACTAATTTTATGTGTGCTACCAATTTTGGACAAGTTACTTCCAGTAACATCACCTTTTGTACACAATGGAACATTAGCGTTTACAGAAGTAAACAAATATACTGGCTGTTCCACTCTAAATGTTGTGGGGTAGGTTCCTGAATTCAGCTTGCATTTGAGTATTCCACGGCTCTGAGTAGAAGAAATGCAATATCTATACAGTTCCATCTCACCCTGACTGGTTATGTACACATCCATATCTCAAAATGCATAGAATATGCATTCAGCTCAATAGTAGATTTGCATTTACCTGAAAACTAGTATGTGCTTACTTGATGTAAACATTATTTTACTTACCATATGATTTACAGTAGTATGCAACCAATTTTATCAGTGTGCTACAAATTTTCCAGGAGTTGCTTTCAGTAACTCACCTTTTGTACGGAATGGAACATTAGTTTCTACAGAACTAAACAAAGATATTGGCTGTTCCACTCTAAATATTATGAGGGAGGTTCCTGAATTCAGCTTGCATTTGAGTATTCCATGTCTCTGAAAGTCTGCATGCAATATCTATACAGTTCCAGCTCACCCTTACTTATGTGCATATCCTTAACTAAAAATACATAGAATAGAAAGTAATGCATTCAGCTGAAATTTGATGAAAACTACTATCTAACTTGATGTATACATTATTTTACTTACCATATAATTTGGAGTAGTA
Organism: Hemitrygon akajei; assembly: GCF_048418815.1. Lineage (NCBI taxonomy): Eukaryota > Metazoa > Chordata > Chondrichthyes > Myliobatiformes > Dasyatidae > Hemitrygon > Hemitrygon akajei. Next base: position 480,075 of record NC_133146.1, on the reverse strand, counting down.
TGCAACCAATTTTATCAGTGTGCTACCAATATTCCAGGAGTTACTTTCAGTAGCTCACCTTTTGTACGCAATGGAACATTAGCGTTTCCAGAACGAAATAACGATATTGGCTGTTCCACTCTAAATGTTGTGAGGTAGGTTCCTGAATTCAGCTTGCATTTGAATATTCCATGGCTCTGAGCAGTATTCATGCAATATCTATACCGTTCCAGCTCACCCTGAGTAGTGATGCACACATCCTTAACTCAAAATGCACAGAATAGAAGGTAATGCATTCAGCTCAATCGAGTGTAGATTGAAATTTTGCTGAAAACTACTATGTGCTAACTTGATGTAAACCTTATTATTTTACTTACCAGACGATTAGAGTAGCATGCAGCCAATTTTATCAGTGTGCTACAAATTTTCCAGGAGTTGCTTTCAGTAACTCACCTTTTGTACGCAATGGAACATTATCGTTTACAGAACTAAACAAGGATATTGGATGTTCCACTATAAATGTTGTGAGGTAGGTTCCTGAATTCAGCTTGCATTTGAGTATTCCACGGCTCTGAGTAGAAGAAATGCAATATCTATACAGTTCCAGCTCACCCTTACTTATGTGCATATCCTTAACTAAAAACACATAGAATAGAAAGTAATGCATTCAGCTGAAATTTGATGAAAACTACTATCTAACTTGATGTATACATTATTTTACTCACCATATAATTTAGAGTAGTATGCAACTAATTTTATGTGTGCTACCAATTTTGGACAAGTTACTTCCAGTAACATCACCTTTTGTACACAATGGAACATTAGCGTTTACAGAAATAAACAAATATACTGGCTGTTCCACTCTAAATGTTGTGGGGTAGGTTCCTGAATTCAGCTTGCATTTGAGTATTCCACGGCTCTGAGTAGAAGAAATGCAATATCTATACAGTTCCATCTCACCCTGACTGGTTATGTACACATCCATATCTCAAAATGCATAGAATATGCATTCAGCTCAATAGTAGATTTGCATTTTGCTGAAAACTAGTATGTGCTTACTTGATGTAAACATTATTTTACTTACCATATGATTTACAGTAGTATGCAACCAATTTTATCAGTGTGCTACAAATTTTCCAGGAGTTGCTTTCAGTAACTCACCTTTTGTACGGAATGGAACATTAGTTTCTACAGAACTAAACAAAGATATTGGCTGTTCCACTCTAAATGTTGTGAGGTAGGTTCCTGAATTCAGCTTGCATTTGAGTATTCCATGGCTCTGAAAGTCTGCATGCAATATCTATACAGTTCCAGCTCACCCTTACTTATGTGCATATCCTTAACTAAAAATACATAGAATAGAAAGTAATGCATTCAGCTGAAATTTGATGAAAACTACTCTAACTTGATGTATACATTATTTTACTTACCATATAATTTGGAGTAGTATGCAACTAATTTTATGTGTGCTACCAATTTTTGACAAGTTACTTCTAGTAACATCACCTTTTGTACGCAATGGAACATTAGCGTTTACAGAAATAAACAAATATACTGGCTGTTCCACTCTAAATGTTGTGAGGTAGGTTCCTGAATTCACCTTGCCTTTGACAATTCCATTGCTCTGAGTAGAAAACATGCAATATCTATACAGTTCCAGCTGATCCTGAGTAGTTGTGTACACATCCATATCTCAAAATGCATAGTAAAAAAAAGTCATGTCTTCAGCTCAGTAGTACTGTGAGCTAACGATGTAAACATTATTTTACTTACCATGTGATTTAGTGTAGTATGCAACCAATTTTATCAGTGTGCTACCAATATTCCAGGAGTTACTTTCAGTAGCTCACCTTTTGTACGCAATGGAACATTAGCGTTTACAGAACTAAACAAGGATATTGGATGTTCCACTCTAAATGTTGTGAGGTAGGTTCCTGAATTCAGCTTGCATTTGAATATTCCATGGCTCTGAGCAGTATTCATGCAATATCTATACCGTTCCAGCTCACCCTGAGTAGTGATGCACACATCCTTAACTCAAACTGCATAGAATATGCATTCAGCTCAATAGTAGATTTGCATTTTGCTGAAAACTAGTATGTGCTTACTTGATGTAAACAGTATTTTACTTACCATATGATTTACAGTAGTATGCAACCAATTTTATCAGTGTGCTATAAATTTTCCAGGAGTTCCTTTCAGTAACTCACCTTTTTTACGGAATGGAACATTAGTTTTTACAGAACTAAACAAAGATATTGGCTGTTCCACTCAAAATATTATGAGGGAGGTTCCTGAATTCAGCTTGCATTTGAGTATTCCATGTCTCTGAAAGTGTGCATGCAATATTTATACAGTTCCAGCTCACCCTTACTTATGTGCATATCCTTAACTAAAAATACATAGAATAGAAAGTAATGCATTCAGCTCAAATTTGAAGAAAACTACTATCTAACTTGATGTATACATTATTTTACTCACCATAGAATTTAGAGTAGTATGCAATTAATTTTATGTGTGCTACCAATTTTGGACAAGTTACTTCCAGTAACATCACCTTTTGTACACAATGGAACATTAGCGTTTACAGAAATAAACAAATATACTGGCTGTTCCACTCTAAATGTTGTGGGGTAGGTTCCTGAATTCAGCTTGCATTTGAGTATTCCACGGCTCTGAGTAGAAGAAATGCAATATCTATACAGTTCCATCTCACCCTGACTGGTTATGTACACATCCATATCTCAAAATGCATAGTAAAAAAAGTCATGTCTTCAGCTCAGTAGTGTATATTTGAATTTTGCTGAAAACTACTGTGAGCTAACGATGTAAACATTATTTTACTTACCATATGATTTAGTGTAGTATGCAACCAATTTTATCAGTGTGCTACCAATATTCCAGGAGTTACTTTCAGTAGCTCACCTTTTGTACGCAATGGAACATTAGCGTTTCCAGAACGAAATAACGATATTGGCTGTTCCACTCTAAATGTTGTGAGGTAGGTTCCTGAATTCAGCTTGCATTTGAATATTCCATGGCTCTGAGCAGTATTCATGCAATATCTATACCGTTCCAGCTCACCCTGAGTAGTGATGCACACATCCTTAACTCAAAATGCACAGAATAGAAGGTAATGCATTCAGCTCAATCGAGTGTAGATTGAAATTTTGCTGAAAACTACTATGTGCTAACTTGATGTAAACCTTATTATTTTACTTACCAGACGATTAGAGTAGCATGCAGCCAATTTTATCAGTGTGCTACAAATTTTCCAGGAGTTGCTTTCAGTAACTCACCTTTTGTACGCAATGGAACATTATCGTTTACAGAACTAAACAAGGATATTGGATGTTCCACTCTAAATGTTGTGAGGTAGGTTCCTGAATTCAGCTTGCATTTGAGTATTCCACGGCTCTGAGTAGAAGAAATGCAATATCTATACAGTTCCAGCTCACTCTTACTTATGTGCATATCCTTAACTAAAAACACATAGAATAGAAAGTAATGCATTCAGCTGAAATTTGATGAAAACTACTATCTAACTTGATGTATACATTATTTTACTCACCATATAATTTAGAGTAGTATGCAACTAATTTTATGTGTGCTACCAATTTTGGACAAGTTACTTCCAGTAACATCACCTTTTGTACACAATGGAACATTAGCGTTTACAGAAATAAACAAATATACTGGCTGTTCCACTCTAAATGTTGTGGGGTAGGTTCCTGAATTCAGCTTGCATTTGAGTATTCCACGGCTCTGAGTAGAAGAAATGCAATATCTATACAGTTCCATCTCACTCTGACTGGTTATGTACACATGAATATCTCAAAATGCATAGAATATGCATTCAGCTCAATAGTAGATTTGCATTTTGCTGAAAACTTGTATGTGCTTACTTGATGTAAACATTATTTTACTTACCATATGATTTACAGTAGTATGCAACCAATTTTATCAGTGTGCTACAAATTTTCCAGGAGTTGCTTTCAGTAACTCACCTTTTTTACGGAATGGAACATTAGTTTTTACAGAACTAAACAAAGATATTGGCTGTTCCTCTCAAAATATTTTGAGGGAGGTTCCTGAATTCAGCTTGCATTTGAGTATTCCACGGCTCTGAGTAGAAGAAATGCAATATCTATACAGTTCCAGCTCACCCTTACTTATGTGCATATCCTTAACTAAAAATACATAGAATAGAAAGTAATGCATTCAGCTGAAATTTGATGAAAACTACTATCTAACTTGATGTATACATTATTTTACTCACCATAGAATTTAGTATGCAACTAATTTTATGTGTGCTACCAATTTTGGACAAGTTACTTCCAGTAACATCACCTTTTGTACACAATGGAACATTAGCGTTTACAGAAATAAACAAATATACTGGCTGTTCCACTCTAAATGTTGTGGGGTAGGTTCCTGAATTCAGCTTGCATTTGAGTATTCCACGGCTCTGAGTAGAAGAAATGCAATATCTATACAGTTCCATCTCACCCTGACTGGTTATGTACACATCCATATCTCAAAATGCATAGTAAAAAAAGTCATGTCTTCAGCTCAGTAGTGTATATTTGAATTTTGCTGAAAACTACTGTGAGCTAACGATGTAAACATTATTTTACTTACCATATGATTTAGTGTAGTATGCAACCAATTTTATCAGTGTGCTACAAATTTTCCAGGAGTTGCTTTCAGTAACTCACCTTTTGTACGCAATGGAACATTATCGTTTACAGAACTAAACAAGGATATTGGATGTTCCACTCTAAATGTTGTGAGGTAGGTTCCTGAATTCAGCTTGCATTTGAGTATTCCACGGCTCTGAGTAGAAGAAATGCAATATCTATACAGTTCCAGCTCACTCTTACTTATGTGCATATCCTTAACTAAAAACACATAGAATAGAAAGTAATGCATTCAGCTGAAATTTGATGAAAACTACTATCTAACTTGATGTATACATTATTTTACTCACCATATAATTTAGAGTAGTATGCAACTAATTTTATGTGTGCTACCAATTTTGGACAAGTTACTTCCAGTAACATCACCTTTTGTACACAATGGAACATTAGCGTTTACAGAAATAAACAAATATGCTGGCTGTTCCACTCTAAATGTTGTGGGGTAGGTTCCTGAATTCAGCTTGCATTTGAGTATTCCACGGCTCTGAGTAGACGAAATGCAATATCTATACAGTTCCATCTCACCCTGACTGGTTATGTACACATGGATATCTCAAAATGCATAGAATATGCATTCAGCTCAATAGTAGATTTGCATTTACCTGAAAACTAGTATGTGCTTACTTGATGTAAACATTATTTTACTTACCATATGATTTACAGTAGTATGCAACCAATTTTATCAGTGTGCTACAAATTTTCCAGGAGTTGCTTTCAGTAACTCACCTTTTGTACGGAATGGAACATTAGTTTCTACAGAACTAAACAAAGATATTGGCTGTTCCACTCTAAATATTATGAGGGAGGTTCCTGAATTCAGCTTGAATTTGAGTATTCCATGTCTCTGAAAGTCTGCATGCAATATCTATACAGTTCCAGCTCACCCTTACTTATGTGCATATCCATAACTAAAAATACATAGAATAGAAAGTAATGCATTCAGCTGAAATTTGATGAAAACTACTATCTAACTTGATGTATACATTATTTTACTTACCATATAATTTGGAGTAGTATGCAACCAATTTTATCAGTGTGCTACCAATATTCCAGGAGTTACTTTCAGTAGCTTACCTTTTGTACGCAATGGAACATTAGCGTTTCCAGAACGAAATAACGATATTGGCTGTTCCACTCTAAATGTTGTGAGGTAGGTTCCTGAATTCAGCTTGCATTTGAATATTCCATGGCTCTGAGCAGTATTCATGCAATATCTATACCGTTCCAGCTCACCCTGAGTAGTGATGCACACATCCTTAACTCAAAATGCACAGAATAGAAGGTAATGCATTCAGCTCAATCGAGTGTAGATTGAAATTTTGCTGAAAACTACTATGTGCTAACTTGATGTAAACCTTATTATTTTACTTACCAGACGATTAGAGTAGCATGTAGCCAATTTTATCAGTGTGCTACAAATTTTCCAGGAGTTGCTTTCAGTAACTCACCTTTTGTACGCAATGGAACATTATCGTTTACAGAACTAAACAAGGATATTGGATGTTCCACTATAAATGTTGTGAGGTAGGTTCCTGAATTCAGCTTGCATTTGAGTATTCCACGGCTCTGAGTAGAAGAAATGCAATATCTATACAGTTCCAGCTCACCCTTACTTATGTGCATATCCTTAACTAAAAACACATAGAATAGAAAGTAATGCATTCAGCTGAAATTTGATGAAAACTACTATCTAACTTGATGTATACTTTATTTTACTCACCATATAATTTAGAGTAGTATGCAACTAATTTTATGTGTGCTACCAATTTTGGACAAGTTACTTCCAGTAACATCACCTTTTGTACACAATGGAACATTAGCGTTTACAGAAATAAACAAATATACTGGCTGTTCCACTCTAAATGTTGTGGGGTAGGTTCCTGAATTCAGCTTGCATTTGAGTATTCCACGGCTCTGAGTAGAAGAAATGCAATATCTATACAGTTCCATCTCACCCTGACTGGTTATGTACACATCCATATCTCAAAATGCATAGAATATGCATTCAGCTCAATAGTAGATTTGCATTTTGCTGAAAACTAGTATGTGCTTACTTGATGTAAACATTATTTTACTTACCATATGATTTACAGTAGTATGCAACCAATTTTATCAGTGTGCTACAAATTTTCCAGGAGTTGCTTTCAGTAACTCACCTTTTGTACGGAATGGAACATTAGTTTCTACAGAACTAAACAAAGATATTGGCTGTTCCACTCTAAATGTTGTGAGGTAGGTTCCTGAATTCAGCTTGCATTTGAGTATTCCATGGCTCTGAAAGTCTGCATGCAATATCTATACAGTTCCAGCTCACCCTTACTTATGTGCATATCCTTAACTAAAAATACATAGAATAGAAAGTAATGCATTCAGCTGAAATTTGATGAAAACTACTCTAACTTGATGTATACATTATTTTACTTACCATATAATTTGGAGTAGTATGCAACTAATTTTCTGTGTGCTACCAATTTTTGACAAGTTACTTCTAGTAACATCACCTTTTGTACGCAATGGAACATTAGCGTTTACAGAAATAAACAAATATACTGGCTGTTCCACTCTAAATGTTGTGAGGTAGGTTCCTGAATTCACCTTGCCTTTGACAATTCCATTGCTCTGAGTAGAAAACATGCAATATCTATACAGTTCCAGCTGATCCTGAGTAGTTGTGTACACATCCATATCTCAAAATGCATAGTAAAAAAAAGTCATGTCTTCAGCTCAGTAGTACTGTGAGCTAACGATGTAAACATTATTTTACTTACCATGTGATTTAGTGTAGTATGCAACCAATTTTATCAGTGTGCTACCAATATTCCAGGAGTTACTTTCAGTAGCTCACCTTTTGTACGCAATGGAACATTAGCGTTTACAGAACTAAACAAGGATATTGGATGTTCCACTCTAAATGTTGTGAGGTAGGTTCCTGAATTCAGCTTGCATTTGAATATTCCATGGCTCTGAGCAGTATTCATGCAATATCTATACCGTTCCAGCTCACCCTGAGTAGTGATGCACACATCCTTAACTCAAACTGCATAGAATATGCATTCAGCTCAATAGTAGATTTGCATTTTGCTGAAAACTAGTATGTGCTTACTTGATGTAAACAGTATTTTACTTACCATATGATTTACAGTAGTATGCAACCAATTTTATCAGTGTGCTATAAATTTTCCAGGAGTTCCTTTCAGTAACTCACCTTTTTTACGGAATGGAACATTAGTTTTTACAGAACTAAACAAAGATATTGGCTGTTCCACTCAAAATATTATGAGGGAGGTTCCTGAATTCAGCTTGCATTTGAGTATTCCATGTCTCTGAAAGTGTGCATGCAATATTTATACAGTTCCAGCTCACCCTTACTTATGTGCATATCCTTAACTAAAAATACATAGAATAGAAAGTAATGCATTCAGCTCAAATTTGAAGAAAACTACTATCTAACTTGATGTATACATTATTTTACTCACCATAGAATTTAGAGTAGTATGCAATTAATTTTATGTGTGCTACCAATTTTGGACAAGTTACTTCCAGTAACATCACCTTTTGTACACAATGGAACATTAGCGTTTACAGAAATAAACAAATATACTGGCTGTTCCACTCTAAATGTTGTGGGGTAGGTTCCTGAATTCAGCTTGCATTTGAGTATTCCACGGCTCTGAGTAGAAGAAATGCAATATCTATACAGTTCCATCTCACCCTGACTGGTTATGTGCACATCCATATCTCAAAATGCATAGTAAAAAAAGTCATGTCTTCAGCTCAGTAGTGTATATTTGAATTTTGCTGAAAACTACTGTGAGCTAACGATGTAAACATTATTTTACTTACCATATGATTTAGTGTAGTATGCAACCAATTTTATCAGTGTGCTACCAATATTCCAGGAGTTACTTTCAGTAGCTCACCTTTTGTACGCAATGGAACATTAGCGTTTCCAGAACGAAATAACGATATTGGCTGTTCCACTCTAAATGTTGTGAGGTAGGTTCCTGAATTCAGCTTGCATTTGAATATTCCATGGCTCTGAGCAGTATTCATGCAATATCTATACCGTTCCAGCTCACCCTGAGTAGTGATGCACACATCCTTAACTCAAAATGCACAGAATAGAAGGTAATGCATTCAGCTCAATCGAGTGTAGATTGAAATTTTGCTGAAAACTACTATGTGCTAACTTGATGTAAACCTTATTATTTTACTTACCAGACGATTAGAGTAGCATGCAGCCAATTTTATCAGTGTGCTACAAATTTTCCAGGAGTTGCTTTCAGTAACTCACCTTTTGTACGCAATGGAACATTATCGTTTACAGAACTAAACAAGGATATTGGATGTTCCACTCTAAATGTTGTGAGGTAGGTTCCTGAATTCAGCTTGCATTTGAGTATTCCACGGCTCTGAGTAGAAGAAATGCAATATCTATACAGTTCCAGCTCACTCTTACTTATGTGCATATCCTTAACTAAAAACACATAGAATAGAAAGTAATGCATTCAGCTGAAATTTGATGAAAACTACTATCTAACTTGATGTATACATTATTTTACTCACCATATAATTTAGAGTAGTATGCAACTAATTTTATGTGTGCTACCAATTTTGGACAAGTTACTTCCAGTAACATCACCTTTTGTACACAATGGAACATTAGCGTTTACAGAAATAAACAAATATACTGGCTGTTCCACTCTAAATGTTGTGGGGTAGGTTCCTGAATTCAGCTTGCATTTGAGTATTCCACGGCTCTGAGTAGAAGAAATGCAATATCTATACAGTTCCAGCTCACTCTTACTTATGTGCATATCCTTAACTAAAAACACATAGAATAGAAAGTAATGCATTCAGCTGAAATTTGATGAAAACTACTATCTAACTTGATGTATACATTATTTTACTCACCATATAATTTAGAGTAGTATGCAACTAATTTTATGTGTGCTACCAATTTTGGACAAGTTACTTCCAGTAACATCACCTTTTGTACACAATGGAACATTAGCGTTTACAGAAATAAACAAATATACTGGCTGTTCCACTCTAAATGTTGTGGGGTAGGTTCCTGAATTCAGCTTGCATTTGAGTATTCCACGGCTCTGAGTAGAAGAAATGCAATATCTATACAGTTCCATCTCACTCTGACTGGTTATGTACACATGAATATCTCAAAATGCATAGAATATGCATTCAGCTCAATAGTAGATTTGCATTTTGCTGAAAACTTGTATGTGCTTACTTGATGTAAACATTATTTTACTTACCATATGATTTACAGTAGTATGCAACCAATTTTATCAGTGTGCTACAAATTTTCCAGGAGTTGCTTTCAGTAACTCACCTTTTTTACGGAATGGAACATTAGTTTTTACAGAACTAAACAAAGATATTGGCTGTTCCTCTCAAAATATTTTGAGGGAGGTTCCTGAATTCAGCTTGCATTTGAGTATTCCACGGCTCTGAGTAGAAGAAATGCAATATCTATACAGTTCCATCTCACCCTGACTGGTTATGTACACATCCATATCTCAAAATGCATAGAATATGCATTCAGCTCAATAGTAGATTTGCATTTACCTGAAAACTAGTATGTGCTTACTTGATGTAAACATTATTTTACTTACCATATGATTTAGTGTAGTATGCAACCAATTTTATCAGTGTGCTACCAATATTCCAGGAGTTACTTTCAGTAGCTCACCTTTTGTACGCAATGGAACATTAGCGTTTCCAGAACGAAATAACGATATTGGCTGTTCCACTCTAAATGTTGTGAGGTAGGTTCCTGAATTCAGCTTGCATTTGAATATTCCATGGCTCTGAGCAGTATTCATGCAATATCTATACCGTTCCAGCTCACCCTGAGTAGTGATGCACACATCCTTAACTCAAAATGCACAGAATAGAAGGTAATGCATTCAGCTCAATCGAGTGTAGATTGAAATTTTGCTGAAAACTACTATGTGCTAACTTGATGTAAACCTTATTATTTTACTTACCAGACGATTAGAGTAGCATGCAGCCAATTTTATCAGTGTGCTACAAATTTTCCAGGAGTTGCTTTCAGTAACTCACCTTTTGTACGCAATGGAACATTATCGTTTACAGAACTAAACAAGGATATTGGATGTTCCACTCTAAATGTTGTGAGGTAGGTTCCTGAATTCAGCTTGCATTTGAGTATTCCACGGCTCTGAGTAGAAGAAATGCAATATCTATACAGTTCCAGCTCACTCTTACTTATGTGCATATCCTTAACTAAAAACACATAGAATAGAAAGTAATGCATTCAGCTGAAATTTGATGAAAACTACTATCTAACTTGATGTATACATTATTTTACTCACCATATAATTTAGAGTAGTATGCAACTAATTTTATGTGTGCTACCAATTTTGGACAAGTTACTTCCAGTAACATCACCTTTTGTACACAATGGAACATTAGCGTTTACAGAAGTAAACAAATATACTGGCTGTTCCACTCTAAATGTTGTGAGGTAGGTTCCTGAATTCACCTTGCCTTTGACAATTCCATTGCTCTGAGTAGAAAACATGCAATATCTATACAGTTCCAGCTGATCCTGAGTAGTTGTGTACACATCCATATCTCAAAATGCATAGTAAAAAAAAGTCCTGTCTTCAGCTCAGTAGTACTGTGAGCTAACGATGTAAACATTATTTTACTTACCATGTGATTTAGTGTAGTATGCAACCAATTTTATCAGTGTGCTACCAATATTCCAGGAGTTACTTTCAGTAGCTCACCTTTTGTACGCAATGGAACATTAGCGTTTACAGAACTAAACAAGGATATTGGATGTTCCACTCTAAATGTTGTGAGGTAGGTTCCTGAATTCAGCTTGCATTTGAATATTCCATGGCTCTGAGCAGTATTCATGCAATATCTATACCGTTCCAGCTCACCCTGAGTAGTGATGCACACATCCTTAACTCAAACTGCATAGAATATGCATTCAGCTCAATAGTAGATTTGCATTTTGCTGAAAACTAGTATGTGCTTACTTGATGTAAACAGTATTTTACTTACCATATGATTTACAGTAGTATGCAACCAATTTTATCAGTGTGCTATAAATTTTCCAGGAGTTCCTTTCAGTAACTCACCTTTTTTACGGAATGGAACATTAGTTTTTACAGAACTAAACAAAGATATTGGCTGTTCCACTCAAAATATTATGAGGGAGGTTCCTGAATTCAGCTTGCATTTGAGTATTCCATGTCTCTGAAAGTGTGCATGCAATATTTATACAGTTCCAGCTCACCCTTACTTATGTGCATATCCTTAACTAAAAATACATAGAATAGAAAGTAATGCATTCAGCTCAAATTTGAAGAAAACTACTATCTAACTTGATGTATACATTATTTTACTCACCATAGAATTTAGAGTAGTATGCAATTAATTTTATGTGTGCTACCAATTTTGGACAAGTTACTTCCAGTAACATCACCTTTTGTACACAATGGAACATTAGCGTTTACAGAAATAAACAAATATACTGGCTGTTCCACTCTAAATGTTGTGGGGTAGGTTCCTGAATTCAGCTTGCATTTGAGTATTCCACGGCTCTGAGTAGAAGAAATGCAATATCTATACAGTTCCATCTCACCCTGACTGGTTATGTACACATCCATATCTCAAAATGCATAGTAAAAAAAGTCATGTCTTCAGCTCAGTAGTGTATATTTGAATTTTGCTGAAAACTACTGTGAGCTAACGATGTAAACATTATTTTACTTACCATATGATTTAGTGTAGTATGCAACCAATTTTATCAGTGTGCTACCAATATTCCAGGAGTTACTTTCAGTAGCTCACCTTTTGTACGCAATGGAACATTAGCGTTTCCAGAACGAAATAACGATATTGGCTGTTCCACTCTAAATGTTGTGAGGTAGGTTCCTGAATTCAGCTTGCATTTGAATATTCCATGGCTCTGAGCAGTATTCATGGAATATCTATACCGTTCCAGCTCACCCTGAGTAGTGATGCACACATCCTTAACTCAAAATGCACAGAATAGAAGGTAATGCATTCAGCTCAATCGAGTGTAGATTGAAATTTTGCTGAAAACTACTATGTGCTAACTTGATGTAAACCTTATTATTTTACTTACCAGACGATTAGAGTAGCATGCAGCCAATTTTATCAGTGTGCTACAAATTTTCCAGGAGTTGCTTTCAGTAACTCACCTTTTGTACGCAATGGAACATTATCGTTTACAGAACTAAACAAGGATATTGGATGTTCCACTCTAAATGTTGTGAGGTAGGTTCCTGAATTCAGCTTGCATTTGAGTATTCCACGGCTCTGAGTAGAAGAAATGCAATATCTATACAGTTCCAGCTCACTCTTACTTATGTGCATATCCTTAACTAAAAACACAGAATAGAAAGTAATGCATTCAGCTGAAATTTGATGAAAACTACTATCTAACTTGATGTATACATTATTTTACTCACCATATAATTTAGAGTAGTATGCAACTAATTTTATGTGTGCTACCAATTTTGGACAAGTTACTTCCAGTAACATCACCTTTTGTACACAATGGAACATTAGCGTTTACAGAAATAAACAAATATACTGGCTGTTCCACTCTAAATGTTGTGGGGTAGGTTCCTGAATTCAGCTTGCATTTGAGTATTCCACGGCTCTGAGTAGAAGAAATGCAATATCTATACAGTTCCATCTCACTCTGACTGGTTATGTACACATGAATATCTCAAAATGCATAGAATATGCATTCAGCTCAATAGTAGATTTGCATTTTGCTGAAAACTTGTATGTGCTTACTTGATGTAAACATTATTTTACTTACCATATGATTTACAGTAGTATGCAACCAATTTTATCAGTGTGCTACAAATTTTCCAGGAGTTGCTTTCAGTAACTCACCTTTTTTACGGAATGGAACATTAGTTTTTACAGAACTAAACAAAGATATTGGCTGTTCCTCTCAAAATATTTTGAGGGAGGTTCCTGAATTCAGCTTGCATTTGAGTATTCCACGGCTCTGAGTAGAAGAAATGCAATATCTATACAGTTCCATCTCACCCTGACTGGTTATGTACACATCCATATCTCAAAATGCATAGAATATGCATTCAGCTCAATAGTAGATTTGCATTTACCTGAAAACTAGTATGTGCTTACTTGATGTAAACATTATTTTACTTACCATATGATTTAGTGTAGTATGCAACCAATTTTATCAGTGTGCTACCAATATTCCAGGAGTTACTTTCAGTAGCTCACCTTTTGTACGCAATGGAACATTAGCGTTTCCAGAACGAAATAACGATATTGGCTGTTCCACTCTAAATGTTGTGAGGTAGGTTCCTGAATTCAGCTTGCATTTGAATATTCCATGGCTCTGAGCAGTATTCATGCAATATCTATACCGTTCCAGCTCACCCTGAGTAGTGATGCACACATCCTTAACTCAAAATGCACAGAATAGAAGGTAATGCATTCAGCTCAATCGAGTGTAGATTGAAATTTTGCTGAAAACTACTATGTGCTAACTTGATGTAAACCTTATTATTTTACTTACCAGACGATTAGAGTAGCATGCAGCCAATTTTATCAGTGTGCTACAAATTTTCCAGGAGTTGCTTTCAGTAACTCACCTTTTGTACGCAATGGAACATTATCGTTTACAGAACTAAACAAGGATATTGGATGTTCCACTCTAAATGTTGTGAGGTAGGTTCCTGAATTCAGCTTGCATTTGAGTATTCCACGGCTCTGAGTAGAAGAAATGCAATATCTATACAGTTCCAGCTCACTCTTACTTATGTGCATATCCTTAACTAAAAACACATAGAATAGAAAGTAATGCATTCAGCTGAAATTTGATGAAAACTACTATCTAACTTGATGTATACATTATTTTACTCACCATATAATTTAGAGTAGTATGCAACTAATTTTATGTGTGCTACCAATTTTGGACAAGTTACTTCCAGTAACATCACCTTTTGTACACAATGGAACATTAGCGTTTACAGAAGTAAACAAATATACTGGCTGTTCCACTCTAAATGTTGTGGGGTAGGTTCCTGAATTCAGCTTGCATTTGAGTATTCCACGGCTCTGAGTAGAAGAAATGCAATATCTATACAGTTCCATCTCACCCTGACTGGTTATGTACACATCCATATCTCAAAATGCATAGAATATGCATTCAGCTCAATAGTAGATTTGCATTTACCTGAAAACTAGTATGTGCTTACTTGATGTAAACATTATTTTACTTACCATATGATTTACAGTAGTATGCAACCAATTTTATCAGTGTGCTACAAATTTTCCAGGAGTTGCTTTCAGTAACTCACCTTTTGTACGGAATGGAACATTAGTTTCTACAGAACTAAACAAAGATATTGGCTGTTCCACTCTAAATGTTGTGAGGTAGGTTCCTGAATTCAGCTTGCATTTGAGTATTCCATGGCTCTGAAAGTCTGCATGCAATATCTATACAGTTCCAGCTCACCCTTACTTATGTGCATATCCTTAACTAAAAATACATAGAATAGAAAGTAATGCATTCAGCTGAAATTTGATGAAAACTACTCTAACTTGATGTATACATTATTTTACTTACCATATAATTTGGAGTAGTATGCAACTAATTTTATGTGTGCTACCAATTTTTGACAAGTTACTTCTAGTAACATCACCTTTTGTACGCAATGGAACATTAGCGTTTACAGAAATAAACAAATATACTGGCTGTTCCACTCTAAATGTTGTGAGGTAGGTTCCTGAATTCACCTTGCCTTTGACAATTCCATTGCTCTGAGTAGAAAACATGCAATATCTATACAGTTCCAGCTGATCCTGAGTAGTTGTGTACACATCCATATCTCAAAATGCATAGTAAAAAAAAGTCATGTCTTCAGCTCAGTAGTACTGTGAGCTAACGATGTAAACATTATTTTACTTACCATGTGATTTAGTGTAGTATGCAACCAATTTTATCAGTGTGCTACCAATATTCCAGGAGTTACTTTCAGTAGCTCACCTTTTGTACGCAATGGAACATTAGCGTTTACAGAACTAAACAAGGATATTGGATGTTCCACTCTAAATGTTGTGAGGTAGGTTCCTGAATTCAGCTTGCATTTGAATATTCCATGGCTCTGAGCAGTATTCATGCAATATCTATACCGTTCCAGCTCACCCTGAGTAGTGATGCACACATCCTTAACTCAAACTGCATAGAATATGCATTCAGCTCAATAGTAGATTTGCATTTTGCTGAAAACTAGTATGTGCTTACTTGATGTAAACAGTATTTTACTTACCATATGATTTACAGTAGTATGCAACCAATTTTATCAGTGTGCTATAAATTTTCCAGGAGTTCCTTTCAGTAACTCACCTTTTTTACGGAATGGAACATTAGTTTTTACAGAACTAAACAAAGATATTGGCTGTTCCACTCAAAATATTATGAGGGAGGTTCCTGAATTCAGCTTGCATTTGAGTATTCCATGTCTCTGAAAGTGTGCATGCAATATTTATACAGTTCCAGCTCACCCTTACTTATGTGCATATCCTTAACTAAAAATACATAGAATAGAAAGTAATGCATTCAGCTCAAATTTGAAGAAAACTACTATCTAACTTGATGTATACATTATTTTACTCACCATAGAATTTAGAGTAGTATGCAATTAATTTTATGTGTGCTACCAATTTTGGACAAGTTACTTCCAGTAACATCACCTTTTGTACACAATGGAACATTAGCGTTTACAGAAATAAACAAATATACTGGCTGTTCCACTCTAAATGTTGTGGGGTAGGTTCCTGAATTCAGCTTGCATTTGAGTATTCCACGGCTCTGAGTAGAAGAAATGCAATATCTATACAGTTCCATCTCACCCTGACTGGTTATGTACACATCCATATCTCAAAATGCATAGTAAAAAAAGTCATGTCTTCAGCTCAGTAGTGTATATTTGAATTTTGCTGAAAACTACAGTGAGCTAACGATGTAAACATTATTTTACTTACCATATGATTTAGTGTAGTATGCAACCAATTTTATCAGTGTGCTACCAATATTCCAGGAGTTACTTTCAGTAGCTCACCTTTTGTACGCAATGGAACATTAGCGTTTCCAGAACGAAATAACGATATTGGCTGTTCCACTCTAAATGTTGTGAGGTAGGTTCCTGAATTCAGCTTGCATTTGAATATTCCATGGCTCTGAGCAGTATTCATGCAATATCTATACCGTTCCAGCTCACCCTGAGTAGTGATGCACACATCCTTAACTCAAAATGCACAGAATAGAAGGTAATGCATTCAGCTCAATCGAGTGTAGATTGAAATTTTGCTGAAAACTACTATGTGCTAACTTGATGTAAACCTTATTATTTTACTTACCAGACGATTAGAGTAGCATGCAGCCAATTTTATCAGTGTGCTACAAATTTTCCAGGAGTTGCTTTCAGTAACTCACCTTTTGTACGCAATGGAACATTATCGTTTACAGAACTAAACAAGGATATTGGATGTTCCACTCTAAATGTTGTGAGGTAGGTTCCTGAATTCAGCTTGCATTTGAGTATTCCACGGCTCTGAGTAGAAGAAATGCAATATCTATACAGTTCCAGCTCACTCTTACTTATGTGCATATCCTTAACTAAAAACACATAGAATAGAAAGTAATGCATTCAGCTGAAATTTGATGAAAACTACTATCTAACTTGATGTATACATTATTTTACTCACCATATAATTTAGAGTAGTATGCAACTAATTTTATGTGTGCTACCAATTTTGGACAAGTTACTTCCAGTAACATCACCTTTTGTACACAATGGAACATTAGCGTTTACAGAAATAAACAAATATACTGGCTGTTCCACTCTAAATGTAGGTTCCTGAATTCAGCTTGCATTTGAGTATTCCACGGCTCTGAGTAGAAGAAATGCAATATCTATACAGTTCCAGCTCACTCTTACTTATGTGCATATCCTTAACTAAAAACACATAGAATAGAAAGTAATGCATTCAGCTGAAATTTGATGAAAACTACTATCTAACTTGATGTATACATTATTTTACTCACCATATAATTTAGAGTAGTATGCAACTAATTTTATGTGTGCTACCAATTTTGGACAAGTTACTTCCAGTAACATCACCTTTTGTACACAATGGAACATTAGCGTTTACAGAAATAAACAAATATACTGGCTGTTCCACTCTAAATGTAGGTTCCTGAATTCAGCTTGCATTTGAGTATTCCACGGCTCTGAGTAGAAGAAATGCAATATCTATACAGTTCCATCTCACCCTGACTGGTTATGTACACATGAATATCTCAAAATGCATAGAATATGCATTCAGCTCAATAGTAGATTTGCATTTTGCTGAAAACTTGTATGTGCTTACTTGATGTAAACATTATTTTACTTACCATATGATTTACAGTAGTATGCAACCAATTTTATCAGTGTGCTACAAATTTTCCAGGAGTTGCTTTCAGTAACTCACCTTTTTTACGGAATGGAACATTAGTTTTTACAGAACTAAACAAAGATATTGGCTGTTCCTCTCAAAATATTTTGAGGGAGGTTCCTGAATTCAGCTTGCATTTGAGTATTCCACGGCTCTGAGTAGAAGAAATGCAATATCTATACAGTTCCATCTCACCCTGACTGGTTATGTACACATCCATATCTCAAAATGCATAGTAAAAAAAAGTCATGTCTTCAGCTCAGTAGTGTATATTTGAATTTTGCTGAAAACTACTGTGAGCTAACGATGTAAACATTATTTTACTTACCATATGATTTAGTGTAGTATGCAACCAATTTTATCAGTGTGCTACCAATATTCCAGGGGTTACTTTCAGTAGCTCACCTTTTGTACGCAATGGAACATTAGCGTTTCCAGAACGAAATAACGATATTGGCTGTTCCACTCTAAATGTTGTGAGGTAGGTTCCTGAATTCAGCTTGCATTTGAATATTCCATGGCTCTGAGCAGTATTCATGCAATATCTATACCGTTCCAGCTCACCCTGAGTAGTGATGCACACATCCTTAACTCAAAATGCACAGAATAGAAGGTAATGCATTCAGCTCAATCGAGTGTAGATTGAAATTTTGCTGAAAACTACTATGTGCTAACTTGATGTAAACCTTATTATTTTACTTACCAGACGATTAGAGTAGCATGCAGCCAATTTTATCAGTGTGCTACAAATTTTCCAGGAGTTGCTTTCAGTAACTCACCTTTTGTACGCAATGGAACATTATCGTTTACAGAACTAAACAAGGATATTGGATGTTCCACTCTAAATGTTGTGAGGTAGGTTCCTGAATTCAGCTTGCATTTGAGTATTCCACGGCTCTGAGTAGAAGAAATGCAATATCTATACAGTTCCAGCTCACTCTTACTTATGTGCATATCCTTAACTAAAAACACATAGAATAGAAAGTAATGCATTCAGCTGAAATTTGATGAAAACTACTATCTAACTTGATGTATACATTATTTTACTCACCATATAATTTAGAGTAGTATGCAACTAATTTTATGTGTGCTACCAATTTTGGACAAGTTACTTCCAGTAACATCACCTTTTGTACACAATGGAACATTAGCGTTTACAGAAATAAACAAATATACTGGCTGTTCCACTCTAAATGTTGTGGGGTAGGTTCCTGAATTCAGCTTGCATTTGAGTATTCCACGGCTCTGAGTAGAAGAAATGCAATATCTATACAGTTCCATCTCACCCTGACTGGTTATGTACACATCCATATCTCAAAATGCATAGAATATGCATTCAGCTCAATAGTAGATTTGCATTTTGCTGAAAACTTGTATGTGCTTACTTGATGTAAACATTATTTTACTTACCATATGATTTACAGTAGTATGCAACCAATTTTATCAGTGTGCTACAAATTTTCCAGGAGTTGCTTTCAGTAACTCACCTTTTTTACGGAATGGAACATTAGTTTTTACAGAACTAAACAAAGATATTGGCTGTTCCTCTCAAAATATTTTGAGGGAGGTTCCTGAATTCAGCTTGCATTTGAGTATTCCACGGCTCTGAATAGAAGAAATGCAATATCTATACAGTTCCATCTCACCCTGACTGGTTATGTACACATCCATATCTCAAAATGCATAGAATATGCATTCAGCTCAATAGTAGATTTGCATTTACCTGAAAACTAGTATGTGCTTACTTGATGTAAAGATTATTTTACTTACCATATGATTTAGTGTAGTATGCAACCAATTTTATCAGTGTGCTACCAATATTCCAGGAGTTACTTTCAGTAGCTCACCTTTTGTACGCAATGGAACATTAGCGTTTCCAGAACGAAATAACGATATTGGCTGTTCCACTCTAAATGTTGTGAGGTAGGTTCCTGAATTCAGCTTGCATTTGAATATTCCATGGCTCTGAGCAGTATTCATGCAATATCTATACCGTTCCAGCTCACCCTGAGTAGTGATGCACACATCCTTAACTCAAAATGCACAGAATAGAAGGTAATGCATTCAGCTCAATCGAGTGTAGATTGAAATTTTGCTGAAAACTACTATGTGCTAACTTGATGTAAACCTTATTATTTTACTTACCAGACGATTAGAGTAGCATGCAGCCAATTTTATCAGTGTGCTACAAATTTTCCAGGAGTTGCTTTCAGTAACTCACCTTTTGTACGCAATGGAACATTATCGTTTACAGAACTAAACAAGGATATTGGATGTTCCACTCTAAATGTTGTGAGGTAGGTTCCTGAATTCAGCTTGCATTTGAGTATTCCACGGCTCTGAGTAGAAGAAATGCAATATCTATACAGTTCCAGCTCACTCTTACTTATGTGCATATCCTTAACTAAAAACACATAGAATAGAAAGTAATGCATTCAGCTGAAATTTGATGAAAACTACTATCTAACTTGATGTATACATTATTTTACTCACCATATAATTTAGAGTAGTATGCAACTAATTTTATGTGTGCTACCAATTTTGGACAAGTTACTTCCAGTAACATCACCTTTTGTACACAATGGAACATTAGCGTTTACAGAAATAAACAAATATACTGGCTGTTCCACTCTAAATGTTGTGGGGTAGGTTCCTGAATTCAGCTTGCATTTGAGTATTCCACGGCTCTGAGTAGAAGAAATGCAATATCTATACAGTTCCATCTCACCCTGACTGGTTATGTACACATCCATATCTCAAAATGCATAGAATATGCATTCAGCTCAATAGTAGATTTGCATTTTGCTGAAAACTAGTATGTGCTTACTTGATGTAAACATTATTTTACTTACCATATGATTTACAGTAGTATGCAACCAATTTTATCAGTGTGCTACAAATTTTCCAGGAGTTGCTTTCAGTAACTCACCTTTTGTACGGAATGGAACATTAGTTTCTACAGAACTAAACAAAGATATTGGCTGTTCCACTCTAAATGTTGTGAGGTAGGTTCCTGAATTCAGCTTGCATTTGAGTATTCCATGGCTCTGAAAGTCTGCATGCAATATCTATACAGTTCCAGCTCACCCTTACTTATGTGCATATCCTTAACTAAAAATACATAGAATAGAAAGTAATGCATTCAGCTGAAATTTGATGAAAACTACTCTAACTTGATGTATACATTATTTTACTTACCATATAATTTGGAGTAGTATGCAACTAATTTTATGTGTGCTACCAATTTTTGACAAGTTACTTCTAGTAACATCACCTTTTGTACGCAATGGAACATTAGCGTTTACAGAAATAAACAAATATACTGGCTGTTCCACTCTAAATGTTGTGAGGTAGGTTCCTGAATTCACCTTGCCTTTGACAATTCCATTGCTCTGAGTAGAAAACATGCAATATCTATACAGTTCCAGCTGATCCTGAGTAGTTGTGTACACATCCATATCTCAAAATGCATAGTAAAAAAAAGTCATGTCTTCAGCTCAGTAGTACTGTGAGCTAACGATGTAAACATTATTTTACTTACCATGTGATTTAGTGTAGTATGCAACCAATTTTATCAGTGTGCTACCAATATTCCAGGAGTTACTTTCAGTAGCTCACCTTTTGTACGCAATGGAACATTAGCGTTTACAGAACTAAACAAGGATATTGGATGTTCCACTCTAAATGTTGTGAGGTAGGTTCCTGAATTCAGCTTGCATTTGAATATTCCATGGCTCTGAGCAGTATTCATGCAATATCTATACCGTTCCAGCTCACCCTGAGTAGTGATGCACACATCCTTAACTCAAACTGCATAGAATATGCATTCAGCTCAATAGTAGATTTGCATTTTGCTGAAAACTAGTATGTGCTTACTTGATGTAAACAGTATTTTACTTACCATATGATTTACAGTAGTATGCAACCAATTTTATCAGTGTGCTATAAATTTTCCAGGAGTTCCTTTCAGTAACTCACCTTTTTTACGGAATGGAACATTAGTTTTTACAGAACTAAACAAAGATATTGGCTGTTCCACTCAAAATATTATGAGGGAGGTTCCTGAATTCAGCTTGCATTTGAGTATTCCATGTCTCTGAAAGTGTGCATGCAATATTTATACAGTTCCAGCTCACCCTTACTTATGTGCATATCCTTAACTAAAAATACATAGAATAGAAAGTAATGCATTCAGCTCAAATTTGAAGAAAACTACTATCTAACTTGATGTATACATTATTTTACTCACCATAGAATTTAGAGTAGTATGCAATTAATTTTATGTGTGCTACCAATTTTGGACAAGTTACTTCCAGTAACATCACCTTTTGTACACAATGGAACATTAGCGTTTACAGAAATAAACAAATATACTGGCTGTTCCACTCTAAATGTTGTGGGGTAGGTTCCTGAATTCAGCTTGCATTTGAGTATTCCACGGCTCTGAGTAGAAGAAATGCAATATCTATACAGTTCCATCTCACCCTGACTGGTTATGTACACATCCATATCTCAAAATGCATAGTAAAAAAAGTCATGTCTTCAGCTCAGTAGTGTATATTTGAATTTTGCTGAAAACTACTGTGAGCTAACGATGTAAACATTATTTTACTTACCATATGATTTAGTGTAGTATGCAACCAATTTTATCAGTGTGCTACCAATATTCCAGGAGTTACTTTCAGTAGCTCACCTTTTGTACGCAATGGAACATTAGCGTTTCCAGAACGAAATAACGATATTGGCTGTTCCACTCTAAATGTTGTGAGGTAGGTTCCTGAATTCAGCTTGCATTTGAATATTCCATGGCTCTGAGCAGTATTCATGCAATATCTATACCGTTCCAGCTCACCCTGAGTAGTGATGCACACATCCTTAACTCAAAATGCACAGAATAGAAGGTAATGCATTCAGCTCAATCGAGTGTAGATTGAAATTTTGCTGAAAACTACTATGTGCTAACTTGATGTAAACCTTATTATTTTACTTACCAGACGATTAGAGTAGCATGCAGCCAATTTTATCAGTGTGCTACAAATTTTCCAGGAGTTGCTTTCAGTAACTCACCTTTTGTACGCAATGGAACATTATCGTTTACAGAACTAAACAAGGATATTGGATGTTCCACTCTAAATGTTGTGAGGTAGGTTCCTGAATTCAGCTTGCATTTGAGTATTCCACGGCTCTGAGTAGAAGAAATGCAATATCTATACAGTTCCAGCTCACTCTTACTTATGTGCATATCCTTAACTAAAAACACATAGAATAGAAAGTAATGCATTCAGCTGAAATTTGATGAAAACTACTATCTAACTTGATGTATACATTATTTTACTCACCATATAATTTAGAGTAGTATGCAACTAATTTTATGTGTGCTACCAATTTTGGACAAGTTACTTCCAGTAACATCACCTTTTGTACACAATGGAACATTAGCGTTTACAGAAATAAACAAATATACTGGCTGTTCCACTCTAAATGTAGGTTCCTGAATTCAGCTTGCATTTGAGTATTCCACGGCTCTGAGTAGAAGAAATGCAATATCTATACAGTTCCATCTCACCCTGACTGGTTATGTACACATGAATATCTCAAAATGCATAGAATATGCATTCAGCTCAATAGTAGATTTGCATTTTGCTGAAAACTTGTATGTGCTTACTTGATGTAAACATTATTTTACTTACCATATGATTTACAGTAGTATGCAACCAATTTTATCAGTGTGCTACAAATTTTCCAGGAGTTGCTTTCAGTAACTCACCTTTTTTACGGAATGGAACATTAGTTTTTACAGAACTAAACAAAGATATTGGCTGTTCCTCTCAAAATATTTTGAGGGAGGTTCCTGAATTCAGCTTGCATTTGAGTATTCCACGGCTCTGAGTAGAAGAAATGCAATATCTATACAGTTCCATCTCACCCTGACTGGTTATGTACACATCCATATCTCAAAATGCATAGTAAAAAAAGTCATGTCTTCAGCTCAGTAGTGTATATTTGAATTTTGCTGAAAACTACTGTGAGCTAACGATGTAAACATTATTTTACTTACCATATGATTTAGTGTAGTATGCAACCAATTTTATCAGTGTGCTACCAATATTCCAGGGGTTACTTTCAGTAGCTCACCTTTTGTACGCAATGGAACATTAGCGTTTCCAGAACGAAATAACGATATTGGCTGTTCCACTCTAAATGTTGTGAGGTAGGTTCCTGAATTCAGCTTGCATTTGAATATTCCATGGCTCTGAGCAGTATTCATGCAATATCTATACCGTTCCAGCTCACCCTGAGTAGTGATGCACACATCCTTAACTCAAAATGCACAGAATAGAAGGTAATGCATTCAGCTCAATCGAGTGTAGATTGAAATTTTGCTGAAAACTACTATGTGCTAACTTGATGTAAACCTTATTATTTTACTTACCAGACGATTACAGTAGCATGCAGCCAATTTTATCAGTGTGCTACAAATTTTCCAGGAGTTGCTTTCAGTAACTCACCTTTTGTACGCAATGGAACATTATCGTTTACAGAACTAAACAAGGATATTGGATGTTCCACTCTAAATGTTGTGAGGTAGGTTCCTGAATTCAGCTTGCATTTGAGTATTCCACGGCTCTGAGTAGAAGAAATGCAATATCTATACAGTTCCAGCTCACTCTTACTTATGTGCATATCCTTAACTAAAAACACATAGAATAGAAAGTAATGCATTCAGCTGAAATTTGATGAAAACTACTATCTAACTTGATGTATACATTATTTTACTCACCATATAATTTAGAGTAGTATGCAACTAATTTTATGTGTGCTACCAATTTTGGACAAGTTACTTCCAGTAACATCACCTTTTGTACACAATGGAACATTAGCGTTTACAGAAATAAACAAATATACTGGCTGTTCCACTCTAAATGTTGTGGGGTAGGTTCCTGAATTCAGCTTGCATTTGAGTATTCCACGGCTCTGAGTAGAAGAAATGCAATATCTATACAGTTCCATCTCACCCTGACTGGTTATGTACACATCCATATCTCAAAATGCATAGAATATGCATTCAGCTCAATAGTAGATTTGCATTTTGCTGAAAACTTGTATGTGCTTACTTGATGTAAACATTATTTTACTTACCATATGATTTACAGTAGTATGCAACCAATTTTATCAGTGTGCTACAAATTTTCCAGGAGTTGCTTTCAGTAACTCACCTTTTTTACGGAATGGAACATTAGTTTTTACAGAACTAAACAAAGATATTGGCTGTTCCTCTCAAAATATTTTGAGGGAGGTTCCTGAATTCAGCTTGCATTTGAGTATTCCACGGCTCTGAATAGAAGATATGCAATATCTATACAGTTCCATCTCACCCTGACTGGTTATGTACACATCCATATCTCAAAATGCATAGAATATGCATTCAGCTCAATAGTAGATTTGCATTTACCTGAAAACTAGTATGTGCTTACTTGATGTAAAGATTATTTTACTTACCATATGATTTAGTGTAGTATGCAACCAATTTTATCAGTGTGCTACCAATATTCCAGGAGTTACTTTCAGTAGCTCACCTTTTGTACGCAATGGAACATTAGCGTTTCCAGAACGAAATAACGATATTGGCTGTTCCACTCTAAATGTTGTGAGGTAGGTTCCTGAATTCAGCTTGCATTTGAATATTCCATGGCTCTGAGCAGTATTCATGCAATATCTATACCGTTCCAGCTCACCCTGAGTAGTGATGCACACATCCTTAACTCAAAATGCACAGAATAGAAGGTAATGCATTCAGCTCAATCGAGTGTAGATTGAAATTTTGCTGAAAACTACTATGTGCTAACTTGATGTAAACCTTATTATTTTACTTACCAGACGATTAGAGTAGCATGCAGCCAATTTTATCAGTGTGCTACAAATTTTCCAGGAGTTGCTTTCAGTAACTCACCTTTTGTACGCAATGGAACATTATCGTTTACAGAACTAAACAAGGATATTGGATGTTCCACTCTAAATGTTGTGAGGTAGGTTCCTGAATTCAGCTTGCATTTGAGTATTCCACGGCTCTGAGTAGAAGAAATGCAATATCTATACAGTTCCAGCTCACTCTTACTTATGTGCATATCCTTAACTAAAAACACATAGAATAGAAAGTAATGCATTCAGCTGAAATTTGATGAAAACTACTATCTAACTTGATGTATACATTATTTTACTCACCATATAATTTAGAGTAGTATGCAACTAATTTTATGTGTGCTAACAATTTTGGACAAGTTACTTCCAGTAACATCACCTTTTGTACACAATGGAACATTAGCGTTTACAGAAGTAAACAAATATACTGGCTGTTCCACTCTAAATGTTGTGGGGTAGGTTCCTGAATTCAGCTTGCATTTGAGTATTCCACGGCTCTGAGTAGAAGAAATGCAATATCTATACAGTTCCATCTCACCCTGACTGGTTATGTACACATCCATATCTCAAAATGCATAGAATATGCATTCTGCTCAATAGTAGATTTGCATTTACCTGAAAACTAGTATGTGCTTACTTGATGTAAACATTATTTTACTTACCATATGATTTACAGTAGTATGCAACCAATTTTATCAGTGTGCTACAAATTTTCCAGGAGTTGCTTTCAGTAACTCACCTTTTGTACGGAATGGAACATTAGTTTCTACAGAACTAAACAAAGATATTGGCTGTTCCACTCTAAATATTATGAGGGAGGTTCCTGAATTCAGCTTGCATTTGAGTATTCCATGTCTCTGAAAGTCTGCATGCAATATCTATACAGTTCCAGCTCACCCTTACTTATGTGCATATCCTTAACTAAAAATACATAGAATAGAAAGTAATGCATTCAGCTGAAATTTGATGAAAACTACTATCTAACTTTATGTATACATTATTTTACTTACCATATAATTTGGAGTAGTATGCAACCAATTTTATCAGTGTGCTACCAATATTCCAGGAGTTACTTTCAGTAGCTCACCTTTTGTACGCAATGGAACATTAGCGTTTCCAGAACGAAATAACGATATTGGCTGTTCCACTCTAAATGTTGTGAGGTAGGTTCCTGAATTCAGCTTGCATTTGAATATTCCATGGCTCTGAGCAGTATTCATGCAATATCTATACCGTTCCAGCTCACCCTGAGTAGTGATGCACACATCCTTAACTCAAAATGCACAGAATAGAAGGTAATGCATTCAGCTCAATCGAGTGTAGATTGAAATTTTGCTGAAAACTACTATGTGCTAACTTGATGTAAACCTTATTATTTTACTTACCAGACGATTAGAGTAGCATGCAGCCAATTTTATCAGTGTGCTACAAATTTTCCAGGAGTTGCTTTCAGTAACTCACCTTTTGTACGCAATGGAACATTATCGTTTACAGAACTAAACAAGGATATTGGATGTTCCACTATAAATGTTGTGAGGTAGGTTCCTGAATTCAGCTTGCATTTGAGTATTCCACGGCTCTGAGTAGAAGAAATGCAATATCTATACAGTTCCAGCTCACCCTTACTTATGTGCATATCCTTAACTAAAAACACATAGAATAGAAAGTAATGCATTCAGCTGAAATTTGATGAAAACTACTATCTAACTTGATGTATACATTATTTTACTCACCATATAATTTAGAGTAGTATGCAACTAATTTTATGTGTGCTACCAATTTTGGACAAGTTACTTCCAGTAACATCACCTTTTGTACACAATGGAACATTAGCGTTTACAGAAATAAACAAATATACTGGCTGTTCCACTCTAAATGTAGGTTCCTGAATTCAGCTTGCATTTGAGTATTCCACGGCTCTGAGTAGAAGAAATGCAATATCTATACAGTTCCATCTCACCCTGACTGGTTATGTACACATGAATATCTCAAAATGCATAGAATATGCATTCAGCTCAATAGTAGATTTGCATTTTGCTGAAAACTTGTATGTGCTTACTTGATGTAAACATTATTTTACTTACCATATGATTTACAGTAGTATGCAACCAATTTTATCAGTGTGCTACAAATTTTCCAGGAGTTGCTTTCAGTAACTCACCTTTTTTACGGAATGGAACATTAGTTTTTACAGAACTAAACAAAGATATTGGCTGTTCCTCTCAAAATATTTTGAGGGAGGTTCCTGAATTCAGCTTGCATTTGAGTATTCCACGGCTCTGAGTAGAAGAAATGCAATATCTATACAGTTCCATCTCACCCTGACTGGTTATGTACACATCCATATCTCAAAATGCATAGTAAAAAAAGTCATGTCTTCAGCTCAGTAGTGTATATTTGAATTTTGCTGAAAACTACTGTGAGCTAACGATGTAAACATTATTTTACTTACCATATGATTTAGTGTAGTATGCAACCAATTTTATCAGTGTGCTACCAATATTCCAGGGGTTACTTTCAGTAGCTCACCTTTTGTACGCAATGGAACATTAGCGTTTCCAGAACGAAATAACGATATTGGCTGTTCCACTCTAAATGTTGTGAGGTAGGTTCCTGAATTCAGCTTGCATTTGAATATTCCATGGCTCTGAGCAGTATTCATGCAATATCTATACCGTTCCAGCTCACCCTGAGTAGTGATGCACACATCCTTAACTCAAAATGCACAGAATAGAAGGTAATGCATTCAGCTCAATCGAGTGTAGATTGAAATTTTGCTGAAAACTACTATGTGCTAACTTGATGTAAACCTTATTATTTTACTTACCAGACGATTACAGTAGCATGCAGCCAATTTTATCAGTGTGCTACAAATTTTCCAGGAGTTGCTTTCAGTAACTCACCTTTTGTACGCAATGGAACATTATCGTTTACAGAACTAAACAAGGATATTGGATGTTCCACTCTAAATGTTGTGAGGTAGGTTCCTGAATTCAGCTTGCATTTGAGTATTCCACGGCTCTGAGTAGAAGAAATGCAATATCTATACAGTTCCAGCTCACTCTTACTTATGTGCATATCCTTAACTAAAAACACATAGAATAGAAAGTAATGCATTCAGCTGAAATTTGATGAAAACTACTATCTAACTTGATGTATACATTATTTTACTCACCATATAATTTAGAGTAGTATGCAACTAATTTTATGTGTGCTACCAATTTTGGACAAGTTACTTCCAGTAACATCACCTTTTGTACACAATGGAACATTAGCGTTTACAGAAATAAACAAATATACTGGCTGTTCCACTCTAAATGTTGTGGGGTAGGTTCCTGAATTCAGCTTGCATTTGAGTATTCCACGGCTCTGAGTAGAAGAAATGCAATATCTATACAGTTCCATCTCACCCTGACTGGTTATGTACACATCCATATCTCAAAATGCATAGAATATGCATTCAGCTCAATAGTAGATTTGCATTTTGCTGAAAACTTGTATGTGCTTACTTGATGTAAACATTATTTTACTTACCATATGATTTACAGTAGTATGCAACCAATTTTATCAGTGTGCTACAAATTTTCCAGGAGTTGCTTTCAGTAACTCACCTTTTTTACGGAATGGAACATTAGTTTTTACAGAACTAAACAAAGATATTGGCTGTTCCTCTCAAAATATTTTGAGGGAGGTTCCTGAATTCAGCTTGCATTTGAGTATTCCACGGCTCTGAATAGAAGATATGCAATATCTATACAGTTCCATCTCACCCTGACTGGTTATGTACACATCCATATCTCAAAATGCATAGAATATGCATTCAGCTCAATAGTAGATTTGCATTTACCTGAAAACTAGTATGTGCTTACTTGATGTAAAGATTATTTTACTTACCATATGATTTAGTGTAGTATGCAACCAATTTTATCAGTGTGCTACCAATATTCCAGGAGTTACTTTCAGTAGCTCACCTTTTGTACGCAATGGAACATTAGCGTTTCCAGAACGAAATAACGATATTGGCTGTTCCACTCTAAATGTTGTGAGGTAGGTTCCTGAATTCAGCTTGCATTTGAATATTCCATGGCTCTGAGCAGTATTCATGCAATATCTATACCGTTCCAGCTCACCCTGAGTAGTGATGCACACATCCTTAACTCAAAATGCACAGAATAGAAGGTAATGCATTCAGCTCAATCGAGTGTAGATTGAAATTTTGCTGAAAACTACTATGTGCTAACTTGATGTAAACCTTATTATTTTACTTACCAGACGATTAGAGTAGCATGCAGCCAATTTTATCAGTGTGCTACAAATTTTCCAGGAGTTGCTTTCAGTAACTCACCTTTTGTACGCAATGGAACATTATCGTTTACAGAACTAAACAAGGATATTGGATGTTCCACTCTAAATGTTGTGAGGTAGGTTCCTGAATTCAGCTTGCATTTGAGTATTCCACGGCTCTGAGTAGAAGAAATGCAATATCTATACAGTTCCAGCTCACTCTTACTTATGTGCATATCCTTAACTAAAAACACATAGAATAGAAAGTAATGCATTCAGCTGAAATTTGATGAAAACTACTATCTAACTTGATGTATACATTATTTTACTCACCATATAATTTAGAGTAGTATGCAACTAATTTTATGTGTGCTAACAATTTTGGACAAGTTACTTCCAGTAACATCACCTTTTGTACACAATGGAACATTAGCGTTTACAGAAGTAAACAAATATACTGGCTGTTCCACTCTAAATGTTGTGGGGTAGGTTCCTGAATTCAGCTTGCATTTGAGTATTCCACGGCTCTGAGTAGAAGAAATGCAATATCTATACAGTTCCATCTCACCCTGACTGGTTATGTACACATCCATATCTCAAAATGCATAGAATATGCATTCTGCTCAATAGTAGATTTGCATTTACCTGAAAACTAGTATGTGCTTACTTGATGTAAACATTATTTTACTTACCATATGATTTACAGTAGTATGCAACCAATTTTATCAGTGTGCTACAAATTTTCCAGGAGTTGCTTTCAGTAACTCACCTTTTGTACGGAATGGAACATTAGTTTCTACAGAACTAAACAAAGATATTGGCTGTTCCACTCTAAATATTATGAGGGAGGTTCCTGAATTCAGCTTGCATTTGAGTATTCCATGTCTCTGAAAGTCTGCATGCAATATCTATACAGTTCCAGCTCACCCTTACTTATGTGCATATCCTTAACTAAAAATACATAGAATAGAAAGTAATGCATTCAGCTGAAATTTGATGAAAACTACTATCTAACTTGATGTATACATTATTTTACTTACCATATAATTTGGAGTAGTATGCAACCAATTTTATCAGTGTGCTACCAATATTCCAGGAGTTACTTTCAGTAGCTCACCTTTTGTACGCAATGGAACATTAGCGTTTCCAGAACGAAATAACGATATTGGCTGTTCCACTCTAAATGTTGTGAGGTAGGTTCCTGAATTCAGCTTGCATTTGAATATTCCATGGCTCTGAGCAGTATTCATGCAATATCTATACCGTTCCAGCTCACCCTGAGTAGTGATGCACACATCCTTAACTCAAAATGCACAGAATAGAAGGTAATGCATTCAGCTCAATCGAGTGTAGATTGAAATTTTGCTGAAAACTACTATGTGCTAACTTGATGTAAACCTTATTATTTTACTTACCAGACGATTAGAGTAGCATGCAGCCAATTTTATCAGTGTGCTACAAATTTTCCAGGAGTTGCTTTCAGTAACTCACCTTTTGTACGCAATGGAACATTATCGTTTACAGAACTAAACAAGGATATTGGATGTTCCACTATAAATGTTGTGAGGTAGGTTCCTGAATTCAGCTTGCATTTGAGTATTCCACGGCTCTGAGTAGAAGAAATGCAATATCTATACAGTTCCAGCTCACCCTTACTTATGTGCATATCCTTAACTAAAAACACATAGAATAGAAAGTAATGCATTCAGCTGAAATTTGATGAAAACTACTATCTAACTTGATGTATACATTATTTTACTCACCATATAATTTAGAGTAGTATGCAACTAATTTTATGTGTGCTACCAATTTTGGACAAGTTACTTCCAGTAACATCACCTTTTGTACACAATGGAACATTAGCGTTTACAGAAATAAACAAATATACTGGCTGTTCCACTCTAAATGTAGGTTCCTGAATTCAGCTTGCATTTGAGTATTCCACGGCTCTGAGTAGAAGAAATGCAATATCTATACAGTTCCATCTCACCCTGACTGGTTATGTACACATGAATATCTCAAAATGCATAGAATATGCATTCAGCTCAATAGTAGATTTGCATTTTGCTGAAAACTTGTATGTGCTTACTTGATGTAAACATTATTTTACTTACCATATGATTTACAGTAGTATGCAACCAATTTTATCAGTGTGCTACAAATTTTCCAGGAGTTGCTTTCAGTAACTCACCTTTTTTACGGAATGGAACATTAGTTTTTACAGAACTAAACAAAGATATTGGCTGTTCCTCTCAAAATATTTTGAGGGAGGTTCCTGAATTCAGCTTGCATTTGAGTATTCCACGGCTCTGAGTAGAAGAAATGCAATATCTATACAGTTCCATCTCACCCTGACTGGTTATGTACACATCCATATCTCAAAATGCATAGTAAAAAAAGTCATGTCTTCAGCTCAGTAGTGTATATTTGAATTTTGCTGAAAACTACTGTGAGCTAACGATGTAAACATTATTTTACTTACCATATGATTTAGTGTAGTATGCAACCAATTTTATCAGTGTGCTACCAATATTCCAGGGGTTACTTTCAGTAGCTCACCTTTTGTACGCAATGGAACATTAGCGTTTCCAGAACGAAATAACGATATTGGCTGTTCCACTCTAAATGTTGTGAGGTAGGTTCCTGAATTCAGCTTGCATTTGAATATTCCATGGCTCTGAGCAGTATTCATGCAATATCTATACCGTTCCAGCTCACCCTGAGTAGTGATGCACACATCCTTAACTCAAAATGCACAGAATAGAAGGTAATGCATTCAGCTCAATCGAGTGTAGATTGAAATTTTGCTGAAAACTACTATGTGCTAACTTGATGTAAACCTTATTATTTTACTTACCAGACGATTAGAGTAGCATGCAGCCAATTTTATCAGTGTGCTACAAATTTTCCAGGAGTTGCTTTCAGTAACTCACCTTTTGTACGCAATGGAACATTATCGTTTACAGAACTAAACAAGGATATTGGATGTTCCACTCTAAATGTTGTGAGGTAGGTTCCTGAATTCAGCTTGCATTTGAGTATTCCACGGCTCTGAGTAGAAGAAATGCAATATCTATACAGTTCCAGCTCACTCTTACTTATGTGCATATCCTTAACTAAAAACACATAGAATAGAAAGTAATGCATTCAGCTGAAATTTGATGAAAACTACTATCTAACTTGATGTATACATTATTTTACTCACCATATAATTTAGAGTAGTATGCAACTAATTTTATGTGTGCTACCAATTTTGGACAAGTTACTTCCAGTAACATCACCTTTTGTACACAATGGAACATTAGCGTTTACAGAAATAAACAAATATACTGGCTGTTCCACTCTAAATGTTGTGGGGTAGGTTCCTGAATTCAGCTTGCATTTGAGTATTCCACGGCTCTGAGTAGAAGAAATGCAATATCTATACAGTTCCATCTCACCCTGACTGGTTATGTACACATCCATATCTCAAAATGCATAGAATATGCATTCAGCTCAATAGTAGATTTGCATTTTGCTGAAAACTTGTATGTGCTTACTTGATGTAAACATTATTTTACTTACCATATGATTTACAGTAGTATGCAACCAATTTTATCAGTGTGCTACAAATTCTCCAGGAGTTGCTTTCAGTAACTCACCTTTTTTACGGAATGGAACATTAGTTTTTACAGAACTAAACAAAGATATTGGCTGTTCCTCTCAAAATATTGTGGGGTAGGTTCCTGAATTCAGCTTGCATTTGAGTATTCCACGGCTCTGAGTAGAAGAAATGCAATATCTATACAGTTCCATCTCACCCTGACTGGTTATGTACACATCCATATCTCAAAATGCATAGAATATGCATTCAGCTCAATAGTAGATTTGCATTTTGCTGAAAACTAGTATGTGCTTACTTGATGTAAACATTATTTTACTTACCATATGATTTACAGTAGTATGCAACCAATTTTATCAGTGTGCTACAAATTTTCCAGGAGTTGCTTTCAGTAACTCACCTTTTGTACGGAATGGAACATTAGTTTCTACAGAACTAAACAAAGATATTGGCTGTTCCACTCTAAATGTTGTGAGGTAGGTTCCTGAATTCAGCTTGCATTTGAGTATTCCATGGCTCTGAAAGTCTGCATGCAATATCTATACAGTTCCAGCTCACCCTTACTTATGTGCATATCCTTAACTAAAAATACATAGAATAGAAAGTAATGCATTCAGCTGAAATTTGATGAAAACTACTCTAACTTGATGTATACATTATTTTACTTACCATATAATTTGGAGTAGTATGCAACTAATTTTATGTGTGCTACCAATTTTTGACAAGTTACTTCTAGTAACATCACCTTTTGTACGCAATGGAACATTAGCGTTTACAGAAATAAACAAATATACTGGCTGTTCCACTCTAAATGTTGTGAGGTAGGTTCCTGAATTCACCTTGCCTTTGACAATTCCATTGCTCTGAGTAGAAAACATGCAATATCTATACAGTTCCAGCTGATCCTGAGTAGTTGTGTACACATCCATATCTCAAAATGCATAGTAAAAAAAAGTCATGTCTTCAGCTCAGTAGTACTGTGAGCTAACGATGTAAACATTATTTTACTTACCATGTGATTTAGTGTAGTATGCAACCAATTTTATCAGTGTGCTACCAATATTCCAGGAGTTACTTTCAGTAGCTCACCTTTTGTACGCAATGGAACATTAGCGTTTACAGAACTAAACAAGGATATTGGATGTTCCACTCTAAATGTTGTGAGGTAGGTTCCTGAATTCAGCTTGCATTTGAATATTCCATGGCTCTGAGCAGTATTCATGCAATATCTATACCGTTCCAGCTCACCCTGAGTAGTGATGCACACATCCTTAACTCAAACTGCATAGAATATGCATTCAGCTCAATAGTAGATTTGCATTTTGCTGAAAACTAGTATGTGCTTACTTGATGTAAACAGTATTTTACTTACCATATGATTTACAGTAGTATGCAACCAATTTTATCAGTGTGCTATAAATTTTCCAGGAGTTCCTTTCAGTAACTCACCTTTTTTACGGAATGGAACATTAGTTTTTACAGAACTAAACAAAGATATTGGCTGTTCCACTCAAATAATTATGAGGGAGGTTCCTGAATTCAGCTTGCATTTGAGTATTCCATGTCTCTGAAAGTGTGCATGCAATATTTATACAGTTCCAGCTCACCCTTACTTATGTGCATATCCTTAACTAAAAATACATAGAATAGAAAGTAATGCATTCAGCTCAAATTTGAAGAAAACTACTATCTAACTTGATGTATACATTATTTTACTCACCATAGAATTTAGAGTAGTATGCAACTAATTTTATGTGTGCTACCAATTTTGGACAAGTTACTTCCAGTAACATCACCTTTTGTACACAATGGAACATTAGCGTTTACAGAAATAAACAAATATACTGGCTGTTCCACTCTAAATGTTGTGGGGTAGGTTCCTGAATTCAGCTTGCATTTGAGTATTCCACGGCTCTGAGTAGAAGAAATGCAATATCTATACAGTTCCATCTCACCCTGACTGGTTATGTACACATCCATATCTCAAAATGCATAGTAAAAAAAGTCATGTCTTCAGCTCAGTAGTGTATATTTGAATTTTGCTGAAAACTACTGTGAGCTAACGATGTAAACATTATTTTACTTACCATATGATTTAGTGTAGTATGCAACCAATTTTATCAGTGTGCTACCAATATTCCAGGAGTTACTTTCAGTAGCTCACCTTTTGTACGCAATGGAACATTAGCGTTTCCAGAACGAAATAACGATATTGGCTGTTCCACTCTAAATGTTGTGAGGTAGGTTCCTGAATTCAGCTTGCATTTGAATATTCCATGGCTCTGAGCAGTATTCATGCAATATCTATACCGTTCCAGCTCACCCTGAGTAGTGATGCACACATCCTTAACTCAAAATGCACAGAATAGAAGGTAATGCATTCAGCTCAATCGAGTGTAGATTGAAATTTTGCTGAAAACTACTATGTGCTAACTTGATGTAAACCTTATTATTTTACTTACCAGACGATTACAGTAGCATGCAGCCAATTTTATCAGTGTGCTACAAATTTTCCAGGAGTTGCTTTCAGTAACTCACCTTTTGTACGCAATGGAACATTATCGTTTACAGAACTAAACAAGGATATTGGATGTTCCACTCTAAATGTTGTGAGGTAGGTTCCTGAATTCAGCTTGCATTTGAGTATTCCACGGCTCTGAGTAGAAGAAATGCAATATCTATACAGTTCCAGCTCACTCTTACTTATGTGCATATCCTTAACTAAAAACACATAGAATAGAAAGTAATGCATTCAGCTGAAATTTGATGAAAACTACTATCTAACTTGATGTATACATTATTTTACTCACCATATAATTTAGAGTAGTATGCAACTAATTTTATGTGTGCTACCAATTTTGGACAAGTTACTTCCAGTAACATCACCTTTTGTACACAATGGAACATTAGCGTTTACAGAAATAAACAAATATACTGGCTGTTCCACTCTAAATGTTGTGGGGTAGGTTCCTGAATTCAGCTTGCATTTGAGTATTCCACGGCTCTGAGTAGAAGAAATGCAATATCTATACAGTTCCATCTCACTCTGACTGGTTATGTACACATGAATATCTCAAAATGCATAGAATATGCATTCAGCTCAATAGTAGATTTGCATTTTGCTGAAAACTTGTATGTGCTTACTTGATGTAAACATTATTTTACTTACCATATGATTTACAGTAGTATGCAACCAATTTTATCAGTGTGCTACAAATTTTCCAGGAGTTGCTTTCAGTAACTCACCTTTTGTACGCAATGGAACATTATCGTTTACAGAACTAAACAAGGATATTGGATGTTCCACTCTAAATGTTGTGAGGTAGGTTCCTGAATTCAGCTTGCATTTGAGTATTCCACGGCTCTGAGTAGAAGAAATGCAATATCTATACAGTTCCAGCTCACTCTTACTTATGTGCATATCCTTAACTAAAAACACATAGAATAGAAAGTAATGCATTCAGCTGAAATTTGATGAAAACTACTATCTAACTTGATGTATACATTATTTTACTCACCATATAATTTAGAGTAGTATGCAACTAATTTTATGTGTGCTACCAATTTTGGACAAGTTACTTCCAGTAACATCACCTTTTGTACACAATGGAACATTAGCGTTTACAGAAATAAACAAATATACTGGCTGTTCCACTCTAAATGTTGTGGGGTAGGTTCCTGAATTCAGCTTGCATTTGAGTATTCCACGGCTCTGAGTAGAAGAAATGCAATATCTATACAGTTCCATCTCACCCTGACTGGTTATGTACACATCCATATCTCAAAATGCATAGAATATGCATTCAGCTCAATAGTAGATTTGCATTTTGCTGAAAACTTGTATGTGCTTACTTGATGTAAACATTATTTTACTTACCATATGATTTACAGTAGTATGCAACCAATTTTATCAGTGTGCTACAAATTCTCCAGGAGTTGCTTTCAGTAACTCACCTTTTTTACGGAATGGAACATTAGTTTTTACAGAACTAAACAAAGATATTGGCTGTTCCTCTCAAAATATTTTGAGGGAGGTTCCTGAATTCAGCTTGCATTTGAGTATTCCACGGCTCTGAGTAGAAGAAATGCAATATCTATACAGTTCCATCTCACCCTGACTGGTTATGTACACATCCATATCTCAAAATGCATAGAATATGCATTCAGCTCAATAGTAGATTTGCATTTACCTGAAAACTAGTATGTGCTTACTTGATGTAAACATTATTTTACTTACCATATGATTTAGTGTAGTATGCAACCAATTTTATCAGTGTGCTACCAATATTCCAGGAGTTACTTTCAGTAGCTCACCTTTTGTACGCAATGGAACATTAGCGTTTCCAGAACTTAATAACGATATTGGCTGTTCCACTCTAAATGTTGTGAGGTAGGTTCCTGAATTCAGCTTGCATTTGAATATTCCATGGCTCTGAGCAGTATTCATGCAATATCTATACCGTTCCAGCTCACCCTGAGTAGTGATGCACACATCCTTAACTCAAAATGCACAGAATAGAAGGTAATGCATTCAGCTCAATCGAGTGTAGATTGAAATTTTGCTGAAAACTACTATGTGCTAACTTGATGTAAACCTTATTATTTTACTTACCAGACGATTAGAGTAGCATGCAGCCAATTTTATCAGTGTGCTACAAATTTTCCAGGAGTTGCTTTCAGTAACTCACCTTTTGTACGCAATGGAACATTATCGTTTACAGAACTAAACAAGGATATTGGATGTTCCACTCTAAATGTTGTGAGCTAGGTTCCTGAATTCAGCTTGCATTTGAGTATTCCACGGCTCTGAGTAGAAGAAATGCAATATCTATACAGTTCCAGCTCACTCTTACTTATGTGCATATCCTTAACTAAAAACACATAGAATAGAAAGTAATGCATTCAGCTGAAATTTGATGAAAACTACTATCTAACTTGATGTATACATTATTTTACTCACCATATAATTTAGAGTAGTATGCAACTAATTTTATGTGTGCTACCAATTTTGGACAAGTTACTTCCAGTAACATCACCTTTTGTACACAATGGAACATTAGCGTTTACAGAAATAAACAAATATACTGGCTGTTCCACTCTAAATGTTGTGGGGTAGGTTCCTGAATTCAGCTTGCATTTGAGTATTCCATGGCTCTGAGTAGACGAAATGCAATATCTATACAGTTCCATCTCACCCTGACTGGTTATGTACACATGAATATCTCAAAATGCATAGAATATGCATTCAGCTCAATAGTAGATTTGCATTTAACTGAAAACTAGTATGTGCTTACTTGATGTAAACATTATTTTACTTACCATATGATTTACAGTAGTATGCAACCAATTTTATCAGTGTGCTACAAATTTTCCAGGAGTTGCTTTCAGTAACTCACCTTTTGTACGGAATGGAACATTAGTTTCTACAGAACTAAACAAAGATATTGGCTGTTCCACTCTAAATATTATGAGGGAGGTTCCTGAATTCAGCTTGCATTTGAGTATTCCATGTCTCTGAAAGTCTGCATGCAATATCTATACAGTTCCAGCTCACCCTTACTTATGTGCATATCCTTAACTAAAAATACATAGAATAGAAAGTAATGCATTCAGCTGAAATTTGATGAAAACTACTATCTAACTTGATGTATACATTATTTTACTTACCATATAATTTGGAGTAGTATGCAACCAATTTTATCAGTGTGCTACCAATATTCCAGGAGTTACTTTCAGTAGCTTACCTTTTGTACGCAATGGAACATTAGCGTTTCCAGAACGAAATAACGATATTGGCTGTTCCACTCTAAATGTTGTGAGGTAGGTTCCTGAATTCAGCTTGCATTTGAATATTCCATGGCTCTGAGCAGTATTCATGCAATATCTATACCGTTCCAGCTCACCCTGAGTAGTGATGCACACATCCTTAACTCAAAATGCACAGAATAGAAGGTAATGCATTCAGCTCAATCGAGTGTAGATTGAAATTTTGCTGAAAACTACTATGTGCTAACTTGATGTAAACCTTATTATTTTACTTACCAGACGATTAGAGTAGCATGTAGCCAATTTTATCAGTGTGCTACAAATTTTCCAGGAGTTGCTTTCAGTAACTCACCTTTTGTACGCAATGGAACATTATCGTTTACAGAACTAAACAAGGATAATTGGATGTTCCACTCTAAATGTTGTGAGGTAGGTTCCTGAATTCAGCTTGCATTTGAGTATTCCACGGCTCTGAGTAGAAGAAATGCAATATCTATACAGTTCCAGCTCACCCTTACTTATGTGCATATCCTTAACTAAAAACACATAGAATAGAAAGTAATGCATTCAGCTGAAATTTGATGAAAACTACTATCTAACTTGATGTATACATTATTTTACTCACCATATAATTTAGAGTAGTATGCAACTAATTTTATGTGTGCTACCAATTTTGGACAAGTTACTTCCAGTAACATCACCTTTTGTACACAATGGAACATTAGCGTTTACAGAAATAAACAAATATACTGGCTGTTCCACTCTAAATGTTGTGGGGTAGGTTCCTGAATTCAGCTTGCATTTGAGTATTCCACGGCTCTGAGTAGAAGAAATGCAATATCTATACAGTTCCATCTCACCCTGACTGGTTATGTACACATCCATATCTCAAAATGCATAGAATATGCATTCAGCTCAATAGTAGATTTGCATTTTGCTGAAAACTAGTATGTGCTTACTTGATGTAAACATTATTTTACTTACCATATGATTTACAGTAGTATGCAACCAATTTTATCAGTGTGCTACAAATTTTCCAGGAGTTGCTTTCAGTAACTCACCTTTTGTACGGAATGGAACATTAGTTTCTACAGAACTAAACAAAGATATTGGCTGTTCCACTCTAAATGTTGTGAGGTAGGTTCCTGAATTCAGCTTGCATTTGAGTATTCCATGGCTCTGAAAGTCTGCATGCAATATCTATACAGTTCCAGCTCACCCTTACTTATGTGCATATCCTTAACTAAAAATACATAGAATAGAAAGTAATGCATTCAGCTGAAATTTGATGAAAACTACTCTAACTTGATGTATACATTATTTTACTTACCATATAATTTGGAGTAGTATGCAACTAATTTTATGTGTGCTACCAATTTTTGACAAGTTACTTCTAGTAACATCACCTTTTGTACGCAATGGAACATTAGCGTTTACAGAAATAAACAAATATACTGGCTGTTCCACTCTAAATGTTGTGAGGTAGGTTCCTGAATTCACCTTGCCTTTGACAATTCCATTGCTCTGAGTAGAAAACATGCAATATCTATACAGTTCCAGCTGATCCTGAGTAGTTGTGTACACATCCATATCTCAAAATGCATAGTAAAAAAAAGTCATGTCTTCAGCTCAGTAGTACTGTGAGCTAACGATGTAAACATTATTTTACTTACCATGTGATTTAGTGTAGTATGCAACCAATTTTATCAGTGTGCTACCAATATTCCAGGAGTTACTTTCAGTAGCTCACCTTTTGTACGCAATGGAACATTAGCGTTTACAGAACTAAACAAGGATATTGGATGTTCCACTCTAAATGTTGTGAGGTAGGTTCCTGAATTCAGCTTGCATTTGAATATTCCATGGCTCTGAGCAGTATTCATGCAATATCTATACCGTTCCAGCTCACCCTGAGTAGTGATGCACACATCCTTAACTCAAACTGCATAGAATATGCATTCAGCTCAATAGTAGATTTGCATTTTGCTGAAAACTAGTATGTGCTTACTTGATGTAAACAGTATTTTACTTACCATATGATTTACAGTAGTATGCAACCAATTTTATCAGTGTGCTATAAATTTTCCAGGAGTTCCTTTCAGTAACTCACCTTTTTTACGGAATGGAACATTAGTTTTTACAGAACTAAACAAAGATATTGGCTGTTCCACTCAAATAATTATGAGGGAGGTTCCTGAATTCAGCTTGCATTTGAGTATTCCATGTCTCTGAAAGTGTGCATGCAATATTTATACAGTTCCAGCTCACCCTTACTTATGTGCATATCCTTAACTAAAAATACATAGAATAGAAAGTAATGCATTCAGCTCAAATTTGAAGAAAACTACTATCTAACTTGATGTATACATTATTTTACTCACCATAGAATTTAGAGTAGTATGCAACTAATTTTATGTGTGCTACCAATTTTGGACAAGTTACTTCCAGTAACATCACCTTTTGTACACAATGGAACATTAGCGTTTACAGAAATAAACAAATATACTGGCTGTTCCACTCTAAATGTTGTGGGGTAGGTTCCTGAATTCAGCTTGCATTTGAGTATTCCACGGCTCTGAGTAGAAGAAATGCAATATCTATACAGTTCCATCTCACCCTGACTGGTTATGTACACATCCATATCTCAAAATGCATAGTAAAAAAAGTCATGTCTTCAGCTCAGTAGTGTATATTTGAATTTTGCTGAAAACTACTGTGAGCTAACGATGTAAACATTATTTTACTTACCATATGATTTAGTGTAGTATGCAACCAATTTTATCAGTGTGCTACCAATATTCCAGGAGTTACTTTCAGTAGCTCACCTTTTGTACGCAATGGAACATTAGCGTTTCCAGAACGAAATAACGATATTGGCTGTTCCACTCTAAATGTTGTGAGGTAGGTTCCTGAATTCAGCTTGCATTTGAATATTCCATGGCTCTGAGCAGTATTCATGCAATATCTATACCGTTCCAGCTCACCCTGAGTAGTGATGCACACATCCTTAACTCAAAATGCACAGAATAGAAGGTAATGCATTCAGCTCAATCGAGTGTAGATTGAAATTTTGCTGAAAACTACTATGTGCTAACTTGATGTAAACCTTATTATTTTACTTACCAGACGATTAGAGTAGCATGCAGCCAATTTTATCAGTGTGCTACAAATTTTCCAGGAGTTGCTTTCAGTAACTCACCTTTTGTACGCAATGGAACATTATCGTTTACAGAACTAAACAAGGATAATTGGATGTTCCACTCTAAATGTTGTGAGGTAGGTTCCTGAATTCAGCTTGCATTTGAGTATTCCACGGCTCTGAGTAGAAGAAATGCAATATCTATACAGTTCCAGCTCACTCTTACTTATGTGCATATCCTTAACTAAAAACACATAGAATAGAAAGTAATGCATTCAGCTGAAATTTGATGAAAACTACTATCTAACTTGATGTATACATTATTTTACTCACCATATAATTTAGAGTAGTATGCAACTAATTTTATGTGTGCTACCAATTTTGGACAAGTTACTTCCAGTAACATCACCTTTTGTACACAATGGAACATTAGCGTTTACAGAAGTAAACAAATATACTGGCTGTTCCACTCTAAATGTTGTGGGGTAGGTTCCTGAATTCAGCTTGCATTTGAGTATTCCACGGCTCTGAGTAGAAGAAATGCAATATCTATACAGTTCCATCTCACCCTGACTGGTTATGTACACATCCATATCTCAAAATGCATAGAATATGCATTCAGCTCAATAGTAGATTTGCATTTACCTGAAAACTAGTATGTGCTTACTTGATGTAAACATTATTTTACTTACCATATGATTTACAGTAGTATGCAACCAATTTTATCAGTGTGCTACAAATTTTCCAGGAGTTGCTTTCAGTAACTCACCTTTTGTACGGAATGGAACATTAGTTTCTACAGAACTAAACAAAGATATTGGCTGTTCCACTCTAAATATTATGAGGGAGGTTCCTGAATTCAGCTTGCATTTGAGTATTCCATGTCTCTGAAAGTCTGCATGCAATATCTATACAGTTCCAGCTCACCCTTACTTATGTGCATATCCTTAACTAAAAATACATAGAATAGAAAGTAATGCATTCA
Organism: Hemitrygon akajei; assembly: GCF_048418815.1. Taxonomy (NCBI): domain Eukaryota; kingdom Metazoa; phylum Chordata; class Chondrichthyes; order Myliobatiformes; family Dasyatidae; genus Hemitrygon; species Hemitrygon akajei. The sequence goes on along the minus strand of NC_133146.1, from coordinate 436,186 downwards.
GCTGAAATTTGATGAAAACTACTATCTAACTTGATGTATACATTATTTTACTTACCATATAATTTGGAGTAGTATGCAACCAATTTTATCAGTGTGCTACCAATATTCCAGGAGTTACTTTCAGTAGCTCACCTTTTGTACGCAATGGAACATTAGCGTTTCCAGAACGAAATAACGATATTGGCTGTTCCACTCTAAATGTTGTGAGGTAGGTTCCTGAATTCAGCTTGCATTTGAATATTCCATGGCTCTGAGCAGTATTCATGCAATATCTATACCGTTCCAGCTCACCCTGAGTAGTGATGCACACATCCTTAACTCAAAATGCACAGAATAGAAGGTAATGCATTCAGCTCAATCGAGTGTAGATTGAAATTTTGCTGAAAACTACTATGTGCTAACTTGATGTAAACCTTATTATTTTACTTACCAGACGATTAGAGTAGCATGCAGCCAATTTTATCAGTGTGCTACAAATTTTCCAGGAGTTGCTTTCAGTAACTCACCTTTTGTACGCAATGGAACATTAGCGTTTACAGAACTAAACAAGGATATTGGATGTTCCACTATAAATGTTGTGAGGTAGGTTCCTGAATTCAGCTTGCATTTGAGTATTCCACGGCTCTGAGTAGAAGAAATGCAATATCTATACAGTTCCAGCTCACCCTTACTTATGTGCATATCCTTAACTAAAAACACATAGAATAGAAAGTAATGCATTCAGCTGAAATTTGATGAAAACTACTATCTAACTTGATGTATACATTATTTTACTCACCATATAATTTAGAGTAGTATGCAACTAATTTTATGTGTGCTACCAATTTTGGACAAGTTACTTCCAGTAACATCACCTTTTGTACACAATGGAACATTAGCGTTTACAGAAATAAACAAATATACTGGCTGTTCCACTCTAAATGTTGTGGGGTAGGTTCCTGAATTCAGCTTGCATTTGAGTATTCCACGGCTCTGAGTAGAAGAAATGCAATATCTATACAGTTCCATCTCACCCTGACTGGTTATGTACACATCCATATCTCAAAATGCATAGTATAAAAAGTCATGTCTTCAGCTCAGTAGTGTATATTTGAATTTTGCTGAAAACTACTGTGAGCTAACGATGTAAACATTATTTTACTTACCATATGATTTAGTGTAGTATGCAACCAATTTTATCAGTGTGCTACCAATATTCCAGGAGTTACTTTCAGTAGCTCACCTTTTGTACGCAATGGAACATTAGCGTTTCCAGAACGAAATAACGATATTGGCTGTTCCACTCTAAATGTTGTGAGGTAGGTTCCTGAATTCAGCTTGCATTTGAATATTCCATGGCTCTGAGCAGTATTCATGCAATATCTATACCGTTCCAGCTCACCCTGAGTAGTGATGCACACATCCTTAACTCAAAATGCACAGAATAGAAGGTAATGCATTCAGCTCAATCGAGTGTAGATTGAAATTTTGCTGAAAACTACTATGTGCTAACTTGATGTAAACCTTATTATTTTACTTACCAGACGATTAGAGTAGCATGCAGCCAATTTTATCAGTGTGCTACAAATTTTCCATGAGTTGCTTTCAGTAACTCACCTTTTGTACGCAATGGAACATTAGCGTTTACAGAACTAAACAAGGATATTGGATGTTCCACTCTAAATGTTGTGAGGTAGGTTCCTGAATTCAGCTTGCATTTGACTATTCCACGGCTCTGAGTAGAAGAAATGCAATATCTATACAGTTCCAGCTCACTCTTACTTATGTGCATATCCTTAACTAAAAACACATAGAATAGAAAGTAATGCATTCAGCTGAAATTTGATGAAAACTACTATCTAACTTGATGTATACATTATTTTACTCACCATATAATTTAGAGTAGTATGCAACTAATTTTATGTGTGCTACCAATTTTGGACAAGTTACTTCCAGTAACATCACCTTCTGTACACAATGGAACATTAGCGTTTACAGAAGTAAACAAATATACTGGCTGTTCCACTCTAAATGTTGTGGGGTAGGTTCCTGAATTCAGCTTGCATTTGAGTATTCCACGGCTCTGAGTAGAAGAAATGCAATATCTATACAGTTCCATCTCACCCTGACTGGTTATGTACACATCCATATCTCAAAATGCATAGTAAAAAAAGTCATGTCTTCAGCTCAGTAGTGTATATTTGAATTTTGCTGAAAACTACTGTGAGCTAACGATGTAAACATTATTTTACTTACCATATGATTTAGTGTAGTATGCAACCAATTTTATCAGTGTGCTACCAATATTCCAGGAGTTACTTTCAGTAGCTCACCTTTTGTACGCAATGGAACATTAGCGTTTCCAGAACGAAATAACGATATTGGCTGTTCCACTCTAAATGTTGTGAGGTAGGTTCCTGAATTCAGCTTGCATTTGAATATTCCATGGCTCTGAGCAGTATTCATGCAATATCTATACCGTTCCAGCTCACCCTGAGTAGTGATGCACACATCCTTAACTCAAAATGCACAGAATAGAAGGTAATGCATTCAGCTCAATCGAGTGTAGATTGAAATTTTGCTGAAAACTACTATGTGTTAACTTGATGTAAACCTTATTATTTTACTTACCAGACGATTAGAGTAGCATGCAGCCAATTTTATCAGTGTGCTACAAATTTTCCAGGAGTTGCTTTCAGTAACTCACCTTTTGTACGCAATGGAACATTATCGTTTACAGAACTAAACAAGGATATTGGATGTTCCACTCTAAATGTTGTGAGGTAGGTTCCTGAATTCAGCTTGCATTTGAGTATTCCACGGCTCTGAGTAGAAGAAATGCAATATCTATACAGTTCCATCTCACCCTGACTGGTTATGTACACATCCATATCTCAAAATGCATAGAATATGCATTCAGCTCAATAGTAGATTTGCATTTACCTGAAAACTAGTATGTGCTTACTTGATGTAAACATTATTTTACTTACCATATGATTTACAGTAGTATGCAACCAATTTTATCAGTGTGCTACAAATTTTCCAGGAGTTGCTTTCAGTAACTCACCTTTTGTACGGAATGGAACATTAGTTTCTACAGAACTAAACAAAGATATTGGCTGTTCCACTCTAAATGTTGTGAGGTAGGTTCCTGAATTCAGCTTGCATTTGAGTATTCCATGGCTCTGAAAGTCTGCATGCAATATCTATACAGTTCCAGCTGATCCTGAGTAGTTGTGTACACATCCATATCTCAAAATGCATAGTAAAAAAAAGTCATGTCTTCAGCTCAGTAGTACTGTGAGCTAACGATGTAAACATTATTTTACTTACCATATGATTTAGTGTAGTATGCAACCAATTTTATCAGTGTGCTACCAATATTCCAGGAGTTACTTTCAGTAGCTCACCTTTTGTACGCAATGGAACATTAGCGTTTACAGAACTAAACAAGGATATTGGATGTTCCACTCTAAATGTTGTGAGGTAGGTTCCTGAATTCAGCTTGCATTTGAGTATTCCATGTCTCTGACAGTGTGCATGCAATATCTATACAGTTCCAGCTCACCCTGAGTAGTGATGCACACATCCTTAACTCAAACTGCATAGAATATGCATTCAGCTCAATAGTAGATTTGCATTTTGCTGAAAACTAGTATGTGCTTACTTGATGTAAACAGTATTTTACTTACCATATGATTTACAGTAGTATGCAACCAATTTTATCAGTGTGCTATAAATTTTCCAGGAGTTGCTTTCAGTAACTCACCTTTTTTACGGAATGGAACATTAGTTTTTACAGAACTAAACAAAGATATTGGCTGTTCCACTCAAAATATTATGAGGGAGGTTCCTGAATTCAGCTTGCATTTGAGTATTCCATGTCTCTGAAAGTGTGCATGCAATATTTATACAGTTCCAGCTCACCCTTACTTATGTGCATATCCTTAACTAAAAATACATAGAATAGAAAGTAATGCATTCAGCTGAAATTTGAAGAAAACTACTATCTAACTTGATGTATACATTATTTTACTCACCATAGAATTTAGAGTAGTATGCAACTAATTTTATGTGTGCTACCAATTTTGGACAAGTTACTTCCAGTAACATCACCTTTTGTACACAATGGAACATTAGCGTTTACAGAAATAAACAAATATTCTGGCTGTTCCACTCTAAATGTTGTGGGGTAGGTTCCTGAATTCAGCTTGCATTTGAGTATTCCACGGCTCTGAGTAGAAGAAATGCAATATCTATACAGTTCCATCTCACCCTGACTGGTTATGTACACATCCATATCTCAAAATGCATAGTAAAAAAAGTCATGTCTTCAGCTCAGTAGTGTATATTTGAATTTTGCTGAAAACTACTGTGAGCTAACGATGTAAACATTATTTTACTTACCATATGATTTAGTGTAGTATGCAACCAATTTTATCAGTGTGCTACCAATATTCCAGGGGTTACTTTCAGTAGCTCACCTTTTGTACGCAATGGAACATTAGCGTTTCCAGAACGAAATAACGATATTGGCTGTTCCACTCTAAATGTTGTGAGGTAGGTTCCTGAATTCAGCTTGCATTTGAATATTCCATGGCTCTGAGCAGTATTCATGCAATATCTATACCGTTCCAGCTCACCCTGAGTAGTGATGCACACATCCTTAACTCAAAATGCACAGAATAGAAGGTAATGCATTCAGCTCAATCGAGTGTAGATTGAAATTTTGCTGAAAACTACTATGTGTTAACTTGATGTAAACCTTATTATTTTACTTACCAGACGATTAGAGTAGCATGCAGCCAATTTTATCAGTGTGCTACAAATTTTCCAGGAGTTGCTTTCAGTAACTCACCTTTTGTACGCAATGGAACATTATCGTTTACAGAACTAAACAAGGATATTGGATGTTCCACTCTAAATGTTGTGAGGTAGGTTCCTGAATTCAGCTTGCATTTGAGTATTCCACGGCTCTGAGTAGAAGAAATGCAATATCTATACAGTTCCATCTCACCCTGACTGGTTATGTACACATCCATATCTCAAAATGCATAGAATATGCATTCAGCTCAATAGTAGATTTGCATTTACCTGAAAACTAGTATGTGCTTACTTGATGTAAACATTATTTTACTTACCATATGATTTACAGTAGTATGCAACCAATTTTATCAGTGTGCTACAAATTTTCCAGGAGTTGCTTTCAGTAACTCACCATTTGTACGGAATGGAACATTAGTTTCTACAGAACTAAACAAAGATATTGGCTGTTCCACTCTAAATGTTGTGAGGTAGGTTCCTGAATTCAGCTTGCATTTGAGTATTCCATGGCTCTGAAAGTCTGCATGCAATATCTATACAGTTCCAGCTGATCCTGAGTAGTTGTGTACACATCCATATCTCAAAATGCATAGTAAAAAAAAGTCATGTCTTCAGCTCAGTAGTACTGTGAGCTAACGATGTAAACATTATTTTACTTACCATATGATTTAGTGTAGTATGCAACCAATTTTATCTGTGTGCTACCAATATTCCAGGAGTTACTTTCAGTAGCTCACCTTTTGTACGCAATGGAACATTAGCGTTTACAGAACTAAACAAGGATATTGGATGTTCCACTCTAAATGTTGTGAGGTAGGTTCCTGAATTCAGCTTGCATTTGAGTATTCCATGTCTCTGACAGTGTGCATGCAATATCTATACAGTTCCAGCTCACCCTGAGTAGTGATGCACACATCCTTAACTCAAACTGCATAGAATATGCATTCAGCTCAATAGTAGATTTGCATTTTGCTGAAAACTAGTATGTGCTTACTTGATGTAAACAGTATTTTACTTACCATATGATTTACAGTAGTATGCAACCAATTTTATCAGTGTGCTATAAATTTTCCAGGAGTTGCTTTCAGTAACTCACCTTTTTTACGGAATGGAACATTAGTTTTTACAGAACTAAACAAAGATATTGGCTGTTCCACTCAAAATATTATGAGGGAGGTTCCTGAATTCAGCTTGCATTTGAGTATTCCATGTCTCTGAAAGTGTGCATGCAATATTTATACAGTTCCAGCTCACCCTTACTTATGTGCATATCCTTAACTAAAAATACATAGAATAGAAAGTAATGCATTCAGCTGAAATTTGAAGAAAACTACTATCTAACTTAATGTATACATTATTTTACTCACCATAGAATTTAGAGTAGTATGCAACTAATTTTATGTGTGCTACCAATTTTGGACAAGTTACTTCCAGTAACATCACCTTTTGTACACAATGGAACATTAGCGTTTACAGAAATAAACAAATATTCTGGCTGTTCCACTCTAAATGTTGTGGGGTAGGTTCCTGAATTCAGCTTGCATTTGAGTATTCCACGGCTCTGAGTAGAAGAAATGCAATATCTATACAGTTCCATCTCACCCTGACTGGTTATGTACACATCCATATCTCAAAATGCATAGTAAAAAAAGTCATGTCTTCAGCTCAGTAGTGTATATTTGAATTTTGCTGAAAACTACTGTGAGCTAACGATGTAAACATTATTTTACTTACCATATGATTTAGTGTAGTATGCAACCAATTTTATCAGTGTGCTACCAATATTCCAGGGGTTACTTTCAGTAGCTCACCTTTTGTACGCAATGGAACATTAGCGTTTCCAGAACGAAATAACGATATTGGCTGTTCCACTCTAAATGTTGTGAGGTAGGTTCCTGAATTCAGCTTGCATTTGAATATTCCATGGCTCTGAGCAGTATTCATGCAATATCTATACCGTTCCAGCTCACCCTGAGTAGTGATGCACACATCCTTAACTCAAAATGCACAGAATAGAAGGTAATGCATTCAGCTCAATCGAGTGTAGATTGAAATTTTGCTGAAAACTACTATGTGCTAACTTGATGTAAACCTTATTATTTTACTTACCAGACGATTAGAGTAGCATGCAGACAATTTTATCAGTGTGCTACAAATTTTCCAGGAGTTGCTTTCAGTAACTCACCTTTTGTACGCAATGGAACATTAGCGTTTACAGAACTAAACAAGGATATTGGATGTTCCACTCTAAATGTTGTGAGGTAGGTTCCTGAATTCAGCTTGCATTTGAGTATTCCACGGCTCTGAGTAGAAGAAATGCAATATCTATACAGTTCCAGCTCACCCTTACTTATGTGCATATCCTTAACTAAAAACACATAGAATAGAAAGTAATGCATTCAGCTGAAATTTGATGAAAACTACTATCTAACTTGATGTATACATTATTTTACTCACCATATAATTTAGAGTAGTATGCAACTAATTTTATGTGTGCTACCAATTTTGGACAAGTTACTTCCAGTAACATCACCTTTTGTACACAATGGAACATTAGCGTTTACAGAAATAAACAAATATACTGGCTGTTCCACTCTAAATGTTGTGGGGTAGGTTCCTGAATTCAGCTTGCATTTGAGTATTCCACGGCTCTGAGTAGAAGAAATGCAATATCTATACAGTTCCATCTCACCCTGACTGGTTATGTACACATCCATATCTCAAAATGCATAGAATATGCATTCAGCTCAATAGTAGATTTGCATTTACCTGAAAACTAGTATGTGCTTACTTGATGTAAACATTATTTTACTTACCATATGATTTACAGTAGTATGCAACCAATTTTATCAGTGTGCTACAAATTTTCCAGGAGTTGCTTTCAGTAACTCACCTTTTGTACGGAATGGAACATTAGTTTCTACAGAACTAAACAAAGATATTGGCTGTTCCACTCTAAATGTTGTGAGGTAGGTTCCTGAATTCAGCTTGCATTTGAGTATTCCATGGCTCTGAAAGTCTGCATGCAATATCTATACAGTTCCAGCTGATCCTGAGTAGTTGTGTACACATCCATATCTCAAAATGCATAGTAAAAAAAAGTCATGTCTTCAGCTCAGTAGTACTGTGAGCTAACGATGTAAACATTATTTTACTTACCATATGATTTAGTGTAGTATGCAACCAATTTTATCTGTGTGCTACCAATATTCCAGGAGTTACTTTCAGTAGCTCACCTTTTGTACGCAATGGAACATTAGCGTTTACAGAACTAAACAAGGATATTGGATGTTCCACTCTAAATGTTGTGAGGTAGGTTCCTGAATTCAGCTTGCATTTGAGTATTCCATGTCTCTGACAGTGTGCATGCAATATCTATACAGTTCCAGCTCACCCTGAGTAGTGATGCACACATCCTTAACTCAAACTGCATAGAATATGCATTCAGCTCAATAGTAGATTTGCATTTTGCTGAAAACTAGTATGTGCTTACTTGATGTAAACAGTATTTTACTTACCATATGATTTACAGTAGTATGCAACCAATTTTATCAGTGTGCTATAAATTTTCCAGGAGTTGCTTTCAGTAACTCACCTTTTTTACGGAATGGAACATTAGTTTTTACAGAACTAAACAAAGATATTGGCTGTTCCACTCAAAATATTATGAGGGAGGTTCCTGAATTCAGCTTGCATTTGAGTATTCCATGTCTCTGAAAGTGTGCATGCAATATTTATACAGTTCCAGCTCACCCTTACTTATGTGCATATCCTTAACTAAAAATACATAGAATAGAAAGTAATGCATTCAGCTCAATCGAGTGTAGATTGAAATTTTGCTGAAAACTACTATGTGCTAACTTGATGTAAACCTTATTATTTTACTTACCAGACGATTAGAGTAGCATGCAGCCAATTTTATCAGTGTGCTACAAATTTTCCAGGAGTTGCTTTCAGTAACTCACCTTTTGTACGCAATGGAACATTATCGTTTACAGAACTAAACAAGGATATTGGATGTTCCACTATAAAAGTTGTGAGGTAGGTTCCTGAATTCAGCTTGCATTTGAGTATTCCACGGCTCTGAGTAGAAGAAATGCAATATCTATACAGTTCCAGCTCACTCTTACTTATGTGCATATCCTTAACTAAAAACACATAGAATAGAAAGTAATGCATTCAGCTGAAATTTGATGAAAACTACTATCTAACTTGATGTATACATTATTTTACTCACCATATAATTTAGAGTAGTATGCAACTAATTTTATGTGTGCTACCAATTTTGGACAAGTTACTTCCAGTAACATCACCTTTTGTACACAATGGAACATTAGCGTTTACAGAAATAAACAAATATACTGGCTGTTCCACTCTAAATGTTGTGGGGTAGGTTCCTGAATTCAGCTTGCATTTGAGTATTCCACGGCTCTGAGTAGAAGAAATGCAATATCTATACAGTTCCATCTCACCCTGACTGGTTATGTACACATCCATATCTCAAAATGCATAGAATATGCATTCAGCTCAATAGTAGATTTGCATTTTGCTGAAAACTTGTATGTGCTTACTTGATGTAAACATTATTTTACTTACCATATGATTTACAGTAGTATGCAACCAATTTTATCAGTGTGCTACAAATTTTCCAGGAGTTGCTTTCAGTAACTCACCTTTTTTACGGAATGGAACATTAGTTTTTACAGAACTAAACAAAGATATTGGCTGTTCCTCTCAAAATATTTTGAGGGAGGTTCCTGAATTCAGCTTGCATTTGAGTATTCCACGGCTCTGAATAGAAGAAATGCAATATCTATACAGTTCCATCTCACCCTGACTGGTTATGTACACATCCATATCTCAAAATGCATAGAATATGCATTCAGCTCAATAGTAGATTTGCATTTACCTGAAAACTAGTATGTGCTTACTTGATGTAAAGATTATTTTACTTACCATATGATTTAGTGTAGTATGCAACCAATTTTATCAGTGTGCTACCAATATTCCAGGAGTTACTTTCAGTAGCTCACCTTTTGTACGCAATGGAACATTAGCGTTTCCAGAACGAAATAACGATATTGGCTGTTCCACTCTAAATGTTGTGAGGTAGGTTCCTGAATTCAGCTTGCATTTGAATATTCCATGGCTCTGAGCAGTATTCATGCAATATCTATACCGTTCCATCTCACCCTGAGTAGTGATGCACACATCCTTAACTCAAAATGCACAGAATAGAAGGTAATGCATTCAGCTCAATCGAGTGTAGATTGAAATTTTGCTGAAAACTACTATGTGTTAACTTGATGTAAACCTTATTATTTTACTTACCAGACGATTAGAGTAGCATGCAGCCAATTTTATCAGTGTGCTACAAATTTTCCAGGAGTTGCTTTCAGTAACTCACCTTTTGTACGCAATGGAACATTATCGTTTACAGAACTAAACAAGGATATTGGATGTTCCACTCTAAATGTTGTGAGGTAGGTTCCTGAATTCAGCTTGCATTTGAGTATTCCACGGCTCTGAGTAGAAGAAATGCAATATCTATACAGTTCCATCTCACCCTGACTGGTTATGTACACATCCATATCTCAAAATGCATAGAATATGCATTCAGCTCAATAGTAGATTTGCATTTACCTGAAAACTAGTATGTGCTTACTTGATGTAAACATTATTTTACTTACCATATGATTTACAGTAGTATGCAACCAATTTTATCAGTGTGCTACAAATTTTCCAGGAGTTGCTTTCAGTAACTCACCTTTTGTACGGAATGGAACATTAGTTTCTACAGAACTAAACAAAGATATTGGCTGTTCCACTCTAAATGTTGTGAGGTAGGTTCCTGAATTCAGCTTGCATTTGAGTATTCCATGGCTCTGAAAGTCTGCATGCAATATCTATACAGTTCCAGCTGATCCTGAGTAGTTGTGTACACATCCATATCTCAAAATGCATAGTAAAAAAAAGTCATGTCTTCAGCTCAGTAGTACTGTGAGCTAACGATGTAAACATTATTTTACTTACCATATGATTTAGTGTAGTATGCAACCAATTTTATCTGTGTGCTACCAATATTCCAGGAGTTACTTTCAGTAGCTCACCTTTTGTACGCAATGGAACATTAGCGTTTACAGAACTAAACAAGGATATTGGATGTTCCACTCTAAATGTTGTGAGGTAGGTTCCTGAATTCAGCTTGCATTTGAGTATTCCATGTCTCTGACAGTGTGCATGCAATATCTATACAGTTCCAGCTCACCCTGAGTAGTGATGCACACATCCTTAACTCAAACTGCATAGAATATGCATTCAGCTCAATAGTAGATTTGCATTTTGCTGAAAACTAGTATGTGCTTACTTGATGTAAACAGTATTTTACTTACCATATGATTTACAGTAGTATGCAACCAATTTTATCAGTGTGCTATAAATTTTCCAGGAGTTGCTTTCAGTAACTCACCTTTTTTACGGAATGGAACATTAGTTTTTACAGAACTAAACAAAGATATTGGCTGTTCCACTCAAAATATTATGAGGGAGGTTCCTGAATTCAGCTTGCATTTGAGTATTCCATGTCTCTGAAAGTGTGCATGCAATATTTATACAGTTCCAGCTCACCCTTACTTATGTGCATATCCTTAACTAAAAATACATAGAATAGAAAGTAATGCATTCAGCTCAAATTTGAAGAAAACTACTATCTAACTTGATGTATACATTATTTTACTCACCATAGAATTTAGAGTAGTATGCAACTAATTTTATGTGTGCTACCAATTTTGGACAAGTTACTTCCAGTAACATCACCTTTTGTACACAATGGAACATTAGCGTTTACAGAAATAAACAAATATACTGGCTGTTCCACTCTAAATGTTGTGGGGTAGGTTCCTGAATTCAGCTTGCATTTGAGTATTCCACGGCTCTGAGTAGAAGAAATGCAATATCTATACAGTTCCATCTCACCCTGACTGGTTATGTACACATCCATATCTCAAAATGCATAGTAAAAAAAGTCATGTCTTCAGCTCAGTAGTGTATATTTGAATTTTGCTGAAAACTACTGTGAGCTAACGATGTAAACATTATTTTACTTACCATATGATTTAGTGTAGTATGCAACCAATTTTATCAGTGTGCTACCAATATTCCAGGAGTTACTTTCAGTAGCTCACCTTTTGTACGCAATGGAACATTAGCGTTTCCAGAACGAAATAACGATATTGGCTGTTCCACTCTAAATGTTGTGAGGTAGGTTCCTGAATTCAGCTTGCATTTGAATATTCCATGGCTCTGAGCAGTATTCATGCAATATCTATACCGTTCCAGCTCACCCTGAGTAGTGATGCACACATCCTTAACTCAAAATGCACAGAATAGAAGGTAATGCATTCAGCTCAATCGAGTGTAGATTGAAATTTTGCTGAAAACTACTATGTGCTAACTTGATGTAAACCTTATTATTTTACTTACCAGACGATTAGAGTAGCATGCAGCCAATATTATCAGTGTGCTACAAATTTTCCAGGAGTTGCTTTCAGTAACTCACCTTTTGTACGCAATGGAACATTATCGTTTACAGAACTAAACAAGGATATTGGATGTTCCACTCTAAATGTTGTGAGGTAGGTTCCTGAATTCAGCTTGCATTTGACTATTCCACGGCTCTGAGTAGAAGAAATGCAATATCTATACAGTTCCAGCTCACTCTTACTTATGTGCATATCCTTAACTAAAAACACATAGAATAGAAAGTAATGCATTCAGCTGAAATTTGAAGAAAACTACTATCTAACTTGATGTATACATTATTTTACTCACCATAGAATTTAGAGTAGTATGCAACTAATTTTATGTGTGCTACCAATTTTGGACAAGTTACTTCCAGTAACATCACCTTTTGTACACAATGGAACATTAGCGTTTACAGAAATAAACAAATATACTGGCTGTTCCACTCTAAATGTTGTGGGGTAGGTTCCTGAATTCAGCTTGCATTTGAGTATTCCACGGCTCTGAGTAGAAGAAATGCAATATCTATACAGTTCCATCTCACCCTGACTGGTTATGTACACATCCATATCTCAAAATGCATAGTAAAAAAAGTCATGTCTTCAGCTCAGTAGTGTATATTTGAATTTTGCTGAAAACTACTGTGAGCTAACGATGTAAACATTATTTTACTTACCATATGATTTAGTGTAGTATGCAACCAATTTTATCAGTGTGCTACCAATATTCCAGGAGTTACTTTCAGTAGCTCACCTTTTGTACGCAATGGAACATTAGCGTTTCCAGAACGAAATAACGATATTGGCTGTTCCACTCTAAATGTTGTGAGGTAGGTTCCTGAATTCAGCTTGCATTTGAATATTCCATGGCTCTGAGCAGTATTCATGCAATATCTATACCGTTCCAGCTCACCCTGAGTAGTGATGCACACATCCTTAACTCAAAATGCACAGAATAGAAGGTAATGCATTCAGCTCAATCGAGTGTAGATTGAAATTTTGCTGAAAACTACTATGTGCTAACTTGATGTAAACCTTATTATTTTACTTACCAGACGATTAGAGTAGCATGCAGCCAATATTATCAGTGTGCTACAAATTTTCCAGGAGTTGCTTTCAGTAACTCACCTTTTGTACGCAATGGAACATTATCGTTTACAGAACTAAACAAGGATATTGGATGTTCCACTCTAAATGTTGTGAGGTAGGTTCCTGAATTCAGCTTGCATTTGACTATTCCACGGCTCTGAGTAGAAGAAATGCAATATCTATACAGTTCCAGCTCACTCTTACTTATGTGCATATCCTTAACTAAAAACACATAGAATAGAAAGTAATGCATTCAGCTGAAATTTGATGAAAACTACTATCTAACTTGATGTATACATTATTTTACTCACCATATAATTTAGAGTAGTATGCAACTAATTTTATGTGTGCTACCAATTTTGGACAAGTTACTTCCAGTAACATCACCTTCTGTACACAATGGAACATTAGCGTTTACAGAAGTAAACAAATATACTGGCTGTTCCACTCTAAATGTTGTGGGGTAGGTTCCTGAATTCAGCTTGCATTTGAGTATTCCACGGCTCTGAGTAGAAGAAATGCAATATCTATACAGTTCCATCTCACCCTGACTGGTTATGTACACATCCATATCTCAAAATGCATAGAATATGCATTCAGCTCAATAGTAGATTTGCATTTACCTGAAAACTAGTATGTGCTTACTTGATGTAAACATTATTTTACTTACCATATGATTTACAGTAGTATGCAACCAATTTTATCAGTGTGCTACAAATTTTCCAGGAGTTGCTTTCAGTAACTCACCTTTTGTACGGAATGGAACATTAGTTTCTACAGAACTAAACAAAGATATTGGCTGTTCCACTCTAAATATTATGAGGGAGGTTCCTGAATTCAGCTTGCATTTGAGTATTCCATGTCTCTGAAAGTCTGCATGCAATATCTATACAGTTCCAGCTCACCCTTACTTATGTGCATATCCTTAACTAAAAATACATAGAATAGAAAGTAATGCATTCAGCTGAAATTTGATGAAAACTACTATCTAACTTGATGTATACATTATTTTACTTACCATATAATTTGGAGTAGTATGCAACCAATTTTATCAGTGTGCTACCAATATTCCAGGAGTTACTTTCAGTAGCTCACCTTTTGTACGCAATGGAACATTAGCGTTTCCAGAACGAAATAACGATATTGGCTGTTCCACTCTAAATGTTGTGAGGTAGGTTCCTGAATTCAGCTTGCATTTGAATATTCCATGGCTCTGAGCAGTATTCATGCAATATCTATACCGTTCCAGCTCACCCTGAGTAGTGATGCACACATCCTTAACTCAAAATGCACAGAATAGAAGGTAATGCATTCAGCTCAATCGAGTGTAGATTGAAATTTTGCTGAAAACTACTATGTGCTAACTTGATGTAAACCTTATTATTTTACTTACCAGACGATTAGAGTAGCATGCAGCCAATTTTATCAGTGTGCTACAAATTTTCCAGGAGTTGCTTTCAGTAACTCACCTTTTGTACGCAATGGAACATTAGCGTTTACAGAACTAAACAAGGATATTGGATGTTCCACTATAAATGTTGTGAGGTAGGTTCCTGAATTCAGCTTGCATTTGAGTATTCCACGCCTCTGAGTAGAAGAAATGCAATATCTATACAGTTCCAGCTCACCCTTACTTATGTGCATATCCTTAACTAAAAACACATAGAATAGAAAGTAATGCATTCAGCTGAAATTTGATGAAAACTACTATCTAACTTGATGTATACATTATTTTACTCACCATATAATTTAGAGTAGTATGCAACTAATTTTATGTGTGCTACCAATTTTGGACAAGTTACTTCCAGTAACATCACCTTTTGTACACAATGGAACATTAGCGTTTACAGAAATAAACAAATATACTGGCTGTTCCACTCTAAATGTTGTGGGGTAGGTTCCTGAATTCAGCTTGCATTTGAGTATTCCACGGCTCTGAGTAGAAGAAATGCAATATCTATACAGTTCCATCTCACCCTGACTGGTTATGTACACATCCATATCTCAAAATGCATAGTAAAAAAAGTCATGTCTTCAGCTCAGTAGTGTATATTTGAATTTTGCTGAAAACTACTGTGAGCTAACGATGTAAACATTATTTTACTTACCATATGATTTAGTGTAGTATGCAACCAATTTTATCAGTGTGCTACCAATATTCCAGGAGTTACTTTCAGTAGCTCACCTTTTGTACGCAATGGAACATTAGCGTTTCCAGAACGAAATAACGATATTGGCTGTTCCACTCTAAATGTTGTGAGGTAGGTTCCTGAATTCAGCTTGCATTTGAATATTCCATGGCTCTGAGCAGTATTCATGCAATATCTATACCGTTCCAGCTCACCCTGAGTAGTGATGCACACATCCTTAACTCAAAATGCACAGAATAGAAGGTAATGCATTCAGCTCAATCGAGTGTAGATTGAAATTTTGCTGAAAACTACTATGTGCTAACTTGATGTAAACCTTATTATTTTACTTACCAGACGATTAGAGTAGCATGCAGCCAATTTTATCAGTGTGCTACAAATTTTCCAGGAGTTGCTTTCAGTAACTCACCTTTTGTACGCAATGGAACATTATCGTTTACAGAACTAAACAAGGATATTGGATGTTCCACTCTAAATGTTGTGAGGTAGGTTCCTGAATTCAGCTTGCATTTGAGTATTCCATGTCTCTGAGTAGAAGAAATGCAATATCTATACAGTTCCAGCTCACTCTTACTTATGTGCATATCCTTAACTAAAAACACATAGAATAGAAAGTAATGCATTCAGCTGAAATTTGATGAAAACTACTATCTAACTTGATGTATACATTATTTTACTCACCATATAATTTAGAGTAGTATGCAACTAATTTTATGTGTGCTACCAATTTTGGACAAGTTACTTCCAGTAACATCAGCTTTTGTACACAATGGAACATTAGCGTTTACAGAACTAAACAAGGATATTGGATGTTCCACTCTAAATGTTGTGAGGTAGGTTCCTGAATTCAGCTTGCATTTGAGTATTCCATGTCTCTGACAGTGTGCATGCAATATCTATACAGTTCCAGCTCACCCTGAGTAGTGATGCACACATCCTTAACTCAAACTGCATAGAATATGCATTCAGCTCAATAGTAGATTTGCATTTTGCTGAAAACTAGTATGTGCTTACTTGATGTAAACAGTATTTTACTTACCATATGATTTACAGTAGTATGCAACCAATTTTATCAGTGTGCTATAAATTTTCCAGGAGTTGCTTTCAGTAACTCACCTTTTTTACGGAATGGAACATTAGTTTTTACAGAACTAAACAAAGATATTGGCTGTTCCACTCAAAATATTATGAGGGAGGTTCCTGAATTCAGCTTGCATTTGAGTATTCCATGTCTCTGAAAGTGTGCATGCAATATTTATACAGTTCCAGCTCACCCTTACTTATGTGCATATCCTTAACTAAAAATACATAGAATAGAAAGTAATGCATTCAGCTCAATCGAGTGTAGATTGAAATTTTGCTGAAAACTACTATGTGCTAACTTGATGTAAACCTTATTATTTTACTTACCAGACGATTAGAGTAGCATGCAGCCAATTTTATCAGTGTGCTACAAATTTTCCAGGAGTTGCTTTCAGTAACTCACCTTTTGTACGCAATGGAACATTATCGTTTACAGAACTAAACAAGGATATTGGATGTTCCACTATAAAAGTTGTGAGGTAGGTTCCTGAATTCAGCTTGCATTTGAGTATTCCACGGCTCTGAGTAGAAGAAATGCAATATCTATACAGTTCCAGCTCACTCTTACTTATGTGCATATCCTTAACTAAAAACACATAGAATAGAAAGTAATGCATTCAGCTGAAATTTGATGAAAACTACTATCTAACTTGATGTATACATTATTTTACTCACCATATAATTTAGAGTAGTATGCAACTAATTTTATGTGTGCTACCAATTTTGGACAAGTTACTTCCAGTAACATCACCTTTTGTACACAATGGAACATTAGCGTTTACAGAAATAAACAAATATACTGGCTGTTCCACTCTAAATGTTGTGGGGTAGGTTCCTGAATTCAGCTTGCATTTGAGTATTCCACGGCTCTGAGTAGAAGAAATGCAATATCTATACAGTTCCATCTCACCCTGACTGGTTATGTACACATCCATATCTCAAAATGCATAGAATATGCATTCAGCTCAATAGTAGATTTGCATTTTGCTGAAAACTTGTATGTGCTTACTTGATGTAAACATTATTTTACTTACCATATGATTTACAGTAGTATGCAACCAATTTTATCAGTGTGCTACAAATTTTCCAGGAGTTGCTTTCAGTAACTCACCTTTTTTACGGAATGGAACATTAGTTTTTACAGAACTAAACAAAGATATTGGCTGTTCCTCTCAAAATATTTTGAGGGAGGTTCCTGAATTCAGCTTGCATTTGAGTATTCCACGGCTCTGAGTAGAAGAAATGCAATATCTATACAGTTCCATCTCACCCTGACTGGTTATGTACACATCCATATCTCAAAATGCATAGAATATGCATTCAGCTCAATAGTAGATTTGCATTTTGCTGAAAACTAGTATGTGCTTACTTGATGTAAACATTATTTTACTTACCATATGATTTACAGTAGTATGCAACCAATTTTATCAGTGTGCTACAAATTTTCCAGGAGTTGCTTTCAGTAACTCACCTTTTGTACGGAATGGAACATTAGTTTCTACAGAACTAAACAAAGATATTGGCTGTTCCACTCAAAATATTATGAGGGAGGTTCCTGAATTCAGCTTGCATTTGAGTATTCCATGTCTCTGAAAGTGTGCATGCAATATTTATACAGTTCCAGCTCACCCTTACTTATGTGCATATCCTTAACTAAAAATACATAGAATAGAAAGTAATGCATTCAGCTGAAATTTGAAGAAAACTACTATCTAACTTGATGTATACATTATTTTACTCACCATAGAATTTAGAGTAGTATGCAACTAATTTTATGTGTGCTACCAATTTTGGACAAGTTACTTCCAGTAACATCACCTTTTGTACACAATGGAACATTAGCGTTTACAGAAATAAACAAATATACTGGCTGTTCCACTCTAAATGTTGTGGGGTAGGTTCCTGAATTCAGCTTGCATTTGAGTATTCCACGGCTCTGAGTAGAAGAAATGCAATATCTATACAGTTCCATCTCACCCTGACTGGTTATGTACACATCCATATCTCAAAATGCATAGTAAAAAAAGTCATGTCTTCAGCTCAGTAGTGTATATTTGAATTTTGCTGAAAACTACTGTGAGCTAACGATGTAAACATTATTTTACTTACCATATGATTTAGTGTAGTATGCAACCAATTTTATCAGTGTGCTACCAATATTCCAGGAGTTACTTTCAGTAGCTCACCTTTTGTACGCAATGGAACATTAGCGTTTCCAGAACGAAATAACGATATTGGCTGTTCCACTCTAAATGTTGTGAGGTAGGTTCCTGAATTCAGCTTGCATTTGAATATTCCATGGCTCTGAGCAGTATTCATGCAATATCTATACCGTTCCAGCTCACCCTGAGTAGTGATGCACACATCCTTAACTCAAAATGCACAGAATAGAAGGTAATGCATTCAGCTCAATCGAGTGTAGATTGAAATTTTGCTGAAAACTACTATGTGCTAACTTGATGTAAACCTTATTATTTTACTTACCAGACGATTAGAGTAGCATGCAGCCAATATTATCAGTGTGCTACAAATTTTCCAGGAGTTGCTTTCAGTAACTCACCTTTTGTACGCAATGGAACATTATCGTTTACAGAACTAAACAAGGATATTGGATGTTCCACTCTAAATGTTGTGAGGTAGGTTCCTGAATTCAGCTTGCATTTCACTATTCCACGGCTCTGAGTAGAAGAAATGCAATATCTATACAGTTCCAGCTCACTCTTACTTATGTGCATATCCTTAACTAAAAACACATAGAATAGAAAGTAATGCATTCAGCTGAAATTTGAAGAAAACTACTATCTAACTTGATGTATACATTATTTTACTCACCATAGAATTTAGAGTAGTATGCAACTAATTTTATGTGTGCTACCAATTTTGGACAAGTTACTTCCAGTAACATCACCTTTTGTACACAATGGAACATTAGCGTTTAAAGAAATAAACAAATATACTGGCTGTTCCACTCTAAATGTTGTGGGGTAGGTTCCTGAATTCAGCTTGCATTTGAGTATTCCACGGCTCTGAGTAGAAGAAATGCAATATCTATACAGTTCCATCTCACCCTGACTGGTTATGTACACATCCATATCTCAAAATGCATAGTAAAAAAAGTCATGTCTTCAGCTCAGTAGTGTATATTTGAATTTTGCTGAAAACTACTGTGAGCTAACGATGTAAACATTATTTTACTTACCATATGATTTAGTGTAGTATGCAACCAATTTTATCAGTGTGCTACCAATATTCCAGGAGTTACTTTCAGTAGCTCACCTTTTGTACGCAATGGAACATTAGCGTTTCCAGAACGAAATAACGATATTGGCTGTTCCACTCTAAATGTTGTGAGGTAGGTTCCTGAATTCAGCTTGCATTTGAATATTCCATGGCTCTGAGCAGTATTCATGCAATATCTATACCGTTCCAGCTCACCCTGAGTAGTGATGCACACATCCTTAACTCAAAATGCACAGAATAGAAGGTAATGCATTCAGCTCAATCGAGTGTAGATTGAAATTTTGCTGAAAACTACTATGTGCTAACTTGATGTAAACCTTATTATTTTACTTACCAGACGATTAGAGTAGCATGCAGCCAATATTATCAGTGTGCTACAAATTTTCCAGGAGTTGCTTTCAGTAACTCACCTTTTGTACGCAATGGAACATTATCGTTTACAGAACTAAACAAGGATATTGGATGTTCCACTCTAAATGTTGTGAGGTAGGTTCCTGAATTCAGCTTGCATTTGACTATTCCACGGCTCTGAGTAGAAGAAATGCAATATCTATACAGTTCCAGCTCACTCTTACTTATGTGCATATCCTTAACTAAAAACACATAGAATAGAAAGTAATGCATTCAGCTGAAATTTGATGAAAACTACTATCTAACTTGATGTATACATTATTTTACTCACCATATAATTTAGAGTAGTATGCAACTAATTTTATGTGTGCTACCAATTTTGGACAAGTTACTTCCAGTAACATCACCTTCTGTACACAATGGAACATTAGCGTTTACAGAAGTAAACAAATATACTGGCTGTTCCACTCTAAATGTTGTGGGGTAGGTTCCTGAATTCAGCTTGCATTTGAGTATTCCACGGCTCTGAGTAGAAGAAATGCAATATCTATACAGTTCCATCTCACCCTGACTGGTTATGTACACATCCATATCTCAAAATGCATAGAATATGCATTCAGCTCAATAGTAGATTTGCATTTACCTGAAAACTAGTATGTGCTTACTTGATGTAAAGATTATTTTACTTACCATATGATTTAGTGTAGTATGCAACCAATTTTATCAGTGTGCTACCAATATTCCAGGAGTTACTTTCAGTAGCTCACCTTTTGTACGCAATGGAACATTAGCGTTTCCAGAACGAAATAACGATATTGGCTGTTCCACTCTAAATGTTGTGAGGTAGGTTCCTGAATTCAGCTTGCATTTGAATATTCCATGGCTCTGAGCAGTATTCATGCAATATCTATACCGTTCCAGCTCACCCTGAGTAGTGATGCACACATCCTTAACTCAAAATGCACAGAATAGAAGGTAATGCATTCAGCTCAATCGAGTGTAGATTGAAATTTTGCTGAAAACTACTATGTGTTAACTTGATGTAAACCTTATTATTTTACTTACCAGACGATTAGAGTAGCATGCAGCCAATTTTATCAGTGTGCTACAAATTTTCCAGGAGTTGCTTTCAGTAACTCACCTTTTGTACGCAATGGAACATTATCGTTTACAGAACTAAACAAGGATATTGGATGTTCCACTCTAAATGTTGTGAGGTAGGTTCCTGAATTCAGCTTGCATTTGAGTATTCCACGGCTCTGAGTAGAAGAAATGCAATATCTATACAGTTCCATCTCACCCTGACTGGTTATGTACACATCCATATCTCAAAATGCATAGAATATGCATTCAGCTCAATAGTAGATTTGCATTTACCTGAAAACTAGTATGTGCTTACTTGATGTAAACATTATTTTACTTACCATATGATTTACAGTAGTATGCAACCAATTTTATCAGTGTGCTACAAATTTTCCAGGAGTTGCTTTCAGTAACTCACCTTTTGTACGGAATGGAACATTAGTTTCTACAGAACTAAACAAAGATATTGGCTGTTCCACTCTAAATGTTGTGAGGTAGGTTCCTGAATTCAGCTTGCATTTGAGTATTCCATGGCTCTGAAAGTCTGCATGCAATATCTATACAGTTCCAGCTGATCCTGAGTAGTTGTGTACACATCCATATCTCAAAATGCATAGTAAAAAAAAGTCATGTCTTCAGCTCAGTAGTACTGTGAGCTAACGATGTAAACATTATTTTACTTACCATATGATTTAGTGTAGTATGCAACCAATTTTATCTGTGTGCTACCAATATTCCAGGAGTTACTTTCAGTAGCTCACCTTTTGTACGCAATGGAACATTAGCGTTTACAGAACTAAACAAGGATATTGGATGTTCCACTCTAAATGTTGTGAGGTAGGTTCCTGAATTCAGCTTGCATTTGAGTATTCCATGTCTCTGACAGTGTGCATGCAATATCTATACAGTTCCAGCTCACCCTGAGTAGTGATGCACACATCCTTAACTCAAACTGCATAGAATATGCATTCAGCTCAATAGTAGATTTGCATTTTGCTGAAAACTAGTATGTGCTTACTTGATGTAAACAGTATTTTACTTACCATATGATTTACAGTAGTATGCAACCAATTTTATCAGTGTGCTATAAATTTTCCAGGAGTTGCTTTCAGTAACTCACCTTTTTTACGGAATGGAACATTAGTTTTTACAGAACTAAACAAAGATATTGGCTGTTCCACTCAAAATATTATGAGGGAGGTTCCTGAATTCAGCTTGCATTTGAGTATTCCATGTCTCTGAAAGTGTGCATGCAATATTTATACAGTTCCAGCTCACCCTTACTTATGTGCATATCCTTAACTAAAAATACATAGAATAGAAAGTAATGCATTCAGCTGAAATTTGAAGAAAACTACTATCTAACTTGATGTATACATTATTTTACTCACCATAGAATTTAGAGTAGTATGCAACTAATTTTATGTGTGCTACCAATTTTGGACAAGTTACTTCCAGTAACATCACCTTTTGTACACAATGGAACATTAGCGTTTACAGAAATAAACAAATATACTGGCTGTTCCACTCTAAATGTTGTGGGGTAGGTTCCTGAATTCAGCTTGCATTTGAGTATTCCACGGCTCTGAGTAGAAGAAATGCAATATCTATACAGTTCCATCTCACCCTGACTGGTTATGTACACATCCATATCTCAAAATGCATAGTAAAAAAAGTCATGTCTTCAGCTCAGTAGTGTATATTTGAATTTTGCTGAAAACTACTGTGAGCTAACGATGTAAACATTATTTTACTTACCATATGATTTAGTGTAGTATGCAACCAATTTTATCAGTGTGCTACCAATATTCCAGGAGTTACTTTCAGTAGCTCACCTTTTGTACGCAATGGAACATTAGCGTTTCCAGAACGAAATAACGATATTGGCTGTTCCACTCTAAATGTTGTGAGGTAGGTTCCTGAATTCAGCTTGCATTTGAATATTCCATGGCTCTGAGCAGTATTCATGCAATATCTATACCGTTCCAGCTCACCCTGAGTAGTGATGCACACATCCTTAACTCAAAATGCACAGAATAGAAGGTAATGCATTCAGCTCAATCGAGTGTAGATTGAAATTTTGCTGAAAACTACTATGTGCTAACTTGATGTAAACCTTATTATTTTACTTACCAGACGATTAGAGTAGCATGCAGCCAATATTATCAGTGTGCTACAAATTTTCCAGGAGTTGCTTTCAGTAACTCACCTTTTGTACGCAATGGAACATTATCGTTTACAGAACTAAACAAGGATATTGGATGTTCCACTCTAAATGTTGTGAGGTAGGTTCCTGAATTCAGCTTGCATTTGACTATTCCACGGCTCTGAGTAGAAGAAATGCAATATCTATACAGTTCCAGCTCACTCTTACTTATGTGCATATCCTTAACTAAAAACACATAGAATAGAAAGTAATGCATTCAGCTGAAATTTGAAGAAAACTACTATCTAACTTGATGTATACATTATTTTACTCACCATAGAATTTAGAGTAGTATGCAACTAATTTTATGTGTGCTACCAATTTTGGACAAGTTACTTCCAGTAACATCACCTTTTGTACACAATGGAACATTAGCGTTTACAGAAATAAACAAATATACTGGCTGTTCCACTCTAAATGTTGTGGGGTAGGTTCCTGAATTCAGCTTGCATTTGAGTATTCCACGGCTCTGAGTAGAAGAAATGCAATATCTATACAGTTCCATCTCACCCTGACTGGTTATGTACACATCCATATCTCAAAATGCATAGTAAAAAAAGTCATGTCTTCAGCTCAGTAGTGTATATTTGAATTTTGCTGAAAACTACTGTGAGCTAACGATGTAAACATTATTTTACTTACCATATGATTTAGTGTAGTATGCAACCAATTTTATCAGTGTGCTACCAATATTCCAGGAGTTACTTTCAGTAGCTCACCTTTTGTACGCAATGGAACATTAGCGTTTCCAGAACGAAATAACGATATTGGCTGTTCCACTCTAAATGTTGTGAGGTAGGTTCCTGAATTCAGCTTGCATTTGAATATTCCATGGCTCTGAGCAGTATTCATGCAATATCTATACCGTTCCAGCTCACCCTGAGTAGTGATGCACACATCCTTAACTCAAAATGCACAGAATAGAAGGTAATGCATTCAGCTCAATCGAGTGTAGATTGAAATTTTGCTGAAAACTACTATGTGCTAACTTGATGTAAACCTTATTATTTTACTTACCAGACGATTAGAGTAGCATGCAGCCAATATTATCAGTGTGCTACAAATTTTCCAGGAGTTGCTTTCAGTAACTCACCTTTTGTACGCAATGGAACATTATCGTTTACAGAACTAAACAAGGATATTGGATGTTCCACTCTAAATGTTGTGAGGTAGGTTCCTGAATTCAGCTTGCATTTGACTATTCCACGGCTCTGAGTAGAAGAAATGCAATATCTATACAGTTCCAGCTCACTCTTACTTATGTGCATATCCTTAACTAAAAACACATAGAATAGAAAGTAATGCATTCAGCTGAAATTTGATGAAAACTACTATCTAACTTGATGTATACATTATTTTACTCACCATATAATTTAGAGTAGTATGCAACTAATTTTATGTGTGCTACCAATTTTGGACAAGTTACTTCCAGTAACATCACCTTCTGTACACAATGGAACATTAGCGTTTACAGAAGTAAACAAATATACTGGCTGTTCCACTCTAAATGTTGTGGGGTAGGTTCCTGAATTCAGCTTGCATTTGAGTATTCCACGGCTCTGAGTAGAAGAAATGCAATATCTATACAGTTCCATCTCACCCTGACTGGTTATGTACACATCCATATCTCAAAATGCATAGAATATGCATTCAGCTCAATAGTAGATTTGCATTTACCTGAAAACTAGTATGTGCTTACTTGATGTAAACATTATTTTACTTACCATATGATTTACAGTAGTATGCAACCAATTTTATCAGTGTGCTACAAATTTTCCAGGAGTTGCTTTCAGTAACTCACCTTTTGTACGGAATGGAACATTAGTTTCTACAGAACTAAACAAAGATATTGGCTGTTCCACTCTAAATATTATGAGGGAGGTTCCTGAATTCAGCTTGCATTTGAGTATTCCATGTCTCTGAAAGTCTGCATGCAATATCTATACAGTTCCAGCTCACCCTTACTTATGTGCATATCCTTAACTAAAAATACATAGAATAGAAAGTAATGCATTCAGCTGAAATTTGATGAAAACTACTATCTAACTTGATGTATACATTATTTTACCATATAATTTGGAGTAGTATGCAACCAATTTTATCAGTGTGCTACCAATATTCCAGGAGTTACTTTCAGTAGCTCACCTTTTGTACGCAATGGAACATTAGCGTTTCCAGAACGAAATAACGATATTGGCTGTTCCACTCTAAATGTTGTGAGGTAGGTTCCTGAATTCAGCTTGCATTTGAATATTCCATGGCTCTGAGCAGTATTCATGCAATATCTATACCGTTCCAGCTCACCCTGAGTAGTGATGCACACATCCTTAACTCAAAATGCACAGAATAGAAGGTAATGCATTCAGCTCAATCGAGTGTAGATTGAAATTTTGCTGAAAACTACTATGTGCTAACTTGATGTAAACCTTATTATTTTACTTACCAGACGATTAGAGTAGCATGCAGCCAATTTTATCAGTGTGCTACAAATTTTCCAGGAGTTGCTTTCAGTAACTCACCTTTTGTACGCAATGGAACATTATCGTTTACAGAACTAAACAAGGATATTGGATGTTCCACTCTAAATGTTGTGAGGTAGGTTCCTGAATTCAGCTTGCATTTGAGTATTCCATGTCTCTGAGTAGAAGAAATGCAATATCTATACAGTTCCAGCTCACTCTTACTTATGTGCATATCCTTAACTAAAAACACATAGAATAGAAAGTAATGCATTCAGCTGAAATTTGATGAAAACTACTATCTAACTTGATGTATACATTATTTTACTCACCATATAATTTAGAGTAGTATGCAACTAATTTTATGTGTGCTACCAATTTTGGACAAGTTACTTCCAGTAACATCAGCTTTTGTACACAATGGAACATTAGCGTTTACAGAAATAAACAAATATACTGGCTGTTCCACTCTAAATGTTGTGGGGTAGGTTCCTGAATTCAGCTTGCATTTGAGTATTCCACGGCTCTGAGTAGAAGAAATGCAATATCTATACAGTTCCAGCTCACCCTTACTTATGTGCATATCCTTAACTAAAAACACATTGAATAGAAAGTAATGCATTCAGCTGAAATTTGATGAAAACTACTATCTAACTTGATGTATACATTATTTTACTCACCATATAATTTAGAGTAGTATGCAACTAATTTTATGTGTGCTACCAATTTTGGACAAGTTACTTCCAGTAACATCACCTTTTGTACACAATGGAACATTAGCGTTTACAGAAATAAACAAATATACTGGCTGTTCCACTCTAAATGTTGTGGGGTAGGTTCCTGAATTCAGCTTGCATTTGAGTATTCCACGGCTCTGAGTAGAAGAAATGCAATATCTATACAGTTCCATCTCACCCTGACTGGTTATGTACACATCCATATCTGAAAATGCATAGTAAAAAAAGTCATGTCTTCAGCTCAGTAGTGTATATTTGAATTTTGCTGAAAACTACTGTGAGCTAACGATGTAAACATTATTTTACTTACCATATGATTTAGTGTAGTATGCAACCAATTTTATCAGTGTGCTACCAATATTCCAGGAGTTACTTTCAGTAGCTCACCTTTTGTACGCAATGGAACATTAGCGTTTCCAGAACGAAATAACGATATTGGCTGTTCCACTCTAAATGTTGTGAGGTAGGTTCCTGAATTCAGCTTGCATTTGAATATTCCATGGCTCTGAGCAGTATTCATGCAATATCTATACCGTTCCAGCTCACCCTGAGTAGAGATGCACACATCCTTAACTCAAAATGCACAGAATAGAAGGTAATGCATTCAGCTCAATCGAGTGTAGATTGAAATTTTGCTGAAAACTACTATGTGCTAACTTGATGTAAACCTTATTATTTTACTTACCAGACGATTAGAGTAGCATGCAGCCAATTTTATCAGTGTGCTACAAATTTTCCAGGAGTTGCTTTCAGTAACTCACCTTTTGTACGCAATGGAACATTATCGTTTACAGAACTAAACAAGGATAATTGGATGTTCCACTCTAAATGTTGTGAGGTAGGTTCCTGAATTCAGCTTGCATTTGAGTATTCCACGGCTCTGAGTAGAAGAAATGCAATATCTATACAGTTCCAGCTCACTCTTACTTATGTGCATATCCTTAACTAAAAACACATAGAATAGAAAGTAATGCATTCAGCTGAAATTTGATGAAAACTACTATCTAACTTGATGTATACATTATTTTACTCACCATATAATTTAGAGTAGTATGCAACTAATTTTATGTGTGCTACCAATTTTGGACAAGTTACTTCCAGTAACATCACCTTTTGTACAGAATGGAACATTAGCGTTTACAGAAGTAAACAAATAGAAGAAATGCAATATCTATACAGTTCCATCTCACCCTGACTGGTTATGTACACATGAATATCTCAAAATGCATAGAATATGCATTCAGCTCAATAGTAGATTTGCATTTTGCTGAAAACTTGTATGTGCTTACTTGATGTAAACATTATTTTACTTACCATATGATTTACAGTAGTATGCAACCAATTTTATCAGTGTGCTACAAATTTTCCAGGAGTTGCTTTCAGTAACTCACCTTTTTTACGGAATGGAACATTAGTTTTTACAGAACTAAACAAAGATATTGGCTGTTCCTCTCAAAATATTTTGAGGGAGGTTCCTGAATTCAGCTTGCATTTGAGTATTCCACGGCTCTGAGTAGAAGAAATGCAATATCTATACAGTTCCATCTCACCCTGACTGGTTATGTACACATCCATATCTCAAAATGCATAGTAAAAAAAGTCATGTCTTCAGCTCAGTAGTGTATATTTGAATTTTGCTGAAAACTACTGTGAGCTAACGATGTAAACATTATTTTACTTACCATATGATTTAGTGTAGTATGCAACCAATTTTATCAGTGTGCTACCAATATTCCAGGAGTTACTTTCAGTAGCTCACCTTTTGTACGCAATGGAACATTAGCGTTTCCAGAACGAAATAACGATATTGGCTGTTCCACTCTAAATGTTGTGAGGTAGGTTCCTGAATTCAGCTTGCATTTGAATATTACATGGCTCTGAGCAGTATTCATGCAATATCTATACCGTTCCAGCTTACCCTGAGTAGTGATGCAGACATCCTTAACTCAAAATGCACAGAATAGAAGGTAATGCATTCAGCTCAATCGAGTGTAGATTGAAATTTTGCTGAAAACTACTATGTGCTAACTTGATGTAAACCTTATTATTTTACTTACCAGACGATTAGAGTAGCATGCAGCCAATTTTATCAGTGTGCTACAAATTTTCCAGGAGTTGCTTTCAGTAACTCACCTTTTGTACGCAATGGAACATTATCGTTTACAGAACTAAACAAGGATATTGGATGTTCCACTATAAATGTTGTGAGGTAGGATCCTGAATTCAGCTTGCATTTGAGTATTCCACGGCTCTGAGTAGAAGAAATGCAATATCTATACAGTTCCAGCTCACCCTTACTTATGTGCATATCCTTAACTAAAAACACATAGAATAGAAAGTAATGCATTCAGCTGAAATTTGATGAAAACTACTATCTAACTTGATGTATACATTATTTTACTCACCATATAATTTAGAGTAGTATGCAACTAATTTTATGTGTGCTACCAATTTTGGACAAGTTACTTCCAGTAACATCAGCTTTTGTACACAATGGAACATTAGCGTTTACAGAAATAAACAAATATACTGGCTGTTCCACTCTAAATGTTGTGGGGTAGGTTCCTGAATTCAGCTTGCATTTGAGTATTCCACGGCTCTGAGTAGAAGAAATGCAATATCTATACAGTTCCATCTCACCCTGACTGGTTATGTACACATCCATATCTCAAAATGCATAGTAAAAAAAGTCATGTCTTCAGCTCAGTAGTGTATATTTGAATTTTGCTGAAAACTACTGTGAGCTAACGATGTAAACATTATTTTACTTACCATATGATTTAGTGTAGTATGCAACCAATTTTATCAGTGTGCTACCAATATTCCAGGAGTTACTTTCAGTAGCTCACCTTTTGTACGCAATGGAACATTAGCGTTTCCAGAACGAAATAACGATATTGGCTGTTCCACTCTAAATGTTGTGAGGTAGGTTCCTGAATTCAGCTTGCATTTGAATATTCCATGGCTCTGAGCAGTATTCATGCAATATCTATACCGTTCCAGCTCACCCTGAGTAGAGATGCACACATCCTTAACTCAAAATGCACAGAATAGAAGGTAATGCATTCAGCTCAATCGAGTGTAGATTGAAATTTTGCTGAAAACTACTATGTGCTAACTTGATGTAAACCTTATTATTTTACTTACCAGACGATTAGAGTAGCATGCAGCCAATTTTATCAGTGTGCTACAAATTTTCCAGGAGTTGCTTTCAGTAACTCACCTTTTGTACGCAATGGAACATTATCGTTTACAGAACTAAACAAGGATAATTGGATGTTCCACTCTAAATGTTGTGAGGTAGGTTCCTGAATTCAGCTTGCATTTGAGTATTCCACGGCTCTGAGTAGAAGAAATGCAATATCTATACAGTTCCAGCTCACTCTTACTTATGTGCATATCCTTAACTAAAAACACATAGAATAGAAAGTAATGCATTCAGCTGAAATTTGATGAAAACTACTATCTAACTTGATGTATACATTATTTTACTCACCATATAATTTAGAGTAGTATGCAACTAATTTTATGTGTGCTACCAATTTTGGACAAGTTACTTCCAGTAACATCACCTTTTGTACAGAATGGAACATTAGCGTTTACAGAAGTAAACAAATATACTGGCTGTTCCACTCTAAATGTTGTGGGGTAGGTTCCTGAATTCAGCTTGCATTTGAGTATTCCACGGCTCTGAGTAGAAGAAATGCAATATCTATACAGTTCCATCTCACCCTGACTGGTTATGTACACATGAATATCTCAAAATGCATAGAATATGCATTCAGCTCAATAGTAGATTTGCATTTTGCTGAAAACTTGTATGTGCTTACTTGATGTAAACATTATTTTACTTACCATATGATTTACAGTAGTATGCAACCAATTTTATCAGTGTGCTACAAATTTTCCAGGAGTTGCTTTCAGTAACTCACCTTTTTTACGGAATGGAACATTAGTTTTTACAGAACTAAACAAAGATATTGGCTGTTCCTCTCAAAATATTTTGAGGGAGGTTCCTGAATTCAGCTTGCATTTGAGTATTCCACGGCTCTGAGTAGAAGAAATGCAATATCTATACAGTTCCATCTCACCCTGACTGGTTATGTACACATCCATATCTCAAAATGCATAGTAAAAAAAGTCATGTCTTCAGCTCAGTAGTGTATATTTGAATTTTGCTGAAAACTACTGTGAGCTAACGATGTAAACATTATTTTACTTACCATATGATTTAGTGTAGTATGCAACCAATTTTATCAGTGTGCTACCAATATTCCAGGAGTTACTTTCAGTAGCTCACCTTTTGTACGCAATGGAACATTAGCGTTTCCAGAACGAAATAACGATATTGGCTGTTCCACTCTAAATGTTGTGAGGTAGGTTCCTGAATTCAGCTTGCATTTGAATATTACATGGCTCTGAGCAGTATTCATGCAATATCTATACCGTTCCAGCTTACCCTGAGTAGTGATGCAGACATCCTTAACTCAAAATGCACAGAATAGAAGGTAATGCATTCAGCTCAATCGAGTGTAGATTGAAATTTTGCTGAAAACTACTATGTGCTAACTTGATGTAAACCTTATTATTTTACTTACCAGACGATTAGAGTAGCATGCAGCCAATTTTATCAGTGTGCTACAAATTTTCCAGGAGTTGCTTTCAGTAACTCACCTTTTGTACGCAATGGAACATTATCGTTTACAGAACTAAACAAGGATATTGGATGTTCCACTATAAATGTTGTGAGGTAGGATCCTGAATTCAGCTTGCATTTGAGTATTCCACGGCTCTGAGTAGAAGAAATGCAATATCTATACAGTTCCAGCTCACCCTTACTTATGTGCATATCCTTAACTAAAAACACATAGAATAGAAAGTAATGCATTCAGCTGAAATTTGATGAAAACTACTATCTAACTTGATGTATACATTATTTTACTCACCATATAATTTAGAGTAGTATGCAACTAATTTTATGTGTGCTACCAATTTTGGACAAGTTACTTCCAGTAACATCAGCTTTTGTACACAATGGAACATTAGCGTTTACAGAAATAAACAAATATACTGGCTGTTCCACTCTAAATGTTGTGGGGTAGGTTCCTGAATTCAGCTTGCATTTGAGTATTCCACGGCTCTGAGTAGAAGAAATGCAATATCTATACAGTTCCATCTCACCCTGACTGGTTATGTACACATCCATATCTCAAAATGCATAGTAAAAAAAGTCATGTCTTCAGCTCAGTAGTGTATATTTGAATTTTGCTGAAAACTACTGTGAGCTAACGATGTAAACATTATTTTACTTACCATATGATTTAGTGTAGTATGCAACCAATTTTATCAGTGTGCTACCAATATTCCAGGAGTTACTTTCAGTAGCTCACCTTTTGTACGCAATGGAACATTAGCGTTTCCAGAACGAAATAACGATATTGGCTGTTCCACTCTAAATGTTGTGAGGTAGGTTCCTGAATTCAGCTTGCATTTGAATATTCCATGGCTCTGAGCAGTATTCATGCAATATCTATACCGTTCCAGCTCACCCTGAGTAGTGATGCACACATCCTTAACTCAAAATGCACAGAATAGAAGGTAATGCATTCAGCTCAATCGAGTGTAGATTGAAATTTTGCTGAAAACTACTATGTGCTAACTTGATGTAAACCTTATTATTTTACTTACCAGACGATTAGAGTAGCATGCAGCCAATTTTATCAGTGTGCTACAAATTTTCCAGGAGTTGCTTTCAGTAACTCACCTTTTGTACGCAATGGAACATTATCGTTTACAGAACTAAACAAGGATAATTGGATGTTCCACTCTAAATGTTGTGAGGTAGGTTCCTGAATTCAGCTTGCATTTGAGTATTCCACGGCTCTGAGTAGAAGAAATGCAATATCTATACAGTTCCAGCTCACTCTTACTTATGTGCATATCCTTAACTAAAAACACATAGAATAGAAAGTAATGCATTCAGCTGAAATTTGATGAAAACTACTATCTAACTTGATGTATACATTATTTTACTCACCATATAATTTAGAGTAGTATGCAACTAATTTTATGTGTGCTACCAATTTTGGACAAGTTACTTCCAGTAACATCACCTTTTGTACACAATGGAACATTAGCGTTTACAGAAGTAAACAAATATACTGGCTGTTCCACTCTAAATGTTGTGGGGTAGGTTCCTGAATTCAGCTTGCATTTGAGTATTCCACGGCTCTGAGTAGAAGAAATGC
This sequence comes from Hemitrygon akajei, assembly GCF_048418815.1. Lineage (NCBI taxonomy): Eukaryota > Metazoa > Chordata > Chondrichthyes > Myliobatiformes > Dasyatidae > Hemitrygon > Hemitrygon akajei. Next base: position 403,217 of record NC_133146.1, on the reverse strand, counting down.
AATATCTATACAGTTCCATCTCACCCTGACTGGTTATGTACACATCCATATCTCAAAATGCATAGAATATGCATTCAGCTCAATAGTAGATTTGCATTTACCTGAAAACTAGTATGTGCTTACTTGATGTAAACATTATTTTACTTACCATATGATTTACAGTAGTATGCAACCAATTTTATCAGTGTGCTACAAATTTTCCAGGAGTTGCTTTCAGTAACTCACCTTTTGTACGGAATGGAACATTAGTTTCTACAGAACTAAACAAAGATACTGGCTGTTCCACTCTAAATGTTGTGGGGTAGGTTCCTGAATTCAGCTTGCATTTGAGTATTCCACGGCTCTGAGTAGAAGAAATGCAATATCTATACAGTTCCATCTCACCCTGACTGGTTATGTACACATCCATATCTCAAAATGCATAGTAAAAAAAGTCATGTCTTCAGCTCAGTAGTGTATATTTGAATTTTGCTGAAAACTACTGTGAGCTAACGATGTAAACATTATTTTACTTACCATATGATTTAGTGTAGTATGCAACCAATTTTATCAGTGTGCTACCAATATTCCAGGAGTTACTTTCAGTAGCTCACCTTTTGTACGCAATGGAACATTAGCGTTTCCAGAACGAAATAACGATATTGGCTGTTCCACTCTAAATGTTGTGAGGTAGGTTCCTGAATTCAGCTTGCATTTGAATATTCCATGGCTCTGAGCAGTATTCATGCAATATCTATACCGTTCCAGCTCACCCTGAGTAGTGATGCACACATCCTTAACTCAAAATGCACAGAATAGAAGGTAATGCATTCAGCTCAATCGAGTGTAGATTGAAATTTTGCTGAAAACTACTATGTGCTAACTTGATGTAAACCTTATTATTTTACTTACCAGACGATTAGAGTAGCATGCAGCCAATATTATCAGTGTGCTACAAATTTTCCAGGAGTTGCTTTCAGTAACTCACCTTTTGTACGCAATGGAACATTATCGTTTACAGAACTAAACAAGGATATTGGATGTTCCACTCTAAATGTTGTGAGGTAGGTTCCTGAATTCAGCTTGCATTTGACTATTCCACGGCTCTGAGTAGAAGAAATGCAATATCTATACAGTTCCAGCTCACTCTTACTTATGTGCATACCCTTAACTAAAAACACATAGAATAGAAAGTAATGCATTCAGCTGAAATTTGATGAAAACTACTATCTAACTTGATGTATACATTATTTTACTCACCATATAATTTAGAGTAGTATGCAACTAATTTTATGTGTGCTACCAATTTTGGACAAGTTACTTCCAGTAACATCACCTTCTGTACACAATGGAACATTAGCGTTTACAGAAGTAAACAAATATACTGGCTGTTCCACTCTAAATGTTGTGGGGTAGGTTCCTGAATTCAGCTTGCATTTGAGTATTCCACGGCTCTGAGTAGAAGAAATGCAATATCTATACAGTTCCATCTCACCCTGACTGGTTATGTACACATCCATATCTCAAAATGCATAGTAAAAAAAGTCATGTCTTCAGCTCAGTAGTGTATATTTGAATTTTGCTGAAAACTACTGTGAGCTAACGATGTAAACATTATTTTACTTACCATATGATTTAGTGTAGTATGCAACCAATTTTATCAGTGTGCTACCAATATTCCAGGAGTTACTTTCAGTAGCTCACCTTTTGTACGCAATGGAACATTAGCGTTTCCAGAACGAAATAACGATATTGGCTGTTCCACTCTAAATGTTGTGAGGTAGGTTCCTGAATTCAGCTTGCATTTGAATATTCCATGGCTCTGAGCAGTATTCATGCAATATCTATACCGTTCCAGCTCACCCTGAGTAGTGATGCACACATCCTTAACTCAAAATGCACAGAATAGAAGGTAATGCATTCAGCTCAATCGAGTGTAGATTGAAATTTTGCTGAAAACTACTATGTGCTAACTTGATGTAAACCTTATTATTTTACTTACCAGACGATTAGAGTAGCATGCAGCCAATTTTATCAGTGTGCTACAAATTTTCCAGGAGTTGCTTTCAGTAACTCACCTTTTGTACGCAATGGAACATTATCGTTTACAGAACTAAACAAGGATAATTGGATGTTCCACTCTAAATGTTGTGAGGTAGGTTCCTGAATTCAGCTTGCATTTGAGTATTCCACGGCTCTGAGTAGAAGAAATGCAATATCTATACAGTTCCAGCTCACTCTTACTTATGTGCATATCCTTAACTAAAAACACATAGAATAGAAAGTAATGCATTCAGCTGAAATTTGATGAAAACTACTATCTAACTTGATGTATACATTATTTTACTCACCATATAATTTAGAGTAGTATGCAACTAATTTTATGTGTGCTACCAATTTTGGACAAGTTACTTCCAGTAACATCACCTTTTGTACACAATGGAACATTAGCGTTTACAGAAGTAAACAAATATACTGGCTGTTCCACTCTAAATGTTGTGGGGTAGGTTCCTGAATTCAGCTTGCATTTGAGTATTCCACGGCTCTGAGTAGAAGAAATGCAATATCTATACAGTTCCATCTCACCCTGACTGGTTATGTACACATCCATATCTCAAAATGCATAGAATATGCATTCAGCTCAATAGTAGATTTGCATTTACCTGAAAACTAGTATGTGCTTACTTGATGTAAACATTATTTTACTTACCATATGATTTACAGTAGTATGCAACCAATTTTATCAGTGTGCTACAAATTTTCCAGGAGTTGCTTTCAGTAACTCACCTTTTGTACGGAATGGAACATTAGTTTCTACAGAACTAAACAAAGATATTGGCTGTTCCACTCTAAATATTATGAGGGAGGTTCCTGAATTCAGCTTGCATTTGAGTATTCCATGTCTCTGAAAGTCTGCATGCAATATCTATACAGTTCCAGCTCACCCTTACTTATGTGCATATCCTTAACTAAAAATACATAGAATAGAAAGTAATGCATTCAGCTGAAATTTGATGAAAACTACTATCTAACTTGATGTATACATTATTTTACTTACCATATAATTTGGAGTAGTATGCAACCAATTTTATCAGTGTGCTACCAATATTCCAGGAGTTACTTTCAGTAGCTCACCTTTTGTACGCAATGGAACATTAGCGTTTCCAGAACGAAATAACGATATTGGCTGTTCCACTCTAAATGTTGTGAGGTAGGTTCCTGAATTCAGCTTGCATTTGAATATTCCATGGCTCTGAGCAGTATTCATGCAATATCTATACCGTTCCAGCTCACCCTGAGTAGTGATGCACACATCCTTAACTCAAAATGCACAGAATAGAAGGTAATGCATTCAGCTCAATCGAGTGTAGATTGAAATTTTGCTGAAAACTACTATGTGCTAACTTGATGTAAACCTTATTATTTTACTTACCAGACGATTAGAGTAGCATGCAGCCAATTTTATCAGTGTGCTACAAATTTTCCAGGAGTTGCTTTCAGTAACTCACCTTTTGTACGCAATGGAACATTAGCGTTTACAGAACTAAACAAGGATATTGGATGTTCCACTATAAATGTTGTGAGGTAGGTTCCTGAATTCAGCTTGCATTTGAGTATTCCACGGCTCTGAGTAGAAGAAATGCAATATCTATACAGTTCCAGCTCACCCTTACTTATGTGCATATCCTTAACTAAAAACACATAGAATAGAAAGTAATGCATTCAGCTGAAATTTGATGAAAACTACTATCTAACTTGATGTATACATTATTTTACTCACCATATAATTTAGAGTAGTATGCAACTAATTTTATGTGTGCTACCAATTTTGGACAAGTTACTTCCAGTAACATCACCTTCTGTACACAATGGAACATTAGCGTTTACAGAAGTAAACAAATATACTGGCTGTTCCACTCTAAATGTTGTGGGGTAGGTTCCTGAATTCAGCTTGCATTTGAGTATTCCACGGCTCTGAGTAGAAGAAATGCAATATCTATACAGTTCCATCTCACCCTGACTGGTTATGTACACATGAATATCTCAAAATGCATAGAATATGCATTCAGCTCAATAGTAGATTTGCATTTTGCTGAAAACTTGTATGTGCTTACTTGATGTAAACATTATTTTACTTACCATATGATTTACAGTAGTATGCAACCAATTTTATCAGTGTGCTACAAATTTTCCAGGAGTTGCTTTCAGTAACTCACCTTTTTTACGGAATGGAACATTAGTTTTTACAGAACTAAACAAAGATATTGGCTGTTCCTCTCAAAATATTTTGAGGGAGGTTCCTGAATTCAGCTTGCATTTGAGTATTCCACGGCTCTGAGTAGAAGAAATGCAATATCTATACAGTTCCATCTCACCCTGACTGGTTATGTACACATCCATATCTCAAAATGCATAGTAAAAAAAGTCATGTCTTCAGCTCAGTAGTGTATATTTGAATTTTGCTGAAAACTACTGTGAGCTAACGATGTAAACATTATTTTACTTACCATATGATTTAGTGTAGTATGCAACCAATTTTATCAGTGTGCTACCAATATTCCAGGAGTTACTTTCAGTAGCTCACCTTTTGTACGCAATGGAACATTAGCGTTTCCAGAACGAAATAACGATATTGGCTGTTCCACTCTAAATGTTGTGAGGTAGGTTCCTGAATTCAGCTTGCATTTGAATATTACATGGCTCTGAGCAGTATTCATGCAATATCTATACCGTTCCAGCTTACCCTGAGTAGTGATGCAGACATCCTTAACTCAAAATGCACAGAATAGAAGGTAATGCATTCAGCTCAATCGAGTGTAGATTGAAATTTTGCTGAAAACTACTATGTGCTAACTTGATGTAAACCTTATTATTTTACTTACCAGACGATTAGAGTAGCATGCAGCCAATTTTATCAGTGTGCTACAAATTTTCCAGGAGTTGCTTTCAGTAACTCACCTTTTGTACGCAATGGAACATTATCGTTTACAGAACTAAACAAGGATATTGGATGTTCCACTCTAAATGTTGTGAGGTAGGATCCTGAATTCAGCTTGCATTTGAGTATTCCACGGCTCTGAGTAGAAGAAATGCAATATCTATACAGTTCCAGCTCACCCTTACTTATGTGCATATCCTTAACTAAAAACACATAGAATAGAAAGTAATGCATTCAGCTGAAATTTGATGAAAACTACTATCTAACTTGATGTATACATTATTTTACTCACCATATAATTTAGAGTAGTATGCAACTAATTTTATGTGTGCTACCAATTTTGGACAAGTTACTTCCAGTAACATCAGCTTTTGTACACAATGGAACATTAGCGTTTACAGAAATAAACAAATATACTGGCTGTTCCACTCTAAATGTTGTGGGGTAGGTTCCTGAATTCAGCTTGCATTTGAGTATTCCACGGCTCTGAGTAGAAGAAATGCAATATCTATACAGTTCCATCTCACCCTGACTGGTTATGTACACATCCATATCTCAAAATGCATAGTAAAAAAAGTCATGTCTTCAGCTCAGTAGTGTATATTTGAATTTTGCTGAAAACTACTGTGAGCTAACGATGTAAACATTATTTTACTTACCATATGATTTAGTGTAGTATGCAACCAATTTTATCAGTGTGCTACCAATATTCCAGGAGTTACTTTCAGTAGCTCACCTTTTGTACGCAATGGAACATTAGCGTTTCCAGAACGAAATAACGATATTGGCTGTTCCACTCTAAATGTTGTGAGGTAGGTTCCTGAATTCAGCTTGCATTTGAATATTCCATGGCTCTGAGCAGTATTCATGCAATATCTATACCGTTCCAGCTCACCCTGAGTAGAGATGCACACATCCTTAACTCAAAATGCACAGAATAGAAGGTAATGCATTCAGCTCAATCGAGTGTAGATTGAAATTTTGCTGAAAACTACTATGTGCTAACTTGATGTAAACCTTATTATTTTACTTACCAGACGATTAGAGTAGCATGCAGCCAATTTTATCAGTGTGCTACAAATTTTCCAGGAGTTGCTTTCAGTAACTCACCTTTTGTACGCAATGGAACATTATCGTTTACAGAACTAAACAAGGATAATTGGATGTTCCACTCTAAATGTTGTGAGGTAGGTTCCTGAATTCAGCTTGCATTTGAGTATTCCACGGCTCTGAGTAGAAGAAATGCAATATCTATACAGTTCCAGCTCACTCTTACTTATGTGCATATCCTTAACTAAAAACACATAGAATAGAAAGTAATGCATTCAGCTGAAATTTGATGAAAACTACTATCTAACTTGATGTATACATTATTTTACTCACCATATAATTTAGAGTAGTATGCAACTAATTTTATGTGTGCTACCAATTTTGGACAAGTTACTTCCAGTAACATCACCTTTTGTACAGAATGGAACATTAGCGTTTACAGAAGTAAACAAATATACTGGCTGTTCCACTCTAAATGTTGTGGGGTAGGTTCCTGAATTCAGCTTGCATTTGAGTATTCCACGGCTCTGAGTAGAAGAAATGCAATATCTATACAGTTCCATCTCACCCTGACTGGTTATGTACACATGAATATCTCAAAATGCATAGAATATGCATTCAGCTCAATAGTAGATTTGCATTTTGCTGAAAACTTGTATGTGCTTACTTGATGTAAACATTATTTTACTTACCATATGATTTACAGTAGTATGCAACCAATTTTATCAGTGTGCTACAAATTTTCCAGGAGTTGCTTTCAGTAACTCACCTTTTTTACGGAATGGAACATTAGTTTTTACAGAACTAAACAAAGATATTGGCTGTTCCTCTCAAAATATTTTGAGGGAGGTTCCTGAATTCAGCTTGCATTTGAGTATTCCACGGCTCTGAGTAGAAGAAATGCAATATCTATACAGTTCCATCTCACCCTGACTGGTTATGTACACATCCATATCTCAAAATGCATAGTAAAAAAAGTCATGTCTTCAGCTCAGTAGTGTATATTTGAATTTTGCTGAAAACTACTGTGAGCTAACGATGTAAACATTATTTTACTTACCATATGATTTAGTGTAGTATGCAACCAATTTTATCAGTGTGCTACCAATATTCCAGGAGTTACTTTCAGTAGCTCACCTTTTGTACGCAATGGAACATTAGCGTTTCCAGAACGAAATAACGATATTGGCTGTTCCACTCTAAATGTTGTGAGGTAGGTTCCTGAATTCAGCTTGCATTTGAATATTCCATGGCTCTGAGCAGTATTCATGCAATATCTATACCGTTCCAGCTCACCCTGAGTAGTGATGCACACATCCTTAACTCAAAATGCACAGAATAGAAGGTAATGCATTCAGCTCAATCGAGTGTAGATTGAAATTTTGCTGAAAACTACTATGTGCTAACTTGATGTAAACCTTATTATTTTACTTACCAGACGATTAGAGTAGCATGCAGCCAATATTATCAGTGTGCTACAAATTTTCCAGGAGTTGCTTTCAGTAACTCACCTTTTGTACGCAATGGAACATTATCGTTTACAGAACTAAACAAGGATATTGGATGTTCCACTCTAAATGTTGTGAGGTAGGTTCCTGAATTCAGCTTGCATTTGACTATTCCACGGCTCTGAGTAGAAGAAATGCAATATCTATACAGTTCCAGCTCACTCTTACTTATGTGCATATCCTTAACTAAAAACACATAGAATAGAAAGTAATGCATTCAGCTGAAATTTGAAGAAAACTACTATCTAACTTGATGTATACATTATTTTACTCACCATAGAATTTAGAGTAGTATGCAACTAATTTTATGTGTGCTACCAATTTTGGACAAGTTACTTCCAGTAACATCAGCTTTTGTACACAATGGAACATTAGCGTTTACAGAAATAAACAAATATACTGGCTGTTCCACTCTAAATGTTGTGGGGTAGGTTCCTGAATTCAGCTTGCATTTGAGTATTCCACGGCTCTGAGTAGAAGAAATGCAATATCTATACAGTTCCATCTCACCCTGACTGGTTATGTACACATCCATATCTCAAAATGCATAGTAAAAAAAGTCATGTCTTCAGCTCAGTAGTGTATATTTGAATTTTGCTGAAAACTACTGTGAGCTAACGATGTAAACATTATTTTACTTACCATATGATTTAGTGTAGTATGCAACCAATTTTATCAGTGTGCTACCAATATTCCAGGAGTTACTTTCAGTAGCTCACCTTTTGTACGCAATGGAACATTAGCGTTTCCAGAACGAAATAACGATATTGGCTGTTCCACTCTAAATGTTGTGAGGTAGGTTCCTGAATTCAGCTTGCATTTGAATATTCCATGGCTCTGAGCAGTATTCATGCAATATCTATACCGTTCCAGCTCACCCTGAGTAGTGATGCACACATCCTTAACTCAAAATGCACAGAATAGAAGGTAATGCATTCAGCTCAATCGAGTGTAGATTGAAATTTTGCTGAAAACTACTATGTGCTAACTTGATGTAAACCTTATTATTTTACTTACCAGACGATTAGAGTAGCATGCAGCCAATTTTATCAGTGTGCTACAAATTTTCCAGGAGTTGCTTTCAGTAACTCACCTTTTGTACGCAATGGAACATTATCGTTTACAGAACTAAACAAGGATAATTGGATGTTCCACTCTAAATGTTGTGAGGTAGGTTCCTGAATTCAGCTTGCATTTGAGTATTCCACGGCTCTGAGTAGAAGAAATGCAATATCTATACAGTTCCAGCTCACTCTTACTTATGTGCATATCCTTAACTAAAAACACATAGAATAGAAAGTAATGCATTCAGCTGAAATTTGATGAAAACTACTATCTAACTTGATGTATACATTATTTTACTCACCATATAATTTAGAGTAGTATGCAACTAATTTTATGTGTGCTACCAATTTTGGACAAGTTACTTCCAGTAACATCACCTTTTGTACACAATGGAACATTAGCGTTTACAGAAGTAAACAAATATACTGGCTGTTCCACTCTAAATGTTGTGGGGTAGGTTCCTGAATTCAGCTTGCATTTGAGTATTCCACGGCTCTGAGTAGAAGAAATGCAATATCTATACAGTTCCATCTCACCCTGACTGGTTATGTACACATCCATATCTCAAAATGCATAGAATATGCATTCAGCTCAATAGTAGATTTGCATTTACCTGAAAACTAGTATGTGCTTACTTGATGTAAACATTATTTTACTTACCATATGATTTACAGTAGTATGCAACCAATTTTATCAGTGTGCTACAAATTTTCCAGGAGTTGCTTTCAGTAACTCACCTTTTGTACGGAATGGAACATTAGTTTCTACAGAACTAAACAAAGATACTGGCTGTTCCACTCTAAATGTTGTGGGGTAGGTTCCTGAATTCAGCTTGCATTTGAGTATTCCACGGCTCTGAGTAGAAGAAATGCAATATCTATACAGTTCCATCTCACCCTGACTGGTTATGTACACATCCATATCTCAAAATGCATAGTAAAAAAAGTCATGTCTTCAGCTCAGTAGTGTATATTTGAATTTTGCTGAAAACTACTGTGAGCTAACGATGTAAACATTATTTTACTTACCATATGATTTAGTGTAGTATGCAACCAATTTTATCAGTGTGCTACCAATATTCCAGGAGTTACTTTCAGTAGCTCACCTTTTGTACGCAATGGAACATTAGCGTTTCCAGAACGAAATAACGATATTGGCTGTTCCACTCTAAATGTTGTGAGGTAGGTTCCTGAATTCAGCTTGCATTTGAATATTCCATGGCTCTGAGCAGTATTCATGCAATATCTATACCGTTCCAGCTCACCCTGAGTAGTGATGCACACATCCTTAACTCAAAATGCACAGAATAGAAGGTAATGCATTCAGCTCAATCGAGTGTAGATTGAAATTTTGCTGAAAACTACTATGTGCTAACTTGATGTAAACCTTATTATTTTACTTACCAGACGATTAGAGTAGCATGCAGCCAATATTATCAGTGTGCTACAAATTTTCCAGGAGTTGCTTTCAGTAACTCACCTTTTGTACGCAATGGAACATTATCGTTTACAGAACTAAACAAGGATATTGGATGTTCCACTCTAAATGTTGTGAGGTAGGTTCCTGAATTCAGCTTGCATTTGACTATTCCACGGCTCTGAGTAGAAGAAATGCAATATCTATACAGTTCCAGCTCACTCTTACTTATGTGCATACCCTTAACTAAAAACACATAGAATAGAAAGTAATGCATTCAGCTGAAATTTGATGAAAACTACTATCTAACTTGATGTATACATTATTTTACTCACCATATAATTTAGAGTAGTATGCAACTAATTTTATGTGTGCTACCAATTTTGGACAAGTTACTTCCAGTAACATCACCTTCTGTACACAATGGAACATTAGCGTTTACAGAAGTAAACAAATATACTGGCTGTTCCACTCTAAATGTTGTGGGGTAGGTTCCTGAATTCAGCTTGCATTTGAGTATTCCACGGCTCTGAGTAGAAGAAATGCAATATCTATACAGTTCCATCTCACCCTGACTGGTTATGTACACATCCATATCTCAAAATGCATAGTAAAAAAAGTCATGTCTTCAGCTCAGTAGTGTATATTTGAATTTTGCTGAAAACTACTGTGAGCTAACGATGTAAACATTATTTTACTTACCATATGATTTAGTGTAGTATGCAACCAATTTTATCAGTGTGCTACCAATATTCCAGGAGTTACTTTCAGTAGCTCACCTTTTGTACGCAATGGAACATTAGCGTTTCCAGAACGAAATAACGATATTGGCTGTTCCACTCTAAATGTTGTGAGGTAGGTTCCTGAATTCAGCTTGCATTTGAATATTCCATGGCTCTGAGCAGTATTCATGCAATATCTATACCGTTCCAGCTCACCCTGAGTAGTGATGCACACATCCTTAACTCAAAATGCACAGAATAGAAGGTAATGCATTCAGCTCAATCGAGTGTAGATTGAAATTTTGCTGAAAACTACTATGTGCTAACTTGATGTAAACCTTATTATTTTACTTACCAGACGATTAGAGTAGCATGCAGCCAATTTTATCAGTGTGCTACAAATTTTCCAGGAGTTGCTTTCAGTAACTCACCTTTTGTACGCAATGGAACATTATCGTTTACAGAACTAAACAAGGATAATTGGATGTTCCACTCTAAATGTTGTGAGGTAGGTTCCTGAATTCAGCTTGCATTTGAGTATTCCACGGCTCTGAGTAGAAGAAATGCAATATCTATACAGTTCCAGCTCACTCTTACTTATGTGCATATCCTTAACTAAAAACACATAGAATAGAAAGTAATGCATTCAGCTGAAATTTGATGAAAACTACTATCTAACTTGATGTATACATTATTTTACTCACCATATAATTTAGAGTAGTATGCAACTAATTTTATGTGTGCTACCAATTTTGGACAAGTTACTTCCAGTAACATCACCTTTTGTACACAATGGAACATTAGCGTTTACAGAAGTAAACAAATATACTGGCTGTTCCACTCTAAATGTTGTGGGGTAGGTTCCTGAATTCAGCTTGCATTTGAGTATTCCACGGCTCTGAGTAGAAGAAATGCAATATCTATACAGTTCCATCTCACCCTGACTGGTTATGTACACATCCATATCTCAAAATGCATAGAATATGCATTCAGCTCAATAGTAGATTTGCATTTACCTGAAAACTAGTATGTGCTTACTTGATGTAAACATTATTTTACTTACCATATGATTTACAGTAGTATGCAACCAATTTTATCAGTGTGCTACAAATTTTCCAGGAGTTGCTTTCAGTAACTCACCTTTTGTACGGAATGGAACATTAGTTTCTACAGAACTAAACAAAGATATTGGCTGTTCCACTCTAAATATTATGAGGGAGGTTCCTGAATTCAGCTTGCATTTGAGTATTCCATGTCTCTGAAAGTCTGCATGCAATATCTATACAGTTCCAGCTCACCCTTACTTATGTGCATATCCTTAACTAAAAATACATAGAATAGAAAGTAATGCATTCAGCTGAAATTTGATGAAAACTACTATCTAACTTGATGTATACATTATTTTACTTACCATATAATTTGGAGTAGTATGCAACCAATTTTATCAGTGTGCTACCAATATTCCAGGAGTTACTTTCAGTAGCTCACCTTTTGTACGCAATGGAACATTAGCGTTTCCAGAACGAAATAACGATATTGGCTGTTCCACTCTAAATGTTGTGAGGTAGGTTCCTGAATTCAGCTTGCATTTGAATATTCCATGGCTCTGAGCAGTATTCATGCAATATCTATACCGTTCCAGCTCACCCTGAGTAGTGATGCACACATCCTTAACTCAAAATGCACAGAATAGAAGGTAATGCATTCAGCTCAATCGAGTGTAGATTGAAATTTTGCTGAAAACTACTATGTGCTAACTTGATGTAAACCTTATTATTTTACTTACCAGACGATTAGAGTAGCATGCAGCCAATTTTATCAGTGTGCTACAAATTTTCCAGGAGTTGCTTTCAGTAACTCACCTTTTGTACGCAATGGAACATTAGCGTTTACAGAACTAAACAAGGATATTGGATGTTCCACTATAAATGTTGTGAGGTAGGTTCCTGAATTCAGCTTGCATTTGAGTATTCCACGGCTCTGAGTAGAAGAAATGCAATATCTATACAGTTCCAGCTCACCCTTACTTATGTGCATATCCTTAACTAAAAACACATAGAATAGAAAGTAATGCATTCAGCTGAAATTTGATGAAAACTACTATCTAACTTGATGTATACATTATTTTACTCACCATATAATTTAGAGTAGTATGCAACTAATTTTATGTGTGCTACCAATTTTGGACAAGTTACTTCCAGTAACATCACCTTCTGTACACAATGGAACATTAGCGTTTACAGAAGTAAACAAATATACTGGCTGTTCCACTCTAAATGTTGTGGGGTAGGTTCCTGAATTCAGCTTGCATTTGAGTATTCCACGGCTCTGAGTAGAAGAAATGCAATATCTATACAGTTCCATCTCACCCTGACTGGTTATGTACACATGAATATCTCAAAATGCATAGAATATGCATTCAGCTCAATAGTAGATTTGCATTTTGCTGAAAACTTGTATGTGCTTACTTGATGTAAACATTATTTTACTTACCATATGATTTACAGTAGTATGCAACCAATTTTATCAGTGTGCTACAAATTTTCCAGGAGTTGCTTTCAGTAACTCACCTTTTTTACGGAATGGAACATTAGTTTTTACAGAACTAAACAAAGATATTGGCTGTTCCTCTCAAAATATTTTGAGGGAGGTTCCTGAATTCAGCTTGCATTTGAGTATTCCACGGCTCTGAGTAGAAGAAATGCAATATCTATACAGTTCCATCTCACCCTGACTGGTTATGTACACATCCATATCTCAAAATGCATAGTAAAAAAAGTCATGTCTTCAGCTCAGTAGTGTATATTTGAATTTTGCTGAAAACTACTGTGAGCTAACGATGTAAACATTATTTTACTTACCATATGATTTAGTGTAGTATGCAACCAATTTTATCAGTGTGCTACCAATATTCCAGGAGTTACTTTCAGTAGCTCACCTTTTGTACGCAATGGAACATTAGCGTTTCCAGAACGAAATAACGATATTGGCTGTTCCACTCTAAATGTTGTGAGGTAGGTTCCTGAATTCAGCTTGCATTTGAATATTACATGGCTCTGAGCAGTATTCATGCAATATCTATACCGTTCCAGCTTACCCTGAGTAGTGATGCAGACATCCTTAACTCAAAATGCACAGAATAGAAGGTAATGCATTCAGCTCAATCGAGTGTAGATTGAAATTTTGCTGAAAACTACTATGTGCTAACTTGATGTAAACCTTATTATTTTACTTACCAGACGATTAGAGTAGCATGCAGCCAATTTTATCAGTGTGCTACAAATTTTCCAGGAGTTGCTTTCAGTAACTCACCTTTTGTACGCAATGGAACATTATCGTTTACAGAACTAAACAAGGATATTGGATGTTCCACTCTAAATGTTGTGAGGTAGGTTCCTGAATTCAGCTTGCATTTGAGTATTCCACGGCTCTGAGTAGAAGAAATGCAATATCTATACAGTTCCAGCTCACCCTTACTTATGTGCATATCCTTAACTAAAAACACATAGAATAGAAAGTAATGCATTCAGCTGAAATTTGATGAAAACTACTATCTAACTTGATGTATACATTATTTTACTCACCATATAATTTAGAGTAGTATGCAACTAATTTTATGTGTGCTACCAATTTTGGACAAGTTACTTCCAGTAACATCAGCTTTTGTACACAATGGAACATTAGCGTTTACAGAAATAAACAAATATACTGGCTGTTCCACTCTAAATGTTGTGGGGTAGGTTCCTGAATTCAGCTTGCATTTGAGTATTCCACGGCTCTGAGTAGAAGAAATGCAATATCTATACAGTTCCATCTCACCCTGACTGGTTATGTACACATCCATATCTCAAAATGCATAGTAAAAAAAGTCATGTCTTCAGCTCAGTAGTGTATATTTGAATTTTGCTGAAAACTACTGTGAGCTAACGATGTAAACATTATTTTACTTACCATATGATTTAGTGTAGTATGCAACCAATTTTATCAGTGTGCTACCAATATTCCAGGAGTTACTTTCAGTAGCTCACCTTTTGTACGCAATGGAACATTAGCGTTTCCAGAACGAAATAACGATATTGGCTGTTCCACTCTAAATGTTGTGAGGTAGGTTCCTGAATTCAGCTTGCATTTGAATATTCCATGGCTCTGAGCAGTATTCATGCAATATCTATACCGTTCCAGCTCACCCTGAGTAGAGATGCACACATCCTTAACTCAAAATGCACAGAATAGAAGGTAATGCATTCAGCTCAATCGAGTGTAGATTGAAATTTTGCTGAAAACTACTATGTGCTAACTTGATGTAAACCTTATTATTTTACTTACCAGACGATTAGAGTAGCATGCAGCCAATTTTATCAGTGTGCTACAAATTTTCCAGGAGTTGCTTTCAGTAACTCACCTTTTGTACGCAATGGAACATTATCGTTTACAGAACTAAACAAGGATAATTGGATGTTCCACTCTAAATGTTGTGAGGTAGGTTCCTGAATTCAGCTTGCATTTGAGTATTCCACGGCTCTGAGTAGAAGAAATGCAATATCTATACAGTTCCAGCTCACTCTTACTTATGTGCATATCCTTAACTAAAAACACATAGAATAGAAAGTAATGCATTCAGCTGAAATTTGATGAAAACTACTATCTAACTTGATGTATACATTATTTTACTCACCATATAATTTAGAGTAGTATGCAACTAATTTTATGTGTGCTACCAATTTTGGACAAGTTACTTCCAGTAACATCACCTTTTGTACAGAATGGAACATTAGCGTTTACAGAAGTAAACAAATATACTGGCTGTTCCACTCTAAATGTTGTGGGGTAGGTTCCTGAATTCAGCTTGCATTTGAGTATTCCACGGCTCTGAGTAGAAGAAATGCAATATCTATACAGTTCCATCTCACCCTGACTGGTTATGTACACATGAATATCTCAAAATGCATAGAATATGCATTCAGCTCAATAGTAGATTTGCATTTTGCTGAAAACTTGTATGTGCTTACTTGATGTAAACATTATTTTACTTACCATATGATTTACAGTAGTATGCAACCAATTTTATCAGTGTGCTACAAATTTTCCAGGAGTTGCTTTCAGTAACTCACCTTTTTTACGGAATGGAACATTAGTTTTTACAGAACTAAACAAAGATATTGGCTGTTCCTCTCAAAATATTTTGAGGGAGGTTCCTGAATTCAGCTTGCATTTGAGTATTCCACGGCTCTGAGTAGAAGAAATGCAATATCTATACAGTTCCATCTCACCCTGACTGGTTATGTACACATCCATATCTCAAAATGCATAGTAAAAAAAGTCATGTCTTCAGCTCAGTAGTGTATATTTGAATTTTGCTGAAAACTACTGTGAGCTAACGATGTAAACATTATTTTACTTACCATATGATTTAGTGTAGTATGCAACCAATTTTATCAGTGTGCTACCAATATTCCAGGAGTTACTTTCAGTAGCTCACCTTTTGTACGCAATGGAACATTAGCGTTTCCAGAACGAAATAACGATATTGGCTGTTCCACTCTAAATGTTGTGAGGTAGGTTCCTGAATTCAGCTTGCATTTGAATATTACATGGCTCTGAGCAGTATTCATGCAATATCTATACCGTTCCAGCTTACCCTGAGTAGTGATGCAGACATCCTTAACTCAAAATGCACAGAATAGAAGGTAATGCATTCAGCTCAATCGAGTGTAGATTGAAATTTTGCTGAAAACTACTATGTGCTAACTTGATGTAAACCTTATTATTTTACTTACCAGACGATTAGAGTAGCATGCAGCCAATTTTATCAGTGTGCTACAAATTTTCCAGGAGTTGCTTTCAGTAACTCACCTTTTGTACGCAATGGAACATTATCGTTTACAGAACTAAACAAGGATATTGGATGTTCCACTATAAATGTTGTGAGGTAGGATCCTGAATTCAGCTTGCATTTGAGTATTCCACGGCTCTGAGTAGAAGAAATGCAATATCTATACAGTTCCATCTCACCCTGACTGGTTATGTACACATCCATATCTCAAAATGCATAGAATATGCATTCAGCTCAATAGTAGATTTGCATTTACCTGAAAACTAGTATGTGCTTACTTGATGTAAACATTATTTTACTTACCATATGATTTACAGTAGTATGCAACCAATTTTATCAGTGTGCTACAAATTTTCCAGGAGTTGCTTTCAGTAACTCACCTTTTGTACGGAATGGAACATTAGTTTCTACAGAACTAAACAAAGATATTGGCTGTTCCACTCTAAATATTATGAGGGAGGTTCCTGAATTCAGCTTGCATTTGAGTATTCCATGTCTCTGAAAGTCTGCATGCAATATCTATACAGTTCCAGCTCACCCTTACTTATGTGCATATCCTTAACTAAAAATACATAGAATAGAAAGTAATGCATTCAGCTGAAATTTGATGAAAACTACTATCTAACTTGATGTATACATTATTTTACTTACCATATAATTTGGAGTAGTATGCAACCAATTTTATCAGTGTGCTACCAATATTCCAGGAGTTACTTTCAGTAGCTCACCTTTTGTACGCAATGGAACATTAGCGTTTCCAGAACGAAATAACGATATTGGCTGTTCCACTCTAAATGTTGTGAGGTAGGTTCCTGAATTCAGCTTGCATTTGAATATTCCATGGCTCTGAGCAGTATTCATGCAATATCTATACCGTTCCAGCTCACCCTGAGTAGTGATGCACACATCCTTAACTCAAAATGCACAGAATAGAAGGTAATGCATTCAGCTCAATCGAGTGTAGATTGAAATTTTGCTGAAAACTACTATGTGCTAACTTGATGTAAACCTTATTATTTTACTTACCAGACGATTAGAGTAGCATGCAGCCAATTTTATCAGTGTGCTACAAATTTTCCAGGAGTTGCTTTCAGTAACTCACCTTTTGTACGCAATGGAACATTAGCGTTTACAGAACTAAACAAGGATATTGGATGTTCCACTATAAATGTTGTGAGGTAGGTTCCTGAATTCAGCTTGCATTTGAGTATTCCACGGCTCTGAGTAGAAGAAATGCAATATCTATACAGTTCCAGCTCACCCTTACTTATGTGCATATCCTTAACTAAAAACACATAGAATAGAAAGTAATGCATTCAGCTGAAATTTGATGAAAACTACTATCTAACTTGATGTATACATTATTTTACTCACCATATAATTTAGAGTAGTATGCAACTAATTTTATGTGTGCTACCAATTTTGGACAAGTTACTTCCAGTAACATCACCTTCTGTACACAATGGAACATTAGCGTTTACAGAAGTAAACAAATATACTGGCTGTTCCACTCTAAATGTTGTGGGGTAGGTTCCTGAATTCAGCTTGCATTTGAGTATTCCACGGCTCTGAGTAGAAGAAATGCAATATCTATACAGTTCCATCTCACCCTGACTGGTTATGTACACATGAATATCTCAAAATGCATAGAATATGCATTCAGCTCAATAGTAGATTTGCATTTTGCTGAAAACTTGTATGTGCTTACTTGATGTAAACATTATTTTACTTACCATATGATTTACAGTAGTATGCAACCAATTTTATCAGTGTGCTACAAATTTTCCAGGAGTTGCTTTCAGTAACTCACCTTTTTTACGGAATGGAACATTAGTTTTTACAGAACTAAACAAAGATATTGGCTGTTCCTCTCAAAATATTTTGAGGGAGGTTCCTGAATTCAGCTTGCATTTGAGTATTCCACGGCTCTGAGTAGAAGAAATGCAATATCTATACAGTTCCATCTCACCCTGACTGGTTATGTACACATCCATATCTCAAAATGCATAGTAAAAAAAGTCATGTCTTCAGCTCAGTAGTGTATATTTGAATTTTGCTGAAAACTACTGTGAGCTAACGATGTAAACATTATTTTACTTACCATATGATTTAGTGTAGTATGCAACCAATTTTATCAGTGTGCTACCAATATTCCAGGAGTTACTTTCAGTAGCTCACCTTTTGTACGCAATGGAACATTAGCGTTTCCAGAACGAAATAACGATATTGGCTGTTCCACTCTAAATGTTGTGAGGTAGGTTCCTGAATTCAGCTTGCATTTGAATATTACATGGCTCTGAGCAGTATTCATGCAATATCTATACCGTTCCAGCTTACCCTGAGTAGTGATGCAGACATCCTTAACTCAAAATGCACAGAATAGAAGGTAATGCATTCAGCTCAATCGAGTGTAGATTGAAATTTTGCTGAAAACTACTATGTGCTAACTTGATGTAAACCTTATTATTTTACTTACCAGACGATTAGAGTAGCATGCAGCCAATTTTATCAGTGTGCTACAAATTTTCCAGGAGTTGCTTTCAGTAACTCACCTTTTGTACGCAATGGAACATTATCGTTTACAGAACTAAACAAGGATATTGGATGTTCCACTCTAAATGTTGTGAGGTAGGATCCTGAATTCAGCTTGCATTTGAGTATTCCACGGCTCTGAGTAGAAGAAATGCAATATCTATACAGTTCCAGCTCACCCTTACTTATGTGCATATCCTTAACTAAAAACACATAGAATAGAAAGTAATGCATTCAGCTGAAATTTGATGAAAACTACTATCTAACTTGATGTATACATTATTTTACTCACCATATAATTTAGAGTAGTATGCAACTAATTTTATGTGTGCTACCAATTTTGGACAAGTTACTTCCAGTAACATCAGCTTTTGTACACAATGGAACATTAGCGTTTACAGAAATAAACAAATATACTGGCTGTTCCACTCTAAATGTTGTGGGGTAGGTTCCTGAATTCAGCTTGCATTTGAGTATTCCACGGCTCTGAGTAGAAGAAATGCAATATCTATACAGTTCCATCTCACCCTGACTGGTTATGTACACATCCATATCTCAAAATGCATAGTAAAAAAAGTCATGTCTTCAGCTCAGTAGTGTATATTTGAATTTTGCTGAAAACTACTGTGAGCTAACGATGTAAACATTATTTTACTTACCATATGATTTAGTGTAGTATGCAACCAATTTTATCAGTGTGCTACCAATATTCCAGGAGTTACTTTCAGTAGCTCACCTTTTGTACGCAATGGAACATTAGCGTTTCCAGAACGAAATAACGATATTGGCTGTTCCACTCTAAATGTTGTGAGGTAGGTTCCTGAATTCAGCTTGCATTTGAATATTCCATGGCTCTGAGCAGTATTCATGCAATATCTATACCGTTCCAGCTCACCCTGAGTAGAGATGCACACATCCTTAACTCAAAATGCACAGAATAGAAGGTAATGCATTCAGCTCAATCGAGTGTAGATTGAAATTTTGCTGAAAACTACTATGTGCTAACTTGATGTAAACCTTATTATTTTACTTACCAGACGATTAGAGTAGCATGCAGCCAATTTTATCAGTGTGCTACAAATTTTCCAGGAGTTGCTTTCAGTAACTCACCTTTTGTACGCAATGGAACATTATCGTTTACAGAACTAAACAAGGATAATTGGATGTTCCACTCTAAATGTTGTGAGGTAGGTTCCTGAATTCAGCTTGCATTTGAGTATTCCACGGCTCTGAGTAGAAGAAATGCAATATCTATACAGTTCCAGCTCACTCTTACTTATGTGCATATCCTTAACTAAAAACACATAGAATAGAAAGTAATGCATTCAGCTGAAATTTGATGAAAACTACTATCTAACTTGATGTATACATTATTTTACTCACCATATAATTTAGAGTAGTATGCAACTAATTTTATGTGTGCTACCAATTTTGGACAAGTTACTTCCAGTAACATCACCTTTTGTACAGAATGGAACATTAGCGTTTACAGAAGTAAACAAATATACTGGCTGTTCCACTCTAAATGTTGTGGGGTAGGTTCCTGAATTCAGCTTGCATTTGAGTATTCCACGGCTCTGAGTAGAAGAAATGCAATATCTATACAGTTCCATCTCACCCTGACTGGTTATGTACACATGAATATCTCAAAATGCATAGAATATGCATTCAGCTCAATAGTAGATTTGCATTTTGCTGAAAACTTGTATGTGCTTACTTGATGTAAACATTATTTTACTTACCATATGATTTACAGTAGTATGCAACCAATTTTATCAGTGTGCTACAAATTTTCCAGGAGTTGCTTTCAGTAACTCACCTTTTTTACGGAATGGAACATTAGTTTTTACAGAACTAAACAAAGATATTGGCTGTTCCTCTCAAAATATTTTGAGGGAGGTTCCTGAATTCAGCTTGCATTTGAGTATTCCACGGCTCTGAGTAGAAGAAATGCAATATCTATACAGTTCCATCTCACCCTGACTGGTTATGTACACATCCATATCTCAAAATGCATAGTAAAAAAAGTCATGTCTTCAGCTCAGTAGTGTATATTTGAATTTTGCTGAAAACTACTGTGAGCTAACGATGTAAACATTATTTTACTTACCATATGATTTAGTGTAGTATGCAACCAATTTTATCAGTGTGCTACCAATATTCCAGGAGTTACTTTCAGTAGCTCACCTTTTGTACGCAATGGAACATTAGCGTTTCCAGAACGAAATAACGATATTGGCTGTTCCACTCTAAATGTTGTGAGGTAGGTTCCTGAATTCAGCTTGCATTTGAATATTACATGGCTCTGAGCAGTATTCATGCAATATCTATACCGTTCCAGCTTACCCTGAGTAGTGATGCAGACATCCTTAACTCAAAATGCACAGAATAGAAGGTAATGCATTCAGCTCAATCGAGTGTAGATTGAAATTTTGCTGAAAACTACTATGTGCTAACTTGATGTAAACCTTATTATTTTACTTACCAGACGATTAGAGTAGCATGCAGCCAATTTTATCAGTGTGCTACAAATTTTCCAGGAGTTGCTTTCAGTAACTCACCTTTTGTACGCAATGGAACATTATCGTTTACAGAACTAAACAAGGATATTGGATGTTCCACTATAAATGTTGTGAGGTAGGATCCTGAATTCAGCTTGCATTTGAGTATTCCACGGCTCTGAGTAGAAGAAATGCAATATCTATACAGTTCCAGCTCACCCTTACTTATGTGCATATCCTTAACTAAAAACACATAGAATAGAAAGTAATGCATTCAGCTGAAATTTGATGAAAACTACTATCTAACTTGATGTATACATTATTTTACTCACCATATAATTTAGAGTAGTATGCAACTAATTTTATGTGTGCTACCAATTTTGGACAAGTTACTTCCAGTAACATCAGCTTTTGTACACAATGGAACATTAGCGTTTACAGAAATAAACAAATATACTGGCTGTTCCACTCTAAATGTTGTGGGGTAGGTTCCTGAATTCAGCTTGCATTTGAGTATTCCACGGCTCTGAGTAGAAGAAATGCAATATCTATACAGTTCCATCTCACCCTGACTGGTTATGTACACATCCATATCTCAAAATGCATAGTAAAAAAAGTCATGTCTTCAGCTCAGTAGTGTATATTTGAATTTTGCTGAAAACTACTGTGAGCTAACGATGTAAACATTATTTTACTTACCATATGATTTAGTGTAGTATGCAACCAATTTTATCAGTGTGCTACCAATATTCCAGGAGTTACTTTCAGTAGCTCACCTTTTGTACGCAATGGAACATTAGCGTTTCCAGAACGAAATAACGATATTGGCTGTTCCACTCTAAATGTTGTGAGGTAGGTTCCTGAATTCAGCTTGCATTTGAATATTCCATGGCTCTGAGCAGTATTCATGCAATATCTATACCGTTCCAGCTCACCCTGAGTAGTGATGCACACATCCTTAACTCAAAATGCACAGAATAGAAGGTAATGCATTCAGCTCAATCGAGTGTAGATTGAAATTTTGCTGAAAACTACTATGTGCTAACTTGATGTAAACCTTATTATTTTACTTACCAGACGATTAGAGTAGCATGCAGCCAATTTTATCAGTGTGCTACAAATTTTCCAGGAGTTGCTTTCAGTAACTCACCTTTTGTACGCAATGGAACATTATCGTTTACAGAACTAAACAAGGATAATTGGATGTTCCACTCTAAATGTTGTGAGGTAGGTTCCTGAATTCAGCTTGCATTTGAGTATTCCACGGCTCTGAGTAGAAGAAATGCAATATCTATACAGTTCCAGCTCACTCTTACTTATGTGCATATCCTTAACTAAAAACACATAGAATAGAAAGTAATGCATTCAGCTGAAATTTGATGAAAACTACTATCTAACTTGATGTATACATTATTTTACTCACCATATAATTTAGAGTAGTATGCAACTAATTTTATGTGTGCTACCAATTTTGGACAAGTTACTTCCAGTAACATCACCTTTTGTACACAATGGAACATTAGCGTTTACAGAAGTAAACAAATATACTGGCTGTTCCACTCTAAATGTTGTGGGGTAGGTTCCTGAATTCAGCTTGCATTTGAGTATTCCACGGCTCTGAGTAGAAGAAATGCAATATCTATACAGTTCCATCTCACCCTGACTGGTTATGTACACATCCATATCTCAAAATGCATAGAATATGCATTCAGCTCAATAGTAGATTTGCATTTACCTGAAAACTAGTATGTGCTTACTTGATGTAAACATTATTTTACTTACCATATGATTTACAGTAGTATGCAACCAATTTTATCAGTGTGCTACAAATTTTCCAGGAGTTGCTTTCAGTAACTCACCTTTTGTACGGAATGGAACATTAGTTTCTACAGAACTAAACAAAGATACTGGCTGTTCCACTCTAAATGTTGTGGGGTAGGTTCCTGAATTCAGCTTGCATTTGAGTATTCCACGGCTCTGAGTAGAAGAAATGCAATATCTATACAGTTCCATCTCACCCTGACTGGTTATGTACACATCCATATCTCAAAATGCATAGTAAAAAAAGTCATGTCTTCAGCTCAGTAGTGTATATTTGAATTTTGCTGAAAACTACTGTGAGCTAACGATGTAAACATTATTTTACTTACCATATGATTTAGTGTAGTATGCAACCAATTTTATCAGTGTGCTACCAATATTCCAGGAGTTACTTTCAGTAGCTCACCTTTTGTACGCAATGGAACATTAGCGTTTCCAGAACGAAATAACGATATTGGCTGTTCCACTCTAAATGTTGTGAGGTAGGTTCCTGAATTCAGCTTGCATTTGAATATTCCATGGCTCTGAGCAGTATTCATGCAATATCTATACCGTTCCAGCTCACCCTGAGTAGTGATGCACACATCCTTAACTCAAAATGCACAGAATAGAAGGTAATGCATTCAGCTCAATCGAGTGTAGATTGAAATTTTGCTGAAAACTACTATGTGCTAACTTGATGTAAACCTTATTATTTTACTTACCAGACGATTAGAGTAGCATGCAGCCAATATTATCAGTGTGCTACAAATTTTCCAGGAGTTGCTTTCAGTAACTCACCTTTTGTACGCAATGGAACATTATCGTTTACAGAACTAAACAAGGATATTGGATGTTCCACTCTAAATGTTGTGAGGTAGGTTCCTGAATTCAGCTTGCATTTGACTATTCCACGGCTCTGAGTAGAAGAAATGCAATATCTATACAGTTCCAGCTCACTCTTACTTATGTGCATACCCTTAACTAAAAACACATAGAATAGAAAGTAATGCATTCAGCTGAAATTTGATGAAAACTACTATCTAACTTGATGTATACATTATTTTACTCACCATATAATTTAGAGTAGTATGCAACTAATTTTATGTGTGCTACCAATTTTGGACAAGTTACTTCCAGTAACATCACCTTCTGTACACAATGGAACATTAGCGTTTACAGAAGTAAACAAATATACTGGCTGTTCCACTCTAAATGTTGTGGGGTAGGTTCCTGAATTCAGCTTGCATTTGAGTATTCCACGGCTCTGAGTAGAAGAAATGCAATATCTATACAGTTCCATCTCACCCTGACTGGTTATGTACACATCCATATCTCAAAATGCATAGTAAAAAAAGTCATGTCTTCAGCTCAGTAGTGTATATTTGAATTTTGCTGAAAACTACTGTGAGCTAACGATGTAAACATTATTTTACTTACCATATGATTTAGTGTAGTATGCAACCAATTTTATCAGTGTGCTACCAATATTCCAGGAGTTACTTTCAGTAGCTCACCTTTTGTACGCAATGGAACATTAGCGTTTCCAGAACGAAATAACGATATTGGCTGTTCCACTCTAAATGTTGTGAGGTAGGTTCCTGAATTCAGCTTGCATTTGAATATTCCATGGCTCTGAGCAGTATTCATGCAATATCTATACCGTTCCAGCTCACCCTGAGTAGTGATGCACACATCCTTAACTCAAAATGCACAGAATAGAAGGTAATGCATTCAGCTCAATCGAGTGTAGATTGAAATTTTGCTGAAAACTACTATGTGCTAACTTGATGTAAACCTTATTATTTTACTTACCAGACGATTAGAGTAGCATGCAGCCAATTTTATCAGTGTGCTACAAATTTTCCAGGAGTTGCTTTCAGTAACTCACCTTTTGTACGCAATGGAACATTATCGTTTACAGAACTAAACAAGGATAATTGGATGTTCCACTCTAAATGTTGTGAGGTAGGTTCCTGAATTCAGCTTGCATTTGAGTATTCCACGGCTCTGAGTAGAAGAAATGCAATATCTATACAGTTCCAGCTCACTCTTACTTATGTGCATATCCTTAACTAAAAACACATAGAATAGAAAGTAATGCATTCAGCTGAAATTTGATGAAAACTACTATCTAACTTGATGTATACATTATTTTACTCACCATATAATTTAGAGTAGTATGCAACTAATTTTATGTGTGCTACCAATTTTGGACAAGTTACTTCCAGTAACATCACCTTTTGTACACAATGGAACATTAGCGTTTACAGAAGTAAACAAATATACTGGCTGTTCCACTCTAAATGTTGTGGGGTAGGTTCCTGAATTCAGCTTGCATTTGAGTATTCCACGGCTCTGAGTAGAAGAAATGCAATATCTATACAGTTCCATCTCACCCTGACTGGTTATGTACACATCCATATCTCAAAATGCATAGTAAAAAAAGTCATGTCTTCAGCTCAGTAGTGTATATTTGAATTTTGCTGAAAACTACTGTGAGCTAACGATGTAAACATTATTTTACTTACCATATGATTTAGTGTAGTATGCAACCAATTTTATCAGTGTGCTACCAATATTCCAGGAGTTACTTTCAGTAGCTCACCTTTTGTACGCAATGGAACATTAGCGTTTCCAGAACGAAATAACGATATTGGCTGTTCCACTCTAAATGTTGTGAGGTAGGTTCCTGAATTCAGCTTGCATTTGAATATTCCATGGCTCTGAGCAGTATTCATGCAATATCTATACCGTTCCAGCTCACCCTGAGTAGTGATGCACACATCCTTAACTCAAAATGCACAGAATAGAAGGTAATGCATTCAGCTCAATCGAGTGTAGATTGAAATTTTGCTGAAAACTACTATGTGCTAACTTGATGTAAACCTTATTATTTTACTTACCAGACGATTAGAGTAGCATGCAGCCAATTTTATCAGTGTGCTACAAATTTTCCAGGAGTTGCTTTCAGTAACTCACCTTTTGTACGCAATGGAACATTAGCGTTTACAGAACTAAACAAGGATATTGGATGTTCCACTATAAATGTTGTGAGGTAGGTTCCTGAATTCAGCTTGCATTTGACTATTCCACGGCTCTGAGTAGAAGAAATGCAATATCTATACAGTTCCAGCTCACTCTTACTTATGTGCATATCCTTAACTAAAAACACATAGAATAGAAAGTAATGCATTCAGCTGAAATTTGATGAAAACTACTATCTAACTTGATGTATACATTATTTTACTCACCATATAATTTAGAGTAGTATGCAACTAATTTTATGTGTGCTACCAATTTTGGACAAGTTACTTCCAGTAACATCACCTTCTGTACACAATGGAACATTAGCGTTTACAGAAGTAAACAAATATACTGGCTGTTCCACTCTAAATGTTGTGGGGTAGGTTCCTGAATTCAGCTTGCATTTGAGTATTCCACGGCTCTGAGTAGAAGAAATGCAATATCTATACAGTTCCATCTCACCCTGACTGGTTATGTACACATCCATATCTCAAAATGCATAGTAAAAAAAGTCATGTCTTCAGCTCAGTAGTGTATATTTGAATTTTGCTGAAAACTACTGTGAGCTAACGATGTAAACATTATTTTACTTACCATATGATTTAGTGTAGTATGCAACCAATTTTATCAGTGTGCTACCAATATTCCAGGAGTTACTTTCAGTAGCTCACCTTTTGTACGCAATGGAACATTAGCGTTTCCAGAACGAAATAACGATATTGGCTGTTCCACTCTAAATGTTGTGAGGTAGGTTCCTGAATTCAGCTTGCATTTGAATATTCCATGGCTCTGAGCAGTATTCATGCAATATCTATACCGTTCCAGCTCACCCTGAGTAGTGATGCACACATCCTTAACTCAAAATGCACAGAATAGAAGGTAATGCATTCAGCTCAATCGAGTGTAGATTGAAATTTTGCTGAAAACTACTATGTGCTAACTTGATGTAAACCTTATTATTTTACTTACCAGACGATTAGAGTAGCATGCAGCCAATTTTATCAGTGTGCTACAAATTTTCCAGGAGTTGCTTTCAGTAACTCACCTTTTGTACGCAATGGAACATTATCGTTTACAGAACTAAACAAGGATAATTGGATGTTCCACTCTAAATGTTGTGAGGTAGGTTCCTGAATTCAGCTTGCATTTGAGTATTCCACGGCTCTGAGTAGAAGAAATGCAATATCTATACAGTTCCAGCTCACTCTTACTTATGTGCATATCCTTAACTAAAAACACATAGAATAGAAAGTAATGCATTCAGCTGAAATTTGATGAAAACTACTATCTAACTTGATGTATACATTATTTTACTCACCATATAATTTAGAGTAGTATGCAACTAATTTTATGTGTGCTACCAATTTTGGACAAGTTACTTCCAGTAACATCACCTTTTGTACACAATGGAACATTAGCGTTTACAGAAATAAACAAATATACTGGCTGTTCCACTCTAAATGTTGTGGGGTAGGTTCCTGAATTCAGCTTGCATTTGAGTATTCCACGGCTCTGAGTAGAAGAAATGCAATATCTATACAGTTCCATCTCACCCTGACTGGTTATGTACACATCCATATCTCAAAATGCATAGTAAAAAAAGTCATGTCTTCAGCTCAGTAGTGTATATTTGAATTTTGCTGAAAACTACTGTGAGCTAACGATGTAAACATTATTTTACTTACCATATGATTTAGTGTAGTATGCAACCAATTTTATCAGTGTGCTACCAATATTCCAGGAGTTACTTTCAGTAGCTCACCTTTTGTACGCAATGGAACATTAGCGTTTCCAGAACTTAATAACGATATTGGCTGTTCCACTCTAAATGTTGTGAGGTAGGTTCCTGAATTCAGCTTGCATTTGAATATTCCATGGCTCTGAGCAGTATTCATGCAATATCTATACCGTTCCAGCTCACCCTGAGTAGTGATGCACACATCCTTAACTCAAAATGCACAGAATAGAAGGTAATGCATTCAGCTCAATCGAGTGTAGATTGAAATTTTGCTGAAAACTACTATGTGCTAACTTGATGTAAACCTTATTATTTTACTTACCAGACGATTAGAGTAGCATGCAGCCAATTTTATCAGTGTGCTACAAATTTTCCAGGAGTTGCTTTCAGTAACTCACCTTTTGTACGCAATGGAACATTATCGTTTACAGAACTAAACAAGGATATTGGATGTTCCACTCTAAATGTTGTGAGCTAGGTTCCTGAATTCAGCTTGCATTTGAGTATTCCACGGCTCTGAGTAGAAGAAATGCAATATCTATACAGTTCCAGCTCACTCTTACTTATGTGCATATCCTTAACTAAAAACACATAGAATAGAAAGTAATGCATTCAGCTGAAATTTGATGAAAACTACTATCTAACTTGATGTATACATTATTTTACTCACCATATAATTTAGAGTAGTATGCAACTAATTTTATGTGTGCTACCAATTTTGGACAAGTTACTTCCAGTAACATCACCTTTTGTACACAATGGAACATTAGCGTTTACAGAAGTAAACAAATATACTGGCTGTTCCACTCTAAATGTTGTGGGGTAGGTTCCTGAATTCAGCTTGCATTTGAGTATTCCACGGCTCTGAGTAGAAGAAATGCAATATCTATACAGTTCCATCTCACCCTGACTGGTTATGTACACATCCATATCTCAAAATGCATAGAATATGCATTCAGCTCAATAGTAGATTTGCATTTACCTGAAAACTAGTATGTGCTTACTTGATGTAAACATTATTTTACTTACCATATGATTTACAGTAGTATGCAACCAATTTTATCAGTGTGCTACAAATTTTCCAGGAGTTGCTTTCAGTAACTCACCTTTTGTACGGAATGGAACATTAGTTTCTACAGAACTAAACAAAGATATTGGCTGTTCCACTCTAAATATTATGAGGGAGGTTCCTGAATTCAGCTTGCATTTGAGTATTCCATGTCTCTGAAAGTCTGCATGCAATATCTATACAGTTCCAGCTCACCCTTACTTATGTGCATATCCTTAACTAAAAATACATAGAATAGAAAGTAATGCATTCAGCTGAAATTTGATGAAAACTACTATCTAACTTGATGTATACATTATTTTACTTACCATATAATTTGGAGTAGTATGCAACCAATTTTATCAGTGTGCTACCAATATTCCAGGAGTTACTTTCAGTAGCTCACCTTTTGTACGCAATGGAACATTAGCGTTTCCAGAACGAAATAACGATATTGGCTGTTCCACTCTAAATGTTGTGAGGTAGGTTCCTGAATTCAGCTTGCATTTGAATATTCCATGGCTCTGAGCAGTATTCATGCAATATCTATACCGTTCCAGCTCACCCTGAGTAGTGATGCACACATCCTTAACTCAAAATGCACAGAATAGAAGGTAATGCATTCAGCTCAATCGAGTGTAGATTGAAATTTTGCTGAAAACTACTATGTGCTAACTTGATGTAAACCTTATTATTTTACTTACCAGACGATTAGAGTAGCATGCAGCCAATTTTATCAGTGTGCTACAAATTTTCCAGGAGTTGCTTTCAGTAACTCACCTTTTGTACGCAATGGAACATTAGCGTTTACAGAACTAAACAAGGATATTGGATGTTCCACTATAAATGTTGTGAGGTAGGTTCCTGAATTCAGCTTGCATTTGAGTATTCCACGGCTCTGAGTAGAAGAAATGCAATATCTATACAGTTCCAGCTCACCCTTACTTATGTGCATATCCTTAACTAAAAACACATAGAATAGAAAGTAATGCATTCAGCTGAAATTTGATGAAAACTACTATCTAACTTGATGTATACATTATTTTACTCACCATATAATTTAGAGTAGTATGCAACTAATTTTATGTGTGCTACCAATTTTGGACAAGTTACTTCCAGTAACATCACCTTTTGTACACAATGGAACATTAGCGTTTACAGAAATAAACAAATATACTGGCTGTTCCACTCTAAATGTTGTGGGGTAGGTTCCTGAATTCAGCTTGCATTTGAGTATTCCACGGCTCTGAGTAGAAGAAATGCAATATCTATACAGTTCCATCTCACCCTGACTGGTTATGTACACATCCATATCTCAAAATGCATAGTAAAAAAAGTCATGTCTTCAGCTCAGTAGTGTATATTTGAATTTTGCTGAAAACTACTGTGAGCTAACGATGTAAACATTATTTTACTTACCATATGATTTAGTGTAGTATGCAACCAATTTTATCAGTGTGCTACCAATATTCCAGGAGTTACTTTCAGTAGCTCACCTTTTGTACGCAATGGAACATTAGCGTTTCCAGAACGAAATAACGATATTGGCTGTTCCACTCTAAATGTTGTGAGGTAGGTTCCTGAATTCAGCTTGCATTTGAATATTCCATGGCTCTGAGCAGTATTCATGCAATATCTATACCGTTCCAGCTCACCCTGAGTAGTGATGCACACATCCTTAACTCAAAATGCACAGAATAGAAGGTAATGCATTCAGCTCAATCGAGTGTAGATTGAAATTTTGCTGAAAACTACTATGTGCTAACTTGATGTAAACCTTATTATTTTACTTACCAGACGATTAGAGTAGCATGCAGCCAATTTTATCAGTGTGCTACAAATTTTCCAGGAGTTGCTTTCAGTAACTCACCTTTTGTACGCAATGGAACATTATCGTTTACAGAACTAAACAAGGATAATTGGATGTTCCACTCTAAATGTTGTGAGGTAGGTTCCTGAATTCAGCTTGCATTTGAGTATTCCACGGCTCTGAGTAGAAGAAATGCAATATCTATACAGTTCCAGCTCACTCTTACTTATGTGCATATCCTTAACTAAAAACACATAGAATAGAAAGTAATGCATTCAGCTGAAATTTGATGAAAACTACTATCTAACTTGATGTATACATTATTTTACTCACCATATAATTTAGAGTAGTATGCAACTAATTTTATGTGTGCTACCAATTTTGGACAAGTTACTTCCAGTAACATCACCTTTTGTACACAATGGAACATTAGCGTTTACAGAAGTAAACAAATATACTGGCTGTTCCACTCTAAATGTTGTGGGGTAGGTTCCTGAATTCAGCTTGCATTTGAGTATTCCACGGCTCTGAGTAGAAGAAATGCAATATCTATACAGTTCCATCTCACCCTGACTGGTTATGTACACATGAATATCTCAAAATGCATAGAATATGCATTCAGCTCAATAGTAGATTTGCATTTTGCTGAAAACTTGTATGTGCTTACTTGATGTAAACATTATTTTACTTACCATATGATTTACAGTAGTATGCAACCAATTTTATCAGTGTGCTACAAATTTTCCAGGAGTTGCTTTCAGTAACTCACCTTTTTTACGGAATGGAACATTAGTTTTTACAGAACTAAACAAAGATATTGGCTGTTCCTCTCAAAATATTTTGAGGGAGGTTCCTGAATTCAGCTTGCATTTGAGTATTCCACGGCTCTGAGTAGAAGAAATGCAATATCTATACAGTTCCATCTCACCCTGACTGGTTATGTACACATCCATATCTCAAAATGCATAGTAAAAAAAGTCATGTCTTCAGCTCAGTAGTGTATATTTGAATTTTGCTGAAAACTACTGTGAGCTAACGATGTAAACATTATTTTACTTACCATATGATTTAGTGTAGTATGCAACCAATTTTATCAGTGTGCTACCAATATTCCAGGAGTTACTTTCAGTAGCTCACCTTTTGTACGCAATGGAACATTAGCGTTTCCAGAACGAAATAACGATATTGGCTGTTCCACTCTAAATGTTGTGAGGTAGGTTCCTGAATTCAGCTTGCATTTGAATATTACATGGCTCTGAGCAGTATTCATGCAATATCTATACCGTTCCAGCTTACCCTGAGTAGTGATGCAGACATCCTTAACTCAAAATGCACAGAATAGAAGGTAATGCATTCAGCTCAATCGAGTGTAGATTGAAATTTTGCTGAAAACTACTATGTGCTAACTTGATGTAAACCTTATTATTTTACTTACCAGACGATTAGAGTAGCATGCAGCCAATTTTATCAGTGTGCTACAAATTTTCCAGGAGTTGCTTTCAGTAACTCACCTTTTGTACGCAATGGAACATTAGCGTTTACAGAACTAAACAAGGATATTGGATGTTCCACTATAAATGTTGTGAGGTAGGTTCCTGAATTCAGCTTGCATTTGAGTATTCCACGGCTCTGAGTAGAAGAAATGCAATATCTATACAGTTCCAGCTCACCCTTACTTATGTGCATATCCTTAACTAAAAACACATAGAATAGAAAGTAATGCATTCAGCTGAAATTTGATGAAAACTACTATCTAACTTGATGTATACATTATTTTACTCACCATATAATTTAGAGTAGTATGCAACTAATTTTATGTGTGCTACCAATTTTGGACAAGTTACTTCCAGTAACATCACCTTTTGTACACAATGGAACATTAGCGTTTACAGAAATAAACAAATATACTGGCTGTTCCACTCTAAATGTTGTGGGGTAGGTTCCTGAATTCAGCTTGCATTTGAGTATTCCACGGCTCTGAGTAGAAGAAATGCAATATCTATACAGTTCCATCTCACCCTGACTGGTTATGTACACATCCATATCTCAAAATGCATAGTAAAAAAAGTCATGTCTTCAGCTCAGTAGTGTATATTTGAATTTTGCTGAAAACTACTGTGAGCTAACGATGTAAACATTATTTTACTTACCATATGATTTAGTGTAGTATGCAACCAATTTTATCAGTGTGCTACCAATATTCCAGGAGTTACTTTCAGTAGCTCACCTTTTGTACGCAATGGAACATTAGCGTTTCCAGAACGAAATAACGATATTGGCTGTTCCACTCTAAATGTTGTGAGGTAGGTTCCTGAATTCAGCTTGCATTTGAATATTCCATGGCTCTGAGCAGTATTCATGCAATATCTATACCGTTCCAGCTCACCCTGAGTAGTGATGCACACATCCTTAACTCAAAATGCACAGAATAGAAGGTAATGCATTCAGCTCAATCGAGTGTAGATTGAAATTTTGCTGAAAACTACTATGTGCTAACTTGATGTAAACCTTATTATTTTACTTACCAGACGATTAGAGTAGCATGCAGCCAATTTTATCAGTGTGCTACAAATTTTCCAGGAGTTGCTTTCAGTAACTCACCTTTTGTACGCAATGGAACATTATCGTTTACAGAACTAAACAAGGATAATTGGATGTTCCACTCTAAATGTTGTGAGGTAGGTTCCTGAATTCAGCTTGCATTTGAGTATTCCACGGCTCTGAGTAGAAGAAATGCAATATCTATACAGTTCCAGCTCACTCTTACTTATGTGCATATCCTTAACTAAAAACACATAGAATAGAAAGTAATGCATTCAGCTGAAATTTGATGAAAACTACTATCTAACTTGATGTATACATTATTTTACTCACCATATAATTTAGAGTAGTATGCAACTAATTTTATGTGTGCTACCAATTTTGGACAAGTTACTTCCAGTAACATCACCTTTTGTACACAATGGAACATTAGCGTTTACAGAAGTAAACAAATATACTGGCTGTTCCACTCTAAATGTTGTGGGGTAGGTTCCTGAATTCAGCTTGCATTTGAGTATTCCACGGCTCTGAGTAGAAGAAATGCAATATCTATACAGTTCCATCTCACCCTGACTGGTTATGTACACATCCATATCTCAAAATGCATAGAATATGCATTCAGCTCAATAGTAGATTTGCATTTACCTGAAAACTAGTATGTGCTTACTTGATGTAAACATTATTTTACTTACCATATGATTTACAGTAGTATGCAACCAATTTTATCAGTGTGCTACAAATTTTCCAGGAGTTGCTTTCAGTAACTCACCTTTTGTACGGAATGGAACATTAGTTTCTACAGAACTAAACAAAGATATTGGCTGTTCCACTCTAAATATTATGAGGGAGGTTCCTGAATTCAGCTTGCATTTGAGTATTCCATGTCTCTGAAAGTCTGCATGCAATATCTATACAGTTCCAGCTCACCCTTACTTATGTGCATATCCTTAACTAAAAATACATAGAATAGAAAGTAATGCATTCAGCTGAAATTTGATGAAAACTACTATCTAACTTGATGTATACATTATTTTACTTACCATATAATTTGGAGTAGTATGCAACCAATTTTATCAGTGTGCTACCAATATTCCAGGAGTTACTTTCAGTAGCTCACCTTTTGTACGCAATGGAACATTAGCGTTTCCAGAACGAAATAACGATATTGGCTGTTCCACTCTAAATGTTGTGAGGTAGGTTCCTGAATTCAGCTTGCATTTGAATATTCCATGGCTCTGAGCAGTATTCATGCAATATCTATACCGTTCCAGTTCACCCTGAGTAGTGATGCACACATCCTTAACTCAAAATGCACAGAATAGAAGGTAATGCATTCAGACCAAATCGAGTGTAGATTGAAATTTTGCTGAAAACTACTATGTGCTAACTTGATGTAAACCTTATTATTTTACTTACCAGACGATTAGAGTAGCATGCAGCCAATTTTATCAGTGTGCTACAAATTTTCCAGGAGTTGCTTTCAGTAACTCACCTTTTGTACGCAATGGAACATTAGCGTTTACAGAACTAAACAAGGATATTGGATGTTCCACTATAAATGTTGTGAGGTAGGTTCCTGAATTCAGCTTGCATTTGAGTATTCCACGGCTCTGAGTAGAAGAAATGCAATATCTATACAGTTCCAGCTCACCCTTACTTATGTGCATATCCTTAACTAAAAACACATAGAATAGAAAGTAATGCATTCAGCTGAAATTTGATGAAAACTACTATCTAACTTGATGTATACATTATTTTACTCACCATATAATTTAGAGTAGTATGCAACTAATTTTATGTGTGCTACCAATTTTGGACAAGTTACTTCCAGTAACATCACCTTTTGTACACAATGGAACATTAGCGTTTACAGAAATAAACAAATATACTGGCTGTTCCACTCTAAATGTTGTGGGGTAGGTTCCTGAATTCAGCTTGCATTTGAGTATTCCACGGCTCTGAGTAGAAGAAATGCAATATCTATACAGTTCCATCTCACCCTGACTGGTTATGTACACATCCATATCTCAAAATGCATAGTAAAAAAAGTCATGTCTTCAGCTCAGTAGTGTATATTTGAATTTTGCTGAAAACTACTGTGAGCTAACGATGTAAACATTATTTTACTTACCATATGATTTAGTGTAGTATGCAACCAATTTTATCAGTGTGCTACCAATATTCCAGGAGTTACTTTCAGTAGCTCACCTTTTGTACGCAATGGAACATTAGCGTTTCCAGAACGAAATAACGATATTGGCTGTTCCACTCTAAATGTTGTGAGGTAGGTTCCTGAATTCAGCTTGCATTTGAATATTCCATGGCTCTGAGCAGTATTCATGCAATATCTATACCGTTCCAGCTCACCCTGAGTAGTGATGCACACATCCTTAACTCAAAATGCACAGAATAGAAGGTAATGCATTCAGCTCAATCGAGTGTAGATTGAAATTTTGCTGAAAACTACTATGTGCTAACTTGATGTAAACCTTATTATTTTACTTACCAGACGATTAGAGTAGCATGCAGCCAATTTTATCAGTGTGCTACAAATTTTCCAGGAGTTGCTTTCAGTAACTCACCTTTTGTACGCAATGGAACATTATCGTTTACAGAACTAAACAAGGATATTGGATGTTCCACTCTAAATGTTGTGAGGTAGGTTCCTGAATTCAGCTTGCATTTGAGTATTCCACGGCTCTGAGTAGAAGAAATGCAATATCTATACAGTTCCAGCTCACTCTTACTTATGTGCATATCCTTAACTAAAAACACATAGAATAGAAAGTAATGCATTCAGCTGAAATTTGATGAAAACTACTATCTAACTTGATGTATACATTATTTTACTCACCATATAATTTAGAGTAGTATGCAACTAATTTTATGTGTGCTACCAATTTTGGACAAGTTACTTCCAGTAACATCACCTTTTGTACACAATGGAACATTAGCGTTTACAGAAGTAAACAAATATACTGGCTGTTCCACTCTAAATGTTGTGGGGTAGGTTCCTGAATTCAGCTTGCATTTGAGTATTCCACGGCTCTGAGTAGAAGAAATGCAATATCTATACAGTTCCATCTCACCCTGACTGGTTATGTACACATCCATATCTCAAAATGCATAGAATATGCATTCAGCTCAATAGTAGATTTGCATTTACCTGAAAACTAGTATGTGCTTACTTGATGTAAACATTATTTTACTTACCATATGATTTACAGTAGTATGCAACCAATTTTATCAGTGTGCTACAAATTTTCCAGGAGTTGCTTTCAGTAACTCACCTTTTGTACGGAATGGAACATTAGTTTCTACAGAACTAAACAAAGATATTGGCTGTTCCACTCTAAATATTATGAGGGAGGTTCCTGAATTCAGCTTGCATTTGAGTATTCCATGTCTCTGAAAGTCTGCATGCAATATCTATACAGTTCCAGCTCACCCTTACTTATGTGCATATCCTTAACTAAAAATACATAGAATAGAAAGTAATGCATTCAGCTGAAATTTGATGAAAACTACTATCTAACTTGATGTATACATTATTTTACTTACCATATAATTTGGAGTAGTATGCAACCAATTTTATCAGTGTGCTACCAATATTCCAGGAGTTACTTTCAGTAGCTCACCTTTTGTACGCAATGGAACATTAGCGTTTCCAGAACGAAATAACGATATTGGCTGTTCCACTCTAAATGTTGTGAGGTAGGTTCCTGAATTCAGCTTGCATTTGAATATTCCATGGCTCTGAGCAGTATTCATGCAATATCTATACCGTTCCAGCTCACCCTGAGTAGTGATGCACACATCCTTAACTCAAAATGCACAGAATAGAAGGTAATGCATTCAGCTCAATCGAGTGTAGATTGAAATTTTGCTGAAAACTACTATGTGCTAACTTGATGTAAACCTTATTATTTTACTTACCAGACGATTAGAGTAGCATGCAGCCAATTTTATCAGTGTGCTACAAATTTTCCAGGAGTTGCTTTCAGTAACTCACCTTTTGTACGCAATGGAACATTAGCGTTTACAGAACTAAACAAGGATATTGGATGTTCCACTATAAATGTTGTGAGGTAGGTTCCTGAATTCAGCTTGCATTTGAGTATTCCACGGCTCTGAGTAGAAGAAATGCAATATCTATACAGTTCCAGCTCACCCTTACTTATGTGCATATCCTTAACTAAAAACACATAGAATAGAAAGTAATGCATTCAGCTGAAATTTGATGAAAACTACTATCTAACTTGATGTATACATTATTTTACTCACCATATAATTTAGAGTAGTATGCAACTAATTTTATGTGTGCTACCAATTTTGGACAAGTTACTTCCAGTAACATCAGCTTTTGTACACAATGGAACATTAGCGTTTACAGAAATAAACAAATATACTGGCTGTTCCACTCTAAATGTTGTGGGGTAGGTTCCTGAATTCAGCTTGCATTTGAGTATTCCACGGCTCTGAGTAGAAGAAATGCAATATCTATACAGTTCCATCTCACCCTGACTGGTTATGTACACATCCATATCTCAAAATGCATAGTAAAAAAAGTCATGTCTTCAGCTCAGTAGTGTATATTTGAATTTTGCTGAAAACTACTGTGAGCTAACGATGTAAACATTATTTTACTTACCATATGATTTAGTGTAGTATGCAACCAATTTTATCAGTGTGCTACCAATATTCCAGGAGTTACTTTCAGTAGCTCACCTTTTGTACGCAATGGAACATTAGCGTTTTCAGAACGAAATAACGATATTGGCTGTTCCACTCTAAATGTTGTGAGGTAGGTTCCTGAATTCAGCTTGCATTTGAATATTCCATGGCTCTGAGCAGTATTCATGCAATATCTATACCGTTCCAGCTCACCCTGAGTAGTGATGCACACATCCTTAACTCAAAATGCACAGAATAGAAGGTAATGCATTCAGCTCAATCGAGTGTAGATTGAAATTTTGCTGAAAACTACTATGTGCTAACTTGATGTAAACCTTATTATTTTACTTACCAGACGATTAGAGTAGCATGCAGCCAATTTTATCAGTGTGCTACAAATTTTCCAGGAGTTGCTTTCAGTAACTCACCTTTTGTACGCAATGGAACATTATCGTTTACAGAACTAAACAAGGATAATTGGATGTTCCACTCTAAATGTTGTGAGGTAGGTTCCTGAATTCAGCTTGCATTTGAGTATTCCACGGCTCTGAGTAGAAGAAATGCAATATCTATACAGTTCCAGCTCACTCTTACTTATGTGCATATCCTTAACTAAAAACACATAGAATAGAAAGTAATGCATTCAGCTGAAATTTGATGAAAACTACTATCTAACTTGATGTATACATTATTTTACTCACCATATAATTTAGAGTAGTATGCAACTAATTTTATGTGTGCTACCAATTTTGGACAAGTTACTTCCAGTAACATCACCTTTTGTACACAATGGAACATTAGCGTTTACAGAAGTAAACAAATATACTGGCTGTTCCACTCTAAATGTTGTGGGGTAGGTTCCTGAATTCAGCTTGCATTTGAGTATTCCACGGCTCTGAGTAGAAGAAATGCAATATCTATACAGTTCCATCTCACCCTGACTGGTTATGTACACATGAATATCTCAAAATGCATAGAATATGCATTCAGCTCAATAGTAGATTTGCATTTTGCTGAAAACTTGTATGTGCTTACTTGATGTAAACATTATTTTACTTACCATATGATTTACAGTAGTATGCAACCAATTTTATCAGTGTGCTACAAATTTTCCAGGAGTTGCTTTCAGTAACTCACCTTTTTTACGGAATGGAACATTAGTTTTTACAGAACTAAACAAAGATATTGGCTGTTCCTCTCAAAATATTTTGAGGGAGGTTCCTGAATTCAGCTTGCATTTGAGTATTCCACGGCTCTGAGTAGAAGAAATGCAATATCTATACAGTTCCATCTCACCCTGACTGGTTATGTACACATCCATATCTCAAAATGCATAGTAAAAAAAGTCATGTCTTCAGCTCAGTAGTGTATATTTGAATTTTGCTGAAAACTACTGTGAGCTAACGATGTAAACATTATTTTACTTACCATATGATTTAGTGTAGTATGCAACCAATTTTATCAGTGTGCTACCAATATTCCAGGAGTTACTTTCAGTAGCTCACCTTTTGTACGCAATGGAACATTAGCGTTTCCAGAACGAAATAACGATATTGGCTGTTCCACTCTAAATGTTGTGAGGTAGGTTCCTGAATTCAGCTTGCATTTGAATATTACATGGCTCTGAGCAGTATTCATGCAATATCTATACCGTTCCAGCTTACCCTGAGTAGTGATGCAGACATCCTTAACTCAAAATGCACAGAATAGAAGGTAATGCATTCAGCTCAATCGAGTGTAGATTGAAATTTTGCTGAAAACTACTATGTGCTAACTTGATGTAAACCTTATTATTTTACTTACCAGACGATTAGAGTAGCATGCAGCCAATTTTATCAGTGTGCTACAAATTTTCCAGGAGTTGCTTTCAGTAACTCACCTTTTGTACGCAATGGAACATTATCGTTTACAGAACTAAACAAGGATATTGGATGTTCCACTATAAATGTTGTGAGGTAGGATCCTGAATTCAGCTTGCATTTGAGTATTCCACGGCTCTGAGTAGAAGAAATGCAATATCTATACAGTTCCAGCTCACCCTTACTTATGTGCATATCCTTAACTAAAAACACATAGAATAGAAAGTAATGCATTCAGCTGAAATTTGATGAAAACTACTATCTAACTTGATGTATACATTATTTTACTCACCATATAATTTAGAGTAGTATGCAACTAATTTTATGTGTGCTACCAATTTTGGACAAGTTACTTCCAGTAACATCAGCTTTTGTACACAATGGAACATTAGCGTTTACAGAAATAAACAAATATACTGGCTGTTCCACTCTAAATGTTGTGGGGTAGGTTCCTGAATTCAGCTTGCATTTGAGTATTCCACGGCTCTGAGTAGAAGAAATGCAATATCTATACAGTTCCATCTCACCCTGACTGGTTATGTACACATCCATATCTCAAAATGCATAGTAAAAAAAGTCATGTCTTCAGCTCAGTAGTGTATATTTGAATTTTGCTGAAAACTACTGTGAGCTAACGATGTAAACATTATTTTACTTACCATATGATTTAGTGTAGTATGCAACCAATTTTATCAGTGTGCTACCAATATTCCAGGAGTTACTTTCAGTAGCTCACCTTTTGTACGCAATGGAACATTAGCGTTTCCAGAACGAAATAACGATATTGGCTGTTCCACTCTAAATGTTGTGAGGTAGGTTCCTGAATTCAGCTTGCATTTGAATATTCCATGGCTCTGAGCAGTATTCATGCAATATCTATACCGTTCCAGCTCACCCTGAGTAGTGATGCACACATCCTTAACTCAAAATGCACAGAATAGAAGGTAATGCATTCAGCTCAATCGAGTGTAGATTGAAATTTTGCTGAAAACTACTATGTGCTAACTTGATGTAAACCTTATTATTTTACTTACCAGACGATTAGAGTAGCATGCAGCCAATATTATCAGTGTGCTACAAATTTTCCAGGAGTTGCTTTCAGTAACTCACCTTTTGTACGCAATGGAACATTATCGTTTACAGAACTAAACAAGGATATTGGATGTTCCACTCTAAATGTTGTGAGGTAGGTTCCTGAATTCAGCTTGCATTTGACTATTCCACGGCTCTGAGTAGAAGAAATGCAATATCTATACAGTTCCAGCTCACTCTTACTTATGTGCATATCCTTAACTAAAAACACATAGAATAGAAAGTAATGCATTCAGCTGAAATTTGATGAAAACTACTATCTAACTTGATGTATACATTATTTTACTCACCATATAATTTAGAGTAGTATGCAACTAATTTTATGTGTGCTACCAATTTTGGACAAGTTACTTCCAGTAACATCACCTTCTGTACACAATGGAACATTAGCGTTTACAGAAGTAAACAAATATACTGGCTGTTCCACTCTAAATGTTGTGGGGTAGGTTCCTGAATTCAGCTTGCATTTGAGTATTCCACGGCTCTGAGTAGAAGAAATGCAATATCTATACAGTTCCATCTCACCCTGACTGGTTATGTACACATCCATATCTCAAAATGCATAGTAAAAAAAGTCATGTCTTCAGCTCAGTAGTGTATATTTGAATTTTGCTGAAAACTACTGTGAGCTAACGATGTAAACATTATTTTACTTACCATATGATTTAGTGTAGTATGCAACCAATTTTATCAGTGTGCTACCAATATTCCAGGAGTTACTTTCAGTAGCTCACCTTTTGTACGCAATGGAACATTAGCGTTTCCAGAACGAAATAACGATATTGGCTGTTCCACTCTAAATGTTGTGAGGTAGGTTCCTGAATTCAGCTTGCATTTGAATATTCCATGGCTCTGAGCAGTATTCATGCAATATCTATACCGTTCCAGCTCACCCTGAGTAGTGATGCACACATCCTTAACTCAAAATGCACAGAATAGAAGGTAATGCATTCAGCTCAATCGAGTGTAGATTGAAATTTTGCTGAAAACTACTATGTGCTAACTTGATGTAAACCTTATTATTTTACTTACCAGACGATTAGAGTAGCATGCAGCCAATTTTATCAGTGTGCTACAAATTTTCCAGGAGTTGCTTTCAGTAACTCACCTTTTGTACGCAATGGAACATTATCGTTTACAGAACTAAACAAGGATAATTGGATGTTCCACTCTAAATGTTGTGAGGTAGGTTCCTGAATTCAGCTTGCATTTGAGTATTCCACGGCTCTGAGTAGAAGAAATGCAATATCTATACAGTTCCAGCTCACTCTTACTTATGTGCATATCCTTAACTAAAAACACATAGAATAGAAAGTAATGCATTCAGCTGAAATTTGATGAAAACTACTATCTAACTTGATGTATACATTATTTTACTCACCATATAATTTAGAGTAGTATGCAACTAATTTTATGTGTGCTACCAATTTTGGACAAGTTACTTCCAGTAACATCACCTTTTGTACACAATGGAACATTAGCGTTTACAGAAGTAAACAAATATACTGGCTGTTCCACTCTAAATGTTGTGGGGTAGGTTCCTGAATTCAGCTTGCATTTGAGTATTCCACGGCTCTGAGTAGAAGAAATGCAATATCTATACAGTTCCATCTCACCCTGACTGGTTATGTACACATCCATATCTCAAAATGCATAGAATATGCATTCAGCTCAATAGTAGATTTGCATTTACCTGAAAACTAGTATGTGCTTACTTGATGTAAACATTATTTTACTTACCATATGATTTACAGTAGTATGCAACCAATTTTATCAGTGTGCTACAAATTTTCCAGGAGTTGCTTTCAGTAACTCACCTTTTGTACGGAATGGAACATTAGTTTCTACAGAACTAAACAAAGATATTGGCTGTTCCACTCTAAATATTATGAGGGAGGTTCCTGAATTCAGCTTGCATTTGAGTATTCCATGTCTCTGAAAGTCTGCATGCAATATCTATACAGTTCCAGCTCACCCTTACTTATGTGCATATCCTTAACTAAAAATACATAGAATAGAAAGTAATGCATTCAGCTGAAATTTGATGAAAACTACTATCTAACTTGATGTATACATTATTTTACTTACCATATAATTTGGAGTAGTATGCAACCAATTTTATCAGTGTGCTACCAATATTCCAGGAGTTACTTTCAGTAGCTCACCTTTTGTACGCAATGGAACATTAGCGTTTCCAGAACGAAATAACGATATTGGCTGTTCCACTCTAAATGTTGTGAGGTAGGTTCCTGAATTCAGCTTGCATTTGAATATTCCATGGCTCTGAGCAGTATTCATGCAATATCTATACCGTTCCAGCTCACCCTGAGTAGTGATGCACACATCCTTAACTCAAAATGCACAGAATAGAAGGTAATGCATTCAGCTCAATCGAGTGTAGATTGAAATTTTGCTGAAAACTACTATGTGCTAACTTGATGTAAACC
Source organism: Hemitrygon akajei (assembly GCF_048418815.1). Taxonomy (NCBI): domain Eukaryota; kingdom Metazoa; phylum Chordata; class Chondrichthyes; order Myliobatiformes; family Dasyatidae; genus Hemitrygon; species Hemitrygon akajei. Next base: position 359,636 of record NC_133146.1, on the reverse strand, counting down.
TTATTATTTTACTTACCAGACGATTAGAGTAGCATGCAGCCAATTTTATCAGTGTGCTACAAATTTTCCAGGAGTTGCTTTCAGTAACTCACCTTTTGTACGCAATGGAACATTAGCGTTTACAGAACTAAACAAGGATATTGGATGTTCCACTATAAATGTTGTGAGGTAGGTTCCTGAATTCAGCTTGCATTTGAGTATTCCACGGCTCTGAGTAGAAGAAATGCAATATCTATACAGTTCCAGCTCACCCTTACTTATGTGCATATCCTTAACTAAAAACACATAGAATAGAAAGTAATGCATTCAGCTGAAATTTGATGAAAACTACTATCTAACTTGATGTATACATTATTTTACTCACCATATAATTTAGAGTAGTATGCAACTAATTTTATGTGTGCTACCAATTTTGGACAAGTTACTTCCAGTAACATCAGCTTTTGTACACAATGGAACATTAGCGTTTACAGAAATAAACAAATATACTGGCTGTTCCACTCTAAATGTTGTGGGGTAGGTTCCTGAATTCAGCTTGCATTTGAGTATTCCACGGCTCTGAGTAGAAGAAATGCAATATCTATACAGTTCCATCTCACCCTGACTGGTTATGTACACATCCATATCTCAAAATGCATAGTAAAAAAAGTCATGTCTTCAGCTCAGTAGTGTATATTTGAATTTTGCTGAAAACTACTGTGAGCTAACGATGTAAACATTATTTTACTTACCATATGATTTAGTGTAGTATGCAACCAATTTTATCAGTGTGCTACCAATATTCCAGGAGTTACTTTCAGTAGCTCACCTTTTGTACGCAATGGAACATTAGCGTTTTCAGAACGAAATAACGATATTGGCTGTTCCACTCTAAATGTTGTGAGGTAGGTTCCTGAATTCAGCTTGCATTTGAATATTCCATGGCTCTGAGCAGTATTCATGCAATATCTATACCGTTCCAGCTCACCCTGAGTAGTGATGCACACATCCTTAACTCAAAATGCACAGAATAGAAGGTAATGCATTCAGCTCAATCGAGTGTAGATTGAAATTTTGCTGAAAACTACTATGTGCTAACTTGATGTAAACCTTATTATTTTACTTACCAGACGATTAGAGTAGCATGCAGCCAATTTTATCAGTGTGCTACAAATTTTCCAGGAGTTGCTTTCAGTAACTCACCTTTTGTACGCAATGGAACATTATCGTTTACAGAACTAAACAAGGATAATTGGATGTTCCACTCTAAATGTTGTGAGGTAGGTTCCTGAATTCAGCTTGCATTTGAGTATTCCACGGCTCTGAGTAGAAGAAATGCAATATCTATACAGTTCCAGCTCACTCTTACTTATGTGCATATCCTTAACTAAAAACACATAGAATAGAAAGTAATGCATTCAGCTGAAATTTGATGAAAACTACTATCTAACTTGATGTATACATTATTTTACTCACCATATAATTTAGAGTAGTATGCAACTAATTTTATGTGTGCTACCAATTTTGGACAAGTTACTTCCAGTAACATCACCTTTTGTACACAATGGAACATTAGCGTTTACAGAAGTAAACAAATATACTGGCTGTTCCACTCTAAATGTTGTGGGGTAGGTTCCTGAATTCAGCTTGCATTTGAGTATTCCACGGCTCTGAGTAGAAGAAATGCAATATCTATACAGTTCCATCTCACCCTGACTGGTTATGTACACATGAATATCTCAAAATGCATAGAATATGCATTCAGCTCAATAGTAGATTTGCATTTTGCTGAAAACTTGTATGTGCTTACTTGATGTAAACATTATTTTACTTACCATATGATTTACAGTAGTATGCAACCAATTTTATCAGTGTGCTACAAATTTTCCAGGAGTTGCTTTCAGTAACTCACCTTTTTTACGGAATGGAACATTAGTTTTTACAGAACTAAACAAAGATATTGGCTGTTCCTCTCAAAATATTTTGAGGGAGGTTCCTGAATTCAGCTTGCATTTGAGTATTCCACGGCTCTGAGTAGAAGAAATGCAATATCTATACAGTTCCATCTCACCCTGACTGGTTATGTACACATCCATATCTCAAAATGCATAGTAAAAAAAGTCATGTCTTCAGCTCAGTAGTGTATATTTGAATTTTGCTGAAAACTACTGTGAGCTAACGATGTAAACATTATTTTACTTACCATATGATTTAGTGTAGTATGCAACCAATTTTATCAGTGTGCTACCAATATTCCAGGAGTTACTTTCAGTAGCTCACCTTTTGTACGCAATGGAACATTAGCGTTTCCAGAACGAAATAACGATATTGGCTGTTCCACTCTAAATGTTGTGAGGTAGGTTCCTGAATTCAGCTTGCATTTGAATATTACATGGCTCTGAGCAGTATTCATGCAATATCTATACCGTTCCAGCTTACCCTGAGTAGTGATGCAGACATCCTTAACTCAAAATGCACAGAATAGAAGGTAATGCATTCAGCTCAATCGAGTGTAGATTGAAATTTTGCTGAAAACTACTATGTGCTAACTTGATGTAAACCTTATTATTTTACTTACCAGACGATTAGAGTAGCATGCAGCCAATTTTATCAGTGTGCTACAAATTTTCCAGGAGTTGCTTTCAGTAACTCACCTTTTGTACGCAATGGAACATTATCGTTTACAGAACTAAACAAGGATATTGGATGTTCCACTATAAATGTTGTGAGGTAGGATCCTGAATTCAGCTTGCATTTGAGTATTCCACGGCTCTGAGTAGAAGAAATGCAATATCTATACAGTTCCAGCTCACCCTTACTTATGTGCATATCCTTAACTAAAAACACATAGAATAGAAAGTAATGCATTCAGCTGAAATTTGATGAAAACTACTATCTAACTTGATGTATACATTATTTTACTCACCATATAATTTAGAGTAGTATGCAACTAATTTTATGTGTGCTACCAATTTTGGACAAGTTACTTCCAGTAACATCAGCTTTTGTACACAATGGAACATTAGCGTTTACAGAAATAAACAAATATACTGGCTGTTCCACTCTAAATGTTGTGGGGTAGGTTCCTGAATTCAGCTTGCATTTGAGTATTCCACGGCTCTGAGTAGAAGAAATGCAATATCTATACAGTTCCATCTCACCCTGACTGGTTATGTACACATCCATATCTCAAAATGCATAGTAAAAAAAGTCATGTCTTCAGCTCAGTAGTGTATATTTGAATTTTGCTGAAAACTACTGTGAGCTAACGATGTAAACATTATTTTACTTACCATATGATTTAGTGTAGTATGCAACCAATTTTATCAGTGTGCTACCAATATTCCAGGAGTTACTTTCAGTAGCTCACCTTTTGTACGCAATGGAACATTAGCGTTTCCAGAACGAAATAACGATATTGGCTGTTCCACTCTAAATGTTGTGAGGTAGGTTCCTGAATTCAGCTTGCATTTGAATATTCCATGGCTCTGAGCAGTATTCATGCAATATCTATACCGTTCCAGCTCACCCTGAGTAGTGATGCACACATCCTTAACTCAAAATGCACAGAATAGAAGGTAATGCATTCAGCTCAATCGAGTGTAGATTGAAATTTTGCTGAAAACTACTATGTGCTAACTTGATGTAAACCTTATTATTTTACTTACCAGACGATTAGAGTAGCATGCAGCCAATTTTATCAGTGTGCTACAAATTTTCCAGGAGTTGCTTTCAGTAACTCACCTTTTGTACGCAATGGAACATTATCGTTTACAGAACTAAACAAGGATAATTGGATGTTCCACTCTAAATGTTGTGAGGTAGGTTCCTGAATTCAGCTTGCATTTGAGTATTCCACGGCTCTGAGTAGAAGAAATGCAATATCTATACAGTTCCAGCTCACTCTTACTTATGTGCATATCCTTAACTAAAAACACATAGAATAGAAAGTAATGCATTCAGCTGAAATTTGATGAAAACTACTATCTAACTTGTATACATTATTTTACTCACCATATAATTTAGAGTAGTATGCAACTAATTTTATGTGTGCTACCAATTTTGGACAAGTTACTTCCAGTAACATCACCTTTTGTACACAATGGAACATTAGCGTTTACAGAAGTAAACAAATATACTGGCTGTTCCACTCTAAATGTTGTGGGGTAGGTTCCTGAATTCAGCTTGCATTTGAGTATTCCACGGCTCTGAGTAGAAGAAATGCAATATCTATACAGTTCCATCTCACCCTGACTGGTTATGTACACATCCATATCTCAAAATGCATAGAATATGCATTCAGCTCAATAGTAGATTTGCATTTACCTGAAAACTAGTATGTGCTTACTTGATGTAAACATTATTTTACTTACCATATGATTTACAGTAGTATGCAACCAATTTTATCAGTGTGCTACAAATTTTCCAGGAGTTGCTTTCAGTAACTCACCTTTTGTACGGAATGGAACATTAGTTTCTACAGAACTAAACAAAGATATTGGCTGTTCCACTCTAAATATTATGAGGGAGGTTCCTGAATTCAGCTTGCATTTGAGTATTCCATGTCTCTGAAAGTCTGCATGCAATATCTATACAGTTCCAGCTCACCCTTACTTATGTGCATATCCTTAACTAAAAATACATAGAATAGAAAGTAATGCATTCAGCTGAAATTTGATGAAAACTACTATCTAACTTGATGTATACATTATTTTACTTACCATATAATTTGGAGTAGTATGCAACCAATTTTATCAGTGTGCTACCAATATTCCAGGAGTTACTTTCAGTAGCTCACCTTTTGTACGCAATGGAACATTAGCGTTTCCAGAACGAAATAACGATATTGGCTGTTCCACTCTAAATGTTGTGAGGTAGGTTCCTGAATTCAGCTTGCATTTGAATATTCCATGGCTCTGAGCAGTATTCATGCAATATCTATACCGTTCCAGCTCACCCTGAGTAGTGATGCACACATCCTTAACTCAAAATGCACAGAATAGAAGGTAATGCATTCAGCTCAATCGAGTGTAGATTGAAATTTTGCTGAAAACTACTATGTGCTAACTTGATGTAAACCTTATTATTTTACTTACCAGACGATTAGAGTAGCATGCAGCCAATTTTATCAGTGTGCTACAAATTTTCCAGGAGTTGCTTTCAGTAACTCACCTTTTGTACGCAATGGAACATTAGCGTTTACAGAACTAAACAAGGATATTGGATGTTCCACTATAAATGTTGTGAGGTAGGTTCCTGAATTCAGCTTGCATTTGAGTATTCCACGGCTCTGAGTAGAAGAAATGCAATATCTATACAGTTCCAGCTCACCCTTACTTATGTGCATATCCTTAACTAAAAACACATAGAATAGAAAGTAATGCATTCAGCTGAAATTTGATGAAAACTACTATCTAACTTGATGTATACATTATTTTACTCACCATATAATTTAGAGTAGTATGCAACTAATTTTATGTGTGCTACCAATTTTGGACAAGTTACTTCCAGTAACATCAGCTTTTGTACACAATGGAACATTAGCGTTTACAGAAATAAACAAATATACTGGCTGTTCCACTCTAAATGTTGTGGGGTAGGTTCCTGAATTCAGCTTGCATTTGAGTATTCCACGGCTCTGAGTAGAAGAAATGCAATATCTATACAGTTCCATCTCACCCTGACTGGTTATGTACACATCCATATCTCAAAATGCATAGTAAAAAAAGTCATGTCTTCAGCTCAGTAGTGTATATTTGAATTTTGCTGAAAACTACTGTGAGCTAACGATGTAAACATTATTTTACTTACCATATGATTTAGTGTAGTATGCAACCAATTTTATCAGTGTGCTACCAATATTCCAGGAGTTACTTTCAGTAGCTCACCTTTTGTACGCAATGGAACATTAGCGTTTCCAGAACGAAATAACGATATTGGCTGTTCCACTCTAAATGTTGTGAGGTAGGTTCCTGAATTCAGCTTGCATTTGAATATTCCATGGCTCTGAGCAGTATTCATGCAATATCTATACCGTTCCAGCTCACCCTGAGTAGTGATGCACACATCCTTAACTCAAAATGCACAGAATAGAAGGTAATGCATTCAGCTCAATCGAGTGTAGATTGAAATTTTGCTGAAAACTACTATGTGCTAACTTGATGTAAACCTTATTATTTTACTTACCAGACGATTAGAGTAGCATGCAGCCAATATTATCAGTGTGCTACAAATTTTCCAGGAGTTGCTTTCAGTAACTCACCTTTTGTACGCAATGGAACATTATCGTTTACAGAACTAAACAAGGATATTGGATGTTCCACTCTAAATGTTGTGAGGTAGGTTCCTGAATTCAGCTTGCATTTGACTATTCCACGGCTCTGAGTAGAAGAAATGCAATATCTATACAGTTCCAGCTCACTCTTACTTATGTGCATATCCTTAACTAAAAACACATAGAATAGAAAGTAATGCATTCAGCTGAAATTTGATGAAAACTACTATCTAACTTGATGTATACATTATTTTACTCACCATATAATTTAGAGTAGTATGCAACTAATTTTATGTGTGCTACCAATTTTGGACAAGTTACTTCCAGTAACATCACCTTCTGTACACAATGGAACATTAGCGTTTACAGAAGTAAACAAATATACTGGCTGTTCCACTCTAAATGTTGTGGGGTAGGTTCCTGAATTCAGCTTGCATTTGAGTATTCCACGGCTCTGAGTAGAAGAAATGCAATATCTATACAGTTCCATCTCACCCTGACTGGTTATGTACACATCCATATCTCAAAATGCATAGTAAAAAAAGTCATGTCTTCAGCTCAGTAGTGTATATTTGAATTTTGCTGAAAACTACTGTGAGCTAACGATGTAAACATTATTTTACTTACCATATGATTTAGTGTAGTATGCAACCAATTTTATCAGTGTGCTACCAATATTCCAGGAGTTACTTTCAGTAGCTCACCTTTTGTACGCAATGGAACATTAGCGTTTCCAGAACGAAATAACGATATTGGCTGTTCCACTCTAAATGTTGTGAGGTAGGTTCCTGAATTCAGCTTGCATTTGAATATTCCATGGCTCTGAGCAGTATTCATGCAATATCTATACCGTTCCAGCTCACCCTGAGTAGTGATGCACACATCCTTAACTCAAAATGCACAGAATAGAAGGTAATGCATTCAGCTCAATCGAGTGTAGATTGAAATTTTGCTGAAAACTACTATGTGCTAACTTGATGTAAACCTTATTATTTTACTTACCAGACGATTAGAGTAGCATGCAGCCAATATTATCAGTGTGCTACAAATTTTCCAGGAGTTGCTTTCAGTAACTCACCTTTTGTACGCAATGGAACATTATCGTTTACAGAACTAAACAAGGATATTGGATGTTCCACTCTAAATGTTGTGAGGTAGGTTCCTGAATTCAGCTTGCATTTGACTATTCCACGGCTCTGAGTAGAAGAAATGCAATATCTATACAGTTCCAGCTCACTCTTACTTATGTGCATATCCTTAACTAAAAACACATAGAATAGAAAGTAATGCATTCAGCTGAAATTTGATGAAAACTACTATCTAACTTGATGTATACATTATTTTACTCACCATATAATTTAGAGTAGTATGCAACTAATTTTATGTGTGCTACCAATTTTGGACAAGTTACTTCCAGTAACATCACCTTTTGTACACAATGGAACATTAGCGTTTACAGAAGTAAACAAATATACTGGCTGTTCCACTCTAAATGTTGTGGGGTAGGTTCCTGAATTCAGCTTGCATTTGAGTATTCCACGGCTCTGAGTAGAAGAAATGCAATATCTATACAGTTCCATCTCACCCTGACTGGTTATGTACACATCCATATCTCAAAATGCATAGTAAAAAAAGTCATGTCTTCAGCTCAGTAGTGTATATTTGAATTTTGCTGAAAACTACTGTGAGCTAACGATGTAAACATTATTTTACTTACCATATGATTTAGTGTAGTATGCAACCAATTTTATCAGTGTGCTACCAATATTCCAGGAGTTACTTTCAGTAGCTCACCTTTTGTACGCAATGGAACATTAGCGTTTCCAGAACGAAATAACGATATTGGCTGTTCCACTCTAAATGTTGTGAGGTAGGTTCCTGAATTCAGCTTGCATTTGAATATTCCATGGCTCTGAGCAGTATTCATGCAATATCTATACCGTTCCAGCTCACCCTGAGTAGTGATGCACACATCCTTAACTCAAAATGCACAGAATAGAAGGTAATGCATTCAGCTCAATCGAGTGTAGATTGAAATTTTGCTGAAAACTACTATGTGCTAACTTGATGTAAACCTTATTATTTTACTTACCAGACGATTAGAGTAGCATGCAGCCAATATTATCAGTGTGCTACAAATTTTCCAGGAGTTGCTTTCAGTAACTCACCTTTTGTACGCAATGGAACATTATCGTTTACAGAACTAAACAAGGATATTGGATGTTCCACTCTAAATGTTGTGAGGTAGGTTCCTGAATTCAGCTTGCATTTGACTATTCCACGGCTCTGAGTAGAAGAAATGCAATATCTATACAGTTCCAGCTCACTCTTACTTATGTGCATATCCTTAACTAAAAACACATAGAATAGAAAGTAATGCATTCAGCTGAAATTTGATGAAAACTACTATCTAACTTGATGTATACATTATTTTACTCACCATATAATTTAGAGTAGTATGCAACTAATTTTATGTGTGCTACCAATTTTGGACAAGTTACTTCCAGTAACATCACCTTCTGTACACAATGGAACATTAGCGTTTACAGAAGTAAACAAATATACTGGCTGTTCCACTCTAAATGTTGTGGGGTAGGTTCCTGAATTCAGCTTGCATTTGAGTATTCCACGGCTCTGAGTAGAAGAAATGCAATATCTATACAGTTCCATCTCACCCTGACTGGTTATGTACACATCCATATCTCAAAATGCATAGTAAAAAAAGTCATGTCTTCAGCTCAGTAGTGTATATTTGAATTTTGCTGAAAACTACTGTGAGCTAACGATGTAAACATTATTTTACTTACCATATGATTTAGTGTAGTATGCAACCAATTTTATCAGTGTGCTACCAATATTCCAGGAGTTACTTTCAGTAGCTCACCTTTTGTACGCAATGGAACATTAGCGTTTCCAGAACGAAATAACGATATTGGCTGTTCCACTCTAAATGTTGTGAGGTAGGTTCCTGAATTCAGCTTGCATTTGAATATTCCATGGCTCTGAGCAGTATTCATGCAATATCTATACCGTTCCAGCTCACCCTGAGTAGTGATGCACACATCCTTAACTCAAAATGCACAGAATAGAAGGTAATGCATTCAGCTCAATCGAGTGTAGATTGAAATTTTGCTGAAAACTACTATGTGCTAACTTGATGTAAACCTTATTATTTTACTTACCAGACGATTAGAGTAGCATGCAGCCAATATTATCAGTGTGCTACAAATTTTCCAGGAGTTGCTTTCAGTAACTCACCTTTTGTACGCAATGGAACATTATCGTTTACAGAACTAAACAAGGATATTGGATGTTCCACTCTAAATGTTGTGAGGTAGGTTCCTGAATTCAGCTTGCATTTGACTATTCCACGGCTCTGAGTAGAAGAAATGCAATATCTATACAGTTCCAGCTCACTCTTACTTATGTGCATATCCTTAACTAAAAACACATAGAATAGAAAGTAATGCATTCAGCTGAAATTTGATGAAAACTACTATCTAACTTGATGTATACATTATTTTACTCACCATATAATTTAGAGTAGTATGCAACTAATTTTATGTGTGCTACCAATTTTGGACAAGTTACTTCCAGTAACATCACCTTTTGTACACAATGGAACATTAGCGTTTACAGAAGTAAACAAATATACTGGCTGTTCCACTCTAAATGTTGTGGGGTAGGTTCCTGAATTCAGCTTGCATTTGAGTATTCCACGGCTCTGAGTAGAAGAAATGCAATATCTATACAGTTCCATCTCACCCTGACTGGTTATGTACACATCCATATCTCAAAATGCATAGAATATGCATTCAGCTCAATAGTAGATTTGCATTTACCTGAAAACTAGTATGTGCTTACTTGATGTAAACATTATTTTACTTACCATATGATTTACAGTAGTATGCAACCAATTTTATCAGTGTGCTACAAATTTTCCAGGAGTTGCTTTCAGTAACTCACCTTTTGTACGGAATGGAACATTAGTTTCTACAGAACTAAACAAAGATATTGGCTGTTCCACTCTAAATATTATGAGGGAGGTTCCTGAATTCAGCTTGCATTTGAGTATTCCATGTCTCTGAAAGTCTGCATGCAATATCTATACAGTTCCAGCTCACCCTTACTTATGTGCATATCCTTAACTAAAAATACATAGAATAGAAAGTAATGCATTCAGCTGAAATTTGATGAAAACTACTATCTAACTTGATGTATACATTATTTTACTTACCATATAATTTGGAGTAGTATGCAACCAATTTTATCAGTGTGCTACCAATATTCCAGGAGTTACTTTCAGTAGCTCACCTTTTGTACGCAATGGAACATTAGCGTTTACAGAACTAAACAAGGATATTGGATGTTCCACTATAAATGTTGTGAGGTAGGTTCCTGAATTCAGCTTGCATTTGAGTATTCCACGGCTCTGAGTAGAAGAAATGCAATATCTATACAGTTCCAGCTCACCCTTACTTATGTGCATATCCTTAACTAAAAACACATAGAATAGAAAGTAATGCATTCAGCTGAAATTTGATGAAAACTACTATCTAACTTGATGTATACATTATTTTACTCACCATATAATTTAGAGTAGTATGCAACTAATTTTATGTGTGCTACCAATTTTGGACAAGTTACTTCCAGTAACATCACCTTCTGTACACAATGGAACATTAGCGTTTACAGAAGTAAACAAATATACTGGCTGTTCCACTCTAAATGTTGTGGGGTAGGTTCCTGAATTCAGCTTGCATTTGAGTATTCCACGGCTCTGAGTAGAAGAAATGCAATATCTATACAGTTCCATCTCACCCTGACTGGTTATGTACACATCCATATCTCAAAATGCATAGTAAAAAAAGTCATGTCTTCAGCTCAGTAGTGTATATTTGAATTTTGCTGAAAACTACTGTGAGCTAACGATGTAAACATTATTTTACTTACCATATGATTTAGTGTAGTATGCAACCAATTTTATCAGTGTGCTACCAATATTCCAGGAGTTACTTTCAGTAGCTCACCTTTTGTACGCAATGGAACATTAGCGTTTCCAGAACGAAATAACGATATTGGCTGTTCCACTCTAAATGTTGTGAGGTAGGTTCCTGAATTCAGCTTGCATTTGAATATTCCATGGCTCTGAGCAGTATTCATGCAATATCTATACCGTTCCAGCTCACCCTGAGTAGTGATGCACACATCCTTAACTCAAAATGCACAGAATAGAAGGTAATGCATTCAGCTCAATCGAGTGTAGATTGAAATTTTGCTGAAAACTACTATGTGCTAACTTGATGTAAACCTTATTATTTTACTTACCAGACGATTAGAGTAGCATGCAGCCAATATTATCAGTGTGCTACAAATTTTCCAGGAGTTGCTTTCAGTAACTCACCTTTTGTACGCAATGGAACATTATCGTTTACAGAACTAAACAAGGATATTGGATGTTCCACTCTAAATGTTGTGAGGTAGGTTCCTGAATTCAGCTTGCATTTGAGTATTCCACGGCTCTGAGTAGAAGAAATGCAATATCTATACAGTTCCAGCTCACTCTTACTTATGTGCATATCCTTAACTAAAAACACATAGAATAGAAAGTAATGCATTCAGCTGAAATTTGATGAAAACTACTATCTAACTTGATGTATACATTATTTTACTCACCATATAATTTAGAGTAGTATGCAACTAATTTTATGTGTGCTACCAATTTTGGACAAGTTACTTCCAGTAACATCACCTTTTGTACACAATGGAACATTAGCGTTTACAGAAGTAAACAAATATACTGGCTGTTCCACTCTAAATGTTGTGGGGTAGGTTCCTGAATTCAGCTTGCATTTGAGTATTCCACGGCTCTGAGTAGAAGAAATGCAATATCTATACAGTTCCATCTCACCCTGACTGGTTATGTACACATCCATATCTCAAAATGCATAGAATATGCATTCAGCTCAATAGTAGATTTGCATTTACCTGAAAACTAGTATGTGCTTACTTGATGTAAACATTATTTTACTTACCATATGATTTACAGTAGTATGCAACCAATTTTATCAGTGTGCTACAAATTTTCCAGGAGTTGCTTTCAGTAACTCACCTTTTGTACGGAATGGAACATTAGTTTCTACAGAACTAAACAAAGATATTGGCTGTTCCACTCTAAATATTATGAGGGAGGTTCCTGAATTCAGCTTGCATTTGAGTATTCCATGTCTCTGAAAGTCTGCATGCAATATCTATACAGTTCCAGCTCACCCTTACTTATGTGCATATCCTTAACTAAAAATACATAGAATAGAAAGTAATGCATTCAGCTGAAATTTGATGAAAACTACTATCTAACTTGATGTATACATTATTTTACTTACCATATAATTTGGAGTAGTATGCAACCAATTTTATCAGTGTGCTACCAATATTCCAGGAGTTACTTTCAGTAGCTCACCTTTTGTACGCAATGGAACATTAGCGTTTCCAGAACGAAATAACGATATTGGCTGTTCCACTCTAAATGTTGTGAGGTAGGTTCCTGAATTCAGCTTGCATTTGAATATTCCATGGCTCTGAGCAGTATTCATGCAATATCTATACCGTTCCAGCTCACCCTGAGTAGTGATGCACACATCCTTAACTCAAAATGCACAGAATAGAAGGTAATGCATTCAGCTCAATCGAGTGTAGATTGAAATTTTGCTGAAAACTACTATGTGCTAACTTGATGTAAACCTTATTATTTTACTTACCAGACGATTAGAGTAGCATGCAGCCAATTTTATCAGTGTGCTACAAATTTTCCAGGAGTTGCTTTCAGTAACTCACCTTTTGTACGCAATGGAACATTAGCGTTTACAGAACTAAACAAGGATATTGGATGTTCCACTATAAATGTTGTGAGGTAGGTTCCTGAATTCAGCTTGCATTTGAGTATTCCACGGCTCTGAGTAGAAGAAATGCAATATCTATACAGTTCCAGCTCACCCTTACTTATGTGCATATCCTTAACTAAAAACACATAGAATAGAAAGTAATGCATTCAGCTGAAATTTGATGAAAACTACTATCTAACTTGATGTATACATTATTTTACTCACCATATAATTTAGAGTAGTATGCAACTAATTTTATGTGTGCTACCAATTTTGGACAAGTTACTTCCAGTAACATCACCTTTTGTACACAATGGAACATTAGCGTTTACAGAAATAAACAAATATACTGGCTGTTCCACTCTAAATGTTGTGGGGTAGGTTCCTGAATTCAGCTTGCATTTGAGTATTCCACGGCTCTGAGTAGAAGAAATGCAATATCTATACAGTTCCATCTCACCCTGACTGGTTATGTACACATCCATATCTCAAAATGCATAGTAAAAAAAGTCATGTCTTCAGCTCAGTAGTGTATATTTGAATTTTGCTGAAAACTACTGTGAGCTAACGATGTAAACATTATTTTACTTACCATATGATTTAGTGTAGTATGCAACCAATTTTATCAGTGTGCTACCAATATTCCAGGAGTTACTTTCAGTAGCTCACCTTTTGTACGCAATGGAACATTAGCGTTTCCAGAACGAAATAACGATATTGGCTGTTCCACTCTAAATGTTGTGAGGTAGGTTCCTGAATTCAGCTTGCATTTGAATATTCCATGGCTCTGAGCAGTATTCATGCAATATCTATACCGTTCCAGCTCACCCTGAGTAGTGATGCACACATCCTTAACTCAAAATGCACAGAATAGAAAGTAATGCATTCAGCTCAATCGAGTGTAGATTGAAATTTTGCTGAAAACTACTATGTGCTAACTTGATGTAAACCTTATTATTTTACTTACCAGACGATTAGAGTAGCATGCAGCCAATTTTATCAGTGTGCTACAAATTTTCCAGGAGTTGCTTTCAGTAACTCACCTTTTGTACGCAATGGAACATTAGCGTTTACAGAACTAAACAAGGATATTGGATGTTCCACTATAAATGTTGTGAGGTAGGTTCCTGAATTCAGCTTGCATTTGACTATTCCACGGCTCTGAGTAGAAGAAATGCAATATCTATACAGTTCCAGCTCACTCTTACTTATGTGCATATCCTTAACTAAAAACACATAGAATAGAAAGTAATGCATTCAGCTGAAATTTGATGAAAACTACTATCTAACTTGATGTATACATTATTTTACTCACCATATAATTTAGAGTAGTATGCAACTAATTTTATGTGTGCTACCAATTTTGGACAAGTTACTTCCAGTAACATCACCTTCTGTACACAATGGAACATTAGCGTTTACAGAAGTAAACAAATATACTGGCTGTTCCACTCTAAATGTTGTGGGGTAGGTTCCTGAATTCAGCTTGCATTTGAGTATTCCACGGCTCTGAGTAGAAGAAATGCAATATCTATACAGTTCCATCTCACCCTGACTGGTTATGTACACATCCATATCTCAAAATGCATAGTAAAAAAAGTCATGTCTTCAGCTCAGTAGTGTATATTTGAATTTTGCTGAAAACTACTGTGAGCTAACGATGTAAACATTATTTTACTTACCATATGATTTAGTGTAGTATGCAACCAATTTTATCAGTGTGCTACCAATATTCCAGGAGTTACTTTCAGTAGCTCACCTTTTGTACGCAATGGAACATTAGCGTTTCCAGAACGAAATAACGATATTGGCTGTTCCACTCTAAATGTTGTGAGGTAGGTTCCTGAATTCAGCTTGCATTTGAATATTCCATGGCTCTGAGCAGTATTCATGCAATATCTATACCGTTCCAGCTCACCCTGAGTAGTGATGCACACATCCTTAACTCAAAATGCACAGAATAGAAGGTAATGCATTCAGCTCAATCGAGTGTAGATTGAAATTTTGCTGAAAACTACTATGTGCTAACTTGATGTAAACCTTATTATTTTACTTACCAGACGATTAGAGTAGCATGCAGCCAATTTTATCAGTGTGCTACAAATTTTCCAGGAGTTGCTTTCAGTAACTCACCTTTTGTACGCAATGGAACATTATCGTTTACAGAACTAAACAAGGATAATTGGATGTTCCACTCTAAATGTTGTGAGGTAGGTTCCTGAATTCAGCTTGCATTTGAGTATTCCACGGCTCTGAGTAGAAGAAATGCAATATCTATACAGTTCCAGCTCACTCTTACTTATGTGCATATCCTTAACTAAAAACACATAGAATAGAAAGTAATGCATTCAGCTGAAATTTGATGAAAACTACTATCTAACTTGATGTATACATTATTTTACTCACCATATAATTTAGAGTAGTATGCAACTAATTTTATGTGTGCTACCAATTTTGGACAAGTTACTTCCAGTAACATCACCTTTTGTACACAATGGAACATTAGCGTTTACAGAAATAAACAAATATACTGGCTGTTCCACTCTAAATGTTGTGGGGTAGGTTCCTGAATTCAGCTTGCATTTGAGTATTCCACGGCTCTGAGTAGAAGAAATGCAATATCTATACAGTTCCATCTCACCCTGACTGGTTATGTACACATCCATATCTCAAAATGCATAGTAAAAAAAGTCATGTCTTCAGCTCAGTAGTGTATATTTGAATTTTGCTGAAAACTACTGTGAGCTAACGATGTAAACATTATTTTACTTACCATATGATTTAGTGTAGTATGCAACCAATTTTATCAGTGTGCTACCAATATTCCAGGAGTTACTTTCAGTAGCTCACCTTTTGTACGCAATGGAACATTAGCGTTTCCAGAACTTAATAACGATATTGGCTGTTCCACTCTAAATGTTGTGAGGTAGGTTCCTGAATTCAGCTTGCATTTGAATATTCCATGGCTCTGAGCAGTATTCATGCAATATCTATACCGTTCCAGCTCACCCTGAGTAGTGATGCACACATCCTTAACTCAAAATGCACAGAATAGAAGGTAATGCATTCAGCTCAATCGAGTGTAGATTGAAATTTTGCTGAAAACTACTATGTGCTAACTTGATGTAAACCTTATTATTTTACTTACCAGACGATTAGAGTAGCATGCAGCCAATTTTATCAGTGTGCTACAAATTTTCCAGGAGTTGCTTTCAGTAACTCACCTTTTGTACGCAATGGAACATTATCGTTTACAGAACTAAACAAGGATATTGGATGTTCCACTCTAAATGTTGTGAGCTAGGTTCCTGAATTCAGCTTGCATTTGAGTATTCCACGGCTCTGAGTAGAAGAAATGCAATATCTATACAGTTCCAGCTCACTCTTACTTATGTGCATATCCTTAACTAAAAACACATAGAATAGAAAGTAATGCATTCAGCTGAAATTTGATGAAAACTACTATCTAACTTGATGTATACATTATTTTACTCACCATATAATTTAGAGTAGTATGCAACTAATTTTATGTGTGCTACCAATTTTGGACAAGTTACTTCCAGTAACATCACCTTTTGTACACAATGGAACATTAGCGTTTACAGAAGTAAACAAATATACTGGCTGTTCCACTCTAAATGTTGTGGGGTAGGTTCCTGAATTCAGCTTGCATTTGAGTATTCCACGGCTCTGAGTAGAAGAAATGCAATATCTATACAGTTCCATCTCACCCTGACTGGTTATGTACACATCCATATCTCAAAATGCATAGAATATGCATTCAGCTCAATAGTAGATTTGCATTTACCTGAAAACTAGTATGTGCTTACTTGATGTAAACATTATTTTACTTACCATATGATTTACAGTAGTATGCAACCAATTTTATCAGTGTGCTACAAATTTTCCAGGAGTTGCTTTCAGTAACTCACCTTTTGTACGGAATGGAACATTAGTTTCTACAGAACTAAACAAAGATATTGGCTGTTCCACTCTAAATATTATGAGGGAGGTTCCTGAATTCAGCTTGCATTTGAGTATTCCATGTCTCTGAAAGTCTGCATGCAATATCTATACAGTTCCAGCTCACCCTTACTTATGTGCATATCCTTAACTAAAAATACATAGAATAGAATGTAATGCATTCAGCTGAAATTTGATGAAAACTACTATCTAACTTGATGTATACATTATTTTACTTACCATATAATTTGGAGTAGTATGCAACCAATTTTATCAGTGTGCTACCAATATTCCAGGAGTTACTTTCAGTAGCTCACCTTTTGTACGCAATGGAACATTAGCGTTTCCAGAACGAAATAACGATATAGGCTGTTCCACTCTAAATGTTGTGAGGTAGGTTCCTGAATTCAGCTTGCATTTGAATATTCCATGGCTCTGAGCAGTATTCATGCAATATCTATACCGTTCCAGCTCACCCTGAGTAGTGATGCACACATCCTTAACTCAAAATGCACAGAATAGAAGGTAATGCATTCAGCTCAATCGAGTGTAGATTGAAATTTTGCTGAAAACTACTATGTGCTAACTTGATGTAAACCTTATTATTTTACTTACCAGACGATTAGAGTAGCATGCAGCCAATTTTATCAGTGTGCTACAAATTTTCCAGGAGTTGCTTTCAGTAACTCACCTTTTGTACGCAATGGAACATTAGCGTTTACAGAACTAAACAAGGATATTGGATGTTCCACTATAAATGTTGTGAGGTAGTTTCCTGAATTCAGCTTGCATTTGAGTATTCCACGGCTCTGAGTAGAAGAAATGCAATATCTATACAGTTCCAGCTCACCCTTACTTATGTGCATATCCTTAACTAAAAACACATAGAATAGAAAGTAATGCATTCAGCTGAAATTTGATGAAAACTACTATCTAACTTGATGTATACATTATTTTACTCACCATATAATTTAGAGTAGTATGCAACTAATTTTATGTGTGCTACCAATTTTGGACAAGTTACTTCCAGTAACATCACCTTTTGTACACAATGGAACATTAGCGTTTACAGAAATAAACAAATATACTGGCTGTTCCACTCTAAATGTTGTGGGGTAGGTTCCTGAATTCAGCTTGCATTTGAGTATTCCACGGCTCTGAGTAGAAGAAATGCAATATCTATACAGTTCCATCTCACCCTGACTGGTTATGTACACATCCATATCTCAAAATGCATAGTAAAAAAAGTCATGTCTTCAGCTCAGTAGTGTATATTTGAATTTTGCTGAAAACTACTGTGAGCTAACGATGTAAACATTATTTTACTTACCATATGATTTAGTGTAGTATGCAACCAATTTTATCAGTGTGCTACCAATATTCCAGGAGTTACTTTCAGTAGCTCACCTTTTGTACGCAATGGAACATTAGCGTTTCCAGAACGAAATAACGATATTGGCTGTTCCACTCTAAATGTTGTGAGGTAGGTTCCTGAATTCAGCTTGCATTTGAATATTCCATGGCTCTGAGCAGTATTCATGCAATATCTATACCGTTCCAGCTCACCCTGAGTAGTGATGCACACATCCTTAACTCAAAATGCACAGAATAGAAGGTAATGCATTCAGCTCAATCGAGTGTAGATTGAAATTTTGCTGAAAACTACTATGTGCTAACTTGATGTAAACCTTATTATTTTACTTACCAGACGATTAGAGTAGCATGCAGCCAATATTATCAGTGTGCTACAAATTTTCCAGGAGTTGCTTTCAGTAACTCACCTTTTGCACGCAATGGAACATTATCGTTTACAGAACTAAACAAGGATATTGGATGTTCCACTCTAAATGTTGTGAGGTAGGTTCCTGAATTCAGCTTGCATTTGAGTATTCCACGGCTCTGAGTAGAAGAAATGCAATATCTATACAGTTCCAGCTCACTCTTACTTATGTGCATATCCTTAACTAAAAACACATAGAATAGAAAGTAATGCATTCAGCTGAAATTTGATGAAAACTACTATCTAACTTGATGTATACATTATTTTACTCACCATATAATTTAGAGTAGTATGCAACTAATTTTATGTGTGCTACCAATTTTGGACAAGTTACTTCCAGTAACATCACCTTCTGTACACAATGGAACATTAGCGTTTACAGAAGTAAACAAATATACTGGCTGTTCCACTCTAAATGTTGTGGGGTAGGTTCCTGAATTCAGCTTGCATTTGAGTATTCCACGGCTCTGAGTAGAAGAAATGCAATATCTATACAGTTCCATCTCACCCTGACTGGTTATGTACACATCCATATCTCAAAATGCATAGTAAAAAAAGTCATGTCTTCAGCTCAGTAGTGTATATTTGAATTTTGCTGAAAACTACTGTGAGCTAACGATGTAAACATTATTTTACTTACCATATGATTTAGTGTAGTATGCAACCAATTTTATCAGTGTGCTACCAATATTCCAGGAGTTACTTTCAGTAGCTCACCTTTTGTACGCAATGGAACATTAGCGTTTCCAGAACGAAATAACGATATTGGCTGTTCCACTCTAAATGTTGTGAGGTAGGTTCCTGAATTCAGCTTACATTTGAATATTCCATGGCTCTGAGCAGTATTCATGCAATATCTATACCGTTCCAGCTCACCCTGAGTAGTGATGCACACATCCTTAACTCAAAATGCACAGAATAGAAGGTAATGCATTCAGCTCAATCGAGTGTAGATTGAAATTTTGCTGAAAACTACTATGTGCTAACTTGATGTAAACCTTATTATTTTACTTACCAGACGATTAGAGTAGCATGCAGCCAATTTTATCAGTGTGCTACAAATTTTCCAGGAGTTGCTTTCAGTAACTCACCTTTTGTACGCAATGGAACATTATCGTTTACAGAACTAAACAAGGATAATTGGATGTTCCACTCTAAATGTTGTGAGGTAGGTTCCTGAATTCAGCTTGCATTTGAGTATTCCACGGCTCTGAGTAGAAGAAATGCAATATCTATACAGTTCCAGCTCACTCTTACTTATGTGCATATCCTTAACTAAAAACACATAGAATAGAAAGTAATGCATTCAGCTGAAATTTGATGAAAACTACTATCTAACTTGATGTATACATTATTTTACTCACCATATAATTTAGAGTAGTATGCAACTAATTTTATGTGTGCTACCAATTTTGGACAAGTTACTTCCAGTAACATCACCTTTTGTACACAATGGAACATTAGCGTTTACAGAAGTAAACAAATATACTGGCTGTTCCACTCTAAATGTTGTGGGGTAGGTTCCTGAATTCAGCTTGCATTTGAGTATTCCACGGCTCTGAGTAGAAGAAATGCAATATCTATACAGTTCCATCTCACCCTGACTGGTTATGTACACATCCATATCTCAAAATGCATAGAATATGCATTCAGCTCAATAGTAGATTTGCATTTACCTGAAAACTAGTATGTGCTTACTTGATGTAAACATTATTTTACTTACCATATGATTTACAGTAGTATGCAACCAATTTTATCAGTGTGCTACAAATTTTCCAGGAGTTGCTTTCAGTAACTCACCTTTTGTACGGAATGGAACATTAGTTTCTACAGAACTAAACAAAGATATTGGCTGTTCCACTCTAAATATTATGAGGGAGGTTCCTGAATTCAGCTTGCATTTGAGTATTCCATGTCTCTGAAAGTCTGCATGCAATATCTATACAGTTCCAGCTCACCCTTACTTATGTGCATATCCTTAACTAAAAATACATAGAATAGAAAGTAATGCATTCAGCTGAAATTTGATGAAAACTACTATCTAACTTGATGTATACATTATTTTACTTACCATATAATTTGGAGTAGTATGCAACCAATTTTATCAGTGTGCTACCAATATTCCAGGAGTTACTTTCAGTAGCTCACCTTTTGTACGCAATGGAACATTAGCGTTTCCAGAACGAAATAACGATATTGGCTGTTCCACTCTAAATGTTGTGAGGTAGGTTCCTGAATTCAGCTTGCATTTGAATATTCCATGGCTCTGAGCAGTATTCATGCAATATCTATACCGTTCCAGCTCACCCTGAGTAGTGATGCACACATCCTTAACTCAAAATGCACAGAATAGAAGGTAATGCATTCAGCTCAATCGAGTGTAGATTGAAATTTTGCTGAAAACTACTATGTGCTAACTTGATGTAAACCTTATTATTTTACTTACCAGACGATTAGAGTAGCATGCAGCCAATTTTATCAGTGTGCTACAAATTTTCCAGGAGTTGCTTTCAGTAACTCACCTTTTGTACGCAATGGAACATTAGCGTTTACAGAACTAAACAAGGATATTGGATGTTCCACTATAAATGTTGTGAGGTAGGTTCCTGAATTCAGCTTGCATTTGAGTATTCCACGGCTCTGAGTAGAAGAAATGCAATATCTATACAGTTCCAGCTCACCCTTACTTATGTGCATATCCTTAACTAAAAACACATAGAATAGAAAGTAATGCATTCAGCTGAAATTTGATGAAAACTACTATCTAACTTGATGTATACATTATTTTACTCACCATATAATTTAGAGTAGTATGCAACTAATTTTATGTGTGCTACCAATTTTGGACAAGTTACTTCCAGTAACATCACCTTTTGTACACAATGGAACATTAGCGTTTACAGAAATAAACAAATATACTGGCTGTTCCACTCTAAATGTTGTGGGGTAGGTTCCTGAATTCAGCTTGCATTTGAGTATTCCACGGCTCTGAGTAGAAGAAATGCAATATCTATACAGTTCCATCTCACCCTGACTGGTTATGTACACATCCATATCTCAAAATGCATAGTAAAAAAAGTCATGTCTTCAGCTCAGTAGTGTATATTTGAATTTTGCTGAAAACTACTGTGAGCTAACGATGTAAACATTATTTTACTTACCATATGATTTAGTGTAGTATGCAACCAATTTTATCAGTGTGCTACCAATATTCCAGGAGTTACTTTCAGTAGCTCACCTTTTGTACGCAATGGAACATTAGCGTTTCCAGAACGAAATAACGATATTGGCTGTTCCACTCTAAATGTTGTGAGGTAGGTTCCTGAATTCAGCTTGCATTTGAATATTCCATGGCTCTGAGCAGTATTCATGCAATATCTATACCGTTCCAGCTCACCCTGAGTAGTGATGCACACATCCTTAACTCAAAATGCACAGAATAGAAGGTAATGCATTCAGCTCAATCGAGTGTAGATTGAAATTTTGCTGAAAACTACTATGTGCTAACTTGATGTAAACCTTATTATTTTACTTACCAGACGATTAGAGTAGCATGCAGCCAATATTATCAGTGTGCTACAAATTTTCCAGGAGTTGCTTTCAGTAACTCACCTTTTGTACGCAATGGAACATTATCGTTTACAGAACTAAACAAGGATATTGGATGTTCCACTCTAAATGTTGTGAGGTAGGTTCCTGAATTCAGCTTGCATTTGACTATTCCACGGCTCTGAGTAGAAGAAATGCAATATCTATACAGTTCCAGCTCACTCTTACTTATGTGCATATCCTTAACTAAAAACACATAGAATAGAAAGTAATGCATTCAGCTGAAATTTGATGAAAACTACTATCTAACTTGATGTATACATTATTTTACTCACCATATAATTTAGAGTAGTATGCAACTAATTTTATGTGTGCTACCAATTTTGGACAAGTTACTTCCAGTAACATCACCTTCTGTACACAATGGAACATTAGCGTTTACAGAAGTAAACAAATATACTGGCTGTTCCACTCTAAATGTTGTGGGGTAGGTTCCTGAATTCAGCTTGCATTTGAGTATTCCACGGCTCTGAGTAGAAGAAATGCAATATCTATACAGTTCCATCTCACCCTGACTGGTTATGTACACATCCATATCTCAAAATGCATAGTAAAAAAAGTCATGTCTTCAGCTCAGTAGTGTATATTTGAATTTTGCTGAAAACTACTGTGAGCTAACGATGTAAACATTATTTTACTTACCATATGATTTAGTGTAGTATGCAACCAATTTTATCAGTGTGCTACCAATATTCCAGGAGTTACTTTCAGTAGCTCACCTTTTGTACGCAATGGAACATTAGCGTTTCCAGAACGAAATAACGATATTGGCTGTTCCACTCTAAATGTTGTGAGGTAGGTTCCTGAATTCAGCTTGCATTTGAATATTCCATGGCTCTGAGCAGTATTCATGCAATATCTATACCGTTCCAGCTCACCCTGAGTAGTGATGCACACATCCTTAACTCAAAATGCACAGAATAGAAGGTAATGCATTCAGCTCAATCGAGTGTAGATTGAAATTTTGCTGAAAACTACTATGTGCTAACTTGATGTAAACCTTATTATTTTACTTACCAGACGATTAGAGTAGCATGCAGCCAATTTTATCAGTGTGCTACAAATTTTCCAGGAGTTGCTTTCAGTAACTCACCTTTTGTACGCAATGGAACATTATCGTTTACAGAACTAAACAAGGATAATTGGATGTTCCACTCTAAATGTTGTGAGGTAGGTTCCTGAATTCAGCTTGCATTTGAGTATTCCACGGCTCTGAGTAGAAGAAATGCAATATCTATACAGTTCCAGCTCACTCTTACTTATGTGCATATCCTTAACTAAAAACACATAGAATAGAAAGTAATGCATTCAGCTGAAATTTGATGAAAACTACTATCTAACTTGATGTATACATTATTTTACTCACCATATAATTTAGAGTAGTATGCAACTAATTTTATGTGTGCTACCAATTTTGGACAAGTTACTTCCAGTAACATCACCTTTTGTACACAATGGAACATTAGCGTTTACAGAAGTAAACAAATATACTGGCTGTTCCACTCTAAATGTTGTGGGGTAGGTTCCTGAATTCAGCTTGCATTTGAGTATTCCACGGCTCTGAGTAGAAGAAATGCAATATCTATACAGTTCCATCTCACCCTGACTGGTTATGTACACATCCATATCTCAAAATGCATAGAATATGCATTCAGCTCAATAGTAGATTTGCATTTACCTGAAAACTAGTATGTGCTTACTTGATGTAAACATTATTTTACTTACCATATGATTTACAGTAGTATGCAACCAATTTTATCAGTGTGCTACAAATTTTCCAGGAGTTGCTTTCAGTAACTCACCTTTTGTACGGAATGGAACATTAGTTTCTACAGAACTAAACAAAGATATTGGCTGTTCCACTCTAAATATTATGAGGGAGGTTCCTGAATTCAGCTTGCATTTGAGTATTCCATGTCTCTGAAAGTCTGCATGCAATATCTATACAGTTCCAGCTCACCCTTACTTATGTGCATATCCTTAACTAAAAATACATAGAATAGAAAGTAATGCATTCAGCTGAAATTTGATGAAAACTACTATCTAACTTGATGTATACATTATTTTACTTACCATATAATTTGGAGTAGTATGCAACCAATTTTATCAGTGTGCTACCAATATTCCAGGAGTTACTTTCAGTAGCTCACCTTTTGTACGCAATGGAACATTAGCGTTTCCAGAACGAAATAACGATATTGGCTGTTCCACTCTAAATGTTGTGAGGTAGGTTCCTGAATTCAGCTTGCATTTGAATATTCCATGGCTCTGAGCAGTATTCATGCAATATCTATACCGTTCCAGCTCACCCTGAGTAGTGATGCACACATCCTTAACTCAAAATGCACAGAATAGAAGGTAATGCATTCAGCTCAATCGAGTGTAGATTGAAATTTTGCTGAAAACTACTATGTGCTAACTTGATGTAAACCTTATTATTTTACTTACCAGACGATTAGAGTAGCATGCAGCCAATTTTATCAGTGTGCTACAAATTTTCCAGGAGTTGCTTTCAGTAACTCACCTTTTGTACGCAATGGAACATTAGCGTTTACAGAACTAAACAAGGATATTGGATGTTCCACTATAAATGTTGTGAGGTAGGTTCCTGAATTCAGCTTGCATTTGAGTATTCCACGGCTCTGAGTAGAAGAAATGCAATATCTATACAGTTCCAGCTCACCCTTACTTATGTGCATATCCTTAACTAAAAACACATAGAATAGAAAGTAATGCATTCAGCTGAAATTTGATGAAAACTACTATCTAACTTGATGTATACATTATTTTACTCACCATATAATTTAGAGTAGTATGCAACTAATTTTATGTGTGCTACCAATTTTGGACAAGTTACTTCCAGTAACATCACCTTTTGTACACAATGGAACATTAGCGTTTACAGAAATAAACAAATATACTGGCTGTTCCACTCTAAATGTTGTGGGGTAGGTTCCTGAATTCAGCTTGCATTTGAGTATTCCACGGCTCTGAGTAGAAGAAATGCAATATCTATACAGTTCCATCTCACCCTGACTGGTTATGTACACATCCATATCTCAAAATGCATAGTAAAAAAAGTCATGTCTTCAGCTCAGTAGTGTATATTTGAATTTTGCTGAAAACTACTGTGAGCTAACGATGTAAACATTATTTTACTTACCATATGATTTAGTGTAGTATGCAACCAATTTTATCAGTGTGCTACCAATATTCCAGGAGTTACTTTCAGTAGCTCACCTTTTGTACGCAATGGAACATTAGCGTTTCCAGAACGAAATAACGATATTGGCTGTTCCACTCTAAATGTTGTGAGGTAGGTTCCTGAATTCAGCTTGCATTTGAATATTCCATGGCTCTGAGCAGTATTCATGCAATATCTATACCGTTCCAGCTCACCCTGAGTAGTGATGCACACATCCTTAACTCAAAATGCACAGAATAGAAGGTAATGCATTCAGCTCAATCGAGTGTAGATTGAAATTTTGCTGAAAACTACTATGTGCTAACTTGATGTAAACCTTATTATTTTACTTACCAGACGATTAGAGTAGCATGCAGCCAATATTATCAGTGTGCTACAAATTTTCCAGGAGTTGCTTTCAGTAACTCACCTTTTGTACGCAATGGAACATTATCGTTTACAGAACTAAACAAGGATATTGGATGTTCCACTCTAAATGTTGTGAGGTAGGTTCCTGAATTCAGCTTGCATTTGACTATTCCACGGCTCTGAGTAGAAGAAATGCAATATCTATACAGTTCCAGCTCACTCTTACTTATGTGCATATCCTTAACTAAAAACACATAGAATAGAAAGTAATGCATTCAGCTGAAATTTGATGAAAACTACTATCTAACTTGATGTATACATTATTTTACTCACCATATAATTTAGAGTAGTATGCAACTAATTTTATGTGTGCTACCAATTTTGGACAAGTTACTTCCAGTAACATCACCTTTTGTACACAATGGAACATTAGCGTTTACAGAAATAAACAAATATACTGGCTGTTCCACTCTAAATGTTGTGGGGTAGGTTCCTGAATTCAGCTTGCATTTGAGTATTCCACGGCTCTGAGTAGAAGAAATGCAATATCTATACAGTTCCATCTCACCCTGACTGGTTATGTACACATCCATATCTCAAAATGCATAGTAAAAAAAGTCATGTCTTCAGCTCAGTAGTGTATATTTGAATTTTGCTGAAAACTACTGTGAGCTAACGATGTAAACATTATTTTACTTACCATATGATTTAGTTTAGTATGCAACCAATTTTATCAGTGTGCTACCAATATTCCAGGAGTTACTTTCAGTAGCTCACCTTTTGTACGCAATGGAACATTAGCGTTTCCAGAACGAAATAACGATATTGGCTGTTCCACTCTAAATGTTGTGAGGTAGGTTCCTGAATTCAGCTTGCATTTGAATATTCCATGGCTCTGAGCAGTATTCATGCAATATCTATACCGTTCCAGCTCACCCTGAGTAGTGATGCACACATCCTTAACTCAAAATGCACAGAATAGAAGGTAATGCATTCAGCTCAATCGAGTGTAGATTGAAATTTTGCTGAAAACTACTATGTGCTAACTTGATGTAAACCTTATTATTTTACTTACCAGACGATTAGAGTAGCATGCAGCCAATATTATCAGTGTGCTACAAATTTTCCAGGAGTTGCTTTCAGTAACTCACCTTTTGTACGCAATGGAACATTATCGTTTACAGAACTAAACAAGGATATTGGATGTTCCACTCTAAATGTTGTGAGGTAGGTTCCTGAATTCAGCTTGCATTTGACTATTCCACGGCTCTGAGTAGAAGAAATGCAATATCTATACAGTTCCAGCTCACTCTTACTTATGTGCATATCCTTAACTAAAAACACATAGAATAGAAAGTAATGCATTCAGCTGAAATTTGATGAAAACTACTATCTAACTTGATGTATACATTATTTTACTCACCATATAATTTAGAGTAGTATGCAACTAATTTTATGTGTGCTACCAATTTTGGACAAGTTACTTCCAGTAACATCACCTTTTGTACACAATGGAACATTAGCGTTTACAGAAGTAAACAAATATACTGGCTGTTCCACTCTAAATGTTGTGGGGTAGGTTCCTGAATTCAGCTTGCATTTGAGTATTCCACGGCTCTGAGTAGAAGAAATGCAATATCTATACAGTTCCATCTCACCCTGACTGGTTATGTACACATCCATATCTCAAAATGCATAGAATATGCATTCAGCTCAATAGTAGATTTGCATTTACCTGAAAACTAGTATGTGCTTACTTGATGTAAACATTATTTTACTTACCATATGATTTACAGTAGTATGCAACCAATTTTATCAGTGTGCTACAAATTTTCCAGGAGTTGCTTTCAGTAACTCACCTTTTGTACGGAATGGAACATTAGTTTCTACAGAACTAAACAAAGATATTGGCTGTTCCACTCTAAATATTATGAGGGAGGTTCCTGAATTCAGCTTGCATTTGAGTATTCCATGTCTCTGAAAGTCTGCATGCAATATCTATACAGTTCCAGCTCACCCTTACTTATGTGCATATCCTTAACTAAAAATACATAGAATAGAAAGTAATGCATTCAGCTGAAATTTGATGAAAACTACTATCTAACTTGATGTATACATTATTTTACTTACCATATAATTTGGAGTAGTATGCAACCAATTTTATCAGTGTGCTACCAATATTCCAGGAGTTACTTTCAGTAGCTCACCTTTTGTACGCAATGGAACATTAGCGTTTCCAGAACGAAATAACGATATTGGCTGTTCCACTCTAAATGTTGTGAGGTAGGTTCCTGAATTCAGCTTGCATTTGAATATTCCATGGCTCTGAGCAGTATTCATGCAATATCTATACCGTTCCAGCTCACCCTGAGTAGTGATGCACACATCCTTAACTCAAAATGCACAGAATAGAAGGTAATGCATTCAGCTCAATCGAGTGTAGATTGAAATTTTGCTGAAAACTACTATGTGCTAACTTGATGTAAACCTTATTATTTTACTTACCAGACGATTAGAGTAGCATGCAGCCAATTTTATCAGTGTGCTACAAATTTTCCAGGAGTTGCTTTCAGTAACTCACCTTTTGTACGCAATGGAACATTAGCGTTTACAGAACTAAACAAGGATATTGGATGTTCCACTATAAATGTTGTGAGGTAGGTTCCTGAATTCAGCTTGCATTTGAGTATTCCACGGCTCTGAGTAGAAGAAATGCAATATCTATACAGTTCCAGCTCACCCTTACTTATGTGCATATCCTTAACTAAAAACACATAGAATAGAAAGTAATGCATTCAGCTGAAATTTGATGAAAACTACTATCTAACTTGATGTATACATTATTTTACTCACCATATAATTTAGAGTAGTATGCAACTAATTTTATGTGTGCTACCAATTTTGGACAAGTTACTTCCAGTAACATCACCTTTTGTACACAATGGAACATTAGCGTTTACAGAAATAAACAAATATACTGGCTGTTCCACTCTAAATGTTGTGGGGTAGGTTCCTGAATTCAGCTTGCATTTGAGTATTCCACGGCTCTGAGTAGAAGAAATGCAATATCTATACAGTTCCATCTCACCCTGACTGGTTATGTACACATCCATATCTCAAAATGCATAGTAAAAAAAGTCATGTCTTCAGCTCAGTAGTGTATATTTGAATTTTGCTGAAAACTACTGTGAGCTAACGATGTAAACATTATTTTACTTACCATATGATTTAGTGTAGTATGCAACCAATTTTATCAGTGTGCTACCAATATTCCAGGAGTTACTTTCAGTAGCTCACCTTTTGTACGCAATGGAACATTAGCGTTTCCAGAACGAAATAACGATATTGGCTGTTCCACTCTAAATGTTGTGAGGTAGGTTCCTGAATTCAGCTTGCATTTGAATATTCCATGGCTCTGAGCAGTATTCATGCAATATCTATACCGTTCCAGCTCACCCTGAGTAGTGATGCACACATCCTTAACTCAAAATGCACAGAATAGAAGGTAATGCATTCAGCTCAATCGAGTGTAGATTGAAATTTTGCTGAAAACTACTATGTGCTAACTTGATGTAAACCTTATTATTTTACTTACCAGACGATTAGAGTAGCATGCAGCCAATATTATCAGTGTGCTACAAATTTTCCAGGAGTTGCTTTCAGTAACTCACCTTTTGTACGCAATGGAACATTATCGTTTACAGAACTAAACAAGGATATTGGATGTTCCACTCTAAATGTTGTGAGGTAGGTTCCTGAATTCAGCTTGCATTTGACTATTCCACGGCTCTGAGTAGAAGAAATGCAATATCTATACAGTTCCAGCTCACTCTTACTTATGTGCATATCCTTAACTAAAAACACATAGAATAGAAAGTAATGCATTCAGCTGAAATTTGATGAAAACTACTATCTAACTTGATGTATACATTATTTTACTCACCATAGAATTTAGTATGCAACTAATTTTATGTGTGCTACCAATTTTGGACAAGTTACTTCCAGTAACATCACCTTTTGTACACAATGGAACATTAGCGTTTACAGAAATAAACAAATATACTGGCTGTTCCACTCTAAATGTTGTGGGGTAGGTTCCTGAATTCAGCTTGCATTTGAGTATTCCACGGCTCTGAGTAGAAGAAATGCAATATCTATACAGTTCCATCTCACCCTGACTGGTTATGTACACATCCATATCTCAAAATGCATAGTAAAAAAAGTCATGTCTTCAGCTCAGTAGTGTATATTTGAATTTTGCTGAAAACTACTGTGAGCTAACGATGTAAACATTATTTTACTTACCATATGATTTAGTTTAGTATGCAACCAATTTTATCAGTGTGCTACCAATATTCCAGGAGTTACTTTCAGTAGCTCACCTTTTGTACGCAATGGAACATTAGCGTTTCCAGAACGAAATAACGATATTGGCTGTTCCACTCTAAATGTTGTGAGGTAGGTTCCTGAATTCAGCTTGCATTTGAATATTCCATGGCTCTGAGCAGTATTCATGCAATATCTATACCGTTCCAGCTCACCCTGAGTAGTGATGCACACATCCTTAACTCAAAATGCACAGAATAGAAGGTAATGCATTCAGCTCAATCGAGTGTAGATTGAAATTTTGCTGAAAACTACTATGTGCTAACTTGATGTAAACCTTATTATTTTACTTACCAGACGATTAGAGTAGCATGCAGCCAATATTATCAGTGTGCTACAAATTTTCCAGGAGTTGCTTTCAGTAACTCACCTTTTGTACGCAATGGAACATTATCGTTTACAGAACTAAACAAGGATATTGGATGTTCCACTCTAAATGTTGTGAGGTAGGTTCCTGAATTCAG
Source organism: Hemitrygon akajei (assembly GCF_048418815.1). NCBI lineage: Eukaryota > Metazoa > Chordata > Chondrichthyes > Myliobatiformes > Dasyatidae > Hemitrygon > Hemitrygon akajei. The sequence continues at coordinate 328,747 of NC_133146.1, read as the reverse complement.
CTTGCATTTGACTATTCCACGGCTCTGAGTAGAAGAAATGCAATATCTATACAGTTCCAGCTCACTCTTACTTATGTGCATATCCTTAACTAAAAACACATAGAATAGAAAGTAATGCATTCAGCTGAAATTTGATGAAAACTACTATCTAACTTGATGTATACATTATTTTACTCACCATATAATTTAGAGTAGTATGCAACTAATTTTATGTGTGCTACCAATTTTGGACAAGTTACTTCCAGTAACATCACCTTTTGTACACAATGGAACATTAGCGTTTACAGAAGTAAACAAATATACTGGCTGTTCCACTCTAAATGTTGTGGGGTAGGTTCCTGAATTCAGCTTGCATTTGAGTATTCCACGGCTCTGAGTAGAAGAAATGCAATATCTATACAGTTCCATCTCACCCTGACTGGTTATGTACACATCCATATCTCAAAATGCATAGAATATGCATTCAGCTCAATAGTAGATTTGCATTTACCTGAAAACTAGTATGTGCTTACTTGATGTAAACATTATTTTACTTACCATATGATTTACAGTAGTATGCAACCAATTTTATCAGTGTGCTACAAATTTTCCAGGAGTTGCTTTCAGTAACTCACCTTTTGTACGGAATGGAACATTAGTTTCTACAGAACTAAACAAAGATATTGGCTGTTCCACTCTAAATATTATGAGGGAGGTTCCTGAATTCAGCTTGCATTTGAGTATTCCATGTCTCTGAAAGTCTGCATGCAATATCTATACAGTTCCAGCTCACCCTTACTTATGTGCATATCCTTAACTAAAAATACATAGAATAGAAAGTAATGCATTCAGCTGAAATTTGATGAAAACTACTATCTAACTTGATGTATACATTATTTTACTTACCATATAATTTGGAGTAGTATGCAACCAATTTTATCAGTGTGCTACCAATATTCCAGGAGTTACTTTCAGTAGCTCACCTTTTGTACGCAATGGAACATTAGCGTTTACAGAACTAAACAAGGATATTGGATGTTCCACTATAAATGTTGTGAGGTAGGTTCCTGAATTCAGCTTGCATTTGAGTATTCCACGGCTCTGAGTAGAAGAAATGCAATATCTATACAGTTCCAGCTCACCCTTACTTATGTGCATATCCTTAACTAAAAACACATAGAATAGAAAGTAATGCATTCAGCTGAAATTTGATGAAAACTACTATCTAACTTGATGTATACATTATTTTACTCACCATAGAATTTAGTATGCAACTAATTTTATGTGTGCTACCAATTTTGGACAAGTTACTTCCAGTAACATCACCTTTTGTACACAATGGAACATTAGCGTTTACAGAAATAAACAAATATACTGGCTGTTCCACTCTAAATGTTGTGGGGTAGGTTCCTGAATTCAGCTTGCATTTGAGTATTCCACGGCTCTGAGTAGAAGAAATGCAATATCTATACAGTTCCATCTCACCCTGACTGGTTATGTACACATCCATATCTCAAAATGCATAGTAAAAAAAGTCATGTCTTCAGCTCAGTAGTGTATATTTGAATTTTGCTGAAAACTACTGTGAGCTAACGATGTAAACATTATTTTACTTACCATATGATTTAGTGTAGTATGCAACCAATTTTATCAGTGTGCTACCAATATTCCAGGAGTTACTTTCAGTAGCTCACCTTTTGTACGCAATGGAACATTAGCGTTTCCAGAACGAAATAACGATATTGGCTGTTCCACTCTAAATGTTGTGAGGTAGGTTCCTGAATTCAGCTTGCATTTGAATATTCCATGGCTCTGAGCAGTATTCATGCAATATCTATACCGTTCCAGCTCACCCTGAGTAGTGATGCACACATCCTTAACTCAAAATGCACAGAATAGAAGGTAATGCATTCAGCTCAATCGAGTGTAGATTGAAATTTTGCTGAAAACTACTATGTGCTAACTTGATGTAAACCTTATTATTTTACTTACCAGACGATTAGAGTAGCATGCAGCCAATTTTATCAGTGTGCTACAAATTTTCCAGGAGTTGCTTTCAGTAACTCACCTTTTGTACGCAATGGAACATTAGCGTTTACAGAACTAAAGAAGGATATTGGATGTTCCACTATAAATGTTGTGAGGTAGGTTCCTGAATTCAGCTTGCATTTGAGTATTCCACGGCTCTGAGTAGAAGAAATGCAATATCTATACAGTTCCAGCTCACCCTTACTTATGTGCATATCCTTAACTAAAAACACATAGAATAGAAAGTAATGCATTCAGCTGAAATTTGATGAAAACTACTATCTAACTTGATGTATACATTATTTTACTCACCATATAATTTAGAGTAGTATGCAACTAATTTTATGTGTGCTACCAATTTTGGACAAGTTACTTCCAGTAACATCAGCTTTTGTACACAATGGAACATTAGCGTTTACAGAAATAAACAAATATACTGGCTGTTCCACTCTAAATGTTGTGGGGTAGGTTCCTGAATTCAGCTTGCATTTGAGTATTCCACGGCTCTGAGTAGAAGAAATGCAATATCTATACAGTTCCATCTCACCCTGACTGGTTATGTACACATCCATATCTCAAAATGCATAGTAAAAAAAGTCATGTCTTCAGCTCAGTAGTGTATATTTGAATTTTGCTGAAAACTACTGTGAGCTAACGATGTAAACATTATTTTACTTACCATATGATTTAGTGTAGTATGCAACCAATTTTATCAGTGTGCTACCAATATTCCAGGAGTTACTTTCAGTAGCTCACCTTTTGTACGCAATGGAACATTAGCGTTTCCAGAACGAAATAACGATATTGGCTGTTCCACTCTAAATGTTGTGAGGTAGGTTCCTGAATTCAGCTTGCATTTGAATATTCCATGGCTCTGAGCAGTATTCATGCAATATCTATACCGTTCCAGCTCACCCTGAGTAGTGATGCACACATCCTTAACTCAAAATGCACAGAATAGAAGGTAATGCATTCAGCTCAATCGAGTGTAGATTGAAATTTTGCTGAAAACTACTATGTGCTAACTTGATGTAAACCTTATTATTTTACTTACCAGACGATTAGAGTAGCATGCAGCCAATTTTATCAGTGTGCTACAAATTTTCCAGGAGTTGCTTTCAGTAACTCACCTTTTGTACGCAATGGAACATTAGCGTTTACAGAACTAAACAAGGATATTGGATGTTCCACTATAAATGTTGTGAGGTAGGTTCCTGAATTCAGCTTGCATTTGAGTATTCCACGGCTCTGAGTAGAAGAAATGCAATATCTATACAGTTCCAGCTCACCCTTACTTATGTGCATATCCTTAACTAAAAACACATAGAATAGAAAGTAATGCATTCAGCTGAAATTTGATGAAAACTACTATCTAACTTGATGTATACATTATTTTACTCACCATATAATTTAGAGTAGTATGCAACTAATTTTATGTGTGCTACCAATTTTGGACAAGTTACTTCCAGTAACATCAGCTTTTGTACACAATGGAACATTAGCGTTTACAGAAATAAACAAATATACTGGCTGTTCCACTCTAAATGTTGTGGGGTAGGTTCCTGAATTCAGCTTGCATTTGAGTATTCCACGGCTCTGAGTAGAAGAAATGCAATATCTATACAGTTCCATCTCACCCTGACTGGTTATGTACACATCCATATCTCAAAATGCATAGTAAAAAAAGTCATGTCTTCAGCTCAGTAGTGTATATTTGAATTTTGCTGAAAACTACTGTGAGCTAACGATGTAAACATTATTTTACTTACCATATGATTTAGTGTAGTATGCAACCAATTTTATCAGTGTGCTACCAATATTCCAGGAGTTACTTTCAGTAGCTCACCTTTTGTACGCAATGGAACATTAGCGTTTTCAGAACGAAATAACGATATTGGCTGTTCCACTCTAAATGTTGTGAGGTAGGTTCCTGAATTCAGCTTGCATTTGAATATTCCATGGCTCTGAGCAGTATTCATGCAATATCTATACCGTTCCAGCTCACCCTGAGTAGTGATGCACACATCCTTAACTCAAAATGCACAGAATAGAAGGTAATGCATTCAGCTCAATCGAGTGTAGATTGAAATTTTGCTGAAAACTACTATGTGCTAACTTGATGTAAACCTTATTATTTTACTTACCAGACGATTAGAGTAGCATGCAGCCAATTTTATCAGTGTGCTACAAATTTTCCAGGAGTTGCTTTCAGTAACTCACCTTTTGTACGCAATGGAACATTATCGTTTACAGAACTAAACAAGGATAATTGGATGTTCCACTCTAAATGTTGTGAGGTAGGTTCCTGAATTCAGCTTGCATTTGAGTATTCCACGGCTCTGAGTAGAAGAAATGCAATATCTATACAGTTCCAGCTCACTCTTACTTATGTGCATATCCTTAACTAAAAACACATAGAATAGAAAGTAATGCATTCAGCTGAAATTTGATGAAAACTACTATCTAACTTGATGTATACATTATTTTACTCACCATATAATTTAGAGTAGTATGCAACTAATTTTATGTGTGCTACCAATTTTGGACAAGTTACTTCCAGTAACATCACCTTTTGTACACAATGGAACATTAGCGTTTACAGAAGTAAACAAATATACTGGCTGTTCCACTCTAAATGTTGTGGGGTAGGTTCCTGAATTCAGCTTGCATTTGAGTATTCCACGGCTCTGAGTAGAAGAAATGCAATATCTATACAGTTCCATCTCACCCTGACTGGTTATGTACACATGAATATCTCAAAATGCATAGAATATGCATTCAGCTCAATAGTAGATTTGCATTTTGCTGAAAACTTGTATGTGCTTACTTGATGTAAACATTATTTTACTTACCATATGATTTACAGTAGTATGCAACCAATTTTATCAGTGTGCTACAAATTTTCCAGGAGTTGCTTTCAGTAACTCACCTTTTTTACGGAATGGAACATTAGTTTTTACAGAACTAAACAAAGATATTGGCTGTTCCTCTCAAAATATTTTGAGGGAGGTTCCTGAATTCAGCTTGCATTTGAGTATTCCACGGCTCTGAGTAGAAGAAATGCAATATCTATACAGTTCCATCTCACCCTGACTGGTTATGTACACATCCATATCTCAAAATGCATAGTAAAAAAAGTCATGTCTTCAGCTCAGTAGTGTATATTTGAATTTTGCTGAAAACTACTGTGAGCTAACGATGTAAACATTATTTTACTTACCATATGATTTAGTGTAGTATGCAACCAATTTTATCAGTGTGCTACCAATATTCCAGGAGTTACTTTCAGTAGCTCACCTTTTGTACGCAATGGAACATTAGCGTTTCCAGAACGAAATAACGATATTGGCTGTTCCACTCTAAATGTTGTGAGGTAGGTTCCTGAATTCAGCTTGCATTTGAATATTACATGGCTCTGAGCAGTATTCATGCAATATCTATACCGTTCCAGCTTACCCTGAGTAGTGATGCAGACATCCTTAACTCAAAATGCACAGAATAGAAGGTAATGCATTCAGCTCAATCGAGTGTAGATTGAAATTTTGCTGAAAACTACTATGTGCTAACTTGATGTAAACCTTATTATTTTACTTACCAGACGATTAGAGTAGCATGCAGCCAATTTTATCAGTGTGCTACAAATTTTCCAGGAGTTGCTTTCAGTAACTCACCTTTTGTACGCAATGGAACATTATCGTTTACAGAACTAAACAAGGATATTGGATGTTCCACTATAAATGTTGTGAGGTAGGATCCTGAATTCAGCTTGCATTTGAGTATTCCACGGCTCTGAGTAGAAGAAATGCAATATCTATACAGTTCCAGCTCACCCTTACTTATGTGCATATCCTTAACTAAAAACACATAGAATAGAAAGTAATGCATTCAGCTGAAATTTGATGAAAACTACTATCTAACTTGATGTATACATTATTTTACTCACCATAGAATTTAGTATGCAACTAATTTTATGTGTGCTACCAATTTTGGACAAGTTACTTCCAGTAACATCACCTTTTGTACACAATGGAACATTAGCGTTTACAGAAATAAACAAATATACTGGCTGTTCCACTCTAAATGTTGTGGGGTAGGTTCCTGAATTCAGCTTGCATTTGAGTATTCCACGGCTCTGAGTAGAAGAAATGCAATATCTATACAGTTCCATCTCACCCTGACTGGTTATGTACACATCCATATCTCAAAATGCATAGTAAAAAAAGTCATGTCTTCAGCTCAGTAGTGTATATTTGAATTTTGCTGAAAACTACTGTGAGCTAACGATGTAAACATTATTTTACTTACCATATGATTTAGTGTAGTATGCAACCAATTTTATCAGTGTGCTACCAATATTCCAGGAGTTACTTTCAGTAGCTCACCTTTTGTACGCAATGGAACATTAGCGTTTCCAGAACGAAATAACGATATTGGCTGTTCCACTCTAAATGTTGTGAGGTAGGTTCCTGAATTCAGCTTGCATTTGAATATTCCATGGCTCTGAGCAGTATTCATGCAATATCTATACCGTTCCAGCTCACCCTGAGTAGTGATGCACACATCCTTAACTCAAAATGCACAGAATAGAAGGTAATGCATTCAGCTCAATCGAGTGTAGATTGAAATTTTGCTGAAAACTACTATGTGCTAACTTGATGTAAACCTTATTATTTTACTTACCAGACGATTAGAGTAGCATGCAGCCAATTTTATCAGTGTGCTACAAATTTTCCAGGAGTTGCTTTCAGTAACTCACCTTTTGTACGCAATGGAACATTATCGTTTACAGAACTAAACAAGGATAATTGGATGTTCCACTCTAAATGTTGTGAGGTAGGTTCCTGAATTCAGCTTGCATTTGAGTATTCCACGGCTCTGAGTAGAAGAAATGCAATATCTATACAGTTCCAGCTCACTCTTACTTATGTGCATATCCTTAACTAAAAACACATAGAATAGAAAGTAATGCATTCAGCTGAAATTTGATGAAAACTACTATCTAACTTGTATACATTATTTTACTCACCATATAATTTAGAGTAGTATGCAACTAATTTTATGTGTGCTACCAATTTTGGACAAGTTACTTCCAGTAACATCACCTTTTGTACACAATGGAACATTAGCGTTTACAGAACTAAACAAAGATATTGGCTGTTCCACTCTAAATATTATGAGGGAGGTTCCTGAATTCAGCTTGCATTTGAGTATTCCATGTCTCTGAAAGTCTGCATGCAATATCTATACAGTTCCAGCTCACCCTTACTTATGTGCATATCCTTAACTAAAAATACATAGAATAGAAAGTAATGCATTCAGCTGAAATTTGATGAAAACTACTATCTAACTTGATGTATACATTATTTTACTTACCATATAATTTGGAGTAGTATGCAACCAATTTTATCAGTGTGCTACCAATATTCCAGGAGTTACTTTCAGTAGCTCACCTTTTGTACGCAATGGAACATTAGCGTTTCCAGAACGAAATAACGATATTGGCTGTTCCACTCTAAATGTTGTGAGGTAGGTTCCTGAATTCAGCTTGCATTTGAATATTCCATGGCTCTGAGCAGTATTCATGCAATATCTATACCGTTCCAGCTCACCCTGAGTAGTGATGCACACATCCTTAACTCAAAATGCACAGAATAGAAGGTAATGCATTCAGCTCAATCGAGTGTAGATTGAAATTTTGCTGAAAACTACTATGTGCTAACTTGATGTAAACCTTATTATTTTACTTACCAGACGATTAGAGTAGCATGCAGCCAATTTTATCAGTGTGCTACAAATTTTCCAGGAGTTGCTTTCAGTAACTCACCTTTTGTACGCAATGGAACATTAGCGTTTACAGAACTAAACAAGGATATTGGATGTTCCACTATAAATGTTGTGAGGTAGGTTCCTGAATTCAGCTTGCATTTGAGTATTCCACGGCTCTGAGTAGAAGAAATGCAATATCTATACAGTTCCAGCTCACCCTTACTTATGTGCATATCCTTAACTAAAAACACATAGAATAGAAAGTAATGCATTCAGCTGAAATTTGATGAAAACTACTATCTAACTTGATGTATACATTATTTTACTCACCATATAATTTAGAGTAGTATGCAACTAATTTTATGTGTGCTACCAATTTTGGACAAGTTACTTCCAGTAACATCACCTTCTGTACACAATGGAACATTAGCGTTTACAGAAGTAAACAAATATACTGGCTGTTCCACTCTAAATGTTGTGGGGTAGGTTCCTGAATTCAGCTTGCATTTGAGTATTCCACGGCTCTGAGTAGAAGAAATGCAATATCTATACAGTTCCATCTCACCCTGACTGGTTATGTACACATCCATATCTCAAAATGCATAGTAAAAAAAGTCATGTCTTCAGCTCAGTAGTGTATATTTGAATTTTGCTGAAAACTACTGTGAGCTAACGATGTAAACATTATTTTACTTACCATATGATTTAGTGTAGTATGCAACCAATTTTATCAGTGTGCTACCAATATTCCAGGAGTTACTTTCAGTAGCTCACCTTTTGTACGCAATGGAACATTAGCGTTTCCAGAACGAAATAACGATATTGGCTGTTCCACTCTAAATGTTGTGAGGTAGGTTCCTGAATTCAGCTTGCATTTGAATATTCCATGGCTCTGAGCAGTATTCATGCAATATCTATACCGTTCCAGCTCACCCTGAGTAGTGATGCACACATCCTTAACTCAAAATGCACAGAATAGAAGGTAATGCATTCAGCTCAATCGAGTGTAGATTGAAATTTTGCTGAAAACTACTATGTGCTAACTTGATGTAAACCTTATTATTTTACTTACCAGACGATTAGAGTAGCATGCAGCCAATTTTATCAGTGTGCTACAAATTTTCCAGGAGTTGCTTTCAGTAACTCACCTTTTGTACGCAATGGAACATTATCGTTTACAGAACTAAACAAGGATAATTGGATGTTCCACTCTAAATGTTGTGAGGTAGGTTCCTGAATTCAGCTTGCATTTGAGTATTCCACGGCTCTGAGTAGAAGAAATGCAATATCTATACAGTTCCAGCTCACTCTTACTTATGTGCATATCCTTAACTAAAAACACATAGAATAGAAAGTAATGCATTCAGCTGAAATTTGATGAAAACTACTATCTAACTTGATGTATACATTATTTTACTCACCATATAATTTAGAGTAGTATGCAACTAATTTTATGTGTGCTACCAATTTTGGACAAGTTACTTCCAGTAACATCACCTTTTGTACACAATGGAACATTAGCGTTTACAGAAGTAAACAAATATACTGGCTGTTCCACTCTAAATGTTGTGGGGTAGGTTCCTGAATTCAGCTTGCATTTGAGTATTCCACGGCTCTGAGTAGAAGAAATGCAATATCTATACAGTTCCATCTCACCCTGACTGGTTATGTACACATCCATATCTCAAAATGCATAGAATATGCATTCAGCTCAATAGTAGATTTGCATTTACCTGAAAACTAGTATGTGCTTACTTGATGTAAACATTATTTTACTTACCATATGATTTACAGTAGTATGCAACCAATTTTATCAGTGTGCTACAAATTTTCCAGGAGTTGCTTTCAGTAACTCACCTTTTGTACGGAATGGAACATTAGTTTCTACAGAACTAAACAAAGATATTGGCTGTTCCACTCTAAATATTATGAGGGAGGTTCCTGAATTCAGCTTGCATTTGAGTATTCCATGTCTCTGAAAGTCTGCATGCAATATCTATACAGTTCCAGCTCACCCTTACTTATGTGCATATCCTTAACTAAAAATACATAGAATAGAAAGTAATGCATTCAGCTGAAATTTGATGAAAACTACTATCTAACTTGATGTATACATTATTTTACTTACCATATAATTTGGAGTAGTATGCAACCAATTTTATCAGTGTGCTACCAATATTCCAGGAGTTACTTTCAGTAGCTCACCTTTTGTACGCAATGGAACATTAGCGTTTACAGAACTAAACAAGGATATTGGATGTTCCGCTATAAATGTTGTGAGGTAGGTTCCTGAATTCAGCTTGCATTTGAGTATTCCACGGCTCTGAGTAGAAGAAATGCAATATCTATACAGTTCCAGCTCACCCTTACTTATGTGCATATCCTTAACTAAAAACACATAGAATAGAAAGTAATGCATTCAGCTGAAATTTGATGAAAACTACTATCTAACTTGATGTATACATTATTTTACTCACCATAGAATTTAGTATGCAACTAATTTTATGTGTGCTACCAATTTTGGACAAGTTACTTCCAGTAACATCACCTTTTGTACACAATGGAACATTAGCGTTTACAGAAATAAACAAATATACTGGCTGTTCCACTCTAAATGTTGTGGGGTAGGTTCCTGAATTCAGCTTGCATTTGAGTATTCCACGGCTCTGAGTAGAAGAAATGCAATATCTATACAGTTCCATCTCACCCTGACTGGTTATGTACACATCCATATCTCAAAATGCATAGTAAAAAAAGTCATGTCTTCAGCTCAGTAGTGTATATTTGAATTTTGCTGAAAACTACTGTGAGCTAACGATGTAAACATTATTTTACTTACCATATGATTTAGTGTAGTATGCAACCAATTTTATCAGTGTGCTACCAATATTCCAGGAGTTACTTTCAGTAGCTCACCTTTTGTACGCAATGGAACATTAGCGTTTCCAGAACGAAATAACGATATTGGCTGTTCCACTCTAAATGTTGTGAGGTAGGTTCCTGAATTCAGCTTGCATTTGAATATTCCATGGCTCTGAGCAGTATTCATGCAATATCTATACCGTTCCAGCTCACCCTGAGTAGTGATGCACACATCCTTAACTCAAAATGCACAGAATAGAAGGTAATGCATTCAGCTCAATCGAGTGTAGATTGAAATTTTGCTGAAAACTACTATGTGCTAACTTGATGTAAACCTTATTATTTTACTTACCAGACGATTAGAGTAGCATGCAGCCAATTTTATCAGTGTGCTACAAATTTTCCAGGAGTTGCTTTCAGTAACTCACCTTTTGTACGGAATGGAACATTAGTTTCTACAGAACTAAACAAAGATATTGGCTGTTCCACTCTAAATATTATGAGGGAGGTTCCTGAATTCAGCTTGCATTTGAGTATTCCATGTCTCTGAAAGTCTGCATGCAATATCTATACAGTTCCAGCTCACCCTTACTTATGTGCATATCCTTAACTAAAAATACATAGAATAGAAAGTAATGCATTCAGCTGAAATTTGATGAAAACTACTATCTAACTTGATGTATACATTATTTTACTTACCATATAATTTGGAGTAGTATGCAACCAATTTTATCAGTGTGCTACCAATATTCCAGGAGTTACTTTCAGTAGCTCACCTTTTGTACGCAATGGAACATTAGCGTTTACAGAACTAAACAAGGATATTGGATGTTCCACTATAAATGTTGTGAGGTAGGTTCCTGAATTCAGCTTGCATTTGAGTATTCCACGGCTCTGAGTAGAAGAAATGCAATATCTATACAGTTCCAGCTCACCCTTACTTATGTGCATATCCTTAACTAAAAACACATAGAATAGAAAGTAATGCATTCAGCTGAAATTTGATGAAAACTACTATCTAACTTGATGTATACATTATTTTACTCACCATATAATTTAGAGTAGTATGCAACTAATTTTATGTGTGCTACCAATTTTGGACAAGTTACTTCCAGTAACATCACCTTCTGTACACAATGGAACATTAGCGTTTACAGAAGTAAACAAATATACTGGCTGTTCCACTCTAAATGTTGTGGGGTAGGTTCCTGAATTCAGCTTGCATTTGAGTATTCCACGGCTCTGAGTAGAAGAAATGCAATATCTATACAGTTCCATCTCACCCTGACTGGTTATGTACACATCCATATCTCAAAATGCATAGTAAAAAAAGTCATGTCTTCAGCTCAGTAGTGTATATTTGAATTTTGCTGAAAACTACTGTGAGCTAACGATGTAAACATTATTTTACTTACCATATGATTTAGTGTAGTATGCAACCAATTTTATCAGTGTGCTACCAATATTCCAGGAGTTGCTTTCAGTAGCTCACCTTTTGTACGCAATGGAACATTAGCGTTTCCAGAACGAAATAACGATATTGGCTGTTCCACTCTAAATGTTGTGAGGTAGGTTCCTGAATTCAGCTTGCATTTGAATATTCCATGGCTCTGAGCAGTATTCATGCAATATCTATACCGTTCCAGCTCACCCTGAGTAGTGATGCACACATCCTTAACTCAAAATGCACAGAATAGAAGGTAATGCATTCAGCTCAATCGAGTGTAGATTGAAATTTTGCTGAAAACTACTATGTGCTAACTTGATGTAAACCTTATTATTTTACTTACCAGACGATTAGAGTAGCATGCAGCCAATTTTATCAGTGTGCTACAAATTTTCCAGGAGTTGCTTTCAGTAACTCACCTTTTGTACGCAATGGAACATTATCGTTTACAGAACTAAACAAGGATAATTGGATGTTCCACTCTAAATGTTGTGAGGTAGGTTCCTGAATTCAGCTTGCATTTGAGTATTCCACGGCTCTGAGTAGAAGAAATGCAATATCTATACAGTTCCAGCTCACTCTTACTTATGTGCATATCCTTAACTAAAAACACATAGAATAGAAAGTAATGCATTCAGCTGAAATTTGATGAAAACTACTATCTAACTTGATGTATACATTATTTTACTCACCATATAATTTAGAGTAGTATGCAACTAATTTTATGTGTGCTACCAATTTTGGACAAGTTACTTCCAGTAACATCACCTTTTGTACACAATGGAACATTAGCGTTTACAGAAGTAAACAAATATACTGGCTGTTCCACTCTAAATGTTGTGGGGTAGGTTCCTGAATTCAGCTTGCATTTGAGTATTCCACGGCTCTGAGTAGAAGAAATGCAATATCTATACAGTTCCATCTCACCCTGACTGGTTATGTACACATCCATATCTCAAAATGCATAGAATATGCATTCAGCTCAATAGTAGATTTGCATTTACCTGAAAACTAGTATGTGCTTACTTGATGTAAACATTATTTTACTTACCATATGATTTACAGTAGTATGCAACCAATTTTATCAGTGTGCTACAAATTTTCCAGGAGTTGCTTTCAGTAACTCACCTTTTGTACGGAATGGAACATTAGTTTCTACAGAACTAAACAAAGATATTGGCTGTTCCACTCTAAATATTATGAGGGAGGTTCCTGAATTCAGCTTGCATTTGAGTATTCCATGTCTCTGAAAGTCTGCATGCAATATCTATACAGTTCCAGCTCACCCTTACTTATGTGCATATCCTTAACTAAAAATACATAGAATAGAAAGTAATGCATTCAGCTGAAATTTGATGAAAACTACTATCTAACTTGATGTATACATTATTTTACTTACCATATAATTTGGAGTAGTATGCAACCAATTTTATCAGTGTGCTACCAATATTCCAGGAGTTACTTTCAGTAGCTCACCTTTTGTACGCAATGGAACATTAGCGTTTACAGAACTAAACAAGGATATTGGATGTTCCGCTATAAATGTTGTGAGGTAGGTTCCTGAATTCAGCTTGCATTTGAGTATTCCACGGCTCTGAGTAGAAGAAATGCAATATCTATACAGTTCCAGCTCACCCTTACTTATGTGCATATCCTTAACTAAAAACACATAGAATAGAAAGTAATGCATTCAGCTGAAATTTGATGAAAACTACTATCTAACTTGATGTATACATTATTTTACTCACCATAGAATTTAGTATGCAACTAATTTTATGTGTGCTACCAATTTTGGACAAGTTACTTCCAGTAACATCACCTTTTGTACACAATGGAACATTAGCGTTTACAGAAATAAACAAATATACTGGCTGTTCCACTCTAAATGTTGTGGGGTAGGTTCCTGAATTCAGCTTGCATTTGAGTATTCCACGGCTCTGAGTAGAAGAAATGCAATATCTATACAGTTCCATCTCACCCTGACTGGTTATGTACACATCCATATCTCAAAATGCATAGTAAAAAAAGTCATGTCTTCAGCTCAGTAGTGTATATTTGAATTTTGCTGAAAACTACTGTGAGCTAACGATGTAAACATTATTTTACTTACCATATGATTTAGTGTAGTATGCAACCAATTTTATCAGTGTGCTACCAATATTCCAGGAGTTACTTTCAGTAGCTCACCTTTTGTACGCAATGGAACATTAGCGTTTCCAGAACGAAATAACGATATTGGCTGTTCCACTCTAAATGTTGTGAGGTAGGTTCCTGAATTCAGCTTGCATTTGAATATTCCATGGCTCTGAGCAGTATTCATGCAATATCTATACCGTTCCAGCTCACCCTGAGTAGTGATGCACACATCCTTAACTCAAAATGCACAGAATAGAAGGTAATGCATTCAGCTCAATCGAGTGTAGATTGAAATTTTGCTGAAAACTACTATGTGCTAACTTGATGTAAACCTTATTATTTTACTTACCAGACGATTAGAGTAGCATGCAGCCAATTTTATCAGTGTGCTACAAATTTTCCAGGAGTTGCTTTCAGTAACTCACCTTTTGTACGGAATGGAACATTAGTTTCTACAGAACTAAACAAAGATATTGGCTGTTCCACTCTAAATATTATGAGGGAGGTTCCTGAATTCAGCTTGCATTTGAGTATTCCATGTCTCTGAAAGTCTGCATGCAATATCTATACAGTTCCAGCTCACCCTTACTTATGTGCATATCCTTAACTAAAAATACATAGAATAGAAAGTAATGCATTCAGCTGAAATTTGATGAAAACTACTATCTAACTTGATGTATACATTATTTTACTTACCATATAATTTGGAGTAGTATGCAACCAATTTTATCAGTGTGCTACCAATATTCCAGGAGTTACTTTCAGTAGCTCACCTTTTGTACGCAATGGAACATTAGCGTTTACAGAACTAAACAAGGATATTGGATGTTCCACTATAAATGTTGTGAGGTAGGTTCCTGAATTCAGCTTGCATTTGAGTATTCCACGGCTCTGAGTAGAAGAAATGCAATATCTATACAGTTCCAGCTCACCCTTACTTATGTGCATATCCTTAACTAAAAACACATAGAATAGAAAGTAATGCATTCAGCTGAAATTTGATGAAAACTACTATCTAACTTGATGTATACATTATTTTACTCACCATATAATTTAGAGTAGTATGCAACTAATTTTATGTGTGCTACCAATTTTGGACAAGTTACTTCCAGTAACATCAGCTTTTGTACACAATGGAACATTAGCGTTTACAGAAATAAACAAATATACTGGCTGTTCCACTCTAAATGTTGTGGGGTAGGTTCCTGAATTCAGCTTGCATTTGAGTATTCCACGGCTCTGAGTAGAAGAAATGCAATATCTATACAGTTCCATCTCACCCTGACTGGTTATGTACACATCCATATCTCAAAATGCATAGTAAAAAAAGTCATGTCTTCAGCTCAGTAGTGTATATTTGAATTTTGCTGAAAACTACTGTGAGCTAACGATGTAAACATTATTTTACTTACCATATGATTTAGTGTAGTATGCAACCAATTTTATCAGTGTGCTACCAATATTCCAGGAGTTACTTTCAGTAGCTCACCTTTTGTACGCAATGGAACATTAGCGTTTCCAGAACGAAATAACGATATTGGCTGTTCCACTCTAAATGTTGTGAGGTAGGTTCCTGAATTCAGCTTGCATTTGAATATTCCATGGCTCTGAGCAGTATTCATGCAATATCTATACCGTTCCAGCTCACCCTGAGTAGTGATGCACACATCCTTAACTCAAAATGCACAGAATAGAAGGTAATGCATTCAGCTCAATCGAGTGTAGATTGAAATTTTGCTGAAAACTACTATGTGCTAACTTGATGTAAACCTTATTATTTTACTTACCAGACGATTAGAGTAGCATGCAGCCAATTTTATCAGTGTGCTACAAATTTTCCAGGAGTTGCTTTCAGTAACTCACCTTTTGTACGCAATGGAACATTATCGTTTACAGAACTAAACAAGGATAATTGGATGTTCCACTCTAAATGTTGTGAGGTAGGTTCCTGAATTCAGCTTGCATTTGAGTATTCCACGGCTCTGAGTAGAAGAAATGCAATATCTATACAGTTCCAGCTCACTCTTACTTATGTGCATATCCTTAACTAAAAACACATAGAATAGAAAGTAATGCATTCAGCTGAAATTTGATGAAAACTACTATCTAACTTGTATACATTATTTTACTCACCATATAATTTAGAGTAGTATGCAACTAATTTTATGTGTGCTACCAATTTTGGACAAGTTACTTCCAGTAACATCACCTTTTGTACACAATGGAACATTAGCGTTTACAGAAGTAAACAAATATACTGGCTGTTCCACTCTAAATGTTGTGGGGTAGGTTCCTGAATTCAGCTTGCATTTGAGTATTCCACGGCTCTGAGTAGAAGAAATGCAATATCTATACAGTTCCATCTCACCCTGACTGGTTATGTACACATCCATATCTCAAAATGCATAGAATATGCATTCAGCTCAATAGTAGATTTGCATTTACCTGAAAACTAGTATGTGCTTACTTGATGTAAACATTATTTTACTTACCATATGATTTACAGTAGTATGCAACCAATTTTATCAGTGTGCTACAAATTTTCCAGGAGTTGCTTTCAGTAACTCACCTTTTGTACGGAATGGAACATTAGTTTCTACAGAACTAAACAAAGATATTGGCTGTTCCACTCTAAATATTATGAGGGAGGTTCCTGAATTCAGCTTGCATTTGAGTATTCCATGTCTCTGAAAGTCTGCATGCAATATCTATACAGTTCCAGCTCACCCTTACTTATGTGCATATCCTTAACTAAAAATACATAGAATAGAAAGTAATGCATTCAGCTGAAATTTGATGAAAACTACTATCTAACTTGATGTATACATTATTTTACTTACCATATAATTTGGAGTAGTATGCAACCAATTTTATCAGTGTGCTACCAATATTCCAGGAGTTACTTTCAGTAGCTCACCTTTTGTACGCAATGGAACATTAGCGTTTCCAGAACGAAATAACGATATTGGCTGTTCCACTCTAAATGTTGTGAGGTAGGTTCCTGAATTCAGCTTGCATTTGAATATTCCATGGCTCTGAGCAGTATTCATGCAATATCTATACCGTTCCAGCTCACCCTGAGTAGTGATGCACACATCCTTAACTCAAAATGCACAGAATAGAAGGTAATGCATTCAGCTCAATCGAGTGTAGATTGAAATTTTGCTGAAAACTACTATGTGCTAACTTGATGTAAACCTTATTATTTTACTTACCAGACGATTAGAGTAGCATGCAGCCAATTTTATCAGTGTGCTACAAATTTTCCAGGAGTTGCTTTCAGTAACTCACCTTTTGTACGCAATGGAACATTAGCGTTTACAGAACTAAACAAGGATATTGGATGTTCCACTATAAATGTTGTGAGGTAGGTTCCTGAATTCAGCTTGCATTTGAGTATTCCACGGCTCTGAGTAGAAGAAATGCAATATCTATACAGTTCCAGCTCACCCTTACTTATGTGCATATCCTTAACTAAAAACACATAGAATAGAAAGTAATGCATTCAGCTGAAATTTGATGAAAACTACTATCTAACTTGATGTATACATTATTTTACTCACCATATAATTTAGAGTAGTATGCAACTAATTTTATGTGTGCTACCAATTTTGGACAAGTTACTTCCAGTAACATCACCTTTTGTACACAATGGAACATTAGCGTTTACAGAAATAAACAAATATACTGGCTGTTCCACTCTAAATGTTGTGGGGTAGGTTCCTGAATTCAGCTTGCATTTGAGTATTCCACGGCTCTGAGTAGAAGAAATGCAATATCTATACAGTTCCATCTCACCCTGACTGGTTATGTACACATCCATATCTCAAAATGCATAGTAAAAAAAGTCATGTCTTCAGCTCAGTAGTGTATATTTGAATTTTGCTGAAAACTACTGTGAGCTAACGATGTAAACATTATTTTACTTACCATATGATTTAGTGTAGTATGCAACCAATTTTATCAGTGTGCTACCAATATTCCAGGAGTTACTTTCAGTAGCTCACCTTTTGTACGCAATGGAACATTAGCGTTTCCAGAACGAAATAACGATATTGGCTGTTCCACTCTAAATGTTGTGAGGTAGGTTCCTGAATTCAGCTTGCATTTGAATATTCCATGGCTCTGAGCAGTATTCATGCAATATCTATACCGTTCCAGCTCACCCTGAGTAGTGATGCACACATCCTTAACTCAAAATGCACAGAATAGAAGGTAATGCATTCAGCTCAATCGAGTGTAGATTGAAATTTTGCTGAAAACTACTATGTGCTAACTTGATGTAAACCTTATTATTTTACTTACCAGACGATTAGAGTAGCATGCAGCCAATATTATCAGTGTGCTACAAATTTTCCAGGAGTTGCTTTCAGTAACTCACCTTTTGTACGCAATGGAACATTATCGTTTACAGAACTAAACAAGGATATTGGATGTTCCACTCTAAATGTTGTGAGGTAGGTTCCTGAATTCAGCTTGCATTTGACTATTCCACGGCTCTGAGTAGAAGAAATGCAATATCTATACAGTTCCAGCTCACTCTTACTTATGTGCATATCCTTAACTAAAAACACATAGAATAGAAAGTAATGCATTCAGCTGAAATTTGATGAAAACTACTATCTAACTTGATGTATACATTATTTTACTCACCATATAATTTAGAGTAGTATGCAACTAATTTTATGTGTGCTACCAATTTTGGACAAGTTACTTCCAGTAACATCACCTTCTGTACACAATGGAACATTAGCGTTTACAGAAGTAAACAAATATACTGGCTGTTCCACTCTAAATGTTGTGGGGTAGGTTCCTGAATTCAGCTTGCATTTGAGTATTCCACGGCTCTGAGTAGAAGAAATGCAATATCTATACAGTTCCATCTCACCCTGACTGGTTATGTACACATCCATATCTCAAAATGCATAGTAAAAAAAGTCATGTCTTCAGCTCAGTAGTGTATATTTGAATTTTGCTGAAAACTACTGTGAGCTAACGATGTAAACATTATTTTACTTACCATATGATTTAGTGTAGTATGCAACCAATTTTATCAGTGTGCTACCAATATTCCAGGAGTTACTTTCAGTAGCTCACCTTTTGTACGCAATGGAACATTAGCGTTTCCAGAACGAAATAACCATATTGGCTGTTCCACTCTAAATGTTGTGAGGTAGGTTCCTGAATTCAGCTTGCATTTGAATATTCCATGGCTCTGAGCAGTATTCATGCAATATCTATACCGTTCCAGCTCACCCTGAGTAGTGATGCACACATCCTTAACTCAAAATGCACAGAATAGAAGGTAATGCATTCAGCTCAATCGAGTGTAGATTGAAATTTTGCTGAAAACTACTATGTGCTAACTTGATGTAAACCTTATTATTTTACTTACCAGACGATTAGAGTAGCATGCAGCCAATTTTATCAGTGTGCTACAAATTTTCCAGGAGTTGCTTTCAGTAACTCACCTTTTGTACGCAATGGAACATTATCGTTTACAGAACTAAACAAGGATAATTGGATGTTCCACTCTAAATGTTGTGAGGTAGGTTCCTGAATTCAGCTTGCATTTGAGTATTCCACGGCTCTGAGTAGAAGAAATGCAATATCTATACAGTTCCAGCTCACTCTTACTTATGTGCATATCCTTAACTAAAAACACATAGAATAGAAAGTAATGCATTCAGCTGAAATTTGATGAAAACTACTATCTAACTTGATGTATACATTATTTTACTCACCATATAATTTAGAGTAGTATGCAACTAATTTTATGTGTGCTACCAATTTTGGACAAGTTACTTCCAGTAACATCACCTTTTGTACACAATGGAACATTAGCGTTTACAGAAGTAAACAAATATACTGGCTGTTCCACTCTAAATGTTGTGGGGTAGGTTCCTGAATTCAGCTTGCATTTGAGTATTCCACGGCTCTGAGTAGAAGAAATGCAATATCTATACAGTTCCATCTCACCCTGACTGGTTATGTACACATCCATATCTCAAAATGCATAGAATATGCATTCAGCTCAATAGTAGATTTGCATTTACCTGAAAACTAGTATGTGCTTACTTGATGTAAACATTATTTTACTTACCATATGATTTACAGTAGTATGCAACCAATTTTATCAGTGTGCTACAAATTTTCCAGGAGTTGCTTTCAGTAACTCACCTTTTGTACGGAATGGAACATTAGTTTCTACAGAACTAAACAAAGATATTGGCTGTTCCACTCTAAATATTATGAGGGAGGTTCCTGAATTCAGCTTGCATTTGAGTATTCCATGTCTCTGAAAGTCTGCATGCAATATCTATACAGTTCCAGCTCACCCTTACTTATGTGCATATCCTTAACTAAAAATACATAGAATAGAAAGTAATGCATTCAGCTGAAATTTGATGAAAACTACTATCTAACTTGATGTATACATTATTTTACTTACCATATAATTTGGAGTAGTATGCAACCAATTTTATCAGTGTGCTACCAATATTCCAGGAGTTACTTTCAGTAGCTCACCTTTTGTACGCAATGGAACATTAGCGTTTACAGAACTAAACAAGGATATTGGATGTTCCGCTATAAATGTTGTGAGGTAGGTTCCTGAATTCAGCTTGCATTTGAGTATTCCACGGCTCTGAGTAGAAGAAATGCAATATCTATACAGTTCCAGCTCACCCTTACTTATGTGCATATCCTTAACTAAAAACACATAGAATAGAAAGTAATGCATTCAGCTGAAATTTGATGAAAACTACTATCTAACTTGATGTATACATTATTTTACTCACCATAGAATTTAGTATGCAACTAATTTTATGTGTGCTACCAATTTTGGACAAGTTACTTCCAGTAACATCACCTTTTGTACACAATGGAACATTAGCGTTTACAGAAATAAACAAATATACTGGCTGTTCCACTCTAAATGTTGTGGGGTAGGTTCCTGAATTCAGCTTGCATTTGAGTATTCCACGGCTCTGAGTAGAAGAAATGCAATATCTATACAGTTCCATCTCACCCTGACTGGTTATGTACACATCCATATCTCAAAATGCATAGTAAAAAAAGTCATGTCTTCAGCTCAGTAGTGTATATTTGAATTTTGCTGAAAACTACTGTGAGCTAACGATGTAAACATTATTTTACTTACCATATGATTTAGTGTAGTATGCAACCAATTTTATCAGTGTGCTACCAATATTCCAGGAGTTACTTTCAGTAGCTCACCTTTTGTACGCAATGGAACATTAGCGTTTCCAGAACGAAATAACCATATTGGCTGTTCCACTCTAAATGTTGTGAGGTAGGTTCCTGAATTCAGCTTGCATTTGAATATTCCATGGCTCTGAGCAGTATTCATGCAATATCTATACCGTTCCAGCTCACCCTGAGTAGTGATGCACACATCCTTAACTCAAAATGCACAGAATAGAAGGTAATGCATTCAGCTCAATCGAGTGTAGATTGAAATTTTGCTGAAAACTACTATGTGCTAACTTGATGTAAACCTTATTATTTTACTTACCAGACGATTAGAGTAGCATGCAGCCAATTTTATCAGTGTGCTACAAATTTTCCAGGAGTTGCTTTCAGTAACTCACCTTTTGTACGCAATGGAACATTATCGTTTACAGAACTAAACAAGGATAATTGGATGTTCCACTCTAAATGTTGTGAGGTAGGTTCCTGAATTCAGCTTGCATTTGAGTATTCCACGGCTCTGAGTAGAAGAAATGCAATATCTATACAGTTCCAGCTCACTCTTACTTATGTGCATATCCTTAACTAAAAACACATAGAATAGAAAGTAATGCATTCAGCTGAAATTTGATGAAAACTACTATCTAACTTGATGTATACATTATTTTACTCACCATATAATTTAGAGTAGTATGCAACTAATTTTATGTGTGCTACCAATTTTGGACAAGTTACTTCCAGTAACATCACCTTTTGTACACAATGGAACATTAGCGTTTACAGAAGTAAACAAATATACTGGCTGTTCCACTCTAAATGTTGTGGGGTAGGTTCCTGAATTCAGCTTGCATTTGAGTATTCCACGGCTCTGAGTAGAAGAAATGCAATATCTATACAGTTCCATCTCACCCTGACTGGTTATGTACACATCCATATCTCAAAATGCATAGAATATGCATTCAGCTCAATAGTAGATTTGCATTTACCTGAAAACTAGTATGTGCTTACTTGATGTAAACATTATTTTACTTACCATATGATTTACAGTAGTATGCAACCAATTTTATCAGTGTGCTACAAATTTTCCAGGAGTTGCTTTCAGTAACTCACCTTTTGTACGGAATGGAACATTAGTTTCTACAGAACTAAACAAAGATATTGGCTGTTCCACTCTAAATATTATGAGGGAGGTTCCTGAATTCAGCTTGCATTTGAGTATTCCATGTCTCTGAAAGTCTGCATGCAATATCTATACAGTTCCAGCTCACCCTTACTTATGTGCATATCCTTAACTAAAAATACATAGAATAGAAAGTAATGCATTCAGCTGAAATTTGATGAAAACTACTATCTAACTTGATGTATACATTATTTTACTTACCATATAATTTGGAGTAGTATGCAACCAATTTTATCAGTGTGCTACCAATATTCCAGGAGTTACTTTCAGTAGCTCACCTTTTGTACGCAATGGAACATTAGCGTTTACAGAACTAAACAAGGATATTGGATGTTCCGCTATAAATGTTGTGAGGTAGGTTCCTGAATTCAGCTTGCATTTGAGTATTCCACGGCTCTGAGTAGAAGAAATGCAATATCTATACAGTTCCAGCTCACCCTTACTTATGTGCATATCCTTAACTAAAAACACATAGAATAGAAAGTAATGCATTCAGCTGAAATTTGATGAAAACTACTATCTAACTTGATGTATACATTATTTTACTCACCATAGAATTTAGTATGCAACTAATTTTATGTGTGCTACCAATTTTGGACAAGTTACTTCCAGTAACATCACCTTTTGTACACAATGGAACATTAGCGTTTACAGAAATAAACAAATATACTGGCTGTTCCACTCTAAATGTTGTGGGGTAGGTTCCTGAATTCAGCTTGCATTTGAGTATTCCACGGCTCTGAGTAGAAGAAATGCAATATCTATACAGTTCCATCTCACCCTGACTGGTTATGTACACATCCATATCTCAAAATGCATAGTAAAAAAAGTCATGTCTTCAGCTCAGTAGTGTATATTTGAATTTTGCTGAAAACTACTGTGAGCTAACGATGTAAACATTATTTTACTTACCATATGATTTAGTGTAGTATGCAACCAATTTTATCAGTGTGCTACCAATATTCCAGGAGTTACTTTCAGTAGCTCACCTTTTGTACGCAATGGAACATTAGCGTTTCCAGAACGAAATAACGATATTGGCTGTTCCACTCTAAATGTTGTGAGGTAGGTTCCTGAATTCAGCTTGCATTTGAATATTCCATGGCTCTGAGCAGTATTCATGCAATATCTATACCGTTCCAGCTCACCCTGAGTAGTGATGCACACATCCTTAACTCAAAATGCACAGAATAGAAGGTAATGCATTCAGCTCAATCGAGTGTAGATTGAAATTTTGCTGAAAACTACTATGTGCTAACTTGATGTAAACCTTATTATTTTACTTACCAGACGATTAGAGTAGCATGCAGCCAAT
Organism: Hemitrygon akajei; assembly: GCF_048418815.1. NCBI lineage: Eukaryota > Metazoa > Chordata > Chondrichthyes > Myliobatiformes > Dasyatidae > Hemitrygon > Hemitrygon akajei. The sequence goes on along the minus strand of NC_133146.1, from coordinate 304,822 downwards.
TTTATCAGTGTGCTACAAATTTTCCAGGAGTTGCTTTCAGTAACTCACCTTTTGTACGGAATGGAACATTAGTTTCTACAGAACTAAACAAAGATATTGGCTGTTCCACTCTAAATATTATGAGGGAGGTTCCTGAATTCAGCTTGCATTTGAGTATTCCATGTCTCTGAAAGTCTGCATGCAATATCTATACAGTTCCAGCTCACCCTTACTTATGTGCATATCCTTAACTAAAAATACATAGAATAGAAAGTAATGCATTCAGCTGAAATTTGATGAAAACTACTATCTAACTTGATGTATACATTATTTTACTTACCATATAATTTGGAGTAGTATGCAACCAATTTTATCAGTGTGCTACCAATATTCCAGGAGTTACTTTCAGTAGCTCACCTTTTGTACGCAATGGAACATTAGCGTTTACAGAACTAAACAAGGATATTGGATGTTCCACTATAAATGTTGTGAGGTAGGTTCCTGAATTCAGCTTGCATTTGAGTATTCCACGGCTCTGAGTAGAAGAAATGCAATATCTATACAGTTCCAGCTCACCCTTACTTATGTGCATATCCTTAACTAAAAACACATAGAATAGAAAGTAATGCATTCAGCTGAAATTTGATGAAAACTACTATCTAACTTGATGTATACATTATTTTACTCACCATAGAATTTAGTATGCAACTAATTTTATGTGTGCTACCAATTTTGGACAAGTTACTTCCAGTAACATCACCTTTTGTACACAATGGAACATTAGCGTTTACAGAAATAAACAAATATACTGGCTGTTCCACTCTAAATGTTGTGGGGTAGGTTCCTGAATTCAGCTTGCATTTGAGTATTCCACGGCTCTGAGTAGAAGAAATGCAATATCTATACAGTTCCATCTCACCCTGACTGGTTATGTACACATCCATATCTCAAAATGCATAGTAAAAAAAGTCATGTCTTCAGCTCAGTAGTGTATATTTGAATTTTGCTGAAAACTACTGTGAGCTAACGATGTAAACATTATTTTACTTACCATATGATTTAGTGTAGTATGCAACCAATTTTATCAGTGTGCTACCAATATTCCAGGAGTTACTTTCAGTAGCTCACCTTTTGTACGCAATGGAACATTAGCGTTTCCAGAACGAAATAACGATATTGGCTGTTCCACTCTAAATGTTGTGAGGTAGGTTCCTGAATTCAGCTTGCATTTGAATATTCCATGGCTCTGAGCAGTATTCATGCAATATCTATACCGTTCCAGCTCACCCTGAGTAGTGATGCACACATCCTTAACTCAAAATGCACAGAATAGAAGGTAATGCATTCAGCTCAATCGAGTGTAGATTGAAATTTTGCTGAAAACTACTATGTGCTAACTTGATGTAAACCTTATTATTTTACTTACCAGACGATTAGAGTAGCATGCAGCCAATTTTATCAGTGTGCTACAAATTTTCCAGGAGTTGCTTTCAGTAACTCACCTTTTGTACGCAATGGAACATTATCGTTTACAGAACTAAACAAGGATAATTGGATGTTCCACTCTAAATGTTGTGAGGTAGGTTCCTGAATTCAGCTTGCATTTGAGTATTCCACGGCTCTGAGTAGAAGAAATGCAATATCTATACAGTTCCAGCTCACTCTTACTTATGTGCATATCCTTAACTAAAAACACATAGAATAGAAAGTAATGCATTCAGCTGAAATTTGATGAAAACTACTATCTAACTTGATGTATACATTATTTTACTCACCATATAATTTAGAGTAGTATGCAACTAATTTTATGTGTGCTACCAATTTTGGACAAGTTACTTCCAGTAACATCACCTTTTGTACACAATGGAACATTAGCGTTTACAGAAGTAAACAAATATACTGGCTGTTCCACTCTAAATGTTGTGGGGTAGGTTCCTGAATTCAGCTTGCATTTGAGTATTCCACGGCTCTGAGTAGAAGAAATGCAATATCTATACAGTTCCATCTCACCCTGACTGGTTATGTACACATCCATATCTCAAAATGCATAGAATATGCATTCAGCTCAATAGTAGATTTGCATTTACCTGAAAACTAGTATGTGCTTACTTGATGTAAACATTATTTTACTTACCATATGATTTACAGTAGTATGCAACCAATTTTATCAGTGTGCTACAAATTTTCCAGGAGTTGCTTTCAGTAACTCACCTTTTGTACGGAATGGAACATTAGTTTCTACAGAACTAAACAAAGATATTGGCTGTTCCACTCTAAATATTATGAGGGAGGTTCCTGAATTCAGCTTGCATTTGAGTATTCCATGTCTCTGAAAGTCTGCATGCAATATCTATACAGTTCCAGCTCACCCTTACTTATGTGCATATCCTTAACTAAAAATACATAGAATAGAAAGTAATGCATTCAGCTGAAATTTGATGAAAACTACTATCTAACTTGATGTATACATTATTTTACTTACCATATAATTTGGAGTAGTATGCAACCAATTTTATCAGTGTGCTACCAATATTCCAGGAGTTACTTTCAGTAGCTCACCTTTTGTACGCAATGGAACATTAGCGTTTACAGAACTAAACAAGGATATTGGATGTTCCACTATAAATGTTGTGAGGTAGGTTCCTGAATTCAGCTTGCATTTGAGTATTCCACGGCTCTGAGTAGAAGAAATGCAATATCTATACAGTTCCAGCTCACCCTTACTTATGTGCATATCCTTAACTAAAAACACATAGAATAGAAAGTAATGCATTCAGCTGAAATTTGATGAAAACTACTATCTAACTTGATGTATACATTATTTTACTCACCATAGAATTTAGTATGCAACTAATTTTATGTGTGCTACCAATTTTGGACAAGTTACTTCCAGTAACATCACCTTTTGTACACAATGGAACATTAGCGTTTACAGAAATAAACAAATATACTGGCTGTTCCACTCTAAATGTTGTGGGGTAGGTTCCTGAATTCAGCTTGCATTTGAGTATTCCACGGCTCTGAGTAGAAGAAATGCAATATCTATACAGTTCCATCTCACCCTGACTGGTTATGTACACATCCATATCTCAAAATGCATAGTAAAAAAAGTCATGTCTTCAGCTCAGTAGTGTATATTTGAATTTTGCTGAAAACTACTGTGAGCTAACGATGTAAACATTATTTTACTTACCATATGATTTAGTGTAGTATGCAACCAATTTTATCAGTGTGCTACCAATATTCCAGGAGTTACTTTCAGTAGCTCACCTTTTGTACGCAATGGAACATTAGCGTTTCCAGAACGAAATAACGATATTGGCTGTTCCACTCTAAATGTTGTGAGGTAGGTTCCTGAATTCAGCTTGCATTTGAATATTCCATGGCTCTGAGCAGTATTCATGCAATATCTATACCGTTCCAGCTCACCCTGAGTAGTGATGCACACATCCTTAACTCAAAATGCACAGAATAGAAGGTAATGCATTCAGCTCAATCGAGTGTAGATTGAAATTTTGCTGAAAACTACTATGTGCTAACTTGATGTAAACCTTATTATTTTACTTACCAGACGATTAGAGTAGCATGCAGCCAATTTTATCAGTGTGCTACAAATTTTCCAGGAGTTGCTTTCAGTAACTCACCTTTTGTACGGAATGGAACATTAGTTTCTACAGAACTAAACAAAGATATTGGCTGTTCCACTCTAAATATTATGAGGGAGGTTCCTGAATTCAGCTTGCATTTGAGTATTCCATGTCTCTGAAAGTCTGCATGCAATATCTATACAGTTCCAGCTCACCCTTACTTATGTGCATATCCTTAACTAAAAATACATAGAATAGAAAGTAATGCATTCAGCTGAAATTTGATGAAAACTACTATCTAACTTGATGTATACATTATTTTACTTACCATATAATTTGGAGTAGTATGCAACCAATTTTATCAGTGTGCTACCAATATTCCAGGAGTTACTTTCAGTAGCTCACCTTTTGTACGCAATGGAACATTAGCGTTTACAGAACTAAACAAGGATATTGGATGTTCCACTATAAATGTTGTGAGGTAGGTTCCTGAATTCAGCTTGCATTTGAGTATTCCACGGCTCTGAGTAGAAGAAATGCAATATCTATACAGTTCCAGCTCACCCTTACTTATGTGCATATCCTTAACTAAAAACACATAGAATAGAAAGTAATGCATTCAGCTGAAATTTGATGAAAACTACTATCTAACTTGATGTATACATTATTTTACTCACCATAGAATTTAGTATGCAACTAATTTTATGTGTGCTACCAATTTTGGACAAGTTACTTCCAGTAACATCACCTTTTGTACACAATGGAACATTAGCGTTTACAGAAATAAACAAATATACTGGCTGTTCCACTCTAAATGTTGTGGGGTAGGTTCCTGAATTCAGCTTGCATTTGAGTATTCCACGGCTCTGAGTAGAAGAAATGCAATATCTATACAGTTCCATCTCACCCTGACTGGTTATGTACACATCCATATCTCAAAATGCATAGTAAAAAAAGTCATGTCTTCAGCTCAGTAGTGTATATTTGAATTTTGCTGAAAACTACTGTGAGCTAACGATGTAAACATTATTTTACTTACCATATGATTTAGTGTAGTATGCAACCAATTTTATCAGTGTGCTACCAATATTCCAGGAGTTACTTTCAGTAGCTCACCTTTTGTACGCAATGGAACATTAGCGTTTCCAGAACGAAATAACGATATTGGCTGTTCCACTCTAAATGTTGTGAGGTAGGTTCCTGAATTCAGCTTGCATTTGAATATTCCATGGCTCTGAGCAGTATTCATGCAATATCTATACCGTTCCAGCTCACCCTGAGTAGTGATGCACACATCCTTAACTCAAAATGCACAGAATAGAAGGTAATGCATTCAGCTCAATCGAGTGTAGATTGAAATTTTGCTGAAAACTACTATGTGCTAACTTGATGTAAACCTTATTATTTTACTTACCAGACGATTAGAGTAGCATGCAGCCAATTTTATCAGTGTGCTACAAATTTTCCAGGAGTTGCTTTCAGTAACTCACCTTTTGTACGCAATGGAACATTATCGTTTACAGAACTAAACAAGGATATTGGATGTTCCACTATAAATGTTGTGAGGTAGGTTCCTGAATTCAGCTTGCATTTGAGTATTCCACGGCTCTGAGTAGAAGAAATGCAATATCTATACAGTTCCAGCTCACCCTTACTTATGTGCATATCCTTAACTAAAAACACATAGAATAGAAAGTAATGCATTCAGCTGAAATTTGATGAAAACTACTATCTAACTTGATGTATACATTATTTTACTCACCATAGAATTTAGTATGCAACTAATTTTATGTGTGCTACCAATTTTGGACAAGTTACTTCCAGTAACATCACCTTTTGTACACAATGGAACATTAGCGTTTACAGAAATAAACAAATATACTGGCTGTTCCACTCTAAATGTTGTGGGGTAGGTTCCTGAATTCAGCTTGCATTTGAGTATTCCACGGCTCTGAGTAGAAGAAATGCAATATCTATACAGTTCCATCTCACCCTGACTGGTTATGTACACATCCATATCTCAAAATGCATAGTAAAAAAAGTCATGTCTTCAGCTCAGTAGTGTATATTTGAATTTTGCTGAAAACTACTGTGAGCTAACGATGTAAACATTATTTTACTTACCATATGATTTAGTGTAGTATGCAACCAATTTTATCAGTGTGCTACCAATATTCCAGGAGTTACTTTCAGTAGCTCACCTTTTGTACGCAATGGAACATTAGCGTTTCCAGAACGAAATAACGATATTGGCTGTTCCACTCTAAATGTTGTGAGGTAGGTTCCTGAATTCAGCTTGCATTTGAATATTCCATGGCTCTGAGCAGTATTCATGCAATATCTATACCGTTCCAGCTCACCCTGAGTAGTGATGCACACATCCTTAACTCAAAATGCACAGAATAGAAGGTAATGCATTCAGCTCAATCGAGTGTAGATTGAAATTTTGCTGAAAACTACTATGTGCTAACTTGATGTAAACCTTATTATTTTACTTACCAGACGATTAGAGTAGCATGCAGCCAATTTTATCAGTGTGCTACAAATTTTCCAGGAGTTGCTTTCAGTAACTCACCTTTTGTACGCAATGGAACATTATCGTTTACAGAACTAAACAAGGATAATTGGATGTTCCACTCTAAATGTTGTGAGGTAGGTTCCTGAATTCAGCTTGCATTTGAGTATTCCACGGCTCTGAGTAGAAGAAATGCAATATCTATACAGTTCCAGCTCACTCTTACTTATGTGCATATCCTTAACTAAAAACACATAGAATAGAAAGTAATGCATTCAGCTGAAATTTGATGAAAACTACTATCTAACTTGATGTATACATTATTTTACTCACCATATAATTTAGAGTAGTATGCAACTAATTTTATGTGTGCTACCAATTTTGGACAAGTTACTTCCAGTAACATCACCTTTTGTACACAATGGAACATTAGCGTTTACAGAAGTAAACAAATATACTGGCTGTTCCACTCTAAATGTTGTGGGGTAGGTTCCTGAATTCAGCTTGCATTTGAGTATTCCACGGCTCTGAGTAGAAGAAATGCAATATCTATACAGTTCCATCTCACCCTGACTGGTTATGTACACATGAATATCTCAAAATGCATAGAATATGCATTCAGCTCAATAGTAGATTTGCATTTTGCTGAAAACTTGTATGTGCTTACTTGATGTAAACATTATTTTACTTACCATATGATTTACAGTAGTATGCAACCAATTTTATCAGTGTGCTACAAATTTTCCAGGAGTTGCTTTCAGTAACTCACCTTTTTTACGGAATGGAACATTAGTTTTTACAGAACTAAACAAAGATATTGGCTGTTCCTCTCAAAATATTTTGAGGGAGGTTCCTGAATTCAGCTTGCATTTGAGTATTCCACGGCTCTGAGTAGAAGAAATGCAATATCTATACAGTTCCATCTCACCCTGACTGGTTATGTACACATCCATATCTCAAAATGCATAGTAAAAAAAGTCATGTCTTCAGCTCAGTAGTGTATATTTGAATTTTGCTGAAAACTACTGTGAGCTAACGATGTAAACATTATTTTACTTACCATATGATTTAGTGTAGTATGCAACCAATTTTATCAGTGTGCTACCAATATTCCAGGAGTTACTTTCAGTAGCTCACCTTTTGTACGCAATGGAACATTAGCGTTTCCAGAACGAAATAACGATATTGGCTGTTCCACTCTAAATGTTGTGAGGTAGGTTCCTGAATTCAGCTTGCATTTGAATATTCCATGGCTCTGAGCAGTATTCATGCAATATCTATACCGTTCCAGCTCACCCTGAGTAGTGATGCACACATCCTTAACTCAAAATGCACAGAATAGAAGGTAATGCATTCAGCTCAATCGAGTGTAGATTGAAATTTTGCTGAAAACTACTATGTGCTAACTTGATGTAAACCTTATTATTTTACTTACCAGACGATTAGAGTAGCATGCAGCCAATTTTATCAGTGTGCTACAAATTTTCCAGGAGTTGCTTTCAGTAACTCACCTTTTGTACGCAATGGAACATTATCGTTTACAGAACTAAACAAGGATAATTGGATGTTCCACTCTAAATGTTGTGAGGTAGGTTCCTGAATTCAGCTTGCATTTGAGTATTCCACGGCTCTGAGTAGAAGAAATGCAATATCTATACAGTTCCAGCTCACTCTTACTTATGTGCATATCCTTAACTGAAAACACATAGAATAGAAAGTAATGCATTCAGCTGAAATTTGATGAAAACTACTATCTAACTTGATGTATACATTATTTTACTCACCATATAATTTAGAGTAGTATGCAACTAATTTTATGTGTGCTACCAATTTTGGACAAGTTACTTCCAGTAACATCACCTTTTGTACACAATGGAACATTAGCGTTTACAGAAGTAAACAAATATACTGGCTGTTCCACTCTAAATGTTGTGGGGTAGGTTCCTGAATTCAGCTTGCATTTGAGTATTCCACGGCTCTGAGTAGAAGAAATGCAATATCTATACAGTTCCATCTCACCCTGACTGGTTATGTACACATCCATATCTCAAAATGCATAGAATATGCATTCAGCTCAATAGTAGATTTGCATTTACCTGAAAACTAGTATGTGCTTACTTGATGTAAACATTATTTTACTTACCATATGATTTACAGTAGTATGCAACCAATTTTATCAGTGTGCTACAAATTTTCCAGGAGTTGCTTTCAGTAACTCACCTTTTGTACGGAATGGAACATTAGTTTCTACAGAACTAAACAAAGATATTGGCTGTTCCACTCTAAATATTATGAGGGAGGTTCCTGAATTCAGCTTGCATTTGAGTATTCCATGTCTCTGAAAGTCTGCATGCAATATCTATACAGTTCCAGCTCACCCTTACTTATGTGCATATCCTTAACTAAAAATACATAGAATAGAAAGTAATGCATTCAGCTGAAATTTGATGAAAACTACTATCTAACTTGATGTATACATTATTTTACTTACCATATAATTTGTAGTATGCAACCAATTTTATCAGTGTGCTACCAATATTCCAGGAGTTACTTTCAGTAGCTCACCTTTTGTACGCAATGGAACATTAGCGTTTCCAGAACGAAATAACGATATTGGCTGTTCCACTCTAAATGTTGTGAGGTAGGTTCCTGAATTCAGCTTGCATTTGAATATTCCATGGCTCTGAGCAGTATTCATGCAATATCTATACCGTTCCAGCTCACCCTGAGTAGTGATGCACACATCCTTAACTCAAAATGCACAGAATAGAAGGTAATGCATTCAGCTCAATCGAGTGTAGATTGAAATTTTGCTGAAAACTACTATGTGCTAACTTGATGTAAACATTATTTTACTTACCAGACGATTAGAGTAGCATGCAGCCAATTTTATCAGTGTGCTACAAATTTTCCAGGAGTTGCTTTCAGTAACTCACCTTTTGTACGCAATGGAACATTAGCGTTTACAGAACTAAACAAGGATATTGGATGTTCCACTATAAATGTTGTGAGGTAGGTTCCTGAATTCAGCTTGCATTTGAGTATTCCACGGCTCTGAGTAGAAGAAATGCAATATCTATACAGTTCCAGCTCACCCTTACTTATGTGCATATCCTTAACTAAAAACACATAGAATAGAAAGTAATGCATTCAGCTGACATTTGATGAAAACTACTATCTAACTTGATGTATACATTATTTTACTCACCATAGAATTTAGTATGCAACTAATTTTATGTGTGCTACCAATTTTGGACAAGTTACTTCCAGTAACATCACCTTTTGTACACAATGGAACATTAGCGTTTACAGAAATAAACAAATATACTGGCTGTTCCACTCTAAATGTTGTGGGGTAGGTTCCTGAATTCAGCTTGCATTTGAGTATTCCACGGCTCTGAGTAGAAGAAATGCAATATCTATACAGTTCCATCTCACCCTGACTGGTTATGTACACATCCATATCTCAAAATGCATAGTAAAAAAAGTCATGTCTTCAGCTCAGTAGTGTATATTTGAATTTTGCTGAAAACTACTGTGAGCTAACGATGTAAACATTATTTTACTTACCATATGATTTAGTGTAGTATGCAACCAATTTTATCAGTGTGCTACCAATATTCCAGGAGTTACTTTCAGTAGCTCACCTTTTGTACGCAATGGAACATTAGCGTTTCCAGAACGAAATAACGATATTGGCTGTTCCACTCTAAATGTTGTGAGGTAGGTTCCTGAATTCAGCTTGCATTTGAATATTCCATGGCTCTGAGCAGTATTCATGCAATATCTATACCGTTCCAGCTCACCCTGAGTAGTGATGCACACATCCTTAACTCAAAATGCACAGAATAGAAGGTAATGCATTCAGCTCAATCGAGTGTAGATTGAAATTTTGCTGAAAACTACTATGTGCTAACTTGATGTAAACCTTATTATTTTACTTACCAGACGATTAGAGTAGCATGCAGCCAATTTTATCAGTGTGCTACAAATTTTCCAGGAGTTGCTTTCAGTAACTCACCTTTTGTACGCAATGGAACATTATCGTTTACAGAACTAAACAAGGATATTGGATGTTCCACTCTAAATGTTGTGAGGTAGGTTCCTGAATTCAGCTTGCATTTGAGTATTCCACGGCTCTGAGTAGAAGAAATGCAATATCTATACAGTTCCAGCTCACTCTTACTTATGTGCATATCCTTAACTAAAAACACATAGAATAGAAAGTAATGCATTCAGCTGAAATTTGATGAAAACTACTATCTAACTTGATGTATACATTATTTTACTCACCATATAATTTAGAGTAGTATGCAACTAATTTTATGTGTGCTACCAATTTTGGACAAGTTACTTCCAGTAACATCAGCTTTTGTACACAATGGAACATTAGCGTTTACAGAAATAAACAAATATACTGGCTGTTCCACTCTAAATGTTGTGGGGTAGGTTCCTGAATTCAGCTTGCATTTGAGTATTCCACGGCTCTGAGTAGAAGAAATGCAATATCTATACAGTTCCATCTCACCCTGACTGGTTATGTACACATCCATATCTCAAAATGCATAGAATATGCATTCAGCTCAATAGTAGATTTGCATTTTGCTGAAAACTTGTATGTGCTTAGTTGATGTAAACATTATTTTACTTACCATATGATTTACAGTAGTATGCAACCAATTTTATCAGTGTGCTACAAATTTTCCAGGAGTTGCTTTCAGTAACTCACCTTTTTTACGGAATGGAACATTAGTTTTTACAGAACTAAACAAAGATATTGGCTGTTCCTCTCAAAATATTTTGAGGGAGGTTCCTGAATTCAGCTTGCATTTGAGTTTTCCACGGCTCTGAGTAGAAGAAATGCAATATCTATACAGTTCCATCTCACCCTGACTGGTTATGTACACATCCATATCTCAAAATGCATAGTAAAAAAAGTCATGTCTTCAGCTCAGTAGTGTATATTTGAATTTTGCTGAAAACTACTGTGAGCTAACGATGTAAACATTATTTTACTTACCATATGATTTAGTGTAGTATGCAACCAATTTTATCAGTGTGCTACCAATATTCCAGGAGTTACTTTCAGTAGCTCACCTTTTGTACGCAATGGAACATTAGCGTTTCCAGAACGAAATAACGATATTGGCTGTTCCACTCTAAATGTTGTGAGGTAGGTTCCTGAATTCAGCTTGCATTTGAATATTACATGGCTCTGAGCAGTATTCATGCAATATCTATACCGTTCCAGCTCACCCTGAGTAGTGATGCACACATCCTTAACTCAAAATGCACAGAATAGAAGGTAATGCATTCAGCTCAATCGAGTGTAGATTGAAATTTTGCTGAAAACTACTATGTGCTAACTTGATGTAAACCTTATTATTTTACTTACCAGACGATTAGAGTAGCATGCAGCCAATTTTATCAGTGTGCTACAAATATTCCAGGAGTTGCTTTCAGTAACTCACCTTTTGTACGCAATGGAACATTATCGTTTACAGAACTAAACAAGGATATTGGATGTTCCACTATAAATGTTGTGAGGTAGGTTCCTGAATTCAGCTTGCATTTGAGTATTCCACGGCTCTGAGTAGAAGAAATGCAATATCTATACAGTTCCAGCTCACCCTTACTTATGTGCATATCCTTAACTAAAAACACATAGAATAGAAAGTAATGCATTCAGCTGAAATTTGATGAAAACTACTATCTAACTTGATGTATACATTATTTTACTCACCATAGAATTTAGTATGCAACTAATTTTATGTGTGCTACCAATTTTGGACAAGTTACTTCCAGTAACATCACCTTTTGTACACAATGGAACATTAGCGTTTACAGAAATAAACAAATATACTGGCTGTTCCACTCTAAATGTTGTGGGGTAGGTTCCTGAATTCAGCTTGCATTTGAGTATTCCACGGCTCTGAGTAGAAGAAATGCAATATCTATACAGTTCCATCTCACCCTGACTGGTTATGTACACATCCATATCTCAAAATGCATAGTAAAAAAAGTCATGTCTTCAGCTCAGTAGTGTATATTTGAATTTTGCTGAAAACTACTGTGAGCTAACGATGTAAACATTATTTTACTTACCATATGATTTAGTGTAGTATGCAACCAATTTTATCAGTGTGCTACCAATATTCCAGGAGTTACTTTCAGTAGCTCACCTTTTGTACGCAATGGAACATTAGCGTTTCCAGAACGAAATAACGATATTGGCTGTTCCACTCTAAATGTTGTGAGGTAGGTTCCTGAATTCAGCTTGCATTTGAATATTCCATGGCTCTGAGCAGTATTCATGCAATATCTATACCGTTCCAGCTCACCCTGAGTAGTGATGCACACATCCTTAACTCAAAATGCACAGAATAGAAGGTAATGCATTCAGCTCAATCGAGTGTAGATTGAAATTTTGCTGAAAACTACTATGTGCTAACTTGATGTAAACCTTATTATTTTACTTACCAGACGATTAGAGTAGCATGCAGCCAATTTTATCAGTGTGCTACAAATTTTCCAGGAGTTGCTTTCAGTAACTCACCTTTTGTACGCAATGGAACATTATCGTTTACAGAACTAAACAAGGATAATTGGATGTTCCACTCTAAATGTTGTGAGGTAGGTTCCTGAATTCAGCTTGCATTTGAGTATTCCACGGCTCTGAGTAGAAGAAATGCAATATCTATACAGTTCCAGCTCACTCTTACTTATGTGCATATCCTTAACTAAAAACACATAGAATAGAAAGTAATGCATTCAGCTGAAATTTGATGAAAACTACTATCTAACTTGATGTATACATTATTTTACTCACCATATAATTTAGAGTAGTATGCAACTAATTTTATGTGTGCTACCAATTTTGGACAAGTTACTTCCAGTAACATCACCTTTTGTACACAATGGAACATTAGCGTTTACAGAAGTAAACAAATATACTGGCTGTTCCACTCTAAATGTTGTGGGGTAGGTTCCTGAATTCAGCTTGCATTTGAGTATTCCACGGCTCTGAGTAGAAGAAATGCAATATCTATACAGTTCCATCTCACCCTGACTGGTTATGTACACATGAATATCTCAAAATGCATAGAATATGCATTCAGCTCAATAGTAGATTTGCATTTTGCTGAAAACTTGTATGTGCTTACTTGATGTAAACATTATTTTACTTACCATATGATTTACAGTAGTATGCAACCAATTTTATCAGTGTGCTACAAATTTTCCAGGAGTTGCTTTCAGTAACTCACCTTTTTTACGGAATGGAACATTAGTTTTTACAGAACTAAACAAAGATATTGGCTGTTCCTCTCAAAATATTTTGAGGGAGGTTCCTGAATTCAGCTTGCATTTGAGTATTCCACGGCTCTGAGTAGAAGAAATGCAATATCTATACAGTTCCATCTCACCCTGACTGGTTATGTACACATCCATATCTCAAAATGCATAGTAAAAAAAGTCATGTCTTCAGCTCAGTAGTGTATATTTGAATTTTGCTGAAAACTACTGTGAGCTAACGATGTAAACATTATTTTACTTACCATATGATTTAGTGTAGTATGCAACCAATTTTATCAGTGTGCTACCAATATTCCAGGAGTTACTTTCAGTAGCTCACCTTTTGTACGCAATGGAACATTAGCGTTTCCAGAACGAAATAACGATATTGGCTGTTCCACTCTAAATGTTGTGAGGTAGGTTCCTGAATTCAGCTTGCATTTGAATATTACATGGCTCTGAGCAGTATTCATGCAATATCTATACCGTTCCAGCTTACCCTGAGTAGTGATGCACACATCCTTAACTCAAAATGCACAGAATAGAAGGTAATGCATTCAGCTCAATCGAGTGTAGATTGAAATTTTGCTGAAAACTACTATGTGCTAACTTGATGTAAACCTTATTATTTTACTTACCAGACGATTAGAGTAGCATGCAGCCAATTTTATCAGTGTGCTACAAATTTTCCAGGAGTTGCTTTCAGTAACTCACCTTTTGTACGCAATGGAACATTATCGTTTACAGAACTAAACAAGGATATTGGATTTTCCACTATAAATGTTGTGAGGTAGGTTCCTGAATTCAGCTTGCATTTGAGTATTCCACGGCTCTGAGTAGAAGAAATGCAATATCTATACAGTTCCAGCTCACCCTTACTTATGTGCATATCCTTAACTAAAAACACATAGAATAGAAAGTAATGCATTCAGCTGAAATTTGATGAAAACTACTATCTAACTTGATGTATACATTATTTTACTCACCATATAATTTAGAGTAGTATGCAACTAATTTTATGTGTGCTACCAATTTTGGACAAGTTACTTCCAGTAACATCACCTTTTGTACACAATGGAACATTAGCGTTTACAGAAATAAACAAATATACTGGCTGTTCCACTCTAAATGTTGTGGGGTAGGTTCCTGAATTCAGCTTGCATTTGAGTATTCCACGGCTCTGAGTAGAAGAAATGCAATATCTATACAGTTCCATCTCACCCTGACTGGTTATGTACACATCCATATCTCAAAATGCATAGTAAAAAAAGTCATGTCTTCAGCTCAGTAGTGTATATTTGAATTTTGCTGAAAACTACTGTGAGCTAACGATGTAAACATTATTTTACTTACCATATGATTTAGTGTAGTATGCAACCAATTTTATCAGTGTGCTACCAATATTCCAGGAGTTACTTTCAGTAGCTCACCTTTTGTACGCAATGGAACATTAGCGTTTCCAGAACGAAATAACCATATTGGCTGTTCCACTCTAAATGTTGTGAGGTAGGTTCCTGAATTCAGCTTGCATTTGAATATTCCATGGCTCTGAGCAGTATTCATGCAATATCTATACCGTTCCAGCTCACCCTGAGTAGTGATGCACACATCCTTAACTCAAAATGCACAGAATAGAAGGTAATGCATTCAGCTCAATCGAGTGTAGATTGAAATTTTGCTGAAAACTACTATGTGCTAACTTGATGTAAACCTTATTATTTTACTTACCAGACGATTAGAGTAGCATGCAGCCAATTTTATCAGTGTGCTACAAATTTTCCAGGAGTTGCTTTCAGTAACTCACCTTTTGTACGCAATGGAACATTATCGTTTACAGAACTAAACAAGGATAATTGGATGTTCCACTCTAAATGTTGTGAGGTAGGTTCCTGAATTCAGCTTGCATTTGAGTATTCCACGGCTCTGAGTAGAAGAAATGCAATATCTATACAGTTCCAGCTCACTCTTACTTATGTGCATATCCTTAACTAAAAACACATAGAATAGAAAGTAATGCATTCAGCTGAAATTTGATGAAAACTACTATCTAACTTGATGTATACATTATTTTACTCACCATATAATTTAGAGTAGTATGCAACTAATTTTATGTGTGCTACCAATTTTGGACAAGTTACTTCCAGTAACATCACCTTTTGTACACAATGGAACATTAGCGTTTACAGAAGTAAACAAATATACTGGCTGTTCCACTCTAAATGTTGTGGGGTAGGTTCCTGAATTCAGCTTGCATTTGAGTATTCCACGGCTCTGAGTAGAAGAAATGCAATATCTATACAGTTCCATCTCACCCTGACTGGTTATGTACACATCCATATCTCAAAATGCATAGAATATGCATTCAGCTCAATAGTAGATTTGCATTTACCTGAAAACTAGTATGTGCTTACTTGATGTAAACATTATTTTACTTACCATATGATTTACAGTAGTATGCAACCAATTTTATCAGTGTGCTACAAATTTTCCAGGAGTTGCTTTCAGTAACTCACCTTTTGTACGGAATGGAACATTAGTTTCTACAGAACTAAACAAAGATATTGGCTGTTCCACTCTAAATATTATGAGGGAGGTTCCTGAATTCAGCTTGCATTTGAGTATTCCATGTCTCTGAAAGTCTGCATGCAATATCTATACAGTTCCAGCTCACCCTTACTTATGTGCATATCCTTAACTAAAAATACATAGAATAGAAAGTAATGCATTCAGCTGAAATTTGATGAAAACTACTATCTAACTTGATGTATACATTATTTTACTTACCATATAATTTGGAGTAGTATGCAACCAATTTTATCAGTGTGCTACCAATATTCCAGGAGTTACTTTCAGTAGCTCACCTTTTGTACGCAATGGAACATTAGCGTTTACAGAACTAAACAAGGATATTGGATGTTCCGCTATAAATGTTGTGAGGTAGGTTCCTGAATTCAGCTTGCATTTGAGTATTCCACGGCTCTGAGTAGAAGAAATGCAATATCTATACAGTTCCAGCTCACCCTTACTTATGTGCATATCCTTAACTAAAAACACATAGAATAGAAAGTAATGCATTCAGCTGAAATTTGATGAAAACTACTATCTAACTTGATGTATACATTATTTTACTCACCATAGAATTTAGTATGCAACTAATTTTATGTGTGCTACCAATTTTGGACAAGTTACTTCCAGTAACATCACCTTTTGTACACAATGGAACATTAGCGTTTACAGAAATAAACAAATATACTGGCTGTTCCACTCTAAATGTTGTGGGGTAGGTTCCTGAATTCAGCTTGCATTTGAGTATTCCACGGCTCTGAGTAGAAGAAATGCAATATCTATACAGTTCCATCTCACCCTGACTGGTTATGTACACATCCATATCTCAAAATGCATAGTAAAAAAAGTCATGTCTTCAGCTCAGTAGTGTATATTTGAATTTTGCTGAAAACTACTGTGAGCTAACGATGTAAACATTATTTTACTTACCATATGATTTAGTGTAGTATGCAACCAATTTTATCAGTGTGCTACCAATATTCCAGGAGTTACTTTCAGTAGCTCACCTTTTGTACGCAATGGAACATTAGCGTTTCCAGAACGAAATAACCATATTGGCTGTTCCACTCTAAATGTTGTGAGGTAGGTTCCTGAATTCAGCTTGCATTTGAATATTCCATGGCTCTGAGCAGTATTCATGCAATATCTATACCGTTCCAGCTCACCCTGAGTAGTGATGCACACATCCTTAACTCAAAATGCACAGAATAGAAGGTAATGCATTCAGCTCAATCGAGTGTAGATTGAAATTTTGCTGAAAACTACTATGTGCTAACTTGATGTAAACCTTATTATTTTACTTACCAGACGATTAGAGTAGCATGCAGCCAATTTTATCAGTGTGCTACAAATTTTCCAGGAGTTGCTTTCAGTAACTCACCTTTTGTACGCAATGGAACATTATCGTTTACAGAACTAAACAAGGATAATTGGATGTTCCACTCTAAATGTTGTGAGGTAGGTTCCTGAATTCAGCTTGCATTTGAGTATTCCACGGCTCTGAGTAGAAGAAATGCAATATCTATACAGTTCCAGCTCACTCTTACTTATGTGCATATCCTTAACTAAAAACACATAGAATAGAAAGTAATGCATTCAGCTGAAATTTGATGAAAACTACTATCTAACTTGATGTATACATTATTTTACTCACCATATAATTTAGAGTAGTATGCAACTAATTTTATGTGTGCTACCAATTTTGGACAAGTTACTTCCAGTAACATCACCTTTTGTACACAATGGAACATTAGCGTTTACAGAAGTAAACAAATATACTGGCTGTTCCACTCTAAATGTTGTGGGGTAGGTTCCTGAATTCAGCTTGCATTTGAGTATTCCACGGCTCTGAGTAGAAGAAATGCAATATCTATACAGTTCCATCTCACCCTGACTGGTTATGTACACATCCATATCTCAAAATGCATAGAATATGCATTCAGCTCAATAGTAGATTTGCATTTACCTGAAAACTAGTATGTGCTTACTTGATGTAAACATTATTTTACTTACCATATGATTTACAGTAGTATGCAACCAATTTTATCAGTGTGCTACAAATTTTCCAGGAGTTGCTTTCAGTAACTCACCTTTTGTACGGAATGGAACATTAGTTTCTACAGAACTAAACAAAGATATTGGCTGTTCCACTCTAAATATTATGAGGGAGGTTCCTGAATTCAGCTTGCATTTGAGTATTCCATGTCTCTGAAAGTCTGCATGCAATATCTATACAGTTCCAGCTCACCCTTACTTATGTGCATATCCTTAACTAAAAATACATAGAATAGAAAGTAATGCATTCAGCTGAAATTTGATGAAAACTACTATCTAACTTGATGTATACATTATTTTACTTACCATATAATTTGGAGTAGTATGCAACCAATTTTATCAGTGTGCTACCAATATTCCAGGAGTTACTTTCAGTAGCTCACCTTTTGTACGCAATGGAACATTAGCGTTTACAGAACTAAACAAGGATATTGGATGTTCCGCTATAAATGTTGTGAGGTAGGTTCCTGAATTCAGCTTGCATTTGAGTATTCCACGGCTCTGAGTAGAAGAAATGCAATATCTATACAGTTCCAGCTCACCCTTACTTATGTGCATATCCTTAACTAAAAACACATAGAATAGAAAGTAATGCATTCAGCTGAAATTTGATGAAAACTACTATCTAACTTGATGTATACATTATTTTACTCACCATAGAATTTAGTATGCAACTAATTTTATGTGTGCTACCAATTTTGGACAAGTTACTTCCAGTAACATCACCTTTTGTACACAATGGAACATTAGCGTTTACAGAAATAAACAAATATACTGGCTGTTCCACTCTAAATGTTGTGGGGTAGGTTCCTGAATTCAGCTTGCATTTGAGTATTCCACGGCTCTGAGTAGAAGAAATGCAATATCTATACAGTTCCATCTCACCCTGACTGGTTATGTACACATCCATATCTCAAAATGCATAGTAAAAAAAGTCATGTCTTCAGCTCAGTAGTGTATATTTGAATTTTGCTGAAAACTACTGTGAGCTAACGATGTAAACATTATTTTACTTACCATATGATTTAGTGTAGTATGCAACCAATTTTATCAGTGTGCTACCAATATTCCAGGAGTTACTTTCAGTAGCTCACCTTTTGTACGCAATGGAACATTAGCGTTTCCAGAACGAAATAACGATATTGGCTGTTCCACTCTAAATGTTGTGAGGTAGGTTCCTGAATTCAGCTTGCATTTGAATATTCCATGGCTCTGAGCAGTATTCATGCAATATCTATACCGTTCCAGCTCACCCTGAGTAGTGATGCACACATCCTTAACTCAAAATGCACAGAATAGAAGGTAATGCATTCAGCTCAATCGAGTGTAGATTGAAATTTTGCTGAAAACTACTATGTGCTAACTTGATGTAAACCTTATTATTTTACTTACCAGACGATTAGAGTAGCATGCAGCCAATTTTATCAGTGTGCTACAAATTTTCCAGGAGTTGCTTTCAGTAACTCACCTTTTGTACGGAATGGAACATTAGTTTCTACAGAACTAAACAAAGATATTGGCTGTTCCACTCTAAATATTATGAGGGAGGTTCCTGAATTCAGCTTGCATTTGAGTATTCCATGTCTCTGAAAGTCTGCATGCAATATCTATACAGTTCCAGCTCACCCTTACTTATGTGCATATCCTTAACTAAAAATACATAGAATAGAAAGTAATGCATTCAGCTGAAATTTGATGAAAACTACTATCTAACTTGATGTATACATTATTTTACTTACCATATAATTTGGAGTAGTATGCAACCAATTTTATCAGTGTGCTACCAATATTCCAGGAGTTACTTTCAGTAGCTCACCTTTTGTACGCAATGGAACATTAGCGTTTACAGAACTAAACAAGGATATTGGATGTTCCACTATAAATGTTGTGAGGTAGGTTCCTGAATTCAGCTTGCATTTGAGTATTCCACGGCTCTGAGTAGAAGAAATGCAATATCTATACAGTTCCAGCTCACCCTTACTTATGTGCATATCCTTAACTAAAAACACATAGAATAGAAAGTAATGCATTCAGCTGAAATTTGATGAAAACTACTATCTAACTTGATGTATACATTATTTTACTCACCATAGAATTTAGTATGCAACTAATTTTATGTGTGCTACCAATTTTGGACAAGTTACTTCCAGTAACATCACCTTTTGTACACAATGGAACATTAGCGTTTACAGAAATAAACAAATATACTGGCTGTTCCACTCTAAATGTTGTGGGGTAGGTTCCTGAATTCAGCTTGCATTTGAGTATTCCACGGCTCTGAGTAGAAGAAATGCAATATCTATACAGTTCCATCTCACCCTGACTGGTTATGTACACATCCATATCTCAAAATGCATAGTAAAAAAAGTCATGTCTTCAGCTCAGTAGTGTATATTTGAATTTTGCTGAAAACTACTGTGAGCTAACGATGTAAACATTATTTTACTTACCATATGATTTAGTGTAGTATGCAACCAATTTTATCAGTGTGCTACCAATATTCCAGGAGTTACTTTCAGTAGCTCACCTTTTGTACGCAATGGAACATTAGCGTTTCCAGAACGAAATAACGATATTGGCTGTTCCACTCTAAATGTTGTGAGGTAGGTTCCTGAATTCAGCTTGCATTTGAATATTCCATGGCTCTGAGCAGTATTCATGCAATATCTATACCGTTCCAGCTCACCCTGAGTAGTGATGCACACATCCTTAACTCAAAATGCACAGAATAGAAGGTAATGCATTCAGCTCAATCGAGTGTAGATTGAAATTTTGCTGAAAACTACTATGTGCTAACTTGATGTAAACCTTATTATTTTACTTACCAGACGATTAGAGTAGCATGCAGCCAATTTTATCAGTGTGCTACAAATTTTCCAGGAGTTGCTTTCAGTAACTCACCTTTTGTACGCAATGGAACATTATCGTTTACAGAACTAAACAAGGATAATTGGATGTTCCACTCTAAATGTTGTGAGGTAGGTTCCTGAATTCAGCTTGCATTTGAGTATTCCACGGCTCTGAGTAGAAGAAATGCAATATCTATACAGTTCCAGCTCACTCTTACTTATGTGCATATCCTTAACTAAAAACACATAGAATAGAAAGTAATGCATTCAGCTGAAATTTGATGAAAACTACTATCTAACTTGATGTATACATTATTTTACTCACCATATAATTTAGAGTAGTATGCAACTAATTTTATGTGTGCTACCAATTTTGGACAAGTTACTTCCAGTAACATCACCTTTTGTACACAATGGAACATTAGCGTTTACAGAAGTAAACAAATATACTGGCTGTTCCACTCTAAATGTTGTGGGGTAGGTTCCTGAATTCAGCTTGCATTTGAGTATTCCACGGCTCTGAGTAGAAGAAATGCAATATCTATACAGTTCCATCTCACCCTGACTGGTTATGTACACATCCATATCTCAAAATGCATAGAATATGCATTCAGCTCAATAGTAGATTTGCATTTACCTGAAAACTAGTATGTGCTTACTTGATGTAAACATTATTTTACTTACCATATGATTTACAGTAGTATGCAACCAATTTTATCAGTGTGCTACAAATTTTCCAGGAGTTGCTTTCAGTAACTCACCTTTTGTACGGAATGGAACATTAGTTTCTACAGAACTAAACAAAGATATTGGCTGTTCCACTCTAAATATTATGAGGGAGGTTCCTGAATTCAGCTTGCATTTGAGTATTCCATGTCTCTGAAAGTCTGCATGCAATATCTATACAGTTCCAGCTCACCCTTACTTATGTGCATATCCTTAACTAAAAATACATAGAATAGAAAGTAATGCATTCAGCTGAAATTTGATGAAAACTACTATCTAACTTGATGTATACATTATTTTACTTACCATATAATTTGGAGTAGTATGCAACCAATTTTATCAGTGTGCTACCAATATTCCAGGAGTTACTTTCAGTAGCTCACCTTTTGTACGCAATGGAACATTAGCGTTTACAGAACTAAACAAGGATATTGGATGTTCCACTATAAATGTTGTGAGGTAGGTTCCTGAATTCAGCTTGCATTTGAGTATTCCACGGCTCTGAGTAGAAGAAATGCAATATCTATACAGTTCCAGCTCACCCTTACTTATGTGCATATCCTTAACTAAAAACACATAGAATAGAAAGTAATGCATTCAGCTGAAATTTGATGAAAACTACTATCTAACTTGATGTATACATTATTTTACTCACCATAGAATTTAGTATGCAACTAATTTTATGTGTGCTACCAATTTTGGACAAGTTACTTCCAGTAACATCACCTTTTGTACACAATGGAACATTAGCGTTTACAGAAATAAACAAATATACTGGCTGTTCCACTCTAAATGTTGTGGGGTAGGTTCCTGAATTCAGCTTGCATTTGAGTATTCCACGGCTCTGAGTAGAAGAAATGCAATATCTATACAGTTCCATCTCACCCTGACTGGTTATGTACACATCCATATCTCAAAATGCATAGTAAAAAAAGTCATGTCTTCAGCTCAGTAGTGTATATTTGAATTTTGCTGAAAACTACTGTGAGCTAACGATGTAAACATTATTTTACTTACCATATGATTTAGTGTAGTATGCAACCAATTTTATCAGTGTGCTACCAATATTCCAGGAGTTACTTTCAGTAGCTCACCTTTTGTACGCAATGGAACATTAGCGTTTCCAGAACGAAATAACGATATTGGCTGTTCCACTCTAAATGTTGTGAGGTAGGTTCCTGAATTCAGCTTGCATTTGAATATTCCATGGCTCTGAGCAGTATTCATGCAATATCTATACCGTTCCAGCTCACCCTGAGTAGTGATGCACACATCCTTAACTCAAAATGCACAGAATAGAAGGTAATGCATTCAGCTCAATCGAGTGTAGATTGAAATTTTGCTGAAAACTACTATGTGCTAACTTGATGTAAACCTTATTATTTTACTTACCAGACGATTAGAGTAGCATGCAGCCAATTTTATCAGTGTGCTACAAATTTTCCAGGAGTTGCTTTCAGTAACTCACCTTTTGTACGGAATGGAACATTAGTTTCTACAGAACTAAACAAAGATATTGGCTGTTCCACTCTAAATATTATGAGGGAGGTTCCTGAATTCAGCTTGCATTTGAGTATTCCATGTCTCTGAAAGTCTGCATGCAATATCTATACAGTTCCAGCTCACCCTTACTTATGTGCATATCCTTAACTAAAAATACATAGAATAGAAAGTAATGCATTCAGCTGAAATTTGATGAAAACTACTATCTAACTTGATGTATACATTATTTTACTTACCATATAATTTGGAGTAGTATGCAACCAATTTTATCAGTGTGCTACCAATATTCCAGGAGTTACTTTCAGTAGCTCACCTTTTGTACGCAATGGAACATTAGCGTTTACAGAACTAAACAAGGATATTGGATGTTCCACTATAAATGTTGTGAGGTAGGTTCCTGAATTCAGCTTGCATTTGAGTATTCCACGGCTCTGAGTAGAAGAAATGCAATATCTATACAGTTCCAGCTCACCCTTACTTATGTGCATATCCTTAACTAAAAACACATAGAATAGAAAGTAATGCATTCAGCTGAAATTTGATGAAAACTACTATCTAACTTGATGTATACATTATTTTACTCACCATAGAATTTAGTATGCAACTAATTTTATGTGTGCTACCAATTTTGGACAAGTTACTTCCAGTAACATCACCTTTTGTACACAATGGAACATTAGCGTTTACAGAAATAAACAAATATACTGGCTGTTCCACTCTAAATGTTGTGGGGTAGGTTCCTGAATTCAGCTTGCATTTGAGTATTCCACGGCTCTGAGTAGAAGAAATGCAATATCTATACAGTTCCATCTCACCCTGACTGGTTATGTACACATCCATATCTCAAAATGCATAGTAAAAAAAGTCATGTCTTCAGCTCAGTAGTGTATATTTGAATTTTGCTGAAAACTACTGTGAGCTAACGATGTAAACATTATTTTACTTACCATATGATTTAGTGTAGTATGCAACCAATTTTATCAGTGTGCTACCAATATTCCAGGAGTTACTTTCAGTAGCTCACCTTTTGTACGCAATGGAACATTAGCGTTTCCAGAACGAAATAACGATATTGGCTGTTCCACTCTAAATGTTGTGAGGTAGGTTCCTGAATTCAGCTTGCATTTGAATATTCCATGGCTCTGAGCAGTATTCATGCAATATCTATACCGTTCCAGCTCACCCTGAGTAGTGATGCACACATCCTTAACTCAAAATGCACAGAATAGAAGGTAATGCATTCAGCTCAATCGAGTGTAGATTGAAATTTTGCTGAAAACTACTATGTGCTAACTTGATGTAAACCTTATTATTTTACTTACCAGACGATTAGAGTAGCATGCAGCCAATTTTATCAGTGTGCTACAAATTTTCCAGGAGTTGCTTTCAGTAACTCACCTTTTGTACGCAATGGAACATTATCGTTTACAGAACTAAACAAGGATATTGGATGTTCCACTATAAATGTTGTGAGGTAGGTTCCTGAATTCAGCTTGCATTTGAGTATTCCACGGCTCTGAGTAGAAGAAATGCAATATCTATACAGTTCCAGCTCACCCTTACTTATGTGCATATCCTTAACTAAAAACACATAGAATAGAAAGTAATGCATTCAGCTGAAATTTGATGAAAACTACTATCTAACTTGATGTATACATTATTTTACTCACCATAGAATTTAGTATGCAACTAATTTTATGTGTGCTACCAATTTTGGACAAGTTACTTCCAGTAACATCACCTTTTGTACACAATGGAACATTAGCGTTTACAGAAATAAACAAATATACTGGCTGTTCCACTCTAAATGTTGTGGGGTAGGTTCCTGAATTCAGCTTGCATTTGAGTATTCCACGGCTCTGAGTAGAAGAAATGCAATATCTATACAGTTCCATCTCACCCTGACTGGTTATGTACACATCCATATCTCAAAATGCATAGTAAAAAAAGTCATGTCTTCAGCTCAGTAGTGTATATTTGAATTTTGCTGAAAACTACTGTGAGCTAACGATGTAAACATTATTTTACTTACCATATGATTTAGTGTAGTATGCAACCAATTTTATCAGTGTGCTACCAATATTCCAGGAGTTACTTTCAGTAGCTCACCTTTTGTACGCAATGGAACATTAGCGTTTCCAGAACGAAATAACGATATTGGCTGTTCCACTCTAAATGTTGTGAGGTAGGTTCCTGAATTCAGCTTGCATTTGAATATTCCATGGCTCTGAGCAGTATTCATGCAATATCTATACCGTTCCAGCTCACCCTGAGTAGTGATGCACACATCCTTAACTCAAAATGCACAGAATAGAAGGTAATGCATTCAGCTCAATCGAGTGTAGATTGAAATTTTGCTGAAAACTACTATGTGCTAACTTGATGTAAACCTTATTATTTTACTTACCAGACGATTAGAGTAGCATGCAGCCAATTTTATCAGTGTGCTACAAATTTTCCAGGAGTTGCTTTCAGTAACTCACCTTTTGTACGCAATGGAACATTATCGTTTACAGAACTAAACAAGGATAATTGGATGTTCCACTCTAAATGTTGTGAGGTAGGTTCCTGAATTCAGCTTGCATTTGAGTATTCCACGGCTCTGAGTAGAAGAAATGCAATATCTATACAGTTCCAGCTCACTCTTACTTATGTGCATATCCTTAACTAAAAACACATAGAATAGAAAGTAATGCATTCAGCTGAAATTTGATGAAAACTACTATCTAACTTGATGTATACATTATTTTACTCACCATATAATTTAGAGTAGTATGCAACTAATTTTATGTGTGCTACCAATTTTGGACAAGTTACTTCCAGTAACATCACCTTTTGTACACAATGGAACATTAGCGTTTACAGAAGTAAACAAATATACTGGCTGTTCCACTCTAAATGTTGTGGGGTAGGTTCCTGAATTCAGCTTGCATTTGAGTATTCCACGGCTCTGAGTAGAAGAAATGCAATATCTATACAGTTCCATCTCACCCTGACTGGTTATGTACACATGAATATCTCAAAATGCATAGAATATGCATTCAGCTCAATAGTAGATTTGCATTTTGCTGAAAACTTGTATGTGCTTACTTGATGTAAACATTATTTTACTTACCATATGATTTACAGTAGTATGCAACCAATTTTATCAGTGTGCTACAAATTTTCCAGGAGTTGCTTTCAGTAACTCACCTTTTTTACGGAATGGAACATTAGTTTTTACAGAACTAAACAAAGATATTGGCTGTTCCTCTCAAAATATTTTGAGGGAGGTTCCTGAATTCAGCTTGCATTTGAGTATTCCACGGCTCTGAGTAGAAGAAATGCAATATCTATACAGTTCCATCTCACCCTGACTGGTTATGTACACTTAACTAAAAACACATAGAATAGAAAGTAATGCATTCAGCTGAAATTTGATGAAAACTACTATCTAACTTGATGTATACATTATTTTACTCACCATAGAATTTAGTATGCAACTAATTTTATGTGTGCTACCAATTTTGGACAAGTTACTTCCAGTAACATCACCTTTTGTACACAATGGAACATTAGCGTTTACAGAAATAAACAAATATACTGGCTGTTCCACTCTAAATGTTGTGGGGTAGGTTCCTGAATTCAGCTTGCATTTGAGTATTCCACGGCTCTGAGTAGAAGAAATGCAATATCTATACAGTTCCATCTCACCCTGACTGGTTATGTACACATCCATATCTCAAAATGCATAGTAAAAAAAGTCATGTCTTCAGCTCAGTAGTGTATATTTGAATTTTGCTGAAAACTACTGTGAGCTAACGATGTAAACATTATTTTACTTACCATATGATTTAGTGTAGTATGCAACCAATTTTATCAGTGTGCTACCAATATTCCAGGAGTTACTTTCAGTAGCTCACCTTTTGTACGCAATGGAACATTAGCGTTTCCAGAACGAAATAACGATATTGGCTGTTCCACTCTAAATGTTGTGAGGTAGGTTCCTGAATTCAGCTTGCATTTGAATATTCCATGGCTCTGAGCAGTATTCATGCAATATCTATACCGTTCCAGCTCACCCTGAGTAGTGATGCACACATCCTTAACTCAAAATGCACAGAATAGAAGGTAATGCATTCAGCTCAATCGAGTGTAGATTGAAATTTTGCTGAAAACTACTATGTGCTAACTTGATGTAAACATTATTATTTTACTTACCAGACGATTAGAGTAGCATGCAGCCAATTTTATCAGTGTGCTACAAATTTTCCAGGAGTTGCTTTCAGTAACTCACCTTTTGTACGCAATGGAACATTATCGTTTACAGAACTAAACAAGGATATTGGATGTTCCACTCTAAATGTTGTGAGGTAGGTTCCTGAATTCAGCTTGCATTTGAGTATTCCACGGCTCTGAGTAGAAGAAATGCAATATCTATACAGTTCCAGCTCACTCTTACTTATGTGCATATCCTTAACTAAAAACACATAGAATAGAAAGTAATGCATTCAGCTGAAATTTGATGAAAACTACTATCTAACTTGATGTATACATTATTTTACTCACCATATAATTTAGAGTAGTATGCAACTAATTTTATGTGTGCTACCAATTTTGGACAAGTTACTTCCAGTAACATCACCTTTTGTACACAATGGAACATTAGCGTTTACAGAAGTAAACAAAAATACTGGCTGTTCCACTCTAAATGTTGTGGGGTAGGTTCCTGAATTCAGCTTGCATTTGAGTATTCCACGGCTCTGAGTAGAAGAAATGCAATATCTATACAGTTCCATCTCACCCTGACTGGTTATGTACACATCCATATCTCAAAATGCATAGAATATGCATTCAGCTCAATAGTAGATTTGCATTTACCTGAAAACTAGTATGTGCTTACTTGATGTAAACATTATTTTACTTACCATATGATTTACAGTAGTATGCAACCAATTTTATCAGTGTGCTACAAATTTTCCAGGAGTTGCTTTCAGTAACTCACCTTTTGTACGGAATGGAACATTAGTTTGTACAGAACTAAACAAAGATATTGGCTGTTCCACTCTAAATATTATGAGGGAGGTTCCTGAATTCAGCTTGCATTTGAGTATTCCATGTCTCTGAAAGTCTGCATGCAATATCTATACAGTTCCAGCTCACCCTTACTTATGTGCATATCCTTAACTAAAAATACATAGAATAGAAAGTAATGCATTCAGCTGAAATTTGATGAAAACTACTATCTAACTTGATGTATACATTATTTTACTTACCATATGATTTAGTGTAGTATGCAACCAATTTTATCAGTGTGCTACCAATATTCCAGGAGTTACTTTCAGTAGCTCACCTTTTGTACGCAATGGAACATTAGCGTTTCCAGAACGAAATAACGATATTGGCTGTTCCACTCTAAATGTTGTGAGGTAGGTTCCTGAATTCAGCTTGCATTTGAATATTCCATGGCTCTGAGCAGTATTCATGCAATATCTATACCGTTCCAGCTCACCCTGAGTAGTGATGCACACATCCTTAACTCAAAATGCACAGAATAGAAGGTAATGCATTCAGCTCAATCGAGTGTAGATTGAAATTTTGCTGAAAACTACTATGTGCTAACTTGATGTAAACCTTATTATTTTACTTACCAGACGATTAGAGTAGCATGCAGCCAATTTTATCAGTGTGCTACAAATTCTCCAGGAGTTGCTTTAAGTAACTCACCTTTTGTACGCAATGGAACATTATCGTTTACAGAACTAAACAAGGATATTGGATGTTCCACTCTAAATGTTGTGAGGTAGGTTCCTGAATTCAGCTTGCATTTGAGTATTCCACGGCTCTGAGTAGAAGAAATGCAATATCTATACAGTTCCAGCTCACTCTTACTTATGTGCATATCCTTAACTAAAAACACATAGAATAGAAAGTAATGCATTCAGCTGAAATTTGATGAAAACTACTATCTAACTTGATGTATACATTATTTTACTCACCATATAATTTAGAGTAGTATGCAACTAATTTTATGTGTGCTACCAATTTTGGACAAGTTACTTCCAGTAACATCACCTTTTGTACACAATGGAACATTAGCGTTTACAGAAGTAAACAAATATACTGGCTGTTCCACTCTAAATGTTGTGGGGTAGGTTCCTGAATTCAGCTTGCATTTGAGTATTCCACGGCTCTGAGTAGAAGAAATGCAATATCTATACAGTTCCATCTCACCCTGACTGGTTATGTACACATCCATATCTCAAAATGCATAGAATATGCATTCAGCTCAATAGTAGATTTGCATTTACCTGAAAACTAGTATGTGCTTACTTGATGTAAACATTATTTTACTTACCATATGATTTACAGTAGTATGCAACCAATTTTATCAGTGTGCTACAAATTTTCCAGGAGTTGCTTTCAGTAACTCACCTTTTGTACGGAATGGAACATTAGTTTCTACAGAACTAAACAAAGATATTGGCTGTTCCACTCTAAATATTATGAGGGAGGTTCCTGAATTCAGCTTGCATTTGAGTATTCCATGTCTCTGAAAGTCTGCATGCAATATCTATACAGTTCCAGCTCACCCTTACTTATGTGCATATCCTTAACTAAAAATACATAGAATAGAAAGTAATGCATTCAGCTGAAATTTGATGAAAACTACTATCTAACTTGATGTATACATTATTTTACTTACCATATAATTTGGAGTAGTATGCAACCAATTTTATCAGTGTGCTACCAATATTCCAGGAGTTACTTTCAGTAGCTCACCTTTTGTACGCAATGGAACATTAGCGTTTCCAGAACGAAATAACGATATTGGCTGTTCCACTCTAAATGTTGTGAGGTAGGTTCCTGAATTCAGCTTGCATTTGAATATTCCATGGCTCTGAGCAGTATTCATGCAATATCTATACCGTTCCAGCTCACCCTGAGTAGTGATGCACACATCCTTAACTCAAAATGCACAGAATAGAAGGTAATGCATTCAGCTCAATCGAGTGTAGATTGAAATTTTGCTGAAAACTACTATGTGCTAACTTGATGTAAACCTTATTATTTTACTTACCA
Source organism: Hemitrygon akajei (assembly GCF_048418815.1). Classification (NCBI taxonomy): domain Eukaryota; kingdom Metazoa; phylum Chordata; class Chondrichthyes; order Myliobatiformes; family Dasyatidae; genus Hemitrygon; species Hemitrygon akajei. The sequence continues at coordinate 274,688 of NC_133146.1, read as the reverse complement.
GACGATTAGAGTAGCATGCAGCCAATTTTATCAGTGTGCTACAAATTTTCCAGGAGTTGCTTTCAGTAACTCACCTTTTGTACGCAATGGAACATTATCGTTTACAGAACTAAACAAGGATATTGGATGTTCCACTATAAATGTTGTGAGGTAGGTTCCTGAATTCAGCTTGCATTTGAGTATTCCACGGCTCTGAGTAGAAGAAATGCAATATCTATACAGTTCCAGCTCACTCTTACTTATGTGCATATCCTTAACTAAAAACACATAGAATAGAAAGTAATGCATTCAGCTGAAATTTGATGAAAACTACTATCTAACTTGATGTATACATTATTTTACTCACCATATAATTTAGAGTAGTATGCAACTAATTTTATGTGTGCTACCAATTTTGGACAAGTTACTTCCAGTAACATCACCTTTTGTACACAATGGAACATTAGCGTTTACAGAAGTAAACAAATATACTGGCTGTTCCACTCTAAATGTTGTGGGGTAGGTTCCTGAATTCAGCTTGCATTTGAGTATTCCACGGCTCTGAGTAGAAGAAATGCAATATCTATACAGTTCCATCTCACCCTGACTGGTTATGTACACATGAATATCTCAAAATGCATAGAATATGCATTCAGCTCAATAGTAGATTTGCATTTACCTGAAAACTAGTATGTGCTTACTTGATGTAAACATTATTTTACTTACCATATGATTTACAGTAGTATGCAACCAATTTTATCAGTGTGCTACAAATTTTCCAGGAGTTGCTTTCAGTAACTCACCTTTTGTACGGAATGGAACATTAGTTTCTACAGAACTAAACAAAGATATTGGCTGTTCCACTCTAAATATTATGAGGGAGGTTCCTGAATTCAGCTTGCATTTGAGTATTCCATGTCTCTGAAAGTCTGCATGCAATATCTATACAGTTCCAGCTCACCCTTACTTATGTGCATATCCTTAACTAAAAATACATAGAATAGAAAGTAATGCATTCAGCTGAAATTTGATGAAAACTACTATCTAACTTGATGTATACATTATTTTACTTACCATATAATTTGGAGTAGTATGCAACCAATTTTATCAGTGTGCTACCAATATTCCAGGAGTTACTTTCAGTAGCTCACCTTTTGTACGCAATGGAACATTAGCGTTTCCAGAACGAAATAACGATATTGGCTGTTCCACTCTAAATGTTGTGAGGTAGGTTCCTGAATTCAGCTTGCATTTGAATATTCCATGGCTCTGAGCAGTATTCATGCAATATCTATACCGTTCCAGCTCACCCTGAGTAGTGATGCACACATCCTTAACTCAAAATGCACAGAATAGAAGGTAATGCATTCAGCTCAATCGAGTGTAGATTGAAATTTTGCTGAAAACTACTATGTGCTAACTTGATGTAAACCTTATTATTTTACTTACCAGACGATTAGAGTAGCATGCAGCCAATTTTATCAGTGTGCTACAAATTCTCCAGGAGTTGCTTTCAGTAACTCACCTTTTGTACGCAATGGAACATTATCGTTTACAGAACTAAACAAGGATATTGGATGTTCCACTCTAAATGTTGTGAGGTAGGTTCCTGAATTCAGCTTGCATTTGAATATTCCATGGCTCTGAGCAGTATTCATGCAATATCTATACCGTTCCAGCTCACCCTGAGTAGTGATGCACACATCCTTAACTCAAAATGCACAGAATAGAAGGTAATGCATTCAGCTCAATCGAGTGTAGATTGAAATTTTGCTGAAAACTACTATGTGCTAACTTGATGTAAACCTTATTATTTTACTTACCAGACGATTAGAGTAGCATGCAGCCAATTTTATCAGTGTGCTACAAATTTTCCAGGAGTTGCTTTCAGTAACTCACCTTTTGTACGCAATGGAACATTATCGTTTACAGAACTAAACAAGGATATTGGATGTTCCACTATAAATGTTGTGAGGTAGGTTCCTGAATTCAGCTTGCATTTGAGTATTCCACGGCTCTGAGTAGAAGAAATGCAATATCTATACAGTTCCAGCTCACTCTTACTTATGTGCATATCCTTAACTAAAAACACATAGAATAGAAAGTAATGCATTCAGCTGAAATTTGATGAAAACTACTATCTAACTTGATGTATACATTATTTTACTCACCATATAATTTAGAGTAGTATGCAACTAATTTTATGTGTGCTACCAATTTTGGACAAGTTACTTCCAGTAACATCACCTTTTGTACACAATGGAACATTAGCGTTTACAGAAATAAACAAATATACTGGCTGTTCCACTCTAAATGTTGTGGGGTAGGTTCCTGAATTCAGCTTGCATTTGAGTATTCCACGGCTCTGAGTAGAAGAAATGCAATATCTATACAGTTCCATCTCACCCTGACTGGTTATGTACACATCCATATCTCAAAATGCATAGAATATGCATTCAGCTCAATAGTAGATTTGCATTTACCTGAAAACTAGTATGTGCTTACTTGATGTAAACATTATTTTACTTACCATATGATTTACAGTAGTATGCAACCAATTTTATCAGTGTGCTACAAATTTTCCAGGAGTTGCTTTCAGTAACTCACCTTTTGTACGGAATGGAACATTAGTTTCTACAGAACTAAACAAAGATATTGGCTGTTCCACTCTAAATATTATGAGGGAGGTTCCTGAATTCAGCTTGCATTTGAGTATTCCATGTCTCTGAAAGTCTGCATGCAATATCTATACAGTTCCAGCTCACCCTTACTTATGTGCATATCCTTAACTAAAAATACATAGAATAGAAAGTAATGCATTCAGCTGAAATTTGATGAAAACTACTATCTAACTTGATGTATACATTATTTTACTTACCATATAATTTGGAGTAGTATGCAACCAATTTTATCAGTGTGCTACCAATATTCCAGGAGTTACTTTCAGTAGCTCACCTTTTGTACGCAATGGAACATTAGCGTTTCCAGAACGAAATAACGATATTGGCTGTTCCACTCTAAATGTTGTGAGGTAGGTTCCTGAATTCAGCTTGCATTTGAATATTCCATGGCTCTGAGCAGTATTCATGCAATATCTATACCGTTCCAGCTCACCCTGAGTAGTGATGCACACATTCTTAACTCAAAATGCACAGAATAGAAGGTAATGCATTCAGCTCAATCGAGTGTAGATTGAAATTTTGCTAAAAACTACTATGTGCTAACTTGATGTAAACCTTATTATTTTACTTACCAGACGATTAGAGTAGCATGCAGCCAATTTTATCAGTGTGCTACAAATTTTCCAGGAGTTGCTTTCAGTAGCTCACCTTTTGTACGCAATGGAACATTATCGTTTACAGAACTAAACAAGGATATTGGATGTTCCACTCTAAATGTTGTGAGGTAGGTTCCTGAATTCAGCTTGCATTTGAATATTCCATGGCTCTGAGCAGTATTCATGCAATATCTATACCGTTCCAGCTCACCCTGAGTAGTGATGCACACATCCTTAACTCAAAATGCACAGAATAGAAGGTAATGCATTCAGCTCAATCGAGTGTAGATTGAAATTTTGCTGAAAACTACTATGTGCTAACTTGATGTAAACCTTATTATTTTACTTACCAGACGATTAGAGTAGCATGCAGCCAATTTTATCAGTGTGCTACAAATTTTCCAGGAGTTGCTTTCAGTAACTCACCTTTTGTACGCAATGGAACATTATCGTTTACAGAACTAAACAAGGATATTGGATGTTCCACTATAAATGTTGTGAGGTAGGTTCCTGAATTCAGCTTGCATTTGAGTATTCCACGGCTCTGAGTAGAAGAAATGCAATATCTATACAGTTCCAGCTCACTCTTACTTATGTGCATATCCTTAACTAAAAACACATAGAATAGAAAGTAATGCATTCAGCTGAAATTTGATGAAAACTACTATCTAACTTGATGTATACATTATTTTACTCACCATATAATTTAGAGTAGTATGCAACTAATTTTATGTGTGCTACCAATTTTGGACAAGTTACTTCCAGTAACATCACCTTTTGTACCCAATGGAACATTAGCGTTTACAGAAGTAAACAAATATACTGGCTGTTCCACTCTAAATGTTGTGGGGTAGGTTCCTGAATTCAGCTTGCATTTGAGTATTCCACGGCTCTGAGTAGAAGAAATGCAATATCTATACAGTTCCATCTCACCCTGACTGGTTATGTACACATCCATATCTCAAAATGCATAGAATATGCATTCAGCTCAATAGTAGATTTGCATTTACCTGAAAACTAGTATGTGCTTACTTGATGTAAACATTATTTTACTTACCATATGATTTACAGTAGTATGCAACCAATTTTATCAGTGTGCTACAAATTTTCCAGGAGTTGCTTTCAGTAACTCACCTTTTGTACGGAATGGAACATTAGTTTCTACAGAACTAAACAAAGATATTGGCTGTTCCACTCTAAATATTATGAGGGAGGTTCCTGAATTCAGCTTGCATTTGAGTATTCCATGTCTCTGAAAGTCTGCATGCAATATCTATACAGTTCCAGCTCACCCTTACTTATGTGCATATCCTTAACTAAAAATACATAGAATAGAAAGTAATGCATTCAGCTGAAATTTGATGAAAACTACTATCTAACTTGATGTATACATTATTTTACTTACCATATAATTTGGAGTAGTATGCAACCAATTTTATCAGTGTGCTACCAATATTCCAGGAGTTACTTTCAGTAGCTCACCTTTTGTACGCAATGGAACATTAGCGTTTCCAGAACGAAATAACGATATTGGCTGTTCCACTCTAAATGTTGTGAGGTAGGTTCCTGAATTCAGCTTGCATTTGAATATTCATTTGCTCTGAGCAGTATTCATGCAATATGTATACCGTTCCAGCTCACCCTGAGTAGTGATGCACACATCCTTAACTCAAAATGCACAGAATAGAAGGTAATGCATTCAGCTCAATCGAGTGTAGATTGAAATTTTGCTGAAAACTACTATGTGCTAACTTGATGTAAACCTTATTATTTTACTTACCAGACGATTAGAGTAGCATGCAGCCAATTTTATCAGTGTGCTACAAATTTTCCAGGAGTTGCTTTCAGTAACTCACCTTTTGTACGCAATGGAACATTATCGTTTACAGAACTAAACAAGGATATTGGATGTTCCACTCTAAATGTTGTGAGGTAGGTTCCTGAATTCAGCTTGCATTTGAATATTCCATGGCTCTGAGCAGTATTCATGCAATATCTATACCGTTCCAGCTCACCCTGAGTAGTGATGCACACATCCTTAACTCAAAATGCACAGAATAGAAGGTAATGCATTCAGCTCAATCGAGTGTAGATTGAAATTTTGCTGAAAACTACTATGTGCTAACTTGATGTAAACCTTATTATTTTACTTACCAGACGATTAGAGTAGCATGCAGCCAATTTTATCAGTGTGCTACAAATTTTCCAGGAGTTGCTTTCAGTAACTCACCTTTTGTACGCAATGGAACATTATCGTTTACAGAACTAAACAAGGATATTGGATGTTCCACTATAAATGTTGTGAGGTAGGTTCCTGAATTCAGCTTGCATTTGAGTATTCCACGGCTCTGAGTAGAAATGCAATATCTATACAGTTCCAGCTCACTCTTACTTATGTGCATATCCTTAACTAAAAACACATAGAATAGAAAGTAATGCATTCAGCTGAAATTTGATGAAAACTACTATCTAACTTGATGTATACATTATTTTACTCACCATATAATTTAGAGTAGTATGCAACTAATTTTATGTGTGCTACCAATTTTGGACAAGTTACTTCCAGTAACATCACCTTTTGTACACAATGGAACATTAGCGTTTACAGAAATAAACAAATATACTGGCTGTTCCACTCTAAATGTTGTGGGGTAGGTTCCTGAATTCAGCTTGCATTTGAGTATTCCACGGCTCTGAGTAGAAGAAATGCAATATCTATACAGTTCCATCTCACCCTGACTGGTTATGTACACATGAATATCTCAAAATGCATAGAATATGCATTCAGCTCAATAGTAGATTTGCATTTACCTGAAAACTAGTATGTGCTTTCTTGATGTAAACATTATTTTACTTACCATATGATTTACAGTAGTATGCAACCAATTTTATCAGTGTGCTACAAATTTTCCAGGAGTTGCTTTCAGTAACTCACCTTTTGTACGGAATGGAACATTAGTTTCTACAGAACTAAACAAAGATATTGGCTGTTCCACTCTAAATATTATGAGGGAGGTTCCTGAATTCAGCTTGCATTTGAGTATTCCATGTCTCTGAAAGTCTGCATGCAATATCTATACAGTTCCAGCTCACTCTTACTTATGTGCATATCCTTAACTAAAAACACATAGAATAGAAAGTAATGCATTCAGCTGAAATTTGATGAAAACTACTATCTAACTTGATGTAAACATTATTTTACTTACCATATGATTTACAGTAGTATGCAACCAATTTTATCAGTGTGCTACAAATTTTCCAGGAGTTGCTTTCAGTAACTCACCTTTTGTACGGAATGGAACATTAGTTTCTACAGAACTAAACAAAGATATTGGCTGTTCCACTCTAAATATTATGAGGGAGGTTCCTGAATTCAGCTTGCATTTGAGTATTCCATGTCTCTGAAAGTCTGCATGCAATATCTATACAGTTCCAGCTCACCCTTACTTATGTGCATATCCTTAACTAAAAATACATAGAATAGAAAGTAATGCATTCAGCTGAAATTTGATGAAAACTACTATCTAACTTGATGTATACATTATTTTACTTACCATATAATTTGGAGTAGTATGCAACCAATTTTATCAGTGTGCTACCAATATTCCAGGAGTTACTTTCAGTAGCTCACCTTTTGTACGCAATGGAACATTAGCGTTTCCAGAACGAAATAACGATATTGGCTGTTCCACTCTAAATGTTGTGAGGTAGGTTCCTGAATTCAGCTTGCATTTGAATATTCCATGGCTCTGAGCAGTATTCATGCAATATCTATACCGTTCCAGCTCACCCTGAGTAGTGATGCACACATCCTTAACTCAAAATGCACAGAATAGAAGGTAATGCATTCAGCTCAATCGAGTGTAGATTGAAATTTTGCTGAAAACTACTATGTGCTAACTTGATGTAAACATTATTATTTTACTTACCAGACGATTAGAGTAGCATGCAGCCAATTTTATCAGTGTGCTACAAATTTTCCAGGAGTTGCTTTCAGTAACTCACCTTTTGTACGCAATGGAACATTATCGTTTACAGAACTAAACAAGGATATTGGATGTTCCACTCTAAATGTTGTGAGGTAGGTTCCTGAATTCAGCTTGCATTTGAGTATTCCACGGCTCTGAGTAGAAGAAATGCAATATCTATACAGTTCCAGCTCACTCTTACTTATGTGCATATCCTTAACTAAAAACACATAGAATAGAAAGTAATGCATTCAGCTGAAATTTGATGAAAACTACTATCTAACTTGATGTATACATTATTTTACTCACCATATAATTTAGAGTAGTATGCAACTAATTTTATGTGTGCTACCAATTTTGGACAAGTTACTTCCAGTAACATCACCTTTTGTACACAATGGAACATTAGCGTTTACAGAAGTAAACAAATATACTGGCTGTTCCACTCTAAATGTTGTGGGGTAGGTTCCTGAATTCAGCTTGCATTTGAATATTCCATGGCTCTGAGCAGTATTCATGCAATATCTATACCGTTCCAGCTCACCCTGAGTAGTGATGCACACATCCTTAACTCAAAATGCACAGAATAGAAGGTAATGCATTCAGCTCAATCGAGTGTAGATTGAAATTTTGCTGAAAACTACTATGTGCTAACTTGATGTAAACCTTATTATTTTACTTACCAGACGATTAGAGTAGCATGCAGCCAATTTTATCAGTGTGCTACAAATTTTCCAGGAGTTGCTTTCAGTAACTCACCTTTTGTACGCAACGGAACATTATCGTTTACAGAACTAAACAAGGATATTGGATGTTCCACTCTAAATGTTGTGAGGTAGGTTCCTGAATTCAGCTTGCATTTGAGTATTCCACGGCTCTGAGTAGAAGAAATGCAATATCTATACAGTTCCAGCTCACTCTTACTTATGTGCATATCCTTAACTAAAAACACATAGAATAGAAAGTAATGCATTCAGCTGAAATTTGATGAAAACTACTATCTAACTTGATGTATACATTATTTTACTCACCATATAATTTAGAGTAGTATGCAACTAATTTTATGTGTGCTACCAATTTTGGACAAGTTACTTCCAGTAACATCACCTTTTGTACACAATGGAACATTAGCGTTTACAGAAGTAAACAAATATACTGGCTGTTCCACTCTAAATGTTGTGGGGTAGGTTCCTGAATTCAGCTTGCATTTGAGTATTCCACGGCTCTGAGTAGAAGAAATGCAATATCTATACAGTTCCATCTCACCCTGACTGGTTATGTACAAATCCATATCTCAAAATGCATAGAATATGCATTCAGCTCAATAGTAGATTTGCATTTACCTGAAAACTAGTATGTGCTTACTTGATGTAAACATTATTTTACTTACCATATGATTTACAGTAGTATGCAACCAATTTTATCAGTGTGCTACAAATTTTCCAGGAGTTGCTTTCAGTAACTCACCTTTTGTACGGAATGGAACATTAGTTTCTACAGAACTAAACAAAGATATTGGCTGTTCCACTCTAAATATTATGAGGGAGGTTCCTGAATTCAGCTTGCATTTGAGTATTCCATGTCTCTGAAAGTCTGCATGCAATATCTATACAGTTCCAGCTCACCCTTACTTATGTGCATATCCTTAACTAAAAATACATAGAATAGAAAGTAATGCATTCAGCTGAAATTTGATGAAAACTACTATCTAACTTGATGTATACATTATTTTACTTACCATATAATTTGGAGTAGTATGCAACCAATTTTATCAGTGTGCTACCAATATTCCAGGAGTTACTTTCAGTAGCTCACCTTTTGTACGCAATGGAACATTATCGTTTCCAGAACGAAATAACGATATTGGCTGTTCCACTCTAAATGTTGTGAGGTAGGTTCCTGAATTCAGCTTGCATTTGAATATTCCATGGCTCTGAGCAGTATTCATGCAATATCTATACCGTTCCAGCTCACCCTGAGTAGTGATGCACACATCCTTAACTCAAAATGCACAGAATAGAAGGTAATGCATTCAGCTCAATCGAGTGTAGATTGAAATTTTGCTGAAAACTACTATGTGCTAACTTGATGTAAACCTTATTATTTTACTTACCAGACGATTAGAGTAGCATGCAGCCAATTTTATCAGTGTGCTACAAATTTTCCAGGAGTTGCTTTCAGTAACTCACCTTTTGTACGCAATGGAACATTATCGTTTACAGAACTAAACAAGGATATTGGATGTTCCACTATAAATGTTGTGAGGTAGGTTCCTGAATTCAGCTTGCATTTGAGTATTCCACGGCTCTGAGTAGAAGAAATGCAATATCTATACAGTTCCAGCTCACTCTTACTTATGTGCATATCCTTAACTAAAAACACATAGAATAGAAAGTAATGCATTCAGCTGAAATTTGATGAAAACTACTATCTAACTTGATGTATACATTATTTTACTCACCATATAATTTAGAGTAGTATGCAACTAATTTTATGTGCGCTACCAATTTTGGACAAGTTACTTCCAGTAACATCACCTTTTGTACACAATGGAACATTAGCGTTTACAGAAATAAACAAATATACTGGCTGTTCCACTCTAAATGTTGTGGGGTAGGTTCCTGAATTCAGCTTGCATTTGAGTATTCCACGGCTCTGAGTAGAAGAAATGCAATATCTATACAGTTCCATCTCACCCTGACTGGTTATGTACACATGAATATCTCAAAATGCATAGAATATGCATTCAGCTCAATAGTAGATTTGCATTTACCTGAAAACTAGTATGTGCTTTCTTGATGTAAACATTATTTTACTTACCATATGATTTACAGTAGTATGCAACCAATTTTATCAGTGTGCTACAAATTTTCCAGGAGTTGCTTTCAGTAACTCACCTCTTGTACGGAATGGAACATTAGTTTCTACAGAACTAAACAAAGATATTGGCTGTTCCACTCTAAATATTATGAGGGAGGTTCCTGAATTCAGCTTGCATTTGAGTATTCCATGTCTCTGAAAGTCTGCATGCAATATCTATACAGTTCCAGCTCACTCTTACTTATGTGCATATCCTTAACTAAAAACACATAGAATAGAAAGTAATGCATTCAGCTGAAATTTGATGAAAACTACTATCTAACTTGATGTATACATTATTTTACTCACCATATAATTTAGAGTAGTATGCAACTAATTTTATGTGTGCTACCAATTTTGGACAAGTTACTTCCAGTAACATCACCTTTTGTACACAATGGAACATTAGCGTTTACAGAAGTAAACAAATATACTGGCTGTTCCACTCTAAATGTTGTGGGGTAGGTTCCTGAATTCAGCTTGCATTTGAGTATTCCACGGCTCTGAGTAGAAGAAATGCAATATCTATACAGTTCCATCTCACCCTGACTGGTTATGTACACATGAATATCTCAAAATGCATAGAATATGCATTCAGCTCAATAGTAGATTTGCATTTACCTGAAAACTAGTATGTGCTTTCTTGATGTAAACATTATTTTACTTACCATATGATTTACAGTAGTATGCAACCAATTTTATCAGTGTGCTACAAATTTTCCAGGAGTTGCTTTCAGTAACTCACCTTTTGTACGGAATGGAACATTAGTTTCTACAGAACTAAACAAAGATATTGGCTGTTCCACTCTAAATATTATGAGGGAGGTTCCTGAATTCAGCTTGCATTTGAGTATTCCATGTCTCTGAAAGTCTGCATGCAATATCTATACAGTTCCAGCTCACTCTTACTTATGTGCATATCCTTAACTAAAAACACATAGAATAGAAAGTAATGCATTCAGCTGAAATTTGATGAAAACTACTATCTAACTTGATGTATACATTATTTTACTCACCATATAATTTAGAGTAGTATGCAACTAATTTTATGTGTGCTACCAATTTTGGACAAGTTACTTCCAGTAACATCACCTTTTGTACACAATGGAACATTAGCGTTTACAGAAGTAAACAAATATACTGGCTGTTCCACTCTAAATGTTGTGGGGTAGGTTCCTGAATTCAGCTTGCATTTGAGTATTCCACGGCTCTGAGTAGAAGAAATGCAATATCTATACAGTTCCATCTCACCCTGACTGGTTATGTACACATCCATATCTCAAAATGCATAGAATATGCATTCAGCTCAATAGTAGATTTGCATTTACCTGAAAACTAGTATGTGCTTACTTGATGTAAACATTATTTTACTTACCATATGATTTACAGTAGTATGCAACCAATTTTATCAGTGTGCTACAAATTTTCCAGGAGTTGCTTTCAGTAACTCACCTTTTGTACGGAATGGAACATTAGTTTCTACAGAACTAAACAAAGATATTGGCTGTTCCACTCTAAATATTATGAGGGAGGTTCCTGAATTCAGCTTGCATTTGAGTATTCCATGTCTCTGAAAGTCTGCATGCAATATCTATACAGTTCCAGCTCACCCTTACTTATGTGCATATCCTTAACTAAAAATACATAGAATAGAAAGTAATGCATTCAGCTGAAATTTGATGAAAACTACTATCTAACTTGATGTATACATTATTTTACTTACCATATAATTTGGAGTAGTATGCAACCAATTTTATCAGTGTGCTACCAATATTCCAGGAGTTACTTTCAGTAGCTCACCTTTTGTACGCAATGGAACATTAGCGTTTCCAGAACGAAATAACGATATTGGCTGTTCCACTCTAAATGTTGTGAGGTAGGTTCCTGAATTCAGCTTGCATTTGAATATTCCATGGCTCTGAGCAGTATTCATGCAATATCTATACCGTTCCAGCTCACCCTGAGTAGTGATGCACACATCCTTAACTCAAAATGCACAGAATAGAAGGTAATGCATTCAGCTCAATCGAGTGTAGATTGAAATTTTGCTGAAAACTACTATGTGCTAACTTGATGTAAACATTATTATTTTACTTACCAGACGATTAGAGTAGCATGCAGCCAATTTTATCAGTGTGCTACAAATTTTCCAGGAGTTGCTTTCAGTAACTCACCTTTTGTACGCAATGGAACATTATCGTTTACAGAACTAAACAAGGATATTGGATGTTCCACTCTAAATGTTGTGAGGTAGGTTCCTGAATTCAGCTTGCATTTGAGTATTCCACGGCTCTGAGTAGAAGAAATGCAATATCTATACAGTTCCAGCTCACTCTTACTTATGTGCATATCCTTAACTAAAAACACATAGAATAGAAAGTAATGCATTCAGCTGAAATTTGATGAAAACTACTATCTAACTTGATGTATACATTATTTTACTCACCATATAATTTAGAGTAGTATGCAACTAATTTTATGTGTGCTACCAATTTTGGACAAGTTACTTCCAGTAACATCACCTTTTGTACACAATGGAACATTAGCGTTTACAGAAGTAAACAAATATACTGGCTGTTCCACTCTAAATGTTGTGGGGTAGGTTCCTGAATTCAGCTTGCATTTGAGTATTCCACGGCTCTGAGTAGAAGAAATGCAATATCTATACAGTTCCATCTCACCCTGACTGGTTATGTACAAATCCATATCTCAAAATGCATAGAATATGCATTCAGCTCAATAGTAGATTTGCATTTACCTGAAAACTAGTATGTGCTTACTTGATGTAAACATTATTTTACTTACCATATGATTTACAGTAGTATGCAACCAATTTTATCAGTGTGCTACAAATTTTCCAGGAGTTGCTTTCAGTAACTCACCTTTTGTACGGAATGGAACATTAGTTTCTACAGAACTAAACAAAGATATTGGCTGTTCCACTCTAAATATTATGAGGGAGGTTCCTGAATTCAGCTTGCATTTGAGTATTCCATGTCTCTGAAAGTCTGCATGCAATATCTATACAGTTCCAGCTCACCCTTACTTATGTGCATATCCTTAACTAAAAATACATAGAATAGAAAGTAATGCATTCAGCTGAAATTTGATGAAAACTACTATCTAACTTGATGTATACATTATTTTACTTACCATATAATTTGGAGTAGTATGCAACCAATTTTATCAGTGTGCTACCAATATTCCAGGAGTTACTTTCAGTAGCTCACCTTTTGTACGCAATGGAACATTATCGTTTCCAGAACGAAATAACGATATTGGCTGTTCCACTCTAAATGTTGTGAGGTAGGTTCCTGAATTCAGCTTGCATTTGAATATTCCATGGCTCTGAGCAGTATTCATGCAATATCTATACCGTTCCAGCTCACCCTGAGTAGTGATGCACACATCCTTAACTCAAAATGCACAGAATAGAAGGTAATGCATTCAGCTCAATCGAGTGTAGATTGAAATTTTGCTGAAAACTACTATGTGCTAACTTGATGTAAACCTTATTATTTTACTTACCAGACGATTAGAGTAGCATGCAGCCAATTTTATCAGTGTGCTACAAATTTTCCAGGAGTTGCTTTCAGTAACTCACCTTTTGTACGCAATGGAACATTATCGTTTACAGAACTAAACAAGGATATTGGATGTTCCACTATAAATGTTGTGAGGTAGGTTCCTGAATTCAGCTTGCATTTGAGTATTCCACGGCTCTGAGTAGAAGAAATGCAATATCTATACAGTTCCAGCTCACTCTTACTTATGTGCATATCCTTAACTAAAAACACATAGAATAGAAAGTAATGCATTCAGCTGAAATTTGATGAAAACTACTATCTAACTTGATGTATACATTATTTTACTCACCATATAATTTAGAGTAGTATGCAACTAATTTTATGTGCGCTACCAATTTTGGACAAGTTACTTCCAGTAACATCACCTTTTGTACACAATGGAACATTAGCGTTTACAGAAATAAACAAATATACTGGCTGTTCCACTCTAAATGTTGTGGGGTAGGTTCCTGAATTCAGCTTGCATTTGAGTATTCCACGGCTCTGAGTAGAAGAAATGCAATATCTATACAGTTCCATCTCACCCTGACTGGTTATGTACACATGAATATCTCAAAATGCATAGAATATGCATTCAGCTCAATAGTAGATTTGCATTTACCTGAAAACTAGTATGTGCTTTCTTGATGTAAACATTATTTTACTTACCATATGATTTACAGTAGTATGCAACCAATTTTATCAGTGTGCTACAAATTTTCCAGGAGTTGCTTTCAGTAACTCACCTTTTGTACGGAATGGAACATTAGTTTCTACAGAACTAAACAAAGATATTGGCTGTTCCACTCTAAATATTATGAGGGAGGTTCCTGAATTCAGCTTGCATTTGAGTATTCCATGTCTCTGAAAGTCTGCATGCAATATCTATACAGTTCCAGCTCACTCTTACTTATGTGCATATCCTTAACTAAAAACACATAGAATAGAAAGTAATGCATTCAGCTGAAATTTGATGAAAACTACTATCTAACTTGATGTATACATTATTTTACTCACCATATAATTTAGAGTAGTATGCAACTAATTTTATGTGTGCTACCAATTTTGGACAAGTTACTTCCAGTAACATCACCTTTTGTACACAATGGAACATTAGCGTTTACAGAAGTAAACAAATATACTGGCTGTTCCACTCTAAATGTTGTGGGGTAGGTTCCTGAATTCAGCTTGCATTTGAGTATTCCACGGCTCTGAGTAGAAGAAATGCAATATCTATACAGTTCCATCTCACCCTGACTGGTTATGTACACATGAATATCTCAAAATGCATAGAATATGCATTCAGCTCAATAGTAGATTTGCATTTACCTGAAAACTAGTATGTGCTTTCTTGATGTAAACATTATTTTACTTACCATATGATTTACAGTAGTATGCAACCAATTTTATCAGTGTGCTACAAATTTTCCAGGAGTTGCTTTCAGTAACTCACCTTTTGTACGGAATGGAACATTAGTTTCTACAGAACTAAACAAAGATATTGGCTGTTCCACTCTAAATATTATGAGGGAGGTTCCTGAATTCAGCTTGCATTTGAGTATTCCATGTCTCTGAAAGTCTGCATGCAATATCTATACAGTTCCAGCTCACTCTTACTTATGTGCATATCCTTAACTAAAAACACATAGAATAGAAAGTAATGCATTCAGCTGAAATTTGATGAAAACTACTATCTAACTTGATGTATACATTATTTTACTCACCATATAATTTAGAGTAGTATGCAACTAATTTTATGTGTGCTACCAATTTTGGACAAGTTACTTCCAGTAACATCACCTTTTGTACACAATGGAACATTAGCGTTTACAGAAGTAAACAAATATACTGGCTGTTCCACTCTAAATGTTGTGGGGTAGGTTCCTGAATTCAGCTTGCATTTGAGTATTCCACGGCTCTGAGTAGAAGAAATGCAATATCTATACAGTTCCATCTCACCCTGACTGGTTATGTACACATCCATATCTCAAAATGCATAGAATATGCATTCAGCTCAATAGTAGATTTGCATTTACCTGAAAACTAGTATGTGCTTACTTGATGTAAACATTATTTTACTTACCATATGATTTACAGTAGTATGCAACCAATTTTATCAGTGTGCTACAAATTTTCCAGGAGTTGCTTTCAGTAACTCACCTTTTGTACGGAATGGAACATTAGTTTCTACAGAACTAAACAAAGATATTGGCTGTTCCACTCTAAATATTATGAGGGAGGTTCCTGAATTCAGCTTGCATTTGAGTATTCCATGTCTCTGAAAGTCTGCATGCAATATCTATACAGTTCCAGCTCACCCTTACTTATGTGCATATCCTTAACTAAAAATACATAGAATAGAAAGTAATGCATTCAGCTGAAATTTGATGAAAACTACTATCTAACTTGATGTATACATTATTTTACTTACCATATAATTTGGAGTAGTATGCAACCAATTTTATCAGTGTGCTACCAATATTCCAGGAGTTACTTTCAGTAGCTCACCTTTTGTACGCAATGGAACATTAGCGTTTCCAGAACGAAATAACGATATTGGCTGTTCCACTCTAAATGTTGTGAGGTAGGTTCCTGAATTCAGCTTGCATTTGAATATTCCATGGCTCTGAGCAGTATTCATGCAATATCTATACCGTTCCAGCTCACCCTGAGTAGTGATGCACACATCCTTAACTCAAAATGCACAGAATAGAAGGTAATGCATTCAGCTCAATCGAGTGTAGATTGAAATTTTGCTGAAAACTACTATGTGCTAACTTGATGTAAACATTATTATTTTACTTACCAGACGATTAGAGTAGCATGCAGCCAATTTTATCAGTGTGCTACAAATTTTCCAGGAGTTGCTTTCAGTAACTCACCTTTTGTACGCAATGGAACATTATCGTTTACAGAACTAAACAAGGATATTGGATGTTCCACTCTAAATGTTGTGAGGTAGGTTCCTGAATTCAGCTTGCATTTGAGTATTCCACGGCTCTGAGTAGAAGAAATGCAATATCTATACAGTTCCAGCTCACTCTTACTTATGTGCATATCCTTAACTAAAAACACATAGAATAGAAAGTAATGCATTCAGCTGAAATTTGATGAAAACTACTATCTAACTTGATGTATACATTATTTTACTCACCATATAATTTAGAGTAGTATGCAACTAATTTTATGTGTGCTACCAATTTTGGACAAGTTACTTCCAGTAACATCACCTTTTGTACACAATGGAACATTAGCGTTTACAGAAGTAAACAAATATACTGGCTGTTCCACTCTAAATGTTGTGGGGTAGGTTCCTGAATTCAGCTTGCATTTGAGTATTCCACGGCTCTGAGTAGAAGAAATGCAATATCTATACAGTTCCATCTCACCCTGACTGGTTATGTACAAATCCATATCTCAAAATGCATAGAATATGCATTCAGCTCAATAGTAGATTTGCATTTACCTGAAAACTAGTATGTGCTTACTTGATGTAAACATTATTTTACTTACCATATGATTTACAGTAGTATGCAACCAATTTTATCAGTGTGCTACAAATTTTCCAGGAGTTGCTTTCAGTAACTCACCTTTTGTACGGAATGGAACATTAGTTTCTACAGAACTAAACAAAGATATTGGCTGTTCCACTCTAAATATTATGAGGGAGGTTCCTGAATTCAGCTTGCATTTGAGTATTCCATGTCTCTGAAAGTCTGCATGCAATATCTATACAGTTCCAGCTCACCCTTACTTATGTGCATATCCTTAACTAAAAATACATAGAATAGAAAGTAATGCATTCAGCTGAAATTTGATGAAAACTACTATCTAACTTGATGTATACATTATTTTACTTACCATATAATTTGGAGTAGTATGCAACCAATTTTATCAGTGTGCTACCAATATTCCAGGAGTTACTTTCAGTAGCTCACCTTTTGTACGCAATGGAACATTATCGTTTCCAGAACGAAATAACGATATTGGCTGTTCCACTCTAAATGTTGTGAGGTAGGTTCCTGAATTCAGCTTGCATTTGAATATTCCATGGCTCTGAGCAGTATTCATGCAATATCTATACCGTTCCAGCTCACCCTGAGTAGTGATGCACACATCCTTAACTCAAAATGCACAGAATAGAAGGTAATGCATTCAGCTCAATCGAGTGTAGATTGAAATTTTGCTGAAAACTACTATGTGCTAACTTGATGTAAACCTTATTATTTTACTTACCAGACGATTAGAGTAGCATGCAGCCAATTTTATCAGTGTGCTACAAATTTTCCAGGAGTTGCTTTCAGTAACTCACCTTTTGTACGCAATGGAACATTATCGTTTACAGAACTAAACAAGGATATTGGATGTTCCACTATAAATGTTGTGAGGTAGGTTCCTGAATTCAGCTTGCATTTGAGTATTCCACGGCTCTGAGTAGAAGAAATGCAATATCTATACAGTTCCAGCTCACTCTTACTTATGTGCATATCCTTAACTAAAAACACATAGAATAGAAAGTAATGCATTCAGCTGAAATTTGATGAAAACTACTATCTAACTTGATGTATACATTATTTTACTCACCATATAATTTAGAGTAGTATGCAACTAATTTTATGTGTGCTACCAATTTTGGACAAGTTACTTCCAGTAACATCACCTTTTGTACACAATGGAACATTAGCGTTTACAGAAGTAAACAAATATACTGGCTGTTCCACTCTAAATGTTGTGGGGTAGGTTCCTGAATTCAGCTTGCATTTGAGTATTCCACGGCTCTGAGTAGAAGAAATGCAATATCTATACAGTTCCATCTCACCCTGACTGGTTATGTACACATCCATATCTCAAAATGCATAGAATATGCATTCAGCTCAATAGTAGATTTGCATTTACCTGAAAACTAGTATGTGCTTACTTGATGTAAACATTATTTTACTTACCATATGATTTACAGTAGTATGCAACCAATTTTATCAGTGTGCTACAAATTTTCCAGGAGTTGCTTTCAGTAACTCACCTTTTGTACGGAATGGAACATTAGTTTCTACAGAACTAAACAAAGATATTGGCTGTTCCACTCTAAATATTATGAGGGAGGTTCCTGAATTCAGCTTGCATTTGAGTATTCCATGTCTCTGAAAGTCTGCATGCAATATCTATACAGTTCCAGCTCACCCTTACTTATGTGCATATCCTTAACTAAAAATACATAGAATAGAAAGTAATGCATTCAGCTGAAATTTGATGAAAACTACTATCTAACTTGATGTATACATTATTTTACTTACCATATAATTTGGAGTAGTATGCAACCAATTTTATCAGTGTGCTACCAATATTCCAGGAGTTACTTTCAGTAGCTCACCTTTTGTACGCAATGGAACATTAGCGTTTCCAGAACGAAATAACGATATTGGCTGTTCCACTCTAAATGTTGTGAGGTAGGTTCCTGAATTCAGCTTGCATTTGAATATTCCATGGCTCTGAGCAGTATTCATGCAATATCTATACCGTTCCAGCTCACCCTGAGTAGTGATGCACACATCCTTAACTCAAAATGCACAGAATAGAAGGTAATGCATTCAGCTCAATCGAGTGTAGATTGAAATTTTGCTGAAAACTACTATGTGCTAACTTGATGTAAACCTTATTATTTTACTTACCAGACGATTAGAGTAGCATGCAGCCAATTTTATCAGTGTGCTACAAATTTTCCAGGAGTTGCTTTCAGTAACTCACCTTTTGTACGCAATGGAACATTATCGTTTACAGAACTAAACAAGGATATTGGATGTTCCACTCTAAATGTTGTGAGGTAGGTTCCTGAATTCAGCTTGCATTTGAGTATTCCACGGCTCTGAGTAGAAGAAATGCAATATCTATACAGTTCCAGCTCACTCTTACTTATGTGCATATCCTTAACTAAAAACACATAGAATAGAAAGTAATGCATTCAGCTGAAATTTGATGAAAACTACTATCTAACTTGATGTATACATTATTTTACTCACCATATAATTTAGAGTAGTATGCAACTAATTTTATGTGTGCTACCAATTTTGGACAAGTTACTTCCAGTAACATCACCTTTTGTACACAATGGAACATTAGCGTTTACAGAAGTAAACAAATATACTGGCTGTTCCACTCTAAATGTTGTGGGGTAGGTTCCTGAATTCAGCTTGCATTTGAATATTCCATGGCTCTGAGCAGTATTCATGCAATATCTATACCGTTCCAGCTCACCCTGAGTAGTGATGCACACATCCTTAACTCAAACTGCACAGAATAGAAGGTAATGCATTCAGCTCAATCGAGTGTAGATTGAAATTTTGCTGAAAACTACTATGTGCTAACTTGATGTAAACCTTATTATTTTACTTACCAGACGATTAGAGTAGCATGCAGCCAATTTTATCAGTGTGCTACAAATTTTCCAGGAGTTGCTTTCAGTAACTCACCTTTTGTACGCAACGGAACATTATCGTTTACAGAACTAAACAAGGATATTGGATGTTCCACTCTAAATGTTGTGAGGTAGGTTCCTGAATTCAGCTTGCATTTGAGTATTCCACGGCTCTGAGTAGAAGAAATGCAATATCTATACAGTTCCAGCTCACTCTTACTTATGTGCATATCCTTAACTATAAACACATAGAATAGAAAGTAATGCATTCAGCTGAAATTTGATGAAAACTACTATCTAACTTGATGTATACATTATTTTACTCACCATATAATTTAGAGTAGTATGCAACTAATTTTATGTGTGCTACCAATTTTGGACAAGTTACTTCCAGTAACATCACCTTTTGTACACAATGGAACATTAGCGTTTACAGAAGTAAACAAATATACTGGCTGTTCCACTCTAAATGTTGTGGGGTAGGTTCCTGAATTCAGCTTGCATTTGAGTATTCCACGGCTCTGAGTAGAAGAAATGCAATATCTATACAGTTCCATCTCACCCTGACTGGTTATGTACACATCCATATCTCAAAATGCATAGAATATGCATTCAGCTCAATAGTAGATTTGCATTTACCTGAAAACTAGTATGTGCTTACTTGATGTAAACATTATTTTACTTACCATATGATTTACAGTAGTATGCAACCAATTTTATCAGTGTGCTACAAATTTTCCAGGAGTTGCTTTCAGTAACTCACCTTTTGTACGGAATGGAACATTAGTTTCTACAGAACTAAACAAAGATATTGGCTGTTCCACTCTAAATATTATGAGGGAGGTTCCTGAATTCAGCTTGCATTTGAGTATTCCATGTCTCTGAAAGTCTGCATGCAATATCTATACAGTTCCAGCTCACCCTTACTTATGTGCATATCCTTAACTAAAAATACATAGAATAGAAAGTAATGCATTCAGCTGAAATTTGATGAAAACTACTATCTAACTTGATGTATACATTATTTTACTTACCATATAATTTGGAGTAGTATGCAACCAATTTTATCAGTGTGCTACCAATATTCCAGGAGTTACTTTCAGTAGCTCACCTTTTGTACGCAATGGAACATTAGCGTTTCCAGAACGAAATAACGATATTGGCTGTTCCACTCTAAATGTTGTGAGGTAGGTTCCTGAATTCAGCTTGCATTTGAATATTCCATGGCTCTGAGCAGTATTCATGCAATATCTATACCGTTCCAGCTCACCCTGAGTAGTGATGCACACATCCTTAACTCAAAATGCACAGAATAGAAGGTAATGCATTCAGCTCAATCGAGTGTAGATTGAAATTTTGCTGAAAACTACTATGTGCTAACTTGATGTAAACCTTATTATTTTACTTACCAGACGATTAGAGTAGCATGCAGCCAATTTTATCAGTGTGCTACAAATTTTCCAGGAGTTGCTTTCAGTAACTCACCTTTTGTACGCAATGGAACATTATCGTTTACAGAACTAAACAAGGATATTGGATGTTCCACTCTAAATGTTGTGAGGTAGGTTCCTGAATTCAGCTTGCATTTGAGTATTCCACGGCTCTGAGTAGAAGAAATGCAATATCTATACAGTTCCAGCTCACTCTTACTTATGTGCATATCCTTAACTAAAAACACATAGAATAGAAAGTAATGCATTCAGCTGAAATTTGATGAAAACTACTATCTAACTTGATGTATACATTATTTTACTCACCATATAATTTAGAGTAGTATGCAACTAATTTTATGTGTGCTACCAATTTTGGACAAGTTACTTCCAGTAACATCACCTTTTGTACACAATGGAACATTAGCGTTTACAGAAGTAAACAAATATACTGGCTGTTCCACTCTAAATGTTGTGGGGTAGGTTCCTGAATTCAGCTTGCATTTGAGTATTCCACGGCTCTGAGTAGAAGAAATGCAATATCTATACAGTTCCATCTCACCCTGACTGGTTATGTACACATCCATATCTCAAAATGCATAGAATATGCATTCAGCTCAATAGTAGATTTGCATTTACCTGAAAACTAGTATGTGCTTACTTGATGTAAACATTATTTTACTTACCATATGATTTACAGTAGTATGCAACCAATTTTATCAGTGTGCTACAAATTTTCCAGGAGTTGCTTTCAGTAACTCACCTTTTGTACGGAATGGAACATTAGTTTCTACAGAACTAAACAAAGATATTGGCTGTTCCACTCTAAATATTATGAGGGAGGTTCCTGAATTCAGCTTGCATTTGAGTATTCCATGTCTCTGAAAGTCTGCATGCAATATCTATACAGTTCCAGCTCACCCTTACTTATGTGCATATCCTTAACTAAAAATACATAGAATAGAAAGTAATGCATTCAGCTGAAATTTGATGAAAACTACTATCTAACTTGATGTATACATTATTTTACTTACCATATAATTTGGAGTAGTATGCAACCAATTTTATCAGTGTGCTACCAATATTCCAGGAGTTACTTTCAGTAGCTCACCTTTTGTACGCAATGGAACATTAGCGTTTCCAGAACGAAATAACGATATTGGCTGTTCCACTCTAAATGTTGTGAGGTAGGTTCCTGAATTCAGCTTGCATTTGAATATTCCATGGCTCTGAGCAGTATTCATGCAATATCTATACCGTTCCAGCTCACCCTGAGTAGTGATGCACACATCCTTAACTCAAAATGCACAGAATAGAAGGTAATGCATTCAGCTCAATCGAGTGTAGATTGAAATTTTGCTGAAAACTACTATGTGCTAACTTGATGTAAACCTTATTATTTTACTTACCAGACGATTAGAGTAGCATGCAGCCAATTTTATCAGTGTGCTACAAATTTTCCAGGAGTTGCTTTCAGTAACTCACCTTTTGTACGCAATGGAACATTATCGTTTACAGAACTAAACAAGGATATTGGATGTTCCACTCTAAATGTTGTGAGGTAGGTTCCTGAATTCAGCTTGCATTTGAGTATTCCACGGCTCTGAGTAGAAGAAATGCAATATCTATACAGTTCCAGCTCACTCTTACTTATGTGCATATCCTTAACTAAAAACACATAGAATAGAAAGTAATGCATTCAGCTGAAATTTGATGAAAACTACTATCTAACTTGATGTATACATTATTTTACTCACCATATAATTTAGAGTAGTATGCAACTAATTTTATGTGTGCTACCAATTTTGGACAAGTTACTTCCAGTAACATCACCTTTTGTACACAATGGAACATTAGCGTTTACAGAAGTAAACAAATATACTGGCTGTTCCACTCTAAATGTTGTGGGGTAGGTTCCTGAATTCAGCTTGCATTTGAGTATTCCACGGCTCTGAGTAGAAGAAATGCAATATCTATACAGTTCCATCTCACCCTGACTGGTTATGTACACATCCATATCTCAAAATGCATAGAATATGCATTCAGCTCAATAGTAGATTTGCATTTACCTGAAAACTAGTATGTGCTTACTTGATGTAAACATTATTTTACTTACCATATGATTTACAGTAGTATGCAACCAATTTTATCAGTGTGCTACATATTTTCCAGGAGTTGCTTTCAGTAACTCACCTTTTGTACGGAATGGGACATTAGTTTCTACAGAACTAAACAAAGATATTGGCTGTTCCACTCAAAATATTATGAGGGAGGTTCCTGAATTCAGCTTGCATTTGAGTATTCCATGTCTCTGAAAGTCTGCATGCAATATCTATACAGTTCCAGCTCACCCTTACTTATGTGCATATCCTTAACTAAAAATACATAGAATAGAAAGTAATGCATTCAGCTGAAATTTGATGAAAACTACTATCTAACTTGATGTATACATTATTTTACTTACCATATAATTTGGAGTAGTATGCAACCAATTTTATCAGTGTGCTACCAATATTCCAGGAGTTACTTTCAGTAGCTCACCTTTTGTACGCAATGGAACATTAGCGTTTCCAGAACGAAATAACGATATTGGCTGTTCCACTCTAAATGTTGTGAGGTAGGTTCCTGAATTCAGCTTGCATTTGAATATTCCATGGCTCTGAGCAGTATTCATGCAATATCTATACCGTTCCAGCTCACCCTGAGTAGTGATGCACACATTCTTAACTCAAAATGCACAGAATAGAAGGTAATGCATTCAGCTCAATCGAGTGTAGATTGAAATTTTGCTGAAAACTACTATGTGCTAACTTGATGTAAACCTTATTATTTTACTTACCAGACGATTAGAGTAGCATGCAGCCAATTTTATCAGTGTGCTACAAATTTTCCAGGAGTTGCTTTCAGTAACTCACCTTTTGTACGCAATGGAACATTATCGTTTACAGAACTAAACAAGGATATTGGATGTTCCACTCGAAATGTTGTGAGGTAGGTTCCTGAATTCAGCTTGCATTTGAATATTCCATGGCTCTGAGCAGTATTCATGCAATATCTATACCGTTCCAGCTCACCCTGAGTAGTGATGCAGACATCCTTAACTCAAAATGCACAGAATAGAAGGTAATGCATCCAGCTCAATCGAGTGTAGATTGAAATTTTGCTGAAAACTACTATGTGCTAACTTGATGTAAACCTTATTATTTTACTTACCAGACGATTAGAGTAGCATGCAGCCAATGTTATCAGTGTGCTACAAATTTTCCAGGAGTTGCTTTCAGTAACTCACCTTTTGTACGCAATGGAACATTATCGTTTACAGAACTAAACAAGGATATTGGATGTTCCACTATAAATGTTGTGAGGTAGGTTCCTGAATTCAGCTTGCATTTGAGTATTCCACGGCTCTGAGTAGAAGAAATGCAATATCTATACAGTTCCAGCTCACTCTTACTTATGTGCATATCCTTAACTAAAAACACATAGAATAGAAAGTAATGCATTCAGCTGAAATTTGATGAAAACTACTATCTAACTTGATGTATACATTATTTTACTCACCATATAATTTAGAGTAGTATGCAACTAATTTTATGTGTGCTACCAATTTTGGACAAGTTACTTCCAGTAACATCACCTTTTGTACACAATGGAACATTAGCATTTACAGAAATAAACAAATATACTGGCTGTTCCACTCTAAATGTTGTGGGGTAGGTTCCTGAATTCAGCTTGCATTTGAGTATTCCACGGCTCTGAGTAGAAGAAATGCAATATCTATACAGTTCCATCTCACCCTGACTGGTTATGTACACATGAATATCTCAAAATGCATAGAATATGCATTCAGCTCAATAGTAGATTTGCATTTACCTGAAAACTAGTATGTGCTTTCTTGATGTAAACATTATTTTACTTACCATATGATTTACAGTAGTATGCAACCAATGTTATCAGTGTGCTACCAATATTCCAGGAGTTACTTTCAGTAGCTCACCTTTTGTACGCAATGGAACATTAGCGTTTCCAGAACGAAATAACGATATTGGCTGTTCCACTCTAAATGTTGTGAGGTAGGTTCCTGAATTCAGCTTGCATTTGAATATTCCATGGCTCTGAGCAGTATTCATGCAATATCTATACCGTTCCAGCTCACCCTGAGTAGTGATGCACACATCCTTAACTCAAAATGCACAGAATAGAAGGTAATGCATTCAGCTCAATCGAGTGTAGATTGAAATTTTGCTGAAAACTACTATGTGCTAACTTGATGTAAACCTTATTATTTTACTTACCAGACGATTAGAGTAGCATGCAGCCAATTTTATCAGTGTGCTACAAATTTTCCAGGAGTTGCTTTCAGTAACTCACCTTTTGTACGCAACGGAACATTATCGTTTACAGAACTAAACAAGGATATTGGATCTTCCACTCTAAATGTTGTGAGGTAGGTTCCTGAATTCAGCTTGCATTTGAGTATTCCACGGCTCTGAGTAGAAGAATTGCAATATCTATACAGTTCCAGCTCACTCTTACTTATGTGCATATCCTTAACTAAAAACACATAGAATAGAAAGTAATGCATTCAGCTGAAATTTGATTAAAACTACTATCTAACTTGATGTATACATTATTTTACTCACCATATAATTTAGAGTAGTATGCAACTAATTTTATGTGTGCTACCAATTTTGGACAAGTTACTTCCAGTAACATCACCTTTTGTACACAATGGAACATTAGCGTTTACAGAAGTAAACAAATATACTGGCTGTTCCACTCTAAATGTTGTGGGGTAGGTTCCTGAATTCAGCTTGCATTTGAGTATTCCACGGCTCTGAGTAGAAGAAATGCAATATCTATACAGTTCCATCTCACCCTGACTGGTTCTGTACACATCCATATCTCAAAATGCATAGAATATGCATTCAGCTCAATAGTAGATTTGCATTTACCTGAAAACTAGTATGTGCTTACTTGATGTAAACATTATTTTACTTACCATATGATTTACAGTAGTATGCAACCAATTTTATCAGTGTGCTACAAATTTTCCAGGAGTTGCTTTCAGTAACTCACCTTTTGTACGGAATGGAACATTAGTTTCTACAGAACTAAACAAAGATTTTGGCTGTTCCACTCTAAATATTATGAGGGAGGTTCCTGAATTCAGCTTGCATTTGAGTATTCCATGTCTCTGAAAGTCTGCATGCAATATCTATACAGTTCCAGCTCACCCTTACTTATGTGCATATGCTTAACTAAAAATACATAGAATAGAAAGTAATGCATTCAGCTGAAATTTGATGAAAACTACTATCTAACTTGATGTATACATTATTTTACTTACCATATAATTTGGAGAAGTATGCAACCAATTTTATCAGTGTGCTACCAATATTCCAGGAGTTACTTTCAGTAGCTCACCTTTTGTACGCAATGGAACATTAGCGTTTCCAGAACGAAATAACGATATTGGCTGTTCCACTCTAAATGTTGTGAGGTAGGTTCCTGAATTCAGCTTGCATTTGAATATTCATTGGCTCTGAGCAGTATTCATGCAATATCTATACCGTTCCAGCTCACCCTGAGTAGTGATGCACACATCCTTAACTCAAAATGCACAGAATAGAAGGTAATGCATTCAGCTCAATCGAGTGTAGATTGAAATTTTGCTGAAAACTACTATGTGCTAACTTGATGTAAACCTTATTATTTTACTTACCAGACGATTAGAGTAGCATGCAGCCAATTTTATCAGTGTGCTACAAATTTTCCAGGAGTTGCTTTCAGTAACTCACCTTTTGTACGCAATGGAACATTATCGTTTACAGAACTAAACAAGGATATTGGATGTTCCACTCTAAATGTTGTGAGGTAGGTTCCTGAATTCAGCTTGCATTTGAGTATTCCACGGCTCTGAGTAGAAGAAATGCAATATCTATACAGTTCCAGCTCACTCTTACTTATGTGCATATCCTTAACTAAAAACACATAGAATAGAAAGTAATGCATTCAGCTGAAATTTGATGAAAACTACTATCTAACTTGATGTATACATTATTTTACTCACAATATAATTTAGAGTAGTATGCAACTAATTTTATGTGTGCTACCAATTTTGGACAAGTTACTTCCAGTAACATCACCTTTTGTACACAATGGAACATTAGCGTTTACAGAAGTAAACAAATATACTGGCTGTTCCACTCTAAATGTTGTGGGGTAGGTTCCTGAATTCAGCTTGCATTTGAATATTCCATGGCTCTGAGCAGTATTCATGCAATATCTATACCGTTCCAGCTCACCCTGAGTAGTGATGCACACATCCTTAACTCAAAATGCACAGAATAGAAGGTAATGCATTCAGCTCAATCGAGTGTATATTGAAATTTTGCTGAAAACTACTATGTGCTAACTTGATGTAAACCTTATTATTTTACTTACCAGACGATTAGAGTAGCATGCAGCCAATTTTATCAGTGTGCTACAAATTTTCCAGGAGTTGCTTTCAGTAACTCACCTTTTGTACGCAATGGAACATTATCGTTTACAGAACTAAACAAGGATATTGGATGTTCCACTCTAAATGTTGTGAGGTAGGTTCCTGAATTCAGCTTGCATTTGAGTATTCCACGGCTCTGAGTAGAAGAAATGCAATATCTATACAGTTCCAGCTCAATCTTACTTATGTGCATATCCTTAACTAAAAACACATAGAATAGAAAGTAATGCATTCAGCTGAAATTTGATGAAAACTACTATCTAACTTGATGTATACATTATTTTACTCACCATATAATTTAGAGTAGTATGCAACTAATTTTATGTGTGCTACCAATTTTGGACAAGTTACTTCCAGTAACATCACCTTTTGTACACAATGGAACATTAGCGTTTACAGAAGTAAACAAATATACTGGCTGTTCCACTCTAAATGTTGTGAGGTAGGTTCCTGAATTCAGCTTGCATTTGAATATTCCATGGCTCTGAGCAGTATTCATGCAATATCTATACCGTTCCAGCTCACCCTGAGTAGTGATGCACACATCCTTAACTCAAAATGCACAGAATAGAAGGTAATGCATTCAGCTCAATCGAGTGTAGATTGAAATTTTGCTGAAAACTACTATGTGCTAACTTGATGTAAACCTTATTATTTTACTTACCAGACGATTAGAGTAGCATGCAGCCAATTTTATCAGTGTGCTACAAATTTTCCAGGAGTTGCTTTCAGTAACTCACCTTTTGTACGCAATGGAACATTATCGTTTACAGAACTAAACAAGGATATTGGATGTTCCACTCTAAATGTTGTGAGGTAGGTTCCTGAATTCAGCTTGCATTTGAGTATTCCACGGCTCTGAGTAGAAGAAATGCAATATCTATACAGTTCCAGCTCACTCTTACTTATGTGCATATCCTTAACTAAAAACACATAGAATAGAAAGTAATGCATTCAGCTGAAATTTGATGAAAACTACTATCTAACTTGATGTATACATTATTTTACTCACCATATAATTTAGAGTAGTATGCAACTAATTTTATGTGTGCTACCAATTTTGGACAAGTTACTTCCAGTAACATCACCTTTTGTACACAATGGAACATTAGCGTTTACAGAAGTAAACAAATATACTGGCTGTTCCACTCTAGAATGTTGTGGGGTAGGTTCCTGAATTCAGCTTGCATTTGAGTATTCCACGGCTCTGAGTAGAAGAAATGCAATATCTATACAGTTCCATCTCACCCTGACTGGTTATGTACACATCCATATCTCAAAATGCATAGAATATGCATTCAGCTCAATAGTAGATTTGCATTTACCTGAAAACTAGTATGTGCTTACTTGATGTAAACATTATTTTACTTACCATATGATTTACAGTAGTATGCAACCAATTTTATCAGTGTGCTACAAATTTTCCAGGAGTTGCTTTCAGTAACTCACCTTTTGTACGGAATGGAACATTAGTTTCTACAGAACTAAACAAAGATATTGGCTGTTCCACTCTAAATATTATGAGGGAGGTTCCTGAATTCAGCTTGCATTTGAGTATTCCATGTCTCTGAAAGTCTGCATGCAATATCTATACAGTTCCAGCTCACCCTTACTTATGTGCATATCCTTAACTAAAAATACATAGAATAGAAAGTAATGCATTCAGCTGAAATTTGATGAAAACTACTATCTAACTTGATGTATACATTATTTTACTTACCATATAATTTGGAGTAGTATGCAACCAATTTTATCAGTGTGCTACCAATATTCCAGGAGTTACTTTCAGTAGCTCACCTTTTGTACGCAATGGAACATTAGCGTTTCCAGAACGAAATAACGATATTGGCTGTTCCACTCTAAATGTTGTGAGGTAGGTTCCTGAATTCAGCTTGCATTTGAATATTCCATGGCTCTGAGCAGTATTCATGCAATATCTATACCGTTCCAGCTCACCCTGAGTAGTGATGCACACATCCTTAACTCAAAATGCACAGAATAGAAGGTAATGCATTCAGCTCAATCGAGTGTAGATTGAAATTTTGCTGAAAACTACTATGTGCTAACTTGATGTAAACCTTATTATTTTACTTACCAGACGATTAGAGTAGCATGCAGCCAATTTTATCAGTGTGCTACAAATTTTCCAGGAGTTGCTTTCACTAACTCACCTTTTGTACGCAATGGAACATTATCGTTTACAGAACTAAACAAGGATATTGGATGTTCCACTCTAAATGTTGTGAGGTAGGTTCCTGAATTCAGCTTGCATTTGAGTATTCCACGGCTCTGAGTAGAAGAAATGCAATATCTATACAGTTCCATCTCACCCTGACTGGTTATGTACACATCCATATCTCAAAATGCATAGAATAGAAAGTAATGCATTCAGCTGAAATTTGATGAAAACTACTATCTAACTTGATGTATACATTATTTTACTCACCATATAATTTAGAGTAGTATGCAACTAATTTTATGTGTGCTACCAATTTTGGACAAGTTACTTCCAGTAACATCACCTTTTGTACACAATGGAACATTAGCGTTTACAGAAGTAAACAAATATACTGGCTGTTCCACTCTAGAATGTTGTGGGGTAGGTTCCTGAATTCAGCTTGCATTTGAGTATTCCACGGCTCTGAGTAGAAGAAATGCAATATCTATACAGTTCCATCTCACCCTGACTGGTTATGTACACATCCATATCTCAAAATGCATAGAATATGCATTCAGCTCAATAGTAGATTTGCATTTACCTGAAAACTAGTATGTGCTTACTTGATGTAAACATTATTTTACTTACCATATGATTTACAGTAGTATGCAACCAATTTTATCAGTGTGCTACAAATTTTCCAGGAGTTGCTTTCAGTAACTCACCTTTTGTACGGAATGGAACATTAGTTTCTACAGAACTAAACAAAGATATTGGCTGTTCCACTCTAAATATTATGAGGGAGGTTCCTGAATTCAGCTTGCATTTGAGTATTCCATGTCTCTGAAAGTCTGCATGCAATATCTATACAGTTCCAGCTCACCCTTACTTATGTGCATATCCTTAACTAAAAATACATAGAATAGAAAGTAATGCATTCAGCTGAAATTTGATGAAAACTACTATCTAACTTGATGTATACATTATTTTACTTACCATATAATTTGGAGTAGTATGCAACCAATTTTATCAGTGTGCTACCAATATTCCAGGAGTTACTTTCAGTAGCTCACCTTTTGTACGCAATGGAACATTAGCGTTTCCAGAACGAAATAACGATATTGGCTGTTCCACTCTAAATGTTGTGAGGTAGGTTCCTGAATTCAGCTTGCATTTGAATATTCCATGGCTCTGAGCAGTATTCATGCAATATCTATACCGTTCCAGCTCACCCTGAGTAGTGATGCACACATCCTTAACTCAAAATGCACAGAATAGAAGGTAATGCATTCAGCTCAATCGAGTGTAGATTGAAATTTTGCTGAAAACTACTATGTGCTAACTTGATGTAAACCTTATTATTTTACTTACCAGACGATTAGAGTAGCATGCAGCCAATTTTATCAGTGTGCTACAAATTTTCCAGGAGTTGCTTTCAGTAACTCACCTTTTGTACGCAATGGAACATTATCGTTTACAGAACTAAACAAGGATATTGGATGTTCCACTCTAAATGTTGTGAGGTAGGTTCCTGAATTCAGCTTGCATTTGAGTATTCCACGGCTCTGAGTAGAAGAAATGCAATATCTATACAGTTCCAGCTCACTCTTACTTATGTGCATATCCTTAACTAAAAACACATAGAATAGAAAGTAATGCATTCAGCTGCAATTTGATGAAAACTACTATCTAACTTGATGTATACATTATTTTACTCACCATATAATTTAGAGTAGTATGCAACTAATTTTATGTGTGCTACCAATTTTGGACAAGTTACTTCCAGTAACATCACCTTTTGTACACAATGGAACATTAGCGTTTACAGAAGTAAACAAATATACTGGCTGTTCCACTCTAGAATGTTGTGGGGTAGGTTCCTGAATTCAGCTTGCATTTGAGTATTCCACGGCTCTGAGTAGAAGAAATGCAATATCTATACAGTTCCATCTCACCCTGACTGGTTATGTACACATCCATATCTCAAAATGCATAGAATATGCATTCAGCTCAATAGTAGATTTGCATTTACCTGAAAACTAGTATGTGCTTACTTGATGTAAACATTATTTTACTTACCATATGATTTACAGTAGTATGCAACCAAT
Source organism: Hemitrygon akajei (assembly GCF_048418815.1). Taxonomy (NCBI): domain Eukaryota; kingdom Metazoa; phylum Chordata; class Chondrichthyes; order Myliobatiformes; family Dasyatidae; genus Hemitrygon; species Hemitrygon akajei. The sequence continues at coordinate 242,429 of NC_133146.1, read as the reverse complement.
TTTATCAGTGTGCTACAAATTTTCCAGGAGTTGCTTTCAGTAACTCACCTTTTGTACGGAATGGAACATTAGTTTCTACAGAACTAAACAAAGATATTGGCTGTTCCACTCTAAATATTATGAGGGAGGTTCCTGAATTCAGCTTGCATTTGAGTATTCCATGTCTCTGAAAGTCTGCATGCAATATCTATACAGTTCCAGCTCACCCTTACTTATGTGCATATCCTTAACTAAAAATACATAGAATAGAAAGTAATGCATTCAGCTGAAATTTGATGAAAACTACTATCTAACTTGATGTATACATTATTTTACTTACCATATAATTTGGAGTAGTATGCAACCAATTTTATCAGTGTGCTACCAATATTCCAGGAGTTACTTTCAGTAGCTCACCTTTTGTACGCAATGGAACATTAGCGTTTCCAGAACGAAATAACGATATTGGCTGTTCCACTCTAAATGTTGTGAGGTAGGTTCCTGAATTCAGCTTGCATTTGAATATTCCATGGCTCTGAGCAGTATTCATGCAATATCTATACCGTTCCAGCTCACCCTGAGTAGTGATGCACACATCCTTAACTCAAAATGCACAGAATAGAAGGTAATGCATTCAGCTCAATCGAGTGTAGATTGAAATTTTGCTGAAAACTACTATGTGCTAACTTGATGTAAACCTTATTATTTTACTTACCAGACGATTAGAGTAGCATGCAGCCAATTTTATCAGTGTGCTACAAATTTTCCAGGAGTTGCTTTCAGTAACTCACCTTTTGTACGCAATGGAACATTATCGTTTACAGAACTAAACAAGGATATTGGATGTTCCACTATAAATGTTGTGAGGTAGGTTCCTGAATTCAGCTTGCATTTGAGTATTCCACGGCTCTGAGTAGAAGAAATGCAATATCTATACAGTTCCAGCTCACCCTTACTTATGTGCATATCCTTAACTAAAAACACATAGAATAGAAAGTAATGCATTCAGCTGAAATTTGATGAAAACTACTATCTAACTTGATGTATACATTATTTTACTCACCATATAATTTAGAGTAGTATGCAACTAATTTTATGTGTGCTACCAATTTTGGACAAGTTACTTCCAGTAACATCACCTTTTGTACACAATGGAACATTAGCGTTTACAGAAATAAACAAATATACTGGCTGTTCCACTCTAAATGTTGTGGGGTAGGTTCCTGAATTCAGCTTGCATTTGAGTATTCCACGGCTCTGAGTAGAAGAAATGCAATATCTATACAGTTCCATCTCACCCTGACTGGTTATGTACACATGAATATCTCAAAATGCATAGAATATGCATTCAGCTCAATAGTAGATTTGCATTTACCTGAAAACTAGTATGTGCTTACTTGATGTAAACATTATTTTACTTACCATATGATTTACAGTAGTATGCAACCAATTTTATCAGTGTGCTACAAATTTTCCAGGAGTTGCTTTCAGTAACTCACCTTTTGTACGGAATGGAACATTAGTTTCTACAGAACTAAACAAAGATATTGGCTGTTCCACTCTAAATATTATGAGGGAGGTTCCTGAATTCAGCTTGCATTTGAGTATTCCATGTCTCTGAAAGTCTGCATGCAATATCTATACAGTTCCAGCTCACCCTTACTTATGTGCATATCCTTAACTAAAAATACATAGAATAGAAAGTAATGCATTCAGCTGAAATTTGATGAAAACTACTCTAACTTGATGTATACATTATTTTACTTACCATATAATTTGGAGTAGTATGCAACTAATTTTATGTGTGCTACCAATTTTTGACAAGTTACTTCTAGTAACATCACCTTTTGTACGCAATGGAACATTAGCGTTTACAGAAATAAACAAATATACTGGCTGTTCCACTCTAAATGTTGTGAGGTAGGTTCCTGAATTCACCTTGCCTTTGACAATTCCATTGCTCTGAGTAGAAAACATGCAATATCTATACAGTTCCAGCTGATCCTGAGTAGTTGTGTACACATCCATATCTCAAAATGCATAGTAAAAAAAGTCATGTCTTCAGCTCAGTAGTGTATATTTGAATTTTGCTGAAAACTACTGTGAGCTAACGATGTAAACATTATTTTACTTACCATATGATTTAGTGTAGTATGCAACCAATTTTATCAGTGTGCTACCAATATTCCAGGAGTTACTTTCAGTAGCTCACCTTTTGTACGCAATGGAACATTAGCGTTTACAGAACTAAACAAGGATATTGGATGTTCCACTCTAAATGTTGTGAGGTAGGTTCCTGAATTCAGCTTGCATTTGAGTATTCCATGTCTCTGACAGTGTGCATGCAATATCTATACAGTTCCAGCTCACCCTGAGTAGTGATGCACACATCCTTAACTCAAACTGCATAGAATATGCATTCAGCTCAATAGTAGATTTGCATTTTGCTGAAAACTAGTATGTGCTTACTTGATGTAAACAGTATTTTACTTACCATATGATTTACAGTAGTATGCAACCAATTTTATCAGTGTGCTATAAATTTTCCAGGAGTTGCTTTCAGTAACTCACCTTTTTTACGGAATGGAACATTAGTTTTTACAGAACTAAACAAAGATATTGGCTGTTCCACTCAAAATATTATGAGGGAGGTTCCTGAATTCAGCTTGCATTTGAGTATTCCATGTCTCTGAAAGTGTGCATGCAATATTTATACAGTTCCAGCTCACCCTTACTTATGTGCATATCCTTAACTAAAAATACATAGAATAGAAAGTAATGCATTCAGCTGAAATTTGAAGAAAACTACTATCTAACTTGATTTATACATTATTTTACTCACCATAGAATTTAGAGTAGTATGCAACTAATTTTATGTGTGCTACCAATTTTGGACAAGTTACTTCCAGTAACATCACCTTTTGTACACAATGGAACATTAGCGTTTACAGAAATAAACAAATATACTGGCTGTTCCACTCTAAATGTTGTGGGGTAGGTTCCTGAATTCAGCTTGCATTTGAGTATTCCACGGCTCTGAGTAGAAGAAATGCAATATCTATACAGTTCCATCTCACCCTGACTGGTTATGTACACATCCATATCTCAAAATGCATAGTAAAAAAAGTCGTCTTCAGCTCAGTAGTGTATATTTGAATTTTGCTGAAAACTACTGTGAGCTAACGATGTAAACATTATTTTACTTACCATATGATTTAGTGTAGTATGCAACCAATTTTATCAGTGTGCTACCAATATTCCAGGAGTTACTTTCAGTAGCTCACCGTTTGTACGCAATGGAACATTAGCGTTTCCAGAACGAAATAACGATATTGGCTGTTCCACTCTAAATGTTGTGAGGTAGGTTCCTGAATTCAGCTTGCATTTGAATATTCCATGGCTCTGAGCAGTATTCATGCAATATCTATACCGTTCCAGCTCACCCTGAGTAGTGATGCACACATCCTTAACTCAAAATGCACAGAATAGCAGGTAATGCATTCAGCTCAATCGAGTGTAGATTGAAATTTTGCTGAAAACTACTATGTGCTAACTTGATGTAAACCTTATTATTTTACTTACCAGACGATTAGAGTAGCATGCAGCCAATTTTATCAGTGTGCTACAAATTTTCCAGGAGGTCCTTTCAGTAACTCACCTTTTGTACGCAATGGAACTTTATCGTTTACAGAACTAAACAAGGATATTGGATGTTCCACTCTAAATGTTGTGAGGTAGGTTCCTGAATTCAGCTTGCATTTGAGTATTCCACGGCTCTGAGTAGAAGAAATGCAATATCTATACAGTTCCAGCTCACCCTTACTTATGTGCATATCCTTAACTAAAAACACATAGAATAGAAAGTAATGCATTCAGCTGAAATTTGATGAAAACTACTATCTAACTTGATGTATACATTATTTTACTCACCATATAATTTAGAGTAGTATGCAACTAATTTTATGTGTGCTACCAATTTTGGACAAGTTACTTCCAGTAACATCACCTTTTGTACACAATGGAACATTAGCGTTTACAGAAATAAACAAATATACTGGCTGTTCCACTCTAAATGTTGTGGGGTAGGTTCCTGAATTCAGCTTGCATTTGAGTATTCCACGGCTCTGAGTAGAAGAAATGCAATATCTATACAGTTCCATCTCACCCTGACTGGTTATGTACACATCCATATCTCAAAATGCATAGAATATGCATTCAGCTCAATAGTAGATTTGCATTTTGCTGAAAACTAGTATGTGCTTACTTGATGTAAACATTATTTTACTTACCATATGATTTACAGTAGTATGCAACCAATTTTATCAGTGTGCTACAAATTTTCCAGGAGTTGCTTTCAGTAACTCACCTTTTGTACGCAATGGAACATTAGCGTTTACAGAACTAAACAAGGATATTGGATGTTCCACTCTAAATGTTGTGAGGTAGGTTCCTGAATTCAGCTTGCATTTGAGTATTCCACGGCTCTGAGTAGAAAAAATGCAATATCTATACAGTTCCAGCTCACCCTTACTTATGTGCATATCCTTAACTAAAAACACATAGAATAGAAAGTAATGCATTCAGCTGAAATTTGATGAAAACTACTATCTAACTTGATGTATACATTATTTTACTCACCATATAATTTAGAGTAGTATGCAACTAATTTTATGTGTGCTACCAATTTTGGACAAGTTACTTCCAGTAACATCACCTTTTGTACACAATGGAACATTAGCGTTTACAGAAATAAACAAATATACTGGCTGTTCCACTCTAAATGTTGTGGGGTAGGTTCCTGAATTCAGCTTGCATTTGAGTATTCCACGGCTCTGAGTAGAAGAAATGCAATATCTATACAGTTCCATCTCACCCTGACTGGTTATGTACACATCCATATCTCAAAATGCATAGAATATGCATTCAGCTCAATAGTAGATTTGCATTTTGCTGAAAACTAGTATGTGCTTACTTGATGTAAACATTATTTTACTTACCATATGATTTACAGTAGTATGCAACCAATTTTATCAGTGTGCTACAAATTTTCCAGGAGTTGCTTTCAGTAACTCACCTTTTGTACGGAATGGAACATTAGTTTCTACAGAACTAAACAAAGATATTGGCTGTTCCACTCTAAATATTATGAGGGAGGTTCCTGAATTCAGCTTGCATTTGAGTATTCCATGTCTCTGAAAGTCTGCATGCAATATCTATACAGTTCCAGCTCACCCTTACTTATGTGCATATCCTTAACTAAAAATACATAGAATAGAAAGTAATGCATTCAGCTGAAATTTGATGAAAACTACTATCTAACTTGATGTATACATTATTTTACTTACCATATAATTTGGAGTGGTATGCAACCAATTTTATCAGTGTGCTACCAATATTCCAGGAGTTACTTTCAGTAGCTCACCTTTTGTACGCAATGGAACATTAGCGTTTCCAGAACGAAATAACGATATTGGCTGTTCCACTCTAAATGTTATGAGGTAGGTTCCTGAATTCAGCTTGAATTTGAATATTCATTGCTCTGAGCAGTATTCATGCAATATCTATACAGTTCCAGCTCACCCTGAGTAGTGATGCACACATCCTTAACTCAAAATGCACAGAATAGAAGGTAATGCATTCAGCTGAAATTTGATGAAAACTGCTATCTAACTTGATGTATACATTATTTTACTCACCATATAATTTAGAGTAGTATGCAACTAATTTTATGTGTGCTACCAATTTTGGACAAGTTACTTCCAGTAACATCACCTTTTGTACACAATGGAACATTAGCGTTTACAGAAATAAACAAATATACTGGCTGTTCCACTCTAAATGTTGTGGGGTAGGTTCCTGAATTCAGCTTGCATTTGAGTATTCCACGGCTCTGAGTAGAAGAAATGCAATATCTATACAGTTCCATCTCACCCTGACTGGTTATGTACACATCCATATCTCAAAATGCATAGAATATGCATTCAGCTCAATAGTAGATTTGCATTTTGCTGAAAACTAGTATGTGCTTACTTGATGTAAACATTATTTTACTTACCATATGATTTACAGTAGTATGCAACCAATTTTATCAGTGTGCTACAAATTTTCCAGGAGTTGCTTTCAGTAACTCACCTTTTGTACGGAATGGAACATTAGTTTCTACAGAACTAAACAAAGATATTGGCTGTTCCACTCTAAATGTTGTGAGGTAGGTTCCTGAATTCAGCTTGCATTTGAGTATTCCATGGCTCTGAAAGTCTGCATGCAATATCTATACAGTTCCAGCTCACCCTTACTTATGTGCATATCCTTAACTAAAAATACATAGAATAGAAAGTAATGCATTCAGCTGAAATTTGATGAAAACTACTCTAACTTGATGTATACATTATTTTACTTACCATATAATTTGGAGTAGTATGCAACTAATTTTATGTGTGCTACCAATTTTTGACAAGTTACTTCTAGTAACATCACCTTTTGTACGCAATGGAACATTAGCGTTTACAGAAATAAACAAATATACTGGCTGTTCCACTCTAAATGTTGTGAGGTAGGTTCCTGAATTCACCTTGCCTTTGACAATTCCATTGCTCTGAGTAGAAAACATGCAATATCTATACAGTTCCAGCTGATCCTGAGTAGTTGTGTACACATCCATATCTCAAAATGCATAGTAAAAAAAAGTCATGTCTTCAGCTCAGTAGTGTATATTTGAATTTTGCTGAAAACTACTGTGAGCTAACGATGTAAACATTATTTTACTTACCATATGATTTAGTGTAGTATGCAACCAATTTTATCAGTGTGCTACCAATATTCCAGGAGTTACTTTCAGTAGCTCACCTTTTGTACGCAATGGAACATTAGCGTTTCCAGAACGAAATAACGATATTGGCTGTTCCACACTAAATGTTGTGAGGTAGGTTCCTGAATTCAGCTTGCATTTGAATATTCAATGGCTCTGAGCAGTATTCATGCAATATCTATACAGTTCCAGCTCACCCTGAGTAGTGATGCACACATCCTTAACTCAAAATGCAAAGAATAGAAGGTAATGCATTCAGCTCAATCGAGTGTAGATTGAAATTTTGCTGAAAACTACTATGTGCTAACTTGATGTAAACCTTATTATTTTACTTACCAGACGATTAGAGTAGCATGCAGCCAATTTTATCAGGGTGCTACAAATTTTCCAGGAGTTGCTTTCAGTAACTCACCTTTTGTACGCAATGGAACATTAGCGTTTACAGAAATAAACAAATATACTGGCTGTTCCACTCTAAATGTTGTGGGGTAGGTTCCTGAATTCAGCTTGCATTTGAGTATTCCACGGCTCTGAGTAGAAGAAATGCAATATCTATACAGTTCCATCTCACCCTGACTGGTTATGTACACATCCATATCTCAAAATGCATAGAATATGCATTCAGCTCAATAGTAGATTTGCATTTTGCTGAAAACTAGTATGTGCTTACTTGATGTAAACATTATTTTACTTACCATATGATTTACAGTAGTATGCAACCAATTTTATCAGTGTGCTACAAATTTTCCAGGAGTTGCTTTCAGTAACTCACCTTTTGTACGGAATGGAACATTAGTTTCTACAGAACTAAACAAAGTTATTGGCTGTTCCACTCTAAATATTATGAGGGAGGTTCCTGAATTCAGCTTGCATTTGAGTATTCCATGTCTCTGAAAGTCTGCATGCAATATCTATACAGTTCCAGCTCACCCTTACTTATGTGCATATCCTTAACTAAAAATACATAGAATAGAAAGTAATGCATTCAGCTGAAATTTGATGAAAACTACTCTAACTTGATGTATACATTATTTTACTTACCATATAATTTGGAGTAGTATGCAACTAATTTTATGTGTGCTACCAATTTTTGACAAGTTACTTCTAGTAACATCACCTTTTGTACGCAATGGAACATTAGCGTTTACAGAAATAAACAAATATACTGGCTGTTCCACTCTAAATGTTGTGAGGTAGGTTCCTGAATTCACCTTGCCTTTGACAATTCCATTGCTCTGAGTAGAAAACATGCAATATCTATACAGTTCCAGCTGATCCTGAGTAGTTGTGTACACATCCATATCTCAAAATGCATAGTAAAAAAAAGTCATGTCTTCAGCTCAGTAGTGTATATTTGAATTTTGCTGAAAACTACTGTGAGCTAACGATGTAAACATTATTTTACTTACCATATGATTTAGTGTAGTATGCAACCAATTTTATCAGTGTGCTACCAATATTCCAGGAGTTACTTTCAGTAGCTCACCTTTTGTACGCAATGGAACATTAGCGTTTCCAGAACGAAATAACGATATTGGCTGTTCCACTCTAAATGTTGTGAGTTAGGTTCCTGAATTCAGCTTGCATTTGAATATTCATTGCTCTGAGCAGTATTCATGCAATATCTATACAGTTCCAGCTCACCCTGAGTAGTGATGCACACATCCTTAACTCAAAATGCACAGAATAGAAGGTAATGCATTCAGCTGAAATTTGATGAAAACTGCTATGTAACTTGATGTATACATTATTTTACTCACCATATAATTTAGAGTAGTATGCAACTAATTTTATGTGTGCTACCAATTTTGGACAAGTTACTTCCAGTAACATCACCTTTTGTACACAATGGAACATTAGCGTTTACAGAAATAAACAAATATACTGGCTGTTCCACTCTAAATGTTGTGGGGTAGGTTCCTGAATTCAGCTTGCATTTGAGTATTCCACGGCTCTGAGTAGAAGAAATGCAATATCTATACAGTCCCATCTCACCCTGACTGGTTATGTACACATCCATATCTCAAAATGCATAGAATATGCATTCAGCTCAATAGTAGATTTGCATTTTGCTGAAAACTAGTATGTGCTTACTTGATGTAAACATTATTTTACTTACCATATGATTTACAGTAGTATGCAACCAATTTTATCAGTGTGCTACAAATTTTCCAGGAGTTGCTTTCAGTAACTCACCTTTTGTACGGAATGGAACATTAGTTTCTACAGAACTAAACAAAGATATTGGCTGTTCCACTCTAAATGTTGTGAGGTAGGTTCCTGAATTCAGCTTGCATTTGAGTATTCCATGTCTCTGAAAGTCTGCATGCAATATCTATACAGTTCCAGCTCACCCTTACTTATGTGCATATCCTTAACTAAAAATACATGGAATAGAAAGTAATGCATTCAGCTGAAATTTGATGAAAACTACTCTAACTTGATGTATACATTATTTTACTTACCATATAATTTGGAGTAGTATGCAACTAATTTTATGTGTGCTACCAATTTTTGACAAGTTACTTCTAGTAACATCACCTTTTGTACGCAATGGAACATTAGCGTTTACAGAAATAAACAAATATACTGGCTGTTCCACTCTAAATGTTGTGAGGTAGGTTCCTGAATTCAGCTTGCATTTGAATATTCATTGCTCTGAGCAGTATTCATGCAATATCTATACAGTTCCAGCTCACCCTGAGTAGTGATGGACACATCCTTAACTCAAAATGCACAGAATAGAAGGTAATGCATTCAGCTCAATCGAGTGTAGATTGAAATTTTGCTGAAAACTACTATGTGCTAACTTGATGTAAACCTTATTATTTTACTTACCAGACGATTAGAGTAGCATGCAGCCAATTTTATCAGTGTGCTACAAATTTTCCAGGAGTTGCTTTCAGTAACTCACCTTTTGTACGCAATGGAACATTAGCGTTTACAGAACTAAACAAGGATATTGGATGTTCCACTCTAAATGTTGTGAGGTAGGTTCCTGAATTCAGCTTGCATTTGAGTATTCCATGTCTCTGACAGTGTGCATGCAATATCTATACAGTTCCAGCTCACCCTGAGTAGTGATGCACACATCCTTAACTCAAACTGCATAGAATATGCATTCAGCTCAATAGTAGATTTCCATTTTGCTGAAAACTAGTATGTGCTTACTTGATGTAAACAGTATTTTACTCACCATATGATTTACAGTAGTATGCAACTAATTTTATGTGTGCTACCAATTTTGGACAAGTTACTTCCAGTAACATCACCTTTTGTACACAATGGAACATTAGCGTTTACAGAAATAAACAAATATACTGGCTGTTCCACTCTAAATGTAGGTTCCTGAATTCAGCTTGCATTTGAGTATTCCACGGCTCTGAGTAGAAGAAATGCAATATCTATACAGTTCCATCTCACCCTGACTGGTTATGTACACATCCATATCTCAAAATGCATAGAATATGCATTCAGCTCAATAGTAGATTTGCATTTTGCTGAAAACTAGTATGTGCTTACTTGATGTAAACATTATTTTACTTACCATATGATTTACAGTAGTATGCAACCAATTTTATCAGTGTGCTACAAATTTTCCAGGAGTTGCTTTCAGTAACTCACCTTTTGTACGGAATGGATCATTAGTTTCTACAGAACTAAACAAGGATATTGGCTGTTCCACTCTAAATATTATGAGGGAGGTTCCTGAATTCAGCTTGCATTTGAATATTCCATGGCTCTGAGCAGTATTCATGCAATATCTATACAGTTCCAGCTCACCCTGAGTAGTGATGCACACATCCTTAACTCAAAATGCAAAGAATAGAAGGTAATGCATTCAGCTCAATCGAGTGTAGATTGAAATTTTGCTGAAAACTACTATGTGCTAACTTGATGTAAACCTTATTATTTTACTTACCAGACGATTAGAGTAGCATGCAGCCAATTTTATCAGTGTGCTACAAATTTTCCAGGAGTTGCTTTCAGTAACTCACCTTTTGTACGCAATGGAACATTAGCGTTTACAGAACTAAACAAGGATATTGGATGTTCCACTCTAAATGTTGTGAGGTAGGTTCCTGAATTCAGCTTGCATTTGAGTATTCCATGTCTCTGACAGTGTGCATGCAATATCTATACAGTTCCAGCTCACCCTGAGTAGTGATGCACACATCCTTAACTCAAACTGCATAGAATATGCATTCAGCTCAATAGTAGATTTGCATTTTGCTGAAAACTAGTATGTGCTTACTTGATGTAAACAGTATTTTACTTACCATATGATTTACAGTAGTATGCAACCAATTTTATCAGTGTGCTACAAATTTTCCAGGAGTTGCTTTCAGTAACTCACCTTTTGTACGGAATGGAACATTAGTTTTTACAGAACTAAACAATAGATATTGGCTGTTCCACTCTAAATATTATGAGGGAGGTTCCTGAATTCAGCTTGCATTTGAGTATTCCATGTCTCTGAAAGTGTGCATGCAATATCTATACAGTTCCAGCTCACCCTTACTTATGTGCATAACCTTAACTAAAAACACATAGAATAGAAAGTAATGCATTCAGCTGAAATTTGATGAAAACTACTATCTAACTTGATGTATACATTATTTTACTCACCATATAATTTAGAGTAGTATGCAACTAATTTTATGTGTGCTACCAATTTTGGACAAGTTACTTCCAGTAACATCACCTTTTGTACACAATGGAACATTAGCGTTTACAGAAATAAACAAATATACTGGCTGTTCCACTCTAAATGTTGTGGGGTAGGTTCCTGAATTCAGCTTGCATTTGAGTATTCCACGGCTCTGAGTAGAAGAAATGCAATATCTATACAGTTCCATCTCACCCTGACTGGTTATGTACACATCCATATCTCAAAATGCATAGAATATGCATTCAGCTCAATAGTAGATTTGCATTTTGCTGGAAACTAGTCTGTGCTTACTTGATGTAAACATTATTTTACTTACCATATGATTTACAGTAGTATGCAACCAATTTTATCAGTGTGCTACAAATTTTCCAGGAGTTGCTTTCAGTAACTCACCTTTTGTACGGAATGGAACATTAGTTTCTACAGAACTAAACAAAGATATTGGCTGTTCCACTCTAAATATTATGAGGGAGGTTCCTGAATTCAGCTTGCATTTGAGTATTCCATGTCTCTGAAAGTCTGCATGCAATATCTATACAGTTCCAGCTCACCCTTACTTATGTGCATATCCTTAACTAAAAATACATAGAATAGAAAGTAATGCATTCAGCTGAAATTTGATGAAAACTACTATCTAACTTGATGTATACATTATTTTACTTACCATATAATTTGGAGTAGCATGCAACCAATTTTATCAGTGTGCTACCAATATTCCAGGAGTTACTTTCAGTAGCTCACCTTTTGTACGCAATGGAACATTAGCGTTTCCAGAACGAAATAACGATATTGGCTGTTCCACTCTAAATGTTGTGAGGTAGGTTCCTGAATTCAGCTTGCATTTGAATATTCATTGCTCTGAGCAGTATTCATGCAATATCTATACAGTTCCAGCTCACCCTGAGTAGTGATGCACACATCCTTAACTCAAAATGCACAGAATAGAAGGTAATGCATTCAGCTGAAATTTGATGAAAACTGCTATCTAACTTGATGTATACATTATTTTACTCACCATATAATTTAGAGTAGTATGCAACTAATTATATGTGTGCTACCAATTTTGGACAAGTTACTTCCAGTAACATCACCTTTTGTACACAATTGAACATTAGCGTTTACAGAAATAAACAAATATACTGGCTGTTCCACTCTAAATGTTGTGGGGTAGGTTCCTGAATTCAGCTTGCAATTGAGTATTCCACGGCTCTGAGTAGAAGAAATGCAATATCTATACAGTTCCATCTCACCCTGACTGGTTATGTACACATCCATATCTCAAAATGCATAGAATATGCATTCAGCTCAATAGTAGATTTGCATTTTGCTGAAAACTAGTATGTGCTTACTTGATGTAAACATTATTTTACTTACCATATGATTTACAGTAGTATGCAACCAATTTTATCAGTGTGCTACAAATTTTCCAGGAGTTGCTTTCAGTAACTCACCTTTTGTACGGAATGGAACATTAGTTTCTACAGAACTAAACAAAGATATTGGCTGTTCCACTCTAAATGTTGTGAGGTAGGTTCCTGAATTCAGCTTGCATTTGAGTATTCCATGTCTCTGAAAGTCTGCATGCAATATCTATACAGTTCCAGCTCACCCTTACTTATGTGCATATCCTTAACTAAAAATACATGGAATAGAAAGTAATGCATTCAGCTGAAATTTGATGAAAACTACTCTAACTTGATGTATACATTATTTTACTTACCATATAATTTGGAGTAGTATGCAACTAATTTTATGTGTGCTACCAATTTTGGACAAGTTACTTCCAGTAACATCACCTTTTGTACACAATGGAACATTAGCGTTTACAGAAATAAACAAATATACTGGCTGTTCCACTCTAAATGTTGTGGGGTAGGTTCCTGAATTCAGCTTGCATTTGAGTATTCCACGGCTCTGAGTAGAAGAAATGCAATATCTATACAGTTCCATCTCACCCTGACTGGTTATGTACACATCCATATCTCAAAATGCATAGAATATGCATTCAGCTCAATAGTAGATTTGCATTTTGCTGAAAACTAGTATGTGCTTACTTGATGTAAACATTATTTTACTTACCATATGATTTACAGTAGTATGCAACCAATTTTATCAGTGTGCTACAAATTTTCCAGGAGTTGCTTTCAGTAACTCACCTTTTGTACGGAATGGAACATTAGTTTCTACAGAACTAAACAAAGATATTGGCTCTTCCACTCTAAATATTATGAGGGAGGTTCCTGAATTCAGCTTGCATTTGAGTATTCCATGTCTCTGAAAGTCTGCATGCAATATCTATACAGTTCCAGCTCACCCTTACTTATGTGCATATCCTTAACTAAAAATACATAGAATAGAAAGTAATGCATTCAGCTGAAATTTGATGAAAACTACTATCTAACTTGATGTATACATTATTTTACTTACCATATAATTTGGAGTAGCATGCAACCAATTTTATCAGTGTGCTACCAATATTCCAGGAGTTACTTTCAGTAGCTCACCTTTTGTACGCAATGGAACATTAGCGTTTCCAGAACGAAATAACGATATTGGCTGTTCCACTCTAAATGTTGTGAGGTAGGTTCCTGAATTCAGCTTGCATTTGAATATTCATTGCTCTGTGCAGTATTCATGCAATATCTATACAGTTCCAGCTCACCCTGAGTAGTGATGCACACATCCTTAACTCAAAATGCACAGAATAGAAGGTAATGCATTCAGCTGAAATTTGATGAAAACTGCTATCTAACTTGATGTATACATTATTTTACTCACCATATAATTTAGAGTAGTATGCAACTAATTTTATGTGTGCTACCAATTTTGGACAAGTTACTTCCAGTAACATCACCTTTTGTACACAATGGAACATTAGCGTTTACAGAAATAAACAAATATACTGGCTGTTCCACTCTAAATGTTGTGGGGTAGGTTCCTGAATTCAGCTTGCATTTGAGTATTCCACGGCTCTGAGTAGAAGAAATGCAATATCTATACAGTTCCATCTCACCCTGACTGGTTATGTACACATCCATATCTCAAAATGCATAGAATATGCAGTCAGCTCAATAGTAGATTTGCATTTTGCTGAAAACTAGTCTGTGCTTACTTGATGTAAACATTATTTTACTTACCATATGATTTACAGTAGTATGCAACCAATTTTATCAGTGTGCTACAAATTTTCCAGGAGTTGCTTTCAGTAACTCACCTTTTGTACGGAATGGAACATTAGTTTCTACAGAACTAAACAAAGATATTGGCTGTTCCACTCTAAATGTTGTGAGGTATGTTCCTGAATTCAGCTTGCATTTGAGTATTCCATGGCTCTGAAAGTCTGCATGCAATATCTATACAGTTCCAGCTCACCCTTACTTATGTGCATATCCTTAACTAAAAATACATAGAATAGAAAGTAATGCATTCAGCTGAAATTTGATGAAAACTACTCTAACTTGATGTATACATTATTTTACTTACCATATAATTTGGAGTAGTATGCAACTAATTTTATGTGTGCTACCAATTTTTGACAAGTTACTTCTAGTAACATCACCTTTTGTACGCAATGGAACATTAGCGTTTACAGAAATAAACAAATATACTGGCTGTTCCACTCTAAATGTTGTGAGGTAGGTTCCTGAATTCAGCTTGCATTTGAATATTCATTGCTCTGAGCAGTATTCATGCAATATCTATACAGTTCCAGCTCACCCTGAGTAGTGATGGACACATCCTTAACTCAAAATGCACAGAATAGAAGGTAATGCATTCAGCTCAATCGAGTGTAGATTGAAATTTTGCTGAAAACTACTATGTGCTAACTTGATGTAAACCTTATTATTTTACTTACCAGACGATTAGAGTAGCATGCAGCCAATTTTATCAGTGTGCTACAAATTTTCCAGGAGTTGCTTTCAGTAACTCACCTTTTGTACGCAATGGAACATTAGCGTTTACAGAACTAAACAAGGATATTGGATGTTCCACTCTAAATGTTGTGAGGTAGGTTCCTGAATTCAGCTTGCATTTGAGTATTCCATGTCTCTGACAGTGTGCATGCAATATCTATACAGTTCCAGCTCACCCTGAGTAGTGATGCACACATCCTTAACTCAAACTGCATAGAATATGCATTCAGCTCAATAGTAGATTTCCATTTTGCTGAAAACTAGTATGTGCTTACTTGATGTAAACAGTATTTTACTCACCATATGATTTACAGTAGTATGCAACTAATTTTATGTGTGCTACCAATTTTGGACAAGTTACTTCCAGTAACATCACCTTTTGTACACAATGGAACATTAGCGTTTACAGAAATAAACAAATATACTGGCTGTTCCACTCTAAATGTAGGTTCCTGAATTCAGCTTGCATTTGAGTATTCCACGGCTCTGAGTAGAAGAAATGCAATATCTATACAGTTCCATCTCACCCTGACTGGTTATGTACACATCCATATCTCAAAATGCATAGAATATGCATTCAGCTCAATAGTAGATTTGCATTTTGCTGAAAACTAGTATGTGCTTACTTGATGTAAACATTATTTTACTTACCATATGATTTACAGTAGTATGCAACCAATTTTATCAGTGTGCTACAAATTTTCCAGGAGTTGCTTTCAGTAACTCACCTTTTGTACGGAATGGATCATTAGTTTCTACAGAACTAAACAAGGATATTGGCTGTTCCACTCTAAATATTATGAGGGAGGTTCCTGAATTCAGCTTGCATTTGAATATTCCATGGCTCTGAGCAGTATTCATGCAATATCTATACAGTTCCAGCTCACCCTGAGTAGTGATGCACACATCCTTAACTCAAAATGCAAAGAATAGAAGGTAATGCATTCAGCTCAATCGAGTGTAGATTGAAATTTTGCTGAAAACTACTATGTGCTAACTTGATGTAAACCTTATTATTTTACTTACCAGACGATTAGAGTAGCATGCAGCCAATTTTATCAGTGTGCTACAAATTTTCCAGGAGTTGCTTTCAGTAACTCACCTTTTGTACGCAATGGAACATTAGCGTTTACAGAACTAAACAAGGATATTGGATGTTCCACTCTAAATGTTGTGAGGTAGGTTCCTGAATTCAGCTTGCATTTGAGTATTCCATGTCTCTGACAGTGTGCATGCAATATCTATACAGTTCCAGCTCACCCTGAGTAGTGATGCACACATCCTTAACTCAAACTGCATAGAATATGCATTCAGCTCAATAGTAGATTTGCATTTTGCTGAAAACTAGTATGTGCTTACTTGATGTAAACAGTATTTTACTTACCATATGATTTACAGTAGTATGCAACCAATTTTATCAGTGTGCTACAAATTTTCCAGGAGTTGCTTTCAGTAACTCACCTTTTGTACGGAATGGAACATTAGTTTTTACAGAACTAAACAATAGATATTGGCTGTTCCACTCTAAATATTATGAGGGAGGTTCCTGAATTCAGCTTGCATTTGAGTATTCCATGTCTCTGAAAGTGTGCATGCAATATCTATACAGTTCCAGCTCACCCTTACTTATGTGCATAACCTTAACTAAAAACACATAGAATAGAAAGTAATGCATTCAGCTGAAATTTGATGAAAACTACTATCTAACTTGATGTATACATTATTTTACTCACCATATAATTTAGAGTAGTATGCAACTAATTTTATGTGTGCTACCAATTTTGGACAAGTTACTTCCAGTAACATCACCTTTTGTACACAATGGAACATTAGCGTTTACAGAAATAAACAAATATACTGGCTGTTCCACTCTAAATGTTGTGGGGTAGGTTCCTGAATTCAGCTTGCATTTGAGTATTCCACGGCTCTGAGTAGAAGAAATGCAATATCTATACAGTTCCATCTCACCCTGACTGGTTATGTACACATCCATATCTCAAAATGCATAGAATATGCATTCAGCTCAATAGTAGATTTGCATTTTGCTGGAAACTAGTCTGTGCTTACTTGATGTAAACATTATTTTACTTACCATATGATTTACAGTAGTATGCAACCAATTTTATCAGTGTGCTACAAATTTTCCAGGAGTTGCTTTCAGTAACTCACCTTTTGTACGGAATGGAACATTAGTTTCTACAGAACTAAACAAAGATATTGGCTGTTCCACTCTAAATATTATGAGGGAGGTTCCTGAATTCAGCTTGCATTTGAGTATTCCATGTCTCTGAAAGTCTGCATGCAATATCTATACAGTTCCAGCTCACCCTTACTTATGTGCATATCCTTAACTAAAAATACATAGAATAGAAAGTAATGCATTCAGCTGAAATTTGATGAAAACTACTATCTAACTTGATGTATACATTATTTTACTTACCATATAATTTGGAGTAGCATGCAACCAATTTTATCAGTGTGCTACCAATATTCCAGGAGTTACTTTCAGTAGCTCACCTTTTGTACGCAATGGAACATTAGCGTTTCCAGAACGAAATAACGATATTGGCTGTTCCACTCTAAATGTTGTGAGGTAGGTTCCTGAATTCAGCTTGCATTTGAATATTCATTGCTCTGAGCAGTATTCATGCAATATCTATACAGTTCCAGCTCACCCTGAGTAGTGATGCACACATCCTTAACTCAAAATGCACAGAATAGAAGGTAATGCATTCAGCTGAAATTTGATGAAAACTGCTATCTAACTTGATGTATACATTATTTTACTCACCATATAATTTAGAGTAGTATGCAACTAATTATATGTGTGCTACCAATTTTGGACAAGTTACTTCCAGTAACATCACCTTTTGTACACAATTGAACATTAGCGTTTACAGAAATAAACAAATATACTGGCTGTTCCACTCTAAATGTTGTGGGGTAGGTTCCTGAATTCAGCTTGCATTTGAGTATTCCACGGCTCTGAGTAGAAGAAATGCAATATCTATACAGTTCCATCTCACCCTGACTGGTTATGTACACATCCATATCTCAAAATGCATAGAATATGCATTCAGCTCAATAGTAGATTTGCATTTTGCTGAAAACTAGTATGTGCTTACTTGATGTAAACATTATTTTACTTACCATATGATTTACAGTAGTATGCAACCAATTTTATCAGTGTGCTACAAATTTTCCAGGAGTTGCTTTCAGTAACTCACCTTTTGTACGGAATGGAACATTAGTTTCTACAGAACTAAACAAAGATATTGGCTGTTCCACTCTAAATGTTGTGAGGTAGGTTCCTGAATTCAGCTTGCATTTGAGTATTCCATGTCTCTGAAAGTCTGCATGCAATATCTATACAGTTCCAGCTCACCCTTACTTATGTGCATATCCTTAACTAAAAATACATGGAATAGAAAGTAATGCATTCAGCTGAAATTTGATGAAAACTACTCTAACTTGATGTATACATTATTTTACTTACCATATAATTTGGAGTAGTATGCAACTAATTTTATGTGTGCTACCAATTTTGGACAAGTTACTTCCAGTAACATCACCTTTTGTACACAATGGAACATTAGCGTTTACAGAAATAAACAAATATACTGGCTGTTCCACTCTAAATGTTGTGGGGTAGGTTCCTGAATTCAGCTTGCATTTGAGTATTCCACGGCTCTGAGTAGAAGAAATGCAATATCTATACAGTTCCATCTCACCCTGACTGGTTATGTACACATCCATATCTCAAAATGCATAGAATATGCATTCAGCTCAATAGTAGATTTGCATTTTGCTGAAAACTAGTATGTGCTTACTTGATGTAAACATTATTTTACTTACCATATGATTTACAGTAGTATGCAACCAATTTTATCAGTGTGCTACAAATTTTCCAGGAGTTGCTTTCAGTAACTCACCTTTTGTACGGAATGGAACATTAGTTTCTACAGAACTAAACAAAGATATTGGCTGTTCCACTCTAAATATTATGAGGGAGGTTCCTGAATTCAGCTTGCATTTGAGTATTCCATGTCTCTGAAAGTCTGCATGCAATATCTATACAGTTCCAGCTCACCCTTACTTATGTGCATATCCTTAACTAAAAATACATAGAATAGAAAGTAATGCATTCAGCTGAAATTTGATGAAAACTACTATCTAACTTGATGTATACATTATTTTACTTACCATATAATTTGGAGTAGCATGCAACCAATTTTATCAGTGTGCTACCAATATTCCAGGAGTTACTTTCAGTAGCTCACCTTTTGTACGCAATGGAACATTAGCGTTTCCAGAACGAAATAACGATATTGGCTGTTCCACTCTAAATGTTGTGAGGTAGGTTCCTGAATTCAGCTTGCATTTGAATATTCATTGCTCTGTGCAGTATTCATGCAATATCTATACAGTTCCAGCTCACCCTGAGTAGTGATGCACACATCCTTAACTCAAAATGCACAGAATAGAAGGTAATGCATTCAGCTGAAATTTGATGAAAACTGCTATCTAACTTGATGTATACATTATTTTACTCACCATATAATTTAGAGTAGTATGCAACTAATTTTATGTGTGCTACCAATTTTGGACAAGTTACTTCCAGTAACATCACCTTTTGTACACAATGGAACATTAGCGTTTACAGAAATAAACAAATATACTGGCTGTTCCACTCTAAATGTTGTGGGGTAGGTTCCTGAATTCAGCTTGCATTTGAGTATTCCACGGCTCTGAGTAGAAGAAATGCAATATCTATACAGTTCCATCTCACCCTGACTGGTTATGTACACATCCATATCTCAAAATGCATAGAATATGCAGTCAGCTCAATAGTAGATTTGCATTTTGCTGAAAACTAGTCTGTGCTTACTTGATGTAAACATTATTTTACTTACCATATGATTTACAGTAGTATGCAACCAATTTTATCAGTGTGCTACAAATTTTCCAGGAGTTGCTTTCAGTAACTCACCTTTTGTACGGAATGGAACATTAGTTTCTACAGAACTAAACAAAGATATTGGCTGTTCCACTCTAAATGTTGTGAGGTATGTTCCTGAATTCAGCTTGCATTTGAGTATTCCATGGCTCTGAAAGTCTGCATGCAATATCTATACAGTTCCAGCTCACCCTTACTTATGTGCATATCCTTAACTAAAAATACATAGAATAGAAAGTAATGCATTCAGCTGAAATTTGATGAAAACTACTCTAACTTGATGTATACATTATTTTACTTACCATATAATTTGGAGTAGTATGCAACTAATTTTATGTGTGCTACCAATTTTTGACAAGTTACTTCTAGTAACATCACCTTTTGTACGCAATGGAACATTAGCGTTTACAGAAATAAACAAATATACTGGCTGTTCCACTCTAAATGTTGTGAGGTAGGTTCCTGAATTCACCTTGCCTTTGACAATTCCATTGCTCTGAGTAGAAAACATGCAATATCTATACAGTTCCAGCTGATCCTGAGTAGTTGTGTACACATCCATATCTCAAAATGCATAGTAAAAAAAAGTCATGTCTTCAGCTCAGTAGTGTATATTTGAATTTTGCTGAAAACTACTGTGAGCTAACGATGTAAACATTATTTTACTTACCATATGATTTAGTGTAGTATGCAACCAATTTTATCAGTGTGCTACCAATATTCCAGGAGTTACTTTCAGTAGCTCACCTTTTGTACGCAATGGAACATTAGCGTTTCCAGAACGAAATAACGATATTGGCTGTTCCACTCTAAATGTTGTGAGTTAGGTTCCTGAATTCAGCTTGCATTTGAATATTCATTGCTCTGAGCAGTATTCATGCAATATCTATACAGTTCCAGCTCACCCTGAGTAGTGATGCACACATCCTTAACTCAAAATGCACAGAATAGAAGGTAATGCATTCAGCTGAAATTTGATGAAAACTGCTATCTAACTTGATGTATACATTATTTTACTCACCATATAATTTAGAGTAGTATGCAACTAATTTTATGTGTGCTACCAATTTTGGACAAGTTACTTCCAGTAACATCACCTTTTGTACACAATGGAACATTAGCGTTTACAGAAATAAACAAATATACTGGCTGTTCCACTCTAAATGTTGTGGGGTAGGTTCCTGAATTCAGCTTGCATTTGAGTATTCCACGGCTCTGAGTAGAAGAAATGCAATATCTATACAGTTCCATCTCACCCTGACTGGTTATGTACACATCCATATCTCAAAATGCATAGAATATGCATTCAGCTCAATAGTAGATTTGCATTTTGCTGAAAACTAGTATGTGCTTACTTGATGTAAACATTATTTTACTTACCATATGATTTACAGTAGTATGCAACCAATTTTATCAGTGTGCTACAAATTTTCCAGGAGTTGCTTTCAGTAACTCACCTTTTGTACGGAATGGAACATTAGTTTCTACAGAACTAAACAAAGATATTGGCTGTTCCACTCTAAATGTTGTGAGGTAGGTTCCTGAATTCAGCTTGCATTTGAGTATTCCATGTCTCTGAAAGTCTGCATGCAATATCTATACAGTTCCAGCTCACCCTTACTTATGTGCATATCCTTAACTAAAAATACATGGAATAGAAAGTAATGCATTCAGCTGAAATTTGATGAAAACTACTCTAACTTGATGTATACATTATTTTACTTACCATATAATTTGGAGTAGTATGCAACTAATTTTATGTGTGCTACCAATTTTTGACAAGTTACTTCTAGTAACATCACCTTTTGTACGCAATGGAACATTAGCGTTTACAGAAATAAACAAATATACTGGCTGTTCCACTCTAAATGTTGTGAGGTAGGTTCCTGAATTCACCTTGCCTTTGACAATTCCATTGCTCTGAGTAGAAAACATGCAATATCTATACAGTTCCAGCTGATCCTGAGTAGTTGTGTACACATCCATATCTCAAAATGCATAGTAAAAAAAGTCATGTCTTCCGCTCAGTAATGTATATTTGAATTTTGCTGAAAACTACTGTGAGCTAACGATGTAAACATTATTTTACTTACCATATGATTTAGTGTAGTATGCAACCAATTTTATCAGTGTCTTACCAATATTCCAGGAGTTACTTTCAGTAGCTCACCTTTTGTACGCAATGGAACATTAGCGTTTCCAGAACGAAATAACGATATTGGCTGTTCCACTCTAAATGTTGTGAGGTAGGTTCCTGAATTCAGCTTGCATTTGAATATTTAATGGCTCTGAGCAGTATTCATCCAATATCTATACAGTTCCAGCTCACCCTGAGTAGTGATGCACACATCCTTAACTCAAAATGCACAGAATAGAAGGTAATGCATTCAGCTCAATCGAGTGTAGATTGAAATTTTGCTGAAAACTACTTTGTGCTAACGATGTAAACCTTATTATTTTACTTACCAGACGATTAGAGTAGCATGCAGCCAATTTTATCAGTGTGCTACAAATTTTCCAGGAGTTGCTTTCAGTAACTCACCTTTTGTACGCAATGGAACATTAGCGTTTACAGAACTAAACAAGGATATTGGATGTTCCACTCTAAATGTTGTGAGGTAGGTTCCTGAATTCAGCTTGCATTTGAGTATTCCATGTCTCTGACAGTGTGCATGCAATATCTATACAGTTCCAGCTCACCCTGAGTAGTGATGCACACATCCTTAACTCAAACTGCATAGAATATGCATTCAGCTCAATAGTAGATTTGCATTTTGCTGAAAACTAGTATGTGCTTACTTGATGTAAACAGTATTTTACTTACCATATGATTTACAGTAGTATGCAACCAATTTTATCAGTGTGCTACAAATTTTCCAAGAGTTGCTTTCAGTAACTCACCTTTTGTACGGAATGGAACATTAGTTTTTACAGAACTAAACAATAGATATTGGCTGTTCCACTCTAAATATTATGAGGGAGATTCCTGAATTCAGCTTGCATTTGAGTATTCCATGTCTCTGAAAGTGTGCATGCAATATCTATACAGTTCCAGCTCACCCTTACTTATGTGCATAACCTTAACTAAAAACACATAGAATAGAAAGTAATGCATTCAGCTGAAATTTGATGAAAACTACTATCTAACTTGATGTATACATTATTTTACTCACCATATAATTTAGAGTAGTATGCAACTAATTTTATGTGTGCTACCAATTTTGGACAAGTTACTTCCAGTAACATCACCTTTTGTACACAATGGAACATTAGCGTTTACAGAAATAAACAAATATACTGGCTGTTCCACTCTAAATGTTGTGGGGTAGGTTCCTGAATTCAGCTTGCATTTGAGTATTCCACGGCTCTGAGTAGAAGAAATGCAATATCTATACAGTTCCATCTCACCCTGACTGGTTATGTACACATCCATATCTCAAAATGCATAGAATATGCATTCAGCTCAATAGTAGATTTGCATTTTGCTGAAAACTAGTATGTGCTTACTTGATGTAAACATTATTTTACTTACCATATGATTTACAGTAGTATGCAACCAATTTTATCAGTGTGCTACAAATTTTCCAGGAGTTGCTTTCAGTAACTCACCTTTTGTACGGAATGGAACATTAGTTTCTACAGAACTAAACAACGATATTGGCTGTTCCACTCTAAATGTTGTGAGGTAGGTTCCTGAATTCAGCTTGCATTTGAATATTTAATGGCTCTGAGCAGTATTCATCCAATATCTATACAGTTCCAGCTCACCCTGAGTAGTGATGCACACATCCTTAACTCAAAATGCACAGAATAGAAGGTAATGCATTCAGCTCAATCGAGTGTAGATTGAAATTTTGCTGAAAACTACTTTGTGCTAACGATGTAAACCTTATTATTTTACTTACCAGACGATTAGAGTAGCATGCAGCCAATTTTATCAGTGTGCTACAAATTTTCCAGGAGTTGCTTTCAGTAACTCACCTTTTGTACGCAATGGAACATTAGCGTTTACAGAACTAAACAAGGATATTGGATGTTCCGCTCTAAATGTTGTGAGGTAGGTTCATGAATTCAGCTTGCATTTGAGTATTCCATATCTCTGACAGTGTGCATGCAATATCTATACAGTTCCAGCTCACCCTGAGTAGTGATGCACACATCCTTAACTCAAACTGCATAGAATATGCATTCAGCTCAATAGTAGATTTGCATTTTGCTGAAAACTAGTATGTGCTTACTTGATGTAAACAGTATTTTACTTACCATATGATTTACAGTAGTATGCAACCAATTTTATCAGTGTGCTACAAATTTTCCAAGAGTTGCTTTCAGTAACTCACCTTTTGTACGGAATGGAACATTAGTTTTTACAGAACTAAACAATAGATATTGGCTGTTCCACTCTAAATATTATGAGGGAGATTCCTGAATTCAGCTTGCATTTGAGTATTCCATGTCTCTGAAAGTGTGCATGCAATATCTATACAGTTCCAGCTCACCCTTACTTATGTGCATAACCTTAACTAAAAACACATAGAATAGAAAGTAATGCATTCAGCTGAAATTTGATGAAAACTACTATCTAACTTGATGTATACATTATTTTACTCACCATATAATTTAGAGTAGTATGCAACTAATTTTATGTGTGCTACCAATTTTGGACAAGTTACTTCCAGTAACATCACCTTTTGTACACAATGGAACATTAGCGTTTACAGAAATAAACAAATATACTGGCTGTTCCACTCTAAATGTAGGTTCCTGAATTCAGCTTGCATTTGAGTATTCCACGGCTCTGAGTAGAAGAAATGCAATATCTATACAGTTCCATCTCACCCTGACTGGTTATGTACACATCCATATCTCAAAATGCATAGAATATGCATTCAGCTCAATAGTAGATTTGCATTTTGCTGAAAACTAGTATGTGCTTACTTGATGTAAACATTATTTTACTTACCATATGATTTACAGTAGTATGCAACCAATTTTATCAGTGTGCTACAAATTTTCCAGGAGTTGCTTTCAGTAACTCACCTTTTGTACGCAATGGAACATTAGCGTTTACAGAACTAAACAAGGATATTGGATGCTCCACTCTAAATGTTGTGAGGTAGGTTCCTGAATTCAGCTTGCATTTGAGTATTCCATGTCTCTGACAGTGTGCATGCAATATCTATACAGTTCCAGCTCACCCTGAGTAGTGATGCACACATCCTTAACTCAAACTGCATAGAATATGCATTCAGCTCAATAGTAGATTTGCATTTTGCTGAAAACTAGTATGTGCTTACTTGATGTAAACAGTATTTTACTCACCATATGATTTACAGTAGTATGCAACTAATTTTATGTGTGCTACCAATTTTGGACAAGTTACTTCCAGTAACATCACCTTTTGTACACAATGGAACATTAGCGTTTACAGAAATAAACAAATATACTGGCTGTTCCACTCTAAATGTAGGTTCCTGAATTCAGCTTGCATTTGAGTATTCCACGGCTCTGAGTAGAAGAAATGCAATATCTATACAGTTCCATCTCACCCTGACTGGTTATCTACACATCCATATCTCAAAATGCATAGAATATGCATTCAGCTCAATAGTAGATTTGCATTTTGCTGAAAACTAGTATGTGCTTACTTGATGTAAACATTATTTTACTTACCATATGATTTACAGTAGTATGCAACCAATTTTATCAGTGTGCTACAAATTTTCCAGGAGTTGCTTTCAGTAACTCACCTTTTGTACGCAATGGAACATTAGCGTTTACAGAAATAAACAAATATACTGGCTGTTCCACTCTAAATGTTGTGGGGTAGGTTCCTGAATTCAGCTTGCATTTGAGTATTCCACGGCTCTGAGTAGAAGAAATGCAATATCTATACAGTTCCATCTCACCCTGACTGGTTATGTACACATCCATATCTCAAAATGCATAGAATATGCATTCAGCTCAATAGTAGATTTGCATTTTGCTGAAAACTAGTATGTGCTTACTTGATGTAAACATTATTTTACTTACCATATGATTTACAGTAGTATGCAACCAATTTTATCAGTGTGCTACAAATTTTCCAGGAGTTGCTTTCAGTAACTCACCTTTTGTACGCAATGGAACATTAGCGTTTACAGAACTAAACAAGGATATTGGATGCTCCACTCTAAATGTTGTGAGGTAGGTTCCTGAATTCAGCTTGCATTTGAGTATTCCATGTCTCTGACAGTGTGCATGCAATATCTATACAGTTCCAGCTCACCCTGAGTAGTGATGCACACATCCTTAACTCAAACTGCATAGAATATGCATTCAGCTCAATAGTAGATTTGCATTTTGCTGAAAACTAGTATGTGCTTACTTGATGTAAACAGTATTTTACTCACCATATGATTTACAGTAGTATGCAAGTAATTTTATGTGTGCTACCAATTTTGGACAAGTTACTTCCAGTAACATCACCTTTTGTACACAATGGAACATTAGCGTTTACAGAAATAAACAAATATACTGGCTGTTCCACTCTAAATGTAGGTTCCTGAATTCAGCTTGCATTTGAGTATTCCACGGCTCTGAGTAGAAGAAATGCAATATCTATACAGTTCCATCTCACCCTGACTGGTTATGTACACATCCATATCTCAAAATGCATAGAATATGCATTCAGCTCAATAGTAGATTTGCATTTTGCTGAAAACTAGTCTGTGCTTACTTGATGTAAACATTATTTTACTTACCATATGATTTACAGTAGTATGCAACCAATTTTATCAGTGTGCTACAAATTTTCCAGGAGTTGCTTTCAGTAACTCACCTTTTGTACGGAATGGAACATTAGTTTCTACAGAACTAAACAAAGATATTGGCTGTTCCACTCTAAATGTTGTGAGGTATGTTCCTGAATTCAGCTTGCATTTGAGTATTCCATGGCTCTGAAAGTCTGCATGCAATATCTATACAGTTCCAGCTCACCCTTACTTATGTGCATATCCTTAACTAAAAATACATAGAATAGAAAGTAATGCATTCAGCTGAAATTTGATGAAAACTACTCTAACTTGATGTATACATTATTTTACTTACCATATAATTTGGAGTAGTATGCAACTAATTTT
Organism: Hemitrygon akajei; assembly: GCF_048418815.1. Lineage (NCBI taxonomy): Eukaryota > Metazoa > Chordata > Chondrichthyes > Myliobatiformes > Dasyatidae > Hemitrygon > Hemitrygon akajei. The sequence goes on along the minus strand of NC_133146.1, from coordinate 214,978 downwards.
ATGTGTGCTACCAATTTTTGACAAGTTACTTCTAGTAACATCACCTTTTGTACGCAATGGAACATTAGCGTTTACAGAAATAAACAAATATACTGGCTGTTCCACTCTAAATGTTGTGAGGTAGGTTCCTGAATTCACCTTGCCTTTGACAATTCCATTGCTCTGAGTAGAAAACATGCAATATCTATACAGTTCCAGCTGATCCTGAGTAGTTGTGTACACATCCATATCTCAAAATGCATAGTAAAAAAAAGTCATGTCTTCAGCTCAGTAGTGTATATTTGAATTTTGCTGAAAACTACTGTGAGCTAACGATGTAAACATTATTTTACTTACCATATGATTTAGTGTAGTATGCAACCAATTTTATCAGTGTGCTACCAATATTCCAGGAGTTACTTTCAGTAGCTCACCTTTTGTACGCAATGGAACATTAGCGTTTACAGAACTAAACAAGGATATTGGATGTTCCGCTCTAAATGTTGTGAGGTAGGTTCATGAATTCAGCTTGCATTTGAGTATTCCATATCTCTGACAGTGTGCATGCAATATCTATACAGTTCCAGCTCACCCTGAGTAGTGATGCACACATCCTTAACTCAAACTGCATAGAATATGCATTCAGCTCAATAGTAGATTTGCATTTTGCTGAAAACTAGTATGTGCTTACTTGATGTAAACAGTATTTTACTTACCATATGATTTACAGTAGTATGCAACCAATTTTATCAGTGTGCTACAAATTTTCCAAGAGTTGCTTTCAGTAACTCACCTTTTGTACGGAATGGAACATTAGTTTTTACAGAACTAAACAATAGATATTGGCTGTTCCACTCTAAATATTATGAGGGAGATTCCTGAATTCAGCTTGCATTTGAGTATTCCATGTCTCTGAAAGTGTGCATGCAATATCTATACAGTTCCAGCTCACCCTTACTTATGTGCATAACCTTAACTAAAAACACATAGAATAGAAAGTAATGCATTCAGCTGAAATTTGATGAAAACTACTATCTAACTTGATGTATACATTATTTTACTCACCATATAATTTAGAGTAGTATGCAACTAATTTTATGTGTGCTACCAATTTTGGACAAGTTACTTCCAGTAACATCACCTTTTGTACACAATGGAACATTAGCGTTTACAGAAATAAACAAATATACTGGCTGTTCCACTCTAAATGTAGGTTCCTGAATTCAGCTTGCATTTGAGTATTCCACGGCTCTGAGTAGAAGAAATGCAATATCTATACAGTTCCATCTCACCCTGACTGGTTATGTACACATCCATATCTCAAAATGCATAGAATATGCATTCAGCTCAATAGTAGATTTGCATTTTGCTGAAAACTAGTATGTGCTTACTTGATGTAAACATTATTTTACTTACCATATGATTTACAGTAGTATGCAACCAATTTTATCAGTGTGCTACAAATTTTCCAGGAGTTGCTTTCAGTAACTCACCTTTTGTACGCAATGGAACATTAGCGTTTACAGAACTAAACAAGGATATTGGATGCTCCACTCTAAATGTTGTGAGGTAGGTTCCTGAATTCAGCTTGCATTTGAGTATTCCATGTCTCTGACAGTGTGCATGCAATATCTATACAGTTCCAGCTCACCCTGAGTAGTGATGCACACATCCTTAACTCAAACTGCATAGAATATGCATTCAGCTCAATAGTAGATTTGCATTTTGCTGAAAACTAGTATGTGCTTACTTGATGTAAACAGTATTTTACTCACCATATGATTTACAGTAGTATGCAACTAATTTTATGTGTGCTACCAATTTTGGACAAGTTACTTCCAGTAACATCACCTTTTGTACACAATGGAACATTAGCGTTTACAGAAATAAACAAATATACTGGCTGTTCCACTCTAAATGTAGGTTCCTGAATTCAGCTTGCATTTGAGTATTCCACGGCTCTGAGTAGAAGAAATGCAATATCTATACAGTTCCATCTCACCCTGACTGGTTATCTACACATCCATATCTCAAAATGCATAGAATATGCATTCAGCTCAATAGTAGATTTGCATTTTGCTGAAAACTAGTATGTGCTTACTTGATGTAAACATTATTTTACTTACCATATGATTTACAGTAGTATGCAACCAATTTTATCAGTGTGCTACAAATTTTCCAGGAGTTGCTTTCAGTAACTCACCTTTTGTACGCAATGGAACATTAGCGTTTACAGAAATAAACAAATATACTGGCTGTTCCACTCTAAATGTTGTGGGGTAGGTTCCTGAATTCAGCTTGCATTTGAGTATTCCACGGCTCTGAGTAGAAGAAATGCAATATCTATACAGTTCCATCTCACCCTGACTGGTTATGTACACATCCATATCTCAAAATGCATAGAATATGCATTCAGCTCAATAGTAGATTTGCATTTTGCTGAAAACTAGTATGTGCTTACTTGATGTAAACATTATTTTACTTACCATATGATTTACAGTAGTATGCAACCAATTTTATCAGTGTGCTACAAATTTTCCAGGAGTTGCTTTCAGTAACTCACCTTTTGTACGCAATGGAACATTAGCGTTTACAGAACTAAACAAGGATATTGGATGCTCCACTCTAAATGTTGTGAGGTAGGTTCCTGAATTCAGCTTGCATTTGAGTATTCCATGTCTCTGACAGTGTGCATGCAATATCTATACAGTTCCAGCTCACCCTGAGTAGTGATGCACACATCCTTAACTCAAACTGCATAGAATATGCATTCAGCTCAATAGTAGATTTGCATTTTGCTGAAAACTAGTATGTGCTTACTTGATGTAAACAGTATTTTACTCACCATATGATTTACAGTAGTATGCAACTAATTTTATGTGTGCTACCAATTTTGGACAAGTTACTTCCAGTAACATCACCTTTTGTACACAATGGAACATTAGCGTTTACAGAAATAAACAAATATACTGGCTGTTCCACTCTAAATGTAGGTTCCTGAATTCAGCTTGCATTTGAGTATTCCACGGCTCTGAGTAGAAGAAATGCAATATCTATACAGTTCCATCTCACCCTGACTGGTTATGTACACATCCATATCTCAAAATGCATAGAATATGCATTCAGTTCAATAGTAGATTTGCATTTTGCTGAAAACTAGTATGTGCTTACTTGATGTAAACATTATTTTACTTACCATATGATTTACAGTAGTATGCAACCAATTTTATCAGTGTGCTACAAATTTTCCAGGAGTTGCTTTCAGTAACTCACCTTTTGTACGGAATGGAACATTAGTTTCTACAGAACTAAACAAAGATATTGGCTGTTCCACTCTAAATGTTGTGAGGTAGGTTCCTGAATTCAGCTTGCATTTGAGTATTCCATGTCTCTGACAGTGTGCATGCAATATCTATACAGTTCCAGCTCACCCTTACTTATGTGCATATCCTTAACTAAAAATACATAGAATAGAAAGTAATGCATTCAGCTGAAATTTGATGAAAACTACTATCTAACTTGATGTATACATTATTTTACTTACCATATAATTTGGAGTAGCATGCAACCAATTTTATCAGTGTGCTACCAATATTCCAGGAGTTACTTTCAGTAGCTCACCTTTTGTACGCAATGGAACATTAGCGTTTCCAGAACGAAATAACGATATTGGCTGTTCCACTCTAAATGTTGTGAGGTAGGTTCCTGAATTCAGCTTGCATTTGAATATTCATTGCTCTGAGCAGTATTCATGCAATATCTATACAGTTCCAGCTCACCCTGAGTAGTGATGCACACATCCTTAACTCAAAATGCACAGAATAGAAGGTAATGCATTCAGCTGAAATTTGATGAAAACTGCTATCTAACTTGATGTATACATTATTTTACTCACCATATAATTTAGAGTAGTATGCAACTAATTTTATGTGTGCTACCAATTTTGGACAAGTTACTTCCAGTAACATCACCTTTTGTACACAATGGAACATTAGCGTTTACAGAAATAAACAAATATACTGGCTGTTCCACTCTAAATGTTGTGGGGTAGGTTCCTGAATTCAGCTTGCATTTGAGTATTCCACGGCTCTGAGTAGAAGAAATGCAATATCTATACAGTTCCATCTCACCCTGACTGGTTATGTACACATCCATATCTCAAAATGCATAGAATATGCATTCAGCTCAATAGTAGATTTGCATTTTGCTGAAAACTAGTCTGTGCTTACTTGATGTAAACATTATTTTACTTACCATATGATTTACAGTAGTATGCAACCAATTTTATCAGTGTGCTACAAATTTTCCAGGAGTTGCTTTCAGTAACTCACCTTTTGTACGGAATGGAACATTAGTTTCTACAGAACTAAACAAAGATATTGGCTGTTCCACTCTAAATGTTGTGAGGTATGTTCCTGAATTCAGCTTGCATTTGAGTATTCCATGGCTCTGAAAGTCTGCATGCAATATCTATACAGTTCCAGCTCACCCTTACTTATGTGCATATCCTTAACTAAAAATACATAGAATAGAAAGTAATGCATTCAGCTGAAATTTGATGAAAACTACTCTAACTTGATGTATACATTATTTTACTTACCATATAATTTGGAGTAGTATGCAACTAATTTTATGTGTGCTACCAATTTTTGACAAGTTACTTCTAGTAACATCACCTTTTGTACGCAATGGAACATTAGCGTTTACAGAAATAAACAAATATACTGGCTGTTCCACTCTAAATGTTGTGAGGTAGGTTCCTGAATTCACCTTGCCTTTGACAATTCCATTGCTCTGAGTAGAAAACATGCAATATCTATACAGTTCCAGCTGATCCTGAGTAGTTGTGTACACATCCATATCTCAAAATGCATAGTAAAAAAAAGTCATGTCTTCAGCTCAGTAGTGTATATTTGAATTTTGCTGAAAACTACTGTGAGCTAACGATGTAAACATTATTTTACTTACCATATGATTTAGTGTAGTATGCAACCAATTTTATCAGTGTGCTACCAATATTCCAGGAGTTACTTTCAGTAGCTCACCTTTTGTACGCAATGGAACATTAGCGTTTCCAGAACGAAATAACGATATTGGCTGTTCCACTCTAAATGTTGTGAGTTAGGTTCCTGAATTCAGCTTGCATTTGAATATTCATTGCTCTGAGCAGTATTCATGCAATATCTATACAGTTCCAGCTCACCCTGAGTAGTGATGCACACATCCTTAACTCAAAATGCACAGAATAGAAGGTAATGCATTCAGCTGAAATTTGATGAAAACTGCTATCTAACTTGATGTATACATTATTTTACTCACCATATAATTTAGAGTAGTATGCAACTAATTTTATGTGTGCTACCAATTTTGGACAAGTTACTTCCAGTAACATCACCTTTTGTACACAATGGAACATTAGCGTTTACAGAAATAAACAAATATACTGGCTGTTCCACTCTAAATGTTGTGGGGTAGGTTCCTGAATTCAGCTTGCATTTGAGTATTCCACGGCTCTGAGTAGAAGAAATGCAATATCTATACAGTTCCATCTCACCCTGACTGGTTATGTACACATCCATATCTCAAAATGCATAGAATATGCATTCAGCTCAATAGTAGATTTGCATTTTGCTGAAAACTAGTATGTGCTTACTTGATGTAAACATTATTTTACTTACCATATGATTTACAGTAGTATGCAACCAATTTTATCAGTGTGCTACAAATTTTCCAGGAGTTGCTTTCAGTAACTCACCTTTTGTACGGAATGGAACATTAGTTTCTACAGAACTAAACAAAGATATTGGCTGTTCCACTCTAAATGTTGTGAGGTAGGTTCCTGAATTCAGCTTGCATTTGAGTATTCCATGTCTCTGAAAGTCTGCATGCAATATCTATACAGTTCCAGCTCACCCTTACTTATGTGCATATCCTTAACTAAAAATACATGGAATAGAAAGTAATGCATTCAGCTGAAATTTGATGAAAACTACTCTAACTTGATGTATACATTATTTTACTTACCATATAATTTGGAGTAGTATGCAACTAATTTTATGTGTGCTACCAATTTTTGACAAGTTACTTCTAGTAACATCACCTTTTGTACGCAATGGAACATTAGCGTTTACAGAAATAAACAAATATACTGGCTGTTCCACTCTAAATGTTGTGAGGTAGGTTCCTGAATTCACCTTGCCTTTGACAATTCCATTGCTCTGAGTAGAAAACATGCAATATCTATACAGTTCCAGCTGATCCTGAGTAGTTGTGTACACATCCATATCTCAAAATGCATAGTAAAAAAAGTCATGTCTTCCGCTCAGTAATGTATATTTGAATTTTGCTGAAAACTACTGTGAGCTAACGATGTAAACATTATTTTACTTACCATATGATTTAGTGTAGTATGCAACCAATTTTATCAGTGTCTTACCAATATTCCAGGAGTTACTTTCAGTAGCTCACCTTTTGTACGCAATGGAACATTAGCGTTTCCAGAACGAAATAACGATATTGGCTGTTCCACTCTAAATGTTGTGAGGTAGGTTCCTGAATTCAGCTTGCATTTGAATATTTAATGGCTCTGAGCAGTATTCATCCAATATCTATACAGTTCCAGCTCACCCTGAGTAGTGATGCACACATCCTTAACTCAAAATGCACAGAATAGAAGGTAATGCATTCAGCTCAATCGAGTGTAGATTGAAATTTTGCTGAAAACTACTTTGTGCTAACGATGTAAACCTTATTATTTTACTTACCAGACGATTAGAGTAGCATGCAGCCAATTTTATCAGTGTGCTACAAATTTTCCAGGAGTTGCTTTCAGTAACTCACCTTTTGTACGCAATGGAACATTAGCGTTTACAGAACTAAACAAGGATATTGGATGTTCCACTCTAAATGTTGTGAGGTAGGTTCCTGAATTCAGCTTGCATTTGAGTATTCCATGTCTCTGACAGTGTGCATGCAATATCTATACAGTTCCAGCTCACCCTGAGTAGTGATGCACACATCCTTAACTCAAACTGCATAGAATATGCATTCAGCTCAATAGTAGATTTGCATTTTGCTGAAAACTAGTATGTGCTTACTTGATGTAAACAGTATTTTACTTACCATATGATTTACAGTAGTATGCAACCAATTTTATCAGTGTGCTACAAATTTTCCAAGAGTTGCTTTCAGTAACTCACCTTTTGTACGGAATGGAACATTAGTTTTTACAGAACTAAACAATAGATATTGGCTGTTCCACTCTAAATATTATGAGGGAGATTCCTGAATTCAGCTTGCATTTGAGTATTCCATGTCTCTGAAAGTGTGCATGCAATATCTATACAGTTCCAGCTCACCCTTACTTATGTGCATAACCTTAACTAAAAACACATAGAATAGAAAGTAATGCATTCAGCTGAAATTTGATGAAAACTACTATCTAACTTGATGTATACATTATTTTACTCACCATATAATTTAGAGTAGTATGCAACTAATTTTATGTGTGCTACCAATTTTGGACAAGTTACTTCCAGTAACATCACCTTTTGTACACAATGGAACATTAGCGTTTACAGAAATAAACAAATATACTGGCTGTTCCACTCTAAATGTTGTGGGGTAGGTTCCTGAATTCAGCTTGCATTTGAGTATTCCACGGCTCTGAGTAGAAGAAATGCAATATCTATACAGTTCCATCTCACCCTGACTGGTTATGTACACATCCATATCTCAAAATGCATAGAATATGCATTCAGCTCAATAGTAGATTTGCATTTTGCTGAAAACTAGTATGTGCTTACTTGATGTAAACATTATTTTACTTACCATATGATTTACAGTAGTATGCAACCAATTTTATCAGTGTGCTACAAATTTTCCAGGAGTTGCTTTCAGTAACTCACCTTTTGTACGGAATGGAACATTAGTTTCTACAGAACTAAACAACGATATTGGCTGTTCCACTCTAAATGTTGTGAGGTAGGTTCCTGAATTCAGCTTGCATTTGAATATTTAATGGCTCTGAGCAGTATTCATCCAATATCTATACAGTTCCAGCTCACCCTGAGTAGTGATGCACACATCCTTAACTCAAAATGCACAGAATATAAGGTAATGCATTCAGCTCAATCGAGTGTAGATTGAAATTTTGCTGAAAACTACTTTGTGCTAACGATGTAAACCTTATTATTTTACTTACCAGACGATTAGAGTAGCATGCAGCCAATTTTATCAGTGTGCTACAAATTTTCCAGGAGTTGCTTTCAGTAACTCACCTTTTGTACGCAATGGAACATTAGCGTTTACAGAACTAAACAAGGATATTGGATGTTCCACTCTAAATGTTGTGAGGTAGGTTCCTGAATTCAGCTTGCATTTGAGTATTCCATGTCTCTGACAGTGTGCATGCAATATCTATACAGTTCCAGCTCACCCTGAGTAGTGATGCACACATCCTTAACTCAAACTGCATAGAATATGCATTCAGCTCAATAGTAGATTTGCATTTTGCTGAAAACTAGTATGTGCTTACTTGATGTAAACAGTATTTTACTTACCATATGATTTACAGTAGTATGCAACCAATTTTATCAGTGTGCTACAAATTTTCCAAGAGTTGCTTTCAGTAACTCACCTTTTGTACGGAATGGAACATTAGTTTTTACAGAACTAAACAATAGATATTGGCTGTTCCACTCTAAATATTATGAGGGAGATTCCTGAATTCAGCTTGCATTTGAGTATTCCATGTCTCTGAAAGTGTGCATGCAATATCTATACAGTTCCAGCTCACCCTTACTTATGTGCATAACCTTAACTAAAAACACATAGAATAGAAAGTAATGCATTCAGCTGAAATTTGATGAAAACTACTATCTAACTTGATGTATACATTATTTTACTCACCATATAATTTAGAGTAGTATGCAACTAATTTTATGTGTGCTACCAATTTTGGACAAGTTACTTCCAGTAACATCACCTTTTGTACACAATGGAACATTAGCGTTTACAGAAATAAACAAATATACTGGCTGTTCCACTCTAAATGTAGGTTCCTGAATTCAGCTTGCATTTGAGTATTCCACGGCTCTGAGTAGAAGAAATGCAATATCTATACAGTTCCATCTCACCCTGACTGGTTATGTACACATCCATATCTCAAAATGCATAGAATATGCATTCAGCTCAATAGTAGATTTGCATTTTGTTGAAAACTAGTATGTGCTTACTTGATGTAAACATTATTTTACTTACCATATGATTTACAGTAGTATGCAACCAATTTTATCAGTGTGCTACAAATTTTCCAGGAGTTGCTTTCAGTAACTCACCTTTTGTACGCAATGGAACATTAGTTTCTACAGAACTAAACAACGATATTGGCTGTTCCACTCTAAATGTTGTGAGGTAGGTTCCTGAATTCAGCTTGCATTTGAATATTTAATGGCTCTGAGCAGTATTCATCCAATATCTATACAGTTCCAGCTCACCCTGAGTAGTGATGCACACATCCTTAACTCAAAATGCACAGAATAGAAGGTAATGCATTCAGCTCAATCGAGTGTAGATTGAAATTTTGCTGAAAACTACTTTGTGCTAACGATGTAAACCTTATTATTTTACTTACCAGACGATTAGAGTAGCATGCAGCCAATTTTATCAGTGTGCTACAAATTTTCCAGGAGTTGCTTTCAGTAACTCACCTTTTGTACGCAATGGAACATTAGCGTTTACAGAACTAAACAAGGATATTGGATGTTCCACTCTAAATGTTGTGAGGTAGGTTCCTGAATTCAGCTTGCATTTGAGTATTCCATGTCTCTGACAGTGTGCATGCAATATCTATACAGTTCCAGCTCACCCTGAGTAGTGATGCACACATCCTTAACTCAAACTGCATAGAATATGCATTCAGCTCAATAGTAGATTTGCATTTTGCTGAAAACTAGTATGTGCTTACTTGATGTAAACAGTATTTTACTTACCATATGATTTACAGTAGTATGCAACCAATTTTATCAGTGTGCTACAAATTTTCCAAGAGTTGCTTTCAGTAACTCACCTTTTGTACGGAATGGAACATTAGTTTTTACAGAACTAAACAATAGATATTGGCTGTTCCACTCTAAATATTATGAGGGAGATTCCTGAATTCAGCTTGCATTTGAGTATTCCATGTCTCTGAAAGTGTGCATGCAATATCTATACAGTTCCAGCTCACCCTTACTTATGTGCATAACCTTAACTAAAAACACATAGAATAGAAAGTAATGCATTCAGCTGAAATTTGATGAAAACTACTATCTAACTTGATGTATACATTATTTTACTCACCATATAATTTAGAGTAGTATGCAACTAATTTTATGTGTGCTACCAATTTTGGACAAGTTACTTCCAGTAACATCACCTTTTGTACACAATGGAACATTAGCGTTTACAGAAATAAACAAATATACTGGCTGTTCCACTCTAAATGTAGGTTCCTGAATTCAGCTTGCATTTGAGTATTCCACGGCTCTGAGTAGAAGAAATGCAATATCTATACAGTTCCATCTCACCCTGACTGGTTATGTACACATCCATATCTCAAAATGCATAGAATATGCATTCAGCTCAATAGTAGATTTGCATTTTGCTGAAAACTAGTATGTGCTTACTTGATGTAAACATTATTTTACTTACCATATGATTTACAGTAGTATGCAACCAATTTTATCAGTGTGCTACAAATTTTCCAGGAGTTGCTTTCAGTAACTCACCTTTTGTACGCAATGGAACATTAGCGTTTACAGAACTAAACAAGGATATTGGATGCTCCACTCTAAATGTTGTGAGGTAGGTTCCTGAATTCAGCTTGCATTTGAGTATTCCATGTCTCTGACAGTGTGCATGCAATATCTATACAGTTCCAGCTCACCCTGAGTAGTGATGCACACATCCTTAACTCAAACTGCATAGAATATGCATTCAGCTCAATAGTAGATTTGCATTTTGCTGAAAACTAGTATGTGCTTACTTGATGTAAACAGTATTTTACTCACCATATGATTTACAGTAGTATGCAACTAATTTTATGTGTGCTACCAATTTTGGACAAGTTACTTCCAGTAACATCACCTTTTGTACACAATGGAACATTAGCGTTTACAGAAATAAACAAATATACTGGCTGTTCCACTCTAAATGTAGGTTCCTGAATTCAGCTTGCATTTGAGTATTCCACGGCTCTGAGTAGAAGAAATGCAATATCTATACAGTTCCATCTCACCCTGACTGGTTATCTACACATCCATATCTCAAAATGCATAGAATATGCATTCAGCTCAATAGTAGATTTGCATTTTGCTGAAAACTAGTATGTGCTTACTTGATGTAAACATTATTTTACTTACCATATGATTTACAGTAGTATGCAACCAATTTTATCAGTGTGCTACAAATTTTCCAGGAGTTGCTTTCAGTAACTCACCTTTTGTACGCAATGGAACATTAGCGTTTACAGAAATAAACAAATATACTGGCTGTTCCACTCTAAATGTTGTGGGGTAGGTTCCTGAATTCAGCTTGCATTTGAGTATTCCACGGCTCTGAGTAGAAGAAATGCAATATCTATACAGTTCCATCTCACCCTGACTGGTTATGTACACATCCATATCTCAAAATGCATAGAATATGCATTCAGCTCAATAGTAGATTTGCATTTTGCTGAAAACTAGTATGTGCTTACTTGATGTAAACATTATTTTACTTACCATATGATTTACAGTAGTATGCAACCAATTTTATCAGTGTGCTACAAATTTTCCAGGAGTTGCTTTCAGTAACTCACCTTTTGTACGCAATGGAACATTAGCGTTTACAGAACTAAACAAGGATATTGGATGCTCCACTCTAAATGTTGTGAGGTAGGTTCCTGAATTCAGCTTGCATTTGAGTATTCCATGTCTCTGACAGTGTGCATGCAATATCTATACAGTTCCAGCTCACCCTGAGTAGTGATGCACACATCCTTAACTCAAACTGCATAGAATATGCATTCAGCTCAATAGTAGATTTGCATTTTGCTGAAAACTAGTATGTGCTTACTTGATGTAAACAGTATTTTACTCACCATATGATTTACAGTAGTATGCAACTAATTTTATGTGTGCTACCAATTTTGGACAAGTTACTTCCAGTAACATCACCTTTTGTACACAATGGAACATTAGCGTTTACAGAAATAAACAAATATACTGGCTGTTCCACTCTAAATGTAGGTTCCTGAATTCAGCTTGCATTTGAGTATTCCACGGCTCTGAGTAGAAGAAATGCAATATCTATACAGTTCCATCTCACCCTGACTGGTTATGTACACATCCATATCTCAAAATGCATAGAATATGCATTCAGTTCAATAGTAGATTTGCATTTTGCTGAAAACTAGTATGTGCTTACTTGATGTAAACATTATTTTACTTACCATATGATTTACAGTAGTATGCAACCAATTTTATCAGTGTGCTACAAATTTTCCAGGAGTTGCTTTCAGTAACTCACCTTTTGTACGGAATGGAACATTAGTTTCTACAGAACTAAACAAAGATATTGGCTGTTCCACTCTAAATGTTGTGAGGTAGGTTCCTGAATTCAGCTTGCATTTGAGTATTCCATGGCTCTGAAAGTCTGCATGCAATATCTATACAGTTCCAGCTCACCCTTACTTATGTGCATATCCTTAACTAAAAATACATAGAATAGAAAGTAATGCATTCAGCTGAAATTTGATGAAAACTACTCTAACTTGATGTATACATTATTTTACTTACCATATAATTTGGAGTAGTATGCAACTAATTTTATGTGTGCTACCAATTTTTGACAAGTTACTTCTAGTAACATCACCTTTTGTACGCAATGGAACATTAGCGTTTACAGAAATAAACAAATATACTGGCTGTTCCACTCTAAATGTTGTGAGGTAGGTTCCTGAATTCACCTTGCCTTTGACAATTCCATTGCTCTGAGTAGAAAACATGCAATATCTATACAGTTCCAGCTGATCCTGAGTAGTTCTGTACACATCCATATCTCAAAATGCATAGTAAAAAAAAGTCATGTCTTCAGCTCAGTAGTGTATATTTGAATTTTGCTGAAAACTACTGTGAGCTAACGATGTAAACAATATTTTACTTACCATATGATTTAGTGTAGTATGCAACCAATTTTATCAGTGTGCTACCAATATTCCAGGAGTTACTTTCAGTAGCTCACCTTTTGTACGCAATGGAACATTAGCGTTTCCAGAACGAAATAACGATATTGGCTGTTCCACTCTAAATGTTGTGAGGTAGGTTCCTGAATTCAGCTTGCATTTGAATATTCATTGCTCTGAGCAGTATTCATGCAATATCTATACAGTTCCAGCTCACCCTGAGTAGTGATGCACACATCCTTAACTCAAAATGCACAGAATAGAAGGTAATGCATTCAGCTGAAATTTGATGAAAACTGCTATCTAACTTGATGTATACATTATTTTACTCACCATATAATTTAGAGTAGTATGCAACTAATTTTATGTGTGCTACCAATTTTGGACAAGTTACTTCCAGTAACATCACCTTTTGTACACAATGGAACATTAGCGTTTACAGAAATAAACAAATATACTGGCTGTTCCACTCTAAATGTAGGTTCCTGAATTCAGCTTGCATTTGAGTATTCCACGGCTCTGAGTAGAAGAAATGCAATATCTATACAGTTCCATCTCACCCTGACTGGTTATGTACACATCCATATCTCAAAATGCATAGAATATGCATTCAGCTCAATAGTAGATTTGCATTTTGCTGAAAACTAGTATGTGCTTACTTGATGTAAACATTATTTTACTTACCATATGATTTACAGTAGTATGCAACCAATTTTATCAGTGTGCTACAAATTTTCCAGGAGTTGCTTTCAGTAACTCACCTTTTGTACGGAATGGAACATTAGTTTCTACAGAACTAAACAAAGATATTGGCTGTTCCACTCTAGATGTTGTGAGGTAGGTTCCTGAATTCAGCTTACATTTGAGTATTCCATGGCTCTGAAAGTCTGCATGCAATATCTATACAGTTCCAGCTCACCCTTACTTATGTGCATATCCTTAACTAAAAATACATAGAATAGAAAGTAATGCATTCAGCTGAAATTTGATGAAAACTACTCTAACTTGATGTATACATTATTTTACTTACCATATAATTTGGAGTAGTATGCAACTAATTTTATGTGTGCTACCAATTTTTGACAAGTTACTTCTAGTAACATCACCTTTTGTACGCAATGGAACATTAGCGTTTACAGAAATAAACAAATATACTGGCTGTTCCACTCTAAATGTTGTGAGGTAGGTTCCTGAATTCACCTTGCCTTTGACAATTCCATTGCTCTGAGTAGAAAACATGCAATATCTATACAGTTCCAGCTGATCCTGAGTAGTTGTGTACACATCCATATCTCAAAATGCATAGTAAAAAAAGTCATGTCTTCAGCTCAGTAGTGTATATTTGAATTTTGCTGAAAACTACTGTGAGCTAACGATGTAAACATTATTTTACTTACCATATGATTTAGTGTAGTATGCAACCAATTTTATCAGTGTGCTACCAATATTCCAGGAGTTACTTTCAGTAGCTCACCTTTTGTACGCAATGGAACATTAGCGTTTCCAGAACGAAATAACGATATTGGCTGTTCCACACTAAATGTTGTGAGGTAGGTTCCTGAATTCAGCTTGCATTTGAATATTCAATGGCTCTGAGCAGTATTCATCCAATATCTATACAGTTCCAGCTCACCCTGAGTAGTGATGCACACATCCTTAACTCAAAATGCAAAGAATAGAAGGTAATGCATTCAGCTCAATCGAGTGTAGATTGAAATTTTGCTGAAAACTACTATGTGCTACCTTGATGTAAACCTTATTATTTTACTTACCAGACGATTAGAGTAGCATGCAGCCAATTTTATCAGTGTGCTACAAATTTTCCAGGAGTTGCTTTCAGTAACTCACCTTTTGTACGCAATGGAACATTAGCGTTTACAGAACTAAACAAGGATATTGGATGTTCCACTCTAAATGTTGTGAGGTAGGTTCCTGAATTCAGCTTGCATTTGAGTATTCCATGTCTCTGACAGTGTGCATGCAATATCTATACAGTTCCAGCTCACCCTGAGTAGTGATGCACACATCCTTAACTCAAACTGCATAGAATATGCATTCAGCTCAATAGTAGATTTGCATTTTGCTGAAAACTAGTATGTGCTTACTTGATGTAAACAGTATTTTACTTACCATATGATTTACAGTAGTATGCAACCAATTTTATCAGTGTGCTACAAATTTTCCAGGAGTTGCTTTCAGTAACTCACCTTTTGTACGGAATGGAACATTAGTTTTTACAGAACTAAACAATAGATATTGGCTGTTCCACTCTAAATATTATGAGGGAGGTTCCTGAATTCAGCTTGCATTTGAGTATTCCATGTCTCTGAAAGTGTGCATGCAATATCTATACAGTTCCAGCTCACCCTTACTTATGTGCATAACCTTAACTAAAAACACATAGAATAGAAAGTAATGCATTCAGCTGAAATTTGATGAAAACTACTATCTAACTTGATGTATACATTATTTTACTCACCATATAATATAGAGTAGTATGCAACTAATTTTATGTGTGCTACCAATTTTGGACAAGTTACTTCCAGTAACATCACCTTTTGTACACAATGGAACATTAGCGTTTACAGAAATAAACAAATATACTGGCTGTTCCACTCTAAATGTTGTGGGGTAGGTTCCTGAATTCAGCTTGCATTTGAGTATTCCACGGCTCTGAGTAGAAGAAATGCAATATCTATACAGTTCCATCTCACCCTGACTGGTTATGTACACATCCATATCTCAAAATGCATAGTAAAAAAAGTCATGTCTTCAGCTCAGTAGTGTATATTTGAATTTTGCTGAAAACTACTGTGAGCTAACGATGTAAACATTATTTTACTTACCATATGATTTAGTGTAGTATGCAACCAATTTTATCAGTGTGCTACCAATATTCCAGGAGTTACTTTCAGTAGCTCACCTTTTGTACGCAATGGAACATTAGCGTTTCCAGAACGAAATAACGGTATTGGCTGTTCCACTCTAAATGTTGTGAGGTAGGTTCCTGAATTCAGCTTGCATTTGAATATTCCATGGCTCTGAGCAGTATTCATGCAATATCTATACCGTTCCAGCACACCCTGAGTAGTGATGCACACATCCTTAACTCAAAATGCACAGAATAGAAGGTAATGCATTCAGCTCAATCGAGTGTAGATTGAAATTTTGCTGAAAACTACTATGTGCTAACTTGATGTAAACCTTATTATTTTACTTACCAGACGATTAGAGTAGCATGCAGCCAATTTTATCAGTGTGCTACAAATTTTCCAGGAGTTGCTTTCAGTAACTCACCTTTTGTACGCCATGGAACATTATCGTTTACAGAACTAAACAAGGATATTGGATGTTCCACTCTAAATGTTGTGAGGTAGGTTCCTGAATTCAGCTTGCATTTGAGTATTCCACGGCTCTGAGTAGAAGAAATGCAATATCTATACAGTTCCAGCTCACTCTTACTTATGTGCATATCCTTAACTAAAAACACATAGAATAGAAAGTAATGCATTCAGCTGAAATTTGATGAAAACTACTATCTAACTTGATGTATACATTATTTTACTCACCATATAATTTAGAGTAGTATGCAACTAATTTTATGTGTGCTACCAATTTTGGACAAGTTACTTCCAGTAACATCACCTTTTGTACACAATGGAACATTAGCGTTTACAGAAATAAACAAATATACTGGCTGTTCCACTCTAAATGTTGTGGGGTAGGTTCCTGAATTCAGCTTGCATTTGAGTATTCCACGGCTCTGAGTAGAAGAAATGCAATATCTATACAGTTCCATCTCACCCTGACTGGTTATGTACACATCCATATCTCAAAATGCATAGAATATGCATTCAGCTCAATAGTAGATTTGCATTTTGCTGAAAACTTGTATGTGCTTACTTGATGTAAACATTATTTTACTTACCATATGATTTACAGTAGTATGCAACCAATTTTATCAGTGTGCTACAAATTTTCCAGGAGTTGCTTTCAGTAACTCACCTTTTTTACGGAATGGAACATTAGTTTTTACAGAACTAAACAAAGATATTGGCTGTTCCTCTCAAAATATTTTGAGGGAGGTTCCTGAATTCAGCTTGCATTTGAGTATTCCACGGCTCTGAGTAGAAGAAATGCAATATCTATACAGTTCCATCTCACCCTGACTGGTTATGTACACATCCATATCTCAAAATGCATAGAATATGCATTCAGCTCAATAGTAGATTTGCATTTACCTGAAAACTAGTATGTGCTTACTTGATGTAAACATTATTTTACTTACCATATGATTTAGTGTAGTATGCAACCAATTTTATCAGTGTGCTACCAATATTCCAGGAGTTACTTTCAGTAGCTTACCTTTTGTACGCAATGGAACATTAGCGTTTCCAGAACTTAATAACGATATTGGCTGTTCCACTCTAAATGTTGTGAGGTAGGTTCCTGAATTCAGCTTGCATTTGAATATTCCATGGCTCTGAGCAGTATTCATGCAATATCTATACCGTTCCAGCTCACCCTGAGTAGTGATGCACACATCCTTAACTCAAAATGCACAGAATAGAAGGTAATGCATTCAGCTCAATCGAGTGTAGATTGAAATTTTGCTGAAAACTACTATGTGCTAACTTGATGTAAACCTTATTATTTTACTTACCAGACGATTAGAGTAGCATGCAGCCAATTTTATCAGTGTGGTACAAATTTTCCAGGAGTTGCTTTCAGTAACTCACCTTTTGTACGCAATGGAACATTATCGTTTACAGAACTAAACAAGGATATTGGATGTTCCACTCTAAATGTTGTGAGGTAGGTTCCTGAATTCAGCTTGCATTTGAGTATTCCACGGCTCTGAGTAGAAGAAATGCAATATCTATACAGTTCCAGCTCACTCTTACTTATGTGCATATCCTTAACTAAAAACACATAGAATAGAAAGTAATGCATTCAGCTGAAATTTGATGAAAACTACTATCTAACTTGATGTATACATTATTTTACTCACCATAGAATTTAGAGTAGTATGCAATTAATTTTATGTGTGCTACCAATTTTGGACAAGTTACTTCCAGTAACATCACCTTTTGTACACAATGGAACATTAGCGTTTACAGAAATAAACAAATATACTGGCTGTTCCACTCTAAATGTTGTGGGGTAGGTTCCTGAATTCAGCTTGCATTTGAGTATTCCACGGCTCTGAGTAGAAGAAATGCAATATCTATACAGTTCCATCTCACCCTGACTGGTTATGTACACATCCATATCTCAAAATGCATAGTAAAAAAAGTCATGTCTTCAGCTCAGTAGTGTATATTTGAATTTTGCTGAAAACTACTGTGAGCTAACGATGTAAACATTATTTTACTTACCATATGATTTAGTGTAGTATGCAACCAATTTTATCAGTGTGCTACCAATATTCCAGGAGTTACTTTCAGTAGCTCACCTTTTGTACGCAATGGAACATTAGCGTTTCCAGAACGAAATAACGATATTGGCTGTTCCACTCTAAATGTTGTGAGGTAGGTTCCTGAATTCAGCTTGCATTTGAGTATTCCACGGCTCTGAGTAGAAGAAATGCAATATCTATACAGTTCCATCTCACCCTGACTGGTTATGTACACATCCATATCTCAAAATGCATAGAATATGCATTCAGCTCAATAGTAGATTTGCATTTTGCTGAAAACTAGTATGTGCTTACTTGATGTAAACATTATTTTACTTACCATATGATTTACAGTAGTATGCAACCAATTTTATCAGTGTGCTACAAATTTTCCAGGAGTTGCTTTCAGTAACTCACCTTTTGTACGCAATGGAACATTAGCGTTTACAGAACTAAACAAGGATATTGGATGCTCCACTCTAAATGTTGTGAGGTAGGTTCCTGAATTCAGCTTGCATTTGAGTATTCCATGTCTCTGACAGTGTGCATGCAATATCTATACAGTTCCAGCTCACCCTGAGTAGTGATGCACACATCCTTAACTCAAACTGCATAGAATATGCATTCAGCTCAATAGTAGATTTGCATTTTGCTGAAAACTAGTATGTGCTTACTTGATGTAAACAGTATTTTACTCACCATATGATTTACAGTAGTATGCAACTAATTTTATGTGTGCTACCAATTTTGGACAAGTTACTTCCAGTAACATCACCTTTTGTACACAATGGAACATTAGCGTTTACAGAAATAAACAAATATACTGGCTGTTCCACTCTAAATGTAGGTTCCAGAATTCAGCTTGCATTTGAGTATTCCACGGCTCTGAGTAGAAGAAATGCAATATCTATACAGTTCCATCTCACCCTGACTGGTTATGTACACATCCATATCTCAAAATGCATAGAATATGCATTCAGCTCAATAGTAGATTTGCATTTTGCTGAAAACTAGTATGTGCTTACTTGATGTAAACATTATTTTACTTACGATATGATTTACAGTAGTATGCAACCAATTTTATCAGTGTGCTACAAATTTTCCAGGAGTTGCTTTCAGTAACTCACCTTTTGTACGGAATGGAACATTAGTTTTTACAGAACTAAACAAAGATATTGGCTGTTCCACTCTAAATATAATGAGGGAGGTTCCTGAATTCAGCTTGCATTTGAGTATTCCATGTCTCTGAAAGTGTGCATGCAATATCTATACAGTTCCAGCTCACCCTTACTTATGTGCATATCCTTAACTAAAAATACATAGAATAGAAAGTAATGCAGTCAGCTGAAATTTGATGAAAACTACTCTAACTTGATGTATACATTATTTTACTTACCATATAATTTGGAGTAGTATGCAACTAATTTTATGTGTGCTACCAATTTTTGACAAGTTACTTCTAGTAACATCACCTTTTGTACGCAATGGAACATTAGCGTTTACAGAAATAAACAAATATACTGGCTGTTCCACTCTAAATGTTGTGAGGTAGGTTCCTGAATTCAGCTTGCATTTGAGTATTCCACGGCTCTGAGTAGAAGAAATGCAATATCTATACAGTTCCATCTCACCCTGACTGGTTATGTACACATCCATATCTCAAAATGCATAGAATATGCATTCAGCTCAATAGTAGATTTGCATTTTGCTGAAAACTAGTATGTGCTTACTTGATGTAAACATTATTTTACTTACCATATGATTTACAGTAGTATGCAACCAATTTTATCAGTGTGCTACAAATTTTCCAGGAGTTGCTTTCAGTAACTCACCTTTTGTACGGAATGGAACATTAGTTTCTACAGAACTAAACAAAGATATTGGCTGTTCCACTCTAAATGTTGTGAGGTAGGTTCCTGAATTCAGCTTACATTTGAGTATTCCATGGCTCTGAAAGTCTGCATGCAATATCTATACAGTTCCAGCTCACCCTTACTTATGTGCATATCCTTAACTAAAAATACATAGAATAGAAAGTAATGCATTCAGCTGAAATTTGATGAAAACTACTCTAACTTGATGTATACATTATTTTACTTACCATATAATTTGGAGTAGTATGCAACTAATTTTATGTGTGCTACCAATTTTTGACAAGTTGCTTTCAGTAACTCACCTTTTGTACGCAATGGAACATTAGCGTTTACAGAACTAAACAAGGATATTGGATGCTCCACTCTAAATGTTGTGAGGTAGGTTCCTGAATTCAGCTTGCATTTGAGTATTCCATGTCTCTGACAGTGTGCATGCAATATCTATACAGTTCCAGCTCACCCTGAGTAGTGATGCACACATCCTTAACTCAAACTGCATAGAATATGCATTCAGCTCAATAGTAGATTTGCATTTTGCTGAAAACTAGTATGTGCTTACTTGATGTAAACAGTATTTTACTCACCATATGATTTACAGTAGTATGCAACTAATTTTATGTGTGCTACCAATTTTGGACAAGTTACTTCCAGTAACATCACCTTTTGTACACAATGGAACATTAGCGTTTACAGAAATAAACAAATATACTGGCTGTTCCACTCTAAATGTAGGTTCCTGAATTCAGCTTGCATTTGAGTATTCCACGGCTCTGAGTAGAAGAAATGCAATATCTATACAGTTCCATCTCACCCTGACTGGTTATGTATACATCCATATCTCAAAATGCATAGAATATGCATTCAGCTCAATAGTAGATTTGCATTTTGCTGAAAACTAGTATGTGCTTACTTGATGTAAACATTATTTTACTTACCATATGATTTACAGTAGTATGCAACCAATTTTATCAGTGTGCTACAAATTTTCCAGGAGTTGCTTTCAGTAACTCACCTTTTGTACGGAATGGAACATTAGTTTTTACAGAACTAAACAAAGATATTGGCTGTTCCACTCTAAATATTATGAGGGAGGTTCCTGAATTCAGCTTGCATTTGAGTATTCCATGTCTCTGAAAGTCTGCATGCAATATCTATACAGTTCCAGCTCACCCTTACTTATGTGCATATCCTTAACTAAAAATACATAGAATAGAAAGTAATGCATTCAGCTGAAATTTGATGAAAACTACTCTAACTTGATGTATACATTATTTTACTTACCATATAATTTGGAGTAGTATGCAACTAATTTTATGTGTGCTACTAATTTTTGACAAGTTACTTCTAGTAACATCACCTTTTGTACGCAATGGAACATTAGCGTTTACAGAAATAAACAAATATACTGGCTGTTCCACTCTAAATGTTGTGAGGTAGGTTCCTGAATTCACCTTGCCTTTGACAATTCCATTGCTCTGAGTAGAAAACATGCAATATCTATACAGTTCCAGCTGATCCTGAGTAGTTGTGTACACATCCATATCTCAAAATGCATAGTAAAAAAAGTCATGTCTTCAGCTCAGTAGTGTATATTTGAATTTTGCTGAAAACTATTGTGAGCTAACGATGTAAACATTATTTTACTTACCATATGATTTAGTGTAGTATGCAACCAATTTTATCAGTGTGCTACCAATATTCCAGGAGTTACTTTCAGTAGCTCACCTTTTGTACGCAATGGAACAGTAGCGTTTCCAGAACGAAATAACGATATTGGCTGTTCCACTCTAAATGTTGTGAGGTAGGTTCCTGAATTCAGCTTGCATTTGAATATTCATTGCTCTGAGCAGTATTCATGCAATATCTATACAGTTCCAGCTCACCCTGAGTAGTGATGCACACATCCTTAACTCAAAATGCACAGAATAGAAGGTAATGCATTCAGCTGAAATTTGATGAAAACTGCTATCTAACTTGATGTATACATTATTTTACTCACCATATAATTTAGAGTAGTATGCAACTAATTTTATGTGTGCTACCAATTTTGGACAAGTTACTTCCAGTAACATCACCTTTTGTACACAATGGAACATTAGCGTTTACAGAAATAAACAAATATACTGGCTGTTCCACTCTAAATGTTGTGGGGTAGGTTCCTGAATTCAGCTTGCATTTGAGTATTCCACGGCTCTGAGTAGAAGAAATGCAATATCTATACAGTTCCATCTCACCCTGACTGGTTATGTACACATCCATATCTCAAAATGCATAGAATATGCATTCAGCTCAATAGTAGATTTGCATTTTGCTGAAAACTAGTATGTGCTTACTTGATGTAAACATTATTTTACTTACCATATGATTTACAGTAGTATGCAACCAATTTTATCAGTGTGCTACAAATTTTCCAGGAGTTGCTTTCAGTAACTCACCTTTTGTACGGAATGGAACATTAGTTTCTACAGAACTAAACAAAGATATTGGCTGTTCCACTCTAGATGTTGTGAGGTAGGTTCCTGAATTCAGCTTACATTTGAGTATTCCATGGCTCTGAAAGTCTGCATGCAATATCTATACAGTTCCAGCTCACCCTTACTTATGTGCATATCCTTAACTAAAAATACATAGAATAGAAAGTAATGCATTCAGCTGAAATTTGATGAAAACTACTCTAACTTGATGTATACATTATTTTACTTACCATATAATTTGGAGTAGTATGCAACTAATTTTATGTGTGCTACCAATTTTTGACAAGTTACTTCTAGTAACATCACCTTTTGTACGCAATGGAACATTAGCGTTTACAGAAATAAACAAATATACTGGCTGTTCCACTCTAAATGTTGTGAGGTAGGTTCCTGAATTCACCTTGCCTTTGACAATTCCATTGCTCTGAGTAGAAAACATGCAATATCTATACAGTTCCAGCTGATCCTGAGTAGTTGTGTACACATCCATATCTCAAAGTGCATAGTAAAAAAAAGTCATGTCTTCAGCTCAGTAGTGTATATTTGAATTTTGCTGAAAACTACTGTGAGCTAACGATGTAAACATTATTTTACTTACCATATGATTTAGTGTAGTATGCAACCAATTTTATCAGTGTGCTACCAATATTCCAGGAGTTACTTTCAGTAGCTCACCTTTTGTACGCAATGGAACATTAGCGTTTCCAGAACGAAATAACGATATTGGCTGTTCCACACTAAATGTTGTGAGGTAGGTTCCTGAATTCAGCTTGCATTTGAATATTCAATGGCTCTGAGCAGTATTCATCCAATATCTATACAGTTCCAGCTCACCCTGAGTAGTGATGCACACATCCTTAACTCAAAATGCAAAGAATAGAAGGTAATGCATTCAGCTCAATCGAGTGTAGATTGAAATTTTGCTGAAAACTACTATGTGCTAACTTGATGTAAACCTTATTATTTTACTTACCAGACGATTAGAGTAGCATGCAGCCAATTTTATCAGTGTGCTACAAATTTTCCAGGAGTTGCTTTCAGTAACTCACCTTTTGTACGCAATGGAACATTAGCGTTTACAGAACTAAACAAGGATATTGGATGTTCCACTCTAAATGTTGTGAGGTAGGTTCCTGAATTCAGCTTGCATTTGAGTATTCCATGTCTCTGAAAGTGTGCATGCAATATCTATACAGTTCCAGCTCACCCTTACTTATGTGCATAACCTTAACTAAAAACACATAGAATAGAAAGTAATGCATTCAGCTGAAATTTGATGAAAACTACTATCTAACTTGATGTATACATTATTTTACTCACCATATAATATAGAGTAGTATGCAACTAATTTTATGTGTGCTACCAATTTTGGACAAGTTACTTCCAGTAACATCACCTTTTGTACACAATGGAACATTAGCGTTTACAGAAATAAACAAATATACTGGCTGTTCCACTCTAAATGTTGTGGGGTAGGTTCCTGAATTCAGCTTGCATTTGAGTATTCCACGGCTCTGAGTAGAAGAAATGCAATATCTATACAGTTCCATCTCACCCTGACTGGTTATGTACACATCCATATCTCAAAATGCATAGAATATGCATTCAGCTCAATAGTAGATTTGCATTTTGCTGAAAACTAGTATGTGCTTACTTGATGTAAACATTATTTTACTTACCATATGATTTACAGTAGTATGCAACCAATTTTATCAGTGTGCTACAAATTTTCCAGGAGTTGCTTTCAGTAACTCACCTTTTGTACGCAATGGAACATTAGCGTTTACAGAACTAAACAAGGATATTGGATGCTCCACTCTAAATGTTGTGAGGTAGGTTCCTGAATTCAGCTTGCATTTGAGTATTCCATGTCTCTGACAGTGTGCATGCAATATCTATACAGTTCCAGCTCACCCTGAGTAGTGATGCACACATCCTTAACTCAAACTGCATAGAATATGCATTCAGCTCAATAGTAGATTTGCATTTTGCTGAAAACTAGTATGTGCTTACTTGATGTAAACAGTATTTTACTCACCATATGATTTACAGTAGTATGCAACTAATTTTATGTGTGCTACCAATTTTGGACAAGTTACTTCCAGTAACATCACCTTTTGTACACAATGGAACATTAGCGTTTACAGAAATAAACAAATATACTGGCTGTTCCACTCTAAATGTTGTGGGGTAGGTTCCTGAATTCAGCTTGCATTTGAGTATTCCACGGCTCTGAGTAGAAGAAATGCAATATCTATACAGTTCCATCTCACCCTGACTGGTTATGTACACATCCATATCTCAAAATGCATAGAATATGCATTCAGCTCAATAGTAGATTTGCATTTTGCTGAAAACTAGTATGTGCTTACTTGATGTAAACATTATTTTACTTACCATATGATTTACAGTAGTATGCAACCAATTTTATCAGTGTGCTACAAATTTTCCAGGAGTTGCTTTCAGTAACTCACCTTTTGTACGGAATGGAACATTAGTTTCTACAGAACTAAACAAAGATATTGGCTGTTCCACTCTAAATGTTGTGAGGTAGGTTCCTGAATTCAGCTTGCATTTGAGTATTCCATGGCTCTGAAAGTCTGCATGCAATATCTATACAGTTCCAGCTCACCCTTACTTATGTGCATATCCTTAACTAAAAATACATAGAATAGAAAGTAATGCATTCAGCTGAAATTTGATGAAAACTACTCTAACTTGATGTATACATTATTTTACTTACCATATAATTTGGAGTAGTATGCAACTAATTTTATGTGTGCTACCAATTTTTGACAAGTTACTTCTAGTAACATCACCTTTTGTACGCAATGGAACATTAGCGTTTACAGAAATAAACAAATATACTGGCTGTTCCACTCTAAATGTTGTGAGGTAGGTTCCTGAATTCACCTTGCCTTTGACAATTCCATTGCTCTGAGTAGAAAACATGCAATATCTATACAGTTCCAGCTGATCCTGAGTAGTTGTGTACACATCCATATCTCAAAATGCATATTAAAAAAAAGTCATGTCTTCAGCTCAGTAGTGTATATTTGAATTTTGCTGAAAACTACTGTGAGCTAACGATGTAAACATTATTTTACTTACCATATGATTTAGTGTAGTATGCAACCAATTTTATCAGTGTGCTACCAATATTCCAGGAGTTACTTTCAGTAGCTCACCTTTTGTACGCAATGGAACATTAGCGTTTCCAGAACGAAATAACGATATTGGCTGTTCCACACTAAATGTTGTGAGGTAGGTTCCTGAATTCAGCTTGCATTTGAATATTCAATGGCTCTGAGCAGTATTCATCCAATATCTATACAGTTCCAGCTCACCCTGAGTAGTGATGCACACATCCTTAACTCAAAATGCAAAGAATAGAAGGTAATGCATTCAGCTCAATCGAGTGTAGATTGAAATTTTGCTGAAAACTACTATGTGCTAACTTGATGTAAACCTTATTATTTTACTTACCAGACGATTAGAGTAGCATGCAGCCAATTTTATCAGTGTGCTACAAATTTTCCAGGAGTTGCTTTCAGTAACTCACCTTTTGTACGCAATGGAACATTAGCGTTTACAGAACTAAACAAGGATATTGGATGTTCCACTCTAAATGTTGTGAGGTAGGTTCCTGAATTCAGCTTGCATTTGAGTATTCCATGTCTCTGACAGTGTGCATGCAATATCTATACAGTTCCAGCTCACCCTGAGTAGTGATGCACACATCCTTAACTCAAACTGCATAGAATATGCATTCAGCTCAATAGTAGATTTGCATTTTGCTGAAAACTAGTATGTGCTTACTTGATGTAAACAGTATTTTACTTACCATATGATTTACAGTAGTATGCAACCAATTTTATCAGTGTGCTACAAATTTTCCAGGAGTTGCTTTCAGTAACTCACCTTTTGTACGGAATGGAACATTAGTTTTTACAGAACTAAACAATAGATATTGGCTGTTCCACTCTAAATATTATGAGGGAGGTTCCTGAATTCAGCTTGCATTTGAGTATTCCATGTCTCTGAAAGTGTGCATGCAATATCTATACAGTTCCAGCTCACCCTTACTTATGTGCATAACCTTAACTAAAAACACATAGAATAGAAAGTAATGCATTCAGCTGAAATTTGATGAAAACTACTATCTAACTTGATGTATACATTATTTTACTCACCATATAATATAGAGTAGTATGCAACTAATTTTATGTGTGCTACCAATTTTGGACAAGTTACTTCCAGTAACATCACCTTTTGTACACAATGGAACATTAGCGTTTACAGAAATAAACAAATATACTGGCTGTTCCACTCTAAATGTTGTGGGGTAGGTTCCTGAATTCAGCTTGCATTTGAGTATTCCACGGCTCTGAGTAGAAGAAATGCAATATCTATACAGTTCCATCTCACCCTGACTGGTTATGTACACATCCATATCTCAAAATGCATAGAATATGCATTCAGCTCAATAGTAGATTTGCATTTTGCTGAAAACTAGTATGTGCTTACTTGATGTAAACATTATTTTACTTACCATATGATTTACAGTAGTATGCAACCAATTTTATCAGTGTGCTACAAATTTTCCAGGAGTTGCTTTCAGTAACTCACCTTTTGTACGGAATGGAACATTAGTTTCTACAGAACTAAACAAAGATATTGGCTGTTCCACTCTAAATGTTGTGAGGTAGGTTCCTGAATTCAGCTTGCATTTGAGTATTCCATGGCTCTGAAAGTCTGCATGCAATATCTATACAGTTCCAGCTCACCCTTACTTATGTGCATATCCTTAACTAAAAATACATAGAATAGAAAGTAATGCATTCAGCTGAAATTTGATGAAAACTACTCTAACTTGATGTATACATTATTTTACTTACCATATAATTTGGAGTAGTATGCAACAAATTTTATGTGTGCTACCAATTTTTGACAAGTTACTTCTAGTAACATCACCTTTTGTACGCAATGGAACATTAGCGTTTACAGAAATAAACAAATATACTGGCTGTTCCACTCTAAATGTTGTGAGGTAGGTTCCTGAATTCACCTTGCCTTTGACAATTCCATTGCTCTGAGTAGAAAACATGCAATATCTATACAGTTCCAGCTGATCCTGAGTAGTTGTGTACACATCCATATCTCAAAATGCATATTAAAAAAAAGTCATGTCTTCAGCTCAGTAGTGTATATTTGAATTTTGCTGAAAACTACTGTGAGCTAACGATGTAAACATTATTTTACTTACCATATGATTTAGTGTAGTATGCAACCAATTTTATCAGTGTGCTACCAATATTCCAGGAGTTACTTTCAGTAGCTCACCTTTTGTACGCAATGGAACATTAGCGTTTCCAGAACGAAATAACGATATTGGCTGTTCCACACTAAATGTTGTGAGGTAGGTTCCTGAATTCAGCTTGCATTTGAATATTCAATGGCTCTGAGCAGTATTCATCCAATATCTATACAGTTCCAGCTCACCCTGAGTAGTGATGCACACATCCTTAACTCAAAATGCAAAGAATAGAAGGTAATGCATTCAGCTCAATCGAGTGTAGATTGAAATTTTGCTGAAAACTACTATGTGCTAACTTGATGTAAACCTTATTATTTTACTTACCAGACGATTAGAGTAGCATGCAGCCAATTTTATCAGTGTGCTACAAATTTTCCAGGAGTTGCTTTCAGTAACTCACCTTTTGTACGCAATGGAACATTAGCGTTTACAGAACTAAACAAGGATATTGGATGTTCCACTCTAAATGTTGTGAGGTAGGTTCCTGAATTCAGCTTGCATTTGAGTATTCCATGTCTCTGACAGTGTGCATGCAATATCTAAACAGTTCCAGCTCACCCTGAGTAGTGATGCACACATCCTTAACTCAAACTGCATAGAATATGCATTCAGCTCAATAGTAGATTTGCATTTTGCTGAAAACTAGTATGTGCTTACTTGATGTAAACAGTATTTTACTTACCATATGATTTACAGTAGTATGCAACCAATTTTATCAGTGTGCTACAAATTTTCCAGGAGTTGCTTTCAGTAACTCACCTTTTGTACGGAATGGAACATTAGTTTTTACAGAACTAAACAATAGATATTGGCTGTTCCACTCTAAATATTATGAGGGAGGTTCCTGAATTCAGCTTGCATTTGAGTATTCCATGTCTCTGAAAGTGTGCATGCAATATCTATACAGTTCCAGCTCACCCTTACTTATGTGCATAACCTTAACTAAAAACACATAGAATAGAAAGTAATGCATTCAGCTGAAATTTGATGAAAACTACTATCTAACTTGATGTATACATTATTTTACTCACCATATAATATAGAGTAGTATGCAACTAATTTTATGTGTGCTACCAATTTTGGACAAGTTACTTCCAGTAACATCACCTTTTGTACACAATGGAACATTAGCGTTTACAGAAATAAACAAATATACTGGCTGTTCCACTCTAAATGTTGTGGGGTAGGTTCCTGAATTCAGCTTGCATTTGAGTATTCCACGGCTCTGAGTAGAAGAAATGCAATATCTATACAGTTCCATCTCACCCTGACTGGTTATGTACACATCCATATCTCAAAATGCATTAAATATGCATTCAGCTCAATAGTAGATTTACATTTTGCTGAAAACTAGTATGTGCTTACTTGATGTAAACATTATTTTACTTACCATATGATTTACAGTAGTATGCAACCAATTTTATCAGTGTGCTACAAATTTTCCAGGAGTTGCTTTCAGTAACTCACCTTTTGTACGCAATGGAACATTAGCGTTTACAGAACTAAACAAGGATATTGGATGCTCCACTCTAAATGTTGTGAGGTAGGTTCCTGAATTCAGCTTGCATTTGAGTATTCCATGTCTCTGACAGTGTGCATGCAATATCTATACAGTTCCAGCTCACCCTGAGTAGTGATGCACACATCCTTAACTCAAACTGCATAGAATATGCATTCAGCTCAATAGTAGATTTGCATTTTGCTGAAAACTAGTATGTGCTTACTTGATGTAAACAGTATTTTACTCACCATATGATTTACAGTAGTATGCAACTAATTTTATGTGTGCTACCAATTTTGGACAAGTTACTTCCAGTAACATCACCTTTTGTACACAATGGAACATTAGCGTTTACAGAAATAAACAAATATACTGGCTGTTCCACTCTAAATGTAGGTTCCTGAATTCAGCTTGCATTTGAGTATTCCACGGCTCTGAGTAGAAAACATGCAATATCTATACAGTTCCAGCTGATCCTGAGTAGTTTTGTAC
The DNA here is from genome assembly GCF_048418815.1 of Hemitrygon akajei. Classification (NCBI taxonomy): domain Eukaryota; kingdom Metazoa; phylum Chordata; class Chondrichthyes; order Myliobatiformes; family Dasyatidae; genus Hemitrygon; species Hemitrygon akajei. The sequence continues at coordinate 184,739 of NC_133146.1, read as the reverse complement.
ACATCCATATCTCAAAATGCATAGTAAAAAAAGTCATGTCTTCAGCTCAGTAGTGTATATTTGAATTTTGCTGAAAACTACTGTGAGCTAACGATGTAAACATTATTTTACTTACCATATGATTTAGTGTAGTATGCAACCAATTTTATCAGTGTGCTACCAATATTCCAGGAGTTACTTTCAGTAGCTCACCTTTTGTACGCAATGGAACATTAGCGTTTCCAGAACGAAATAACGATATTGGCTGTTCCACTCTAAATGTTGTGAGGTAGGTTCCTGAATTCAGCTTGCATTTGAATATTCAATGGCTCTGAGCAGTATTCATCCAATATCTATACAGTTCCAGCTCACCCTGAGTAGTGATGCACACATCCTTAACTCAAAATGCACAGAAGAGAAGGTAATGCATTCAGCTCAATCGAGTGTAGATTGAAATTTTGCTGAAAACTACTATGTGCTAACTTGATGTAAACCTTATTATTTTACTTACCAGACGATTAGAGTAGCATGCAGCCAATTTTATCAGTGTGCTACAAATTTTCCAGGAGTTGCTTTCAGTAACTCACCTTTTGTACGCAATGGAACATTATCGTTTACAGAACTAAACAAGGATATTGGATGTTCCACTCTAAATGTTGTGAGGTAGGTTCCTGAATTCAGCTTGCATTTGAGTATTCCACGGCTCTGAGTAGAAGAAATGCAATATCTATACAGTTCCAGCTCACCCTTACTTATGTGCATATCCTTAACTAAAAACACATAGAATAGAAAGTAATGCATTCAGCTGAAATTTGATGAAAACTACTATCTAACTTGATGTATACATTATTTTACTCACCATATAATTTAGAGTAGTATGCAACTAATTTTATGTGTGCTACCAATTTTGGACAAGTTACTTCCAGTAACATCACCTTTTGTACACAATGGAACATTAGCGTTTACAGAAATAAACAAATATACTGGCTGTTCCACTCTAAATGTTGTGGGGTAGGTTCCTGAATTCAGCTTGCATTTGAGTATTCCACGGCTCTGAGTAGAAGAAATGCAATATCTATACAGTTCCATCTCACCCTGACTGGTTATGTACACATCCATCTCTCAAAATGCATAGAATATGCATTCAGCTCAATAGTAGATTTGTATTTTGCTGAAAACTAGTATGTGCTTACTTGATGTAAACATTATTTTACTTACCATATGATTTACAGTAGTATCCAACCAATTTTATCAGTGTGCTACAAATTTTCCAGGAGTTGCTTTCAGTAACTCACCTTTTGTACGCAATGGAACATTAGCGTTTACAGAACTAAACAAGGATATTGGATGCTCCACTCTAAATGTTGTGAGGTAGGTTCCTGAATTCAGCTTGCATTTGAGTATTCCATGTCTCTGACAGTGTGCATGCAATATCTATACAGTTCCAGCTCACCCTGAGTAGTGATGCACACATCCTTAACTCAAACTGCATAGAATATGCATTCAGCTCAATAGTAGATTTGCATTTTGCTGAAAACTAGTATGTGCTTACTTGATGTAAACAGTATTTTACTCACCATATGATTTACAGTAGTATGCAACTAATTTTATGTGTGCTACCAATTTTGGACAAGTTACTTCCAGTAACATCACCTTTTGTACACAATGGAACATTAGCGTTTACAGAAATAAACAAATATACTGGCTGTTCCACTCTAAATGTTGTGGGGTAGGTTCCTGAATTCAGCTTGCATTTGAGTATTCCACGGCTCTGAGTAGAAGAAATGCAATATCTATACAGTTCCATCTCACCCTGACTGGTTATGTACACATCCATATCTCAAAATGCATAGAATATGCATTCAGCTCAATAGTAGATTTGCATTTTGCTGAAAACTAGTATGTGCTTACTTGATGTAAACATTATTTTACTTACCATATGATTTACAGTAGTATGCAACCAATTTTATCAGTGTGCTACAAATTTTCCAGGAGTTGCTTTCAGTAACTCACCTTTTGTACGGAATGGAACATTAGTTTCTACAGAACTAAACAAAGATATTGGTTGTTCCACTCTAAATATTATGAGGGAGGTTCCTGAATTCAGCTTGCATTTGAGTATTCCATGTCTCTGAAAGTCTGCATGCAATATCTATACAGTTCCAGCTCACCCTTACTTATGTGCATATCCTTAACTAAAAACACATAGAATAGAAAGTAATGCATTCAGCTGAAATTTGATGAAAACTACTATCTAACTTGATGTATACATTATTTTACTCACCATATAATTTAGAGTAGTATGCAACTAATTTTATGTGTGCTACCAATTTTGGACAAGTTACTTCCAGTAACATCACCTTTTGTACACAATGGAACATTAGCGTTTACAGAAATAAACAAATATACTGGCTGTTCCACTCTAAATGTTGTGGGGTAGGTTCCTGAATTCAGCTTGCATTTGAGTATTCCACGGCTCTGAGTAGAAGAAATGCAATATCTATACAGTTCCATCTCACCCTGACTGGTTATGTACACATCCATATCTCAAAATGCATAGAATATGCATTCAGCTCAATAGTAGATTTGCATTTTGCTGAAAACTAGTATGTGCTTACTTGATGTAAACATTATTTTACTTACCATATGATTTACAGTAGTATGCAACCAATTTTATCAGTGTGCTACAAATTTTCCAGGAGTTGCTTTCAGTAACTCACCTTTTGTACGGAATGGAACATTAGTTTTTACAGAACTAAACAAAGATATTGGCTGTTCCACTCTAAATATTATGAGGGAGGTTCCTGAATTCAGCTTGCATTTGAGTATTCCATGTCTCTGAAAGTCTGCATGCAATATCTATACAGTTCCAGCTCACCCTTACCTATGTGCATATCCTTAACTAAAAACACATAGAATAGAAAGTAATGCATTCAGCTGAAATTTGATGAAAACTACTATCTAACTTGATGTATACATTATTTTACTCACCATATAATTTAGAGTAGTATGCAACTAATTTTATGTGTGCTACCAATTTTGGACAAGTTACTTCCAGTAACATCACCTTTTGTACACAATGGAACATTAGCGTTTACAGAAATAAACAAATATACTGGCTGTTCCACTCTAAATGTTGTGGGGTAGGTTCCTGAATTCAGCTTGCATTTGAGTATTCCACGGCTCTGAGTAGAAGAAATGCAATATCTATACAGTTCCATCTCACCCTGACTGGTTATGTACACATCCATATCTCAAAATGCATAGAATATGCATTCAGCTCAATAGTAGATTTGCATTTTGCTGAAAACTAGTATCTGCTTACTTGATGTAAACATTATTTTACTTACCATATGATTTACAGTAGTATGCAACCAATTTTATCAGTGTGCTACAAATTTTCCAGGAGTTGCTTTCAGTAACTCACCTTTTGTACGGAATGGAACATTAGTTTTTACAGAACTAAACAAAGATATTGGCTGTTCCACTCTAAATATTATGAGGGAGGTTCCTGAATTCAGCTTGCATTTGAGTATTCCATGTCTCTGAAAGTGTGCATGCAATATCTATACAGTTCCAGCTCACCCTACTTATGTGCATAACCTTAACTAAAAACACATAGAATAGAAAGTAATGCATTCAGCTGAAATTTGATGAAAACTACTATCTAACTTGATGTATACATTATTTTACTCACCATATAATTTAGAGTAGTATGCAACTAATTTTATGTGTGCTACCAATTTTGGACAAGTTACTTCCAGTAACATCACCTTTTGTACACAATGGAACATTAGCGTTTACAGAAATAAACAAATATACTGGCTGTTCCACTCTAAATGTTGTGGGGTAGGTTCCTGAATTCAGCTTGCATTTGAGTATTCCACGGCTCTGAGTAGAAGAAATGCAATATCTATACAGTTCCATCTCACCCTGACTGGTTATGTACACATCCATATCTCAAAATGCATAGAATATGCATTCAGCTCAATAGTAGATTTGCATTTTGCTGAAAACTAGTATGTGCTTACTTGATGTAAACATTATTTTACTTACCATATGATTTACAGTAGTATGCAACCAATTTTATCAGTGTGCTACAAATTTTCCAGGAGTTGCTTTCAGTAACTCACCTTTTGTACGGAATGGAACATTAGTTTCTACAGAACTAAACAAAGATATTGGTTGTTCCACTCTAAATATTATGAGGGAGGTTCCTGAATTCAGCTTGCATTTGAGTATTCCATGTCTCTGAAAGTCTGCATGCAATATCTATACAGTTCCAGCTCACCCTACTTATGTGCATAACCTTAACTAAAAACACATAGAATAGAAAGTAATGCATTCAGCTGAAATTTGATGAAAACTACTATCTAACTTGATGTATACATTATTTTACTCACCATATAATTTAGAGTAGTATGCAACTAATTTTATGTGTGCTACCAATTTTGGACAAGATACTTCCAGTAACATCACCTTTTGTACACAATGGAACATTAGCGTTTACAGAAATAAACAAATATACTGGCTGTTCCACTCTAAATGTAGGTTCCTGAATTCAGCTTGCATTTGAGTATTCCACGGCTCTGAGTAGAAGAAATGCAATATCTATACAGTTCCATCTCACCCTGACTGGTTATGTACACATCCATATCTCAAAATGCATAGAATATGCATTCAGCTCAATAGTAGATTTGCATTTTGCTGAAAACTAGTATGTGCTTACTTGATGTAAACATTATTTTACTTACCATATGATTTACAGTAGTATGCAACCAATTTTATCAGTGTGCTACAAATTTTCCAGGAGTTGCTTTCAGTAACTCACCTTTTGTACGGAATGGAACATTAGTTTCTACAGAACTAAACAAAGATATTGGTTGTTCCACTCTAAATATTATGAGGGAGGTTCCTGAATTCAGCTTGCATTTGAGTATTCCATGTCTCTGAAAGTCTGCATGCAATATCTATACAGTTCCAGCTCACCCTTACTTATGTGCATATCCTTAACTAAAAACACATAGAATAGAAAGTAATGCATTCAGCTGAAATTTGATGAAAACTACTATCTAACTTGATGTATACATTATTTTACTTACCATATAATTTGGAGTAGTATGCAACTAATTTTATGTGTGCTACCAATTTTTGACAAGTTACTTCTAGTAACATCACCTTTTGTACGCAATGGAACATTAGCGTTTACAGAAATAAACAAATATACTGGCTGTTCCACTCTAAATGTTGTGAGGTAGGTTCCTGAATTCACCTTGCCTTTGACAATTCCATTGCTCTGAGTAGAAAACATGCAATATCTATACAGTTCCAGCTGATCCTGAGTAGTTGTGTACACATCCATATCTCAAAATGCATAGTAAAAAAAAGTCATGTCTTCAGCTCAGTAGTGTATATTTGAATTTTGCTGAAAACTACTGTGAGCTAACGATGTAAACATTATTTTACTTACCATATGATTTAGTGTAGTATGGAACCAATTTTATCAGTGTGCTACCAATATTCCAGGAGTTACTTTCAGTAGCTCACCTTTTGTACGCAATGGAACATTAGCGTTTCCAGAACGAAATAACGATATTGGCTGTTCCACTCTAAATGTTGTGAGGTAGGTTCCTGAATTCAGCTTGCATTTGAATATTCAATGGCTCTGAGCAGTATTCATGCAATATCTATACAGTTCCAGCTCACCCTGAGTAGTGATGCACACATCCTTAACTCAAAATGCACAGAATAGAAGGTAATGCATTCAGCTCAATCGAGTGTAGATTGAAATTTTGCTGAAAACTACTATGTGCTAACTTGATGTAAACCTTATTATTTTACTTACCAGACGATTAGAGTAGCATGCAGCCAATTTTATCAGTGTGCTACAAATTTTCCAGGAGTTGCTTTCAGTAACTCACCTTTTGTACGCAATGGAACATTAGCGTTTACAGAACTAAACAAGGATATTGGATGTTCCACTCTAAATGTTGTGAGGTAGTTTCCTGAATTCAGCTTGCATTTGAGTATTCCATGTCTCTGACAGTGTGCATGCAATATCTATACAGTTCCAGCTCACCCTGAGTAGTGATGCACACATCCTTAACTCAAACTGCATAGAATATGCATTTAGCTCAATAGTAGATTTGCATTTTGCTGAAAACTAGTATGTGCTTACTTGATGTAAACAGTATTTTACTCACCATATGATTTACAGTAGTATGCAACTAATTTTATGTGTGCTACCAATTTTGGACAAGTTACTTCCAGTAACATCACCTTTTGTACACAATGGAACATTAGCGTTTACAGAAATAAACAAATATACTGGCTGTTCCACTCTAAATGTAGGTTCCTGAATTCAGCTTGCATTTGAGTATTCCACGGCTCTGAGTAGAAGAAATGCAATATCTATACAGTTCCATCTCACCCTGACTGGTTATGTACACATCCATATCTCAAAATGCATAGAATATTCATTCAGCTCAATAGTAGATTTGCATTTTGCTGAAAACTAGTATGTGCTTACTTGATGTAAACATTATTTTACTTACCATATGATTTACAGTAGTATGCAACCAATTTTATCAGTGTGCTACAAATTTTCCAGGAGTTGCGTTCAGTAACTCACCTTTTGTACGGAATGGAACATTAGTTTTTACAGAACTAAACAAAGATATTGGCTGTTCCACTCTAAATATTATGAGGGAGGTTCCTGAATTCAGCTTGCATTTGAGTATTCCATGTCTCTGAAAGTCTGCATGCAATATCTATACAGTTCCAGCTCACCCTTACTTATGTGCATATCCTTAACTAAAAACACATAGAATAGAAAGTAATGCATTCAGCTGAAATTTGATGAAAACTACTATCTAACTTGATGTATACATTATTTTACTCACCATATAATTTAGAGTAGTATGCAACTAATTTTATGTGTGCTACCAATTTTGGACAAGTTACTTCCAGTAACATCACCTTTTGTACACAATGGAACATTAGCGTTTACAGAAATAAACAAATATACTGGCTGTTCCACTCTAAATGTAGGTTCCTGAATTCAGCTTGCATTTGAGTATTCCACGGCTCTGAGTAGAAGAAATGCAATATCTATACAGTTCCATCTCACCCTGACTGGTTATGTACACATCCATATCTCAAAATGCATAGAATATGCATTCAGCTCAATAGTAGATTTGCATTTTGCTGAAAACTAGTATGTGCTTACTTGATGTAAACATTATTTTACTTACCATATGATTTACAGTAGTATGCAACCAATTTTATCAGTGTGCTACAAATTTTCCAGGAGTTGCTTTCAGTAACTCACCTTTTGTACGGAATGGAACATTAGTTTTTACAGAACTAAACAAAGATATTGGCTGCTCCACTCTAAATATTATGAGGGAGGTTCCTGAATTCAGCTTGCATTTGAGTATTCCATGTCTCTGAAAGTGTGCATGCAATATCTATACAGTTCCAGCTCACCCTACTTATGTGCATAACCTTAACTAAAAACACATAGAATAGAAAGTAATGCATTCAGCTGAAATTTGATGAAAACTACTATCTAACTTGATGTATACATTATTTTACTTACCATATAATTTGGAGTAGTATGCAACTAATTTTATGTGTGCTACCAATTTTTGACAAGTTACTTCTAGTAACATCACCTTTTGTACGCAATGGAACATTAGCGTTTACTGAAATAAACAAATATACTGGCTGTTCCACTCTAAATGTTGTGAGGTAGGTTCCTGAATTCACCTTGCCTTTGACAATTCCATTGCTCTGAGTAGAAAACATGCAATATCTATACAGTTCCAGCTGATCCTGAGTAGTTGTGTACACATCCATATCTCAAAATGCATAGTAAAAAAAAGTCATGTCTTCAGCTCAGTAGTGTATATTTGAATTTTGCTGAAAACTACTGTGAGCTAACGATGTAAACATTATTTTACTTACCATATGATTTAGTGTAGTATGCAACCAATTTTATCAGTGTGCTACCAATATTCCAGGAGTTACTTTCAGTAGCTCACCTTTTGTACGCAATGGAACATTAGCGTTTCCAGAACGAAATAACGATATTGGCTGTTCCACTCTAAATGTTGTGAGGTAGGTTCCTGAATTCAGCTTGCATTTGAATATTCAATGGCTCTGAGCAGTATTCATGCAATATCTATACAGTTCCAGCTCACCCTGAGTAGTGATGCACACATCCTTAACTCAAAATGCACAGAATAGAAGGTAATGCATTCAGCTCAATCGAGTGTAGATTGAAATTTTGCTGAAAACTACTATGTGCTAACTTGATGTAAACCTTATTATTTTACTTACCAGACGATTAGAGTAGCATGCAGCCAATTTTATCAGTGTGCTACAAATTTTCCAGGAGTTGCTTTCAGTAACTCACCTTTTGTACGCAATGGAACATTAGCGTTTACAGAACTAAACAAGGATATTGGATGTTCCACTCTAAATGTTGTGAGGTAGTTTCCTGAATTCAGCTTGCATTTGAGTATTCCATGTCTCTGACAGTGTGCATGCAATATCTATACAGTTCCAGCTCACCCTGAGTAGTGATGCACACATCCTTAACTCAAACTGCATAGAACATGAATTCAGCTCAATAGTAGATTTGCATTTTGCTGAAAACTAGTATGTGCTTACTTGATGTAAACAGTATTTTACTTACCATATGATTTACAGTAGTATGCAACCAATTTTATCAGTGTGCTACAAATTTTCCAGGAGTTGCTTTCAGTAACTCACCTTTTGTACGGAATGGAACATTAGTTTTTACAGAACTAAACAAAGATATTGGCTTTTCCACTCTAAATATTATGAGGGAGGTTCCTGAATTCAGCTTGCATTTGAGTATTCCATGTCTCTGAAAGTGTGCATGCAATATCTATACAGTTCCAGCTCACCCTTACTTATGTGCATAACCTTAACTAAAAACACATAGAATAGAAAGTAATGCATTCAGCTGAAATTTGATGAAAACTACTATCTAACTTGATGTATACATTATTTTACTCACCATATAATTTAGAGTAGTATGCAACTAATTTTATGTGTACTACCAATTTTGGACAAGTTACTTCCAGTAACATCACCTTTTGTACACAATGGAACATTAGCGTTTACAGAAATAAACAAATATACTGGCTGTTCCACTCTAAATGTTGTGGGGTAGGTTCCTGAATTCAGCTTGCATTTGAGTATTCCACGGCTCTGAGTAGAAGAAATGCAATATCTATACAGTTCCATCTCACCCTGACTGGTTATGTACACATCCATATCTCAAAATGCATAGAATATGCATTCAGCTCAATAGTAGATTTGTATTTTGCTGAAAACTAGTATGTGCTTACTTGATGTAAACATTATTTTACTTACCATATGATTTACAGTAGTATGCAACCAATTTTATCAGTGTGCTACAAATTTTCCAGGAGTTGCTTTCAGTAACTCACCTTTTGTACGCAATGGAACATTAGCGTTTACAGAACTAAACAAGGATATTGGATGCTCCACTCTAAATGTTGTGAGGTAGGTTCCTGAATTCAGCTTGCATTTGAGTATTCCATGTCTCTGACAGTGTGCATGCAATATCTATACAGTTCCAGCTCACCCTGAGTAGTGATGCACACATCCTTAACTCAAACTGCATAGAATATGCATTCAGCTCAATAGTAGATTTGCATTTTGCTGAAAACTAGTATGTGCTTACTTGATGTAAACAGTATTTTACTCACCATATGATTTACAGTAGTATGCAACTAATTTTATGTGTGCTACCAATTTTGGACAAGTTACTTCCAGTAACATCACCTTTTGTACACAATGGAACATTAGCGTTTACAGAAATAAACAAATATACTGGCTGTTCCACTCTAAATGTAGGTTCCTGAATTCAGCTTGCATTTGAGTATTCCACGGCTCTGAGTAGAAGAAATGCAATATCTATACAGTTCCATCTCACCCTGACTGGTTATGTACACATCCATATCTCAAAATGCATAGAATATGCATTCAGCTCAATAGTAGATTTGCATTTTGCTGAAAACTAGTATGTGCTTACTGGATGTAAACATTATTTTACTTACCATATGATTTACAGTAGTATCCAACCAATTTTATCAGTGTGCTACAAATTTTCCAGGAGTGGCTTTCAGTAACTCACCTTTTGTACGGAATGGAACATTAGTTTCTACAGAACTAAACAAAGATATTGGCTGTTCCACTCTAAATGTTGTGAGGTAGGTTCCTGAATTCAGCTTGCATTTGAGTATTCCATGGCTCTGACAGTCTGCATGCAATATCTATACAGTTCCAGCTCACCCTTACTTATGTGCATATCCTTAACTAAAAATACATAGAATAGAAAGTAATGCATTCAGCTGAAATTTGATGAAAACTACTCTAACTTGATGTATACATTATTTTACTTACCATATAATTTGGAGTAGTATGCAACTAATTTTATGTGTGCTACCAATTTTTGAGAAGTTACTTCTAGTAACATCACCTTTTGTACGCAATGGAACATTAGCGTTTACTGAAATAAACAAATATACTGGCTGTTCCACTCTAAATGTTGTGAGGTAGGTTCCTGAATTCACCTTGCCTTTGACAATTCCATTGCTCTGAGTAGAAAACATGCAATATCTATACAGTTCCAGCTGATCCTGAGTAGTTGTGTACACATCCATATCTCAAAATGCATAGTAAAAAAAAGTCATGTCTTCAGCTCAGTAGTGTATATTTGAATTTTGCTGAAAACTACTGTGAGCTAACGATGTAAACATTATTTTACTTACCATATGATTTAGTGTAGTATGCAACCAATTTTATCAGTGTGCTACCAATATTCCAGGAGTTACTTTCAGTAGCTCACCTTTTGTACGCAATGGAACATTAGCGTTTCCAGAACGAAATAACGATATGGGCTGTTCCACTCTAAATGTTGTGAGGTAGGTTCCTGAATTCAGCTTGCATTTGAATATTCAATGGCTCTGAGCAGTATTCATGCAATATCTATACAGTTCCAGCTCACCCTGAGTAGTGATGCACACATCCTTAACTCAAAATGCACAGAATAGAAGGTAATGCATTCAGCTCAATCGAGTGTAGATTGAAATTTTGCTGAAAACTACTATGTGCTAACTTGATGTAAACCTTATTATTTTACTTACCAGACGATTAGAGTAGCATGCAGCCAATTTTATCAGTGTGCTACAAATTTTCCAGGAGTTGCTTTCAGTAACTCACCTTTTGTACGCAATGGAACATTAGCGTTTACAGAACTAAACAAGGATATTGGATGTTCCACTCTAAATGTTGTGAGGTAGTTTCCTGAATTCAGCTTGCATTTGAGTATTCCATGTCTCTGACAGTGTGCATGCAATATCTATACAGTTCCAGCTCACCCTGAGTAGTGATGCACACATCCTTAACTCAAACTGCATAGAATATGCATTCAGCTCAATAGTAGATTTGCATTTTGCTGAAAACTAGTATGTGCTTACTTGATGTAAACAGTATTTTACTTACCATATGATTTACAGTAGTATGCAACCAATTTTATCAGTGTGCTACAAATTTTCCAGGAGTTGCTTTCAGTAACTCACCTTTTGTACGGAATGGAACATTAGTTTTTACAGAACTAAACAAAGATATTGGCTGTTCCACTCTAAATATTATGAGGGAGGTTCCTGAATTCAGCTTGCATTTGAGTATTCCATGTCTCTGAAAGTGTGCATGCAATATCTATACAGTTCCAGCTCACCCTTACTTATGTGCATAACCTTAACTAAAAACACATAGAATAGAAAGTAATGCATTCAGCTGAAATTTGATGAAAACTACTATCTAACTTGATGTATACATTATTTTACTCACCATATAATTTAGAGTAGTATGCAACTAATTTTATGTGTGCTACCAATTTTGGACAAGTTACTTCCAGTAACATCACCTTTTGTACACAATGGAACATTAGCATTTACAGAAATAAACAAATATACTGGCTGTTCCACTCTAAATGTTGTGGGGTAGGTTCCTGAATTCAGCTTGCATTTGAGTATTCCACGGCTCTGAGTAGAAGAAATGCAATATCTATACAGTTCCATCTCACCCTGACTGGTTATGTACACATCCATATCTCAAAATGCATAGAATATGCATTCAGCTCAATAGTAGATTTGCATTTTGCTGAAAACTAGTATGTGCTTACTTGATGTAAACATTATTTTACTTACCATATGATTTACAGTAGTATCCAACCAATTTTATCAGTGTGCTACAAATTTTCCAGGAGTGGCTTTCAGTAACTCACCTTTTGTACGGAATGGAACATTAGTTTCTACAGAACTAAACAAAGATATTGGCTGTTCCACTCTAAATGTTGTGAGGTAGGTTCCTGAATTCAGCTTGCATTTGAGTATTCCATGGCTCTGACAGTCTGCATGCAATATCTATACAGTTCCAGCTCACCCTTACTTATGTGCATATCCTTAACTAAAAATACATAGAATAGAAAGTAATGCATTCAGCTGAAATTTGATGAAAACTACTCTAACTTGATGTATACATTATTTTACTTACCATATAATTTGGAGTAGTATGCAACTAATTTTATCTGTGCTACCAATTTTTGACAAGTTACTTCTAGTAACATCACCTTTTGTACGCAATGGAACATTAGCGTTTACTGAAATAAACAAATATACTGGCTGTTCCACTCTAAATGTTGTGAGGTAGGTTCCTGAATTCACCTTGCCTTTGACAATTCCATTGCTCTGAGTAGAAAACATGCAATATCTATACAGTTCCAGCTGATCCTGAGTAGTTGTGTACACATCCATATCTCAAAATGCATAGTAAAAAAAAGTCATGTCTTCAGCTCAGTAGTGTATATTTGAATTTTGCTGAAAACTACTGTGAGCTAACGATGTAAACATTATTTTACTTACCATATGATTTAGTGTAGTATGCAACCAATTTTATCAGTGTGCTACCAATATTCCAGGAGTTACTTTCAGTAGCTCACCTTTTGTACGCAATGGAACATTAGCGTTTCCAGAACGAAATAACGATATGGGCTGTTCCACTCTAAATGTTGTGAGGTAGGTTCCTGAATTCAGCTTGCATTTGAATATTCAATGGCTCTGAGCAGTATTCATGCAATATCTATACAGTTCCAGCTCACCCTGAGTAGTGATGCACACATCCTTAACTCAAAATGCACAGAATAGAAGGTAATGCATTCAGCTCAATCGAGTGTAGATTGAAATTTTGCTGAAAACTACTATGTGCTAACTTGATGTAAACCTTATTATTTTACTTACCAGACGATTAGAGTAGCATGCAGCCAATTTTATCAGTGTGCTACAAATTTTCCAGGAGTTGCTTTCAGTAACTCACCTTTTGTACGCAATGGAACATTAGCGTTTACAGAACTAAACAAGGATATTGGATGTTCCACTCTAAATGTTGTGAGGTAGTTTCCTGAATTCAGCTTGCATTTGAGTATTCCATGTCTCTGACAGTGTGCATGCAATATCTATACAGTTCCAGCTCACCCTGAGTAGTGATGCACACATCCTTAACTCAAACTGCATAGAATATGCATTCAGCTCAATAGTAGATTTGCATTTTGCTGAAAACTAGTATGTGCTTACTTGATGTAAACAGTATTTTACTTACCATATGATTTACAGTAGTATGCAACCAATTTTATCAGTGTGCTACAAATTTTCCAGGAGTTGCTTTCAGTAACTCACCTTTTGTACGGAATGGAACATTAGTTTTTACAGAACTAAACAAAGATATTGGCTGTTCCACTCTAAATATTATGAGGGAGGTTCCTGAATTCAGCTTGCATTTGAGTATTCCATGTCTCTGAAAGTGTGCATGCAATATCTATACAGTTCCAGCTCACCCTTACTTATGTGCATAACCTTAACTAAAAACACATAGAATAGAAAGTAATGCATTCAGCTGAAATTTGATGAAAACTACTATCTAACTTGATGTATACATTATTTTACTCACCATATAATTTAGAGTAGTATGCAACTAATTTTATGTGTGCTACCAATTTTGGACAAGTTACTTCCAGTAACATCACCTTTTGTACACAATGGAACATTAGCATTTACAGAAATAAACAAATATACTGGCTGTTCCACTCTAAATGTTGTGGGGTAGGTTCCTGAATTCAGCTTGCATTTGAGTATTCCACGGCTCTGAGTAGAAGAAATGCAATATCTATACAGTTCCATCTCACCCTGACTGGTTATGTACACATCCATATCTCAAAATGCATAGAATATGCATTCAGCTCAATAGTAGATTTGCATTTTGCTGAAAACTAGTATGTGCTTACTTGATGTAAACATTATTTTACTTACCATATGATTTACAGTAGTATCCAACCAATTTTATCAGTGTGCTACAAATTTTCCAGGAGTGGCTTTCAGTAACTCACCTTTTGTACGCAATGGAACATTAGCGTTTACAGAACTAAACAAGGATATTGGATGCTCCACTCTAAATGTTGTGAGGTAGGTTCCTGAATTCAGCTTGCATTTGAGTATTCCATGTCTCTGACAGTGTGCATGCAATATCTATACAGTTCCAGCTCACCCTGAGTAGTGATGCACACATCCTTAACTCAAACTGCTTAGAATATGCATTCAGCTCAATAGTAGATTTGCATTTTGCTGAAAACTAGTATGTGCTTACTTGATGTAAACAGTATTTTACTCACCATATGATTTACAGTAGTATGCAACTAATTTTATGTGTGCTACCAATTTTGGACAAGTTACTTCCAGTAACATCACCTTTTGTACACAATGGAACATTAGCGTTTACAGAAATAAACAAATATACTGGCTGTTCCACTCTAAATGTAGGTTCCTGAATTCAGCTTGCATTTGAGTATTCCACGGCTCTGAGTAGAAGAAATGCAATATCTATACAGTTCCATCTCAGCCTGACTGGTTATGTACACATCCATATCTCAAAATGCATAGAATATGCATTCAGCTCAATAGTAGATTTGCATTTTGCTGAAAACTAGTATGTGCTTACTTGATGTAAACATTATTTTACTTACCATATGATTTACAGTAGTATGCAACCAATTTTATCAGTGTGCTACAAATTTTCCAGGAGTTGCTTTCAGTAACTCACCTTTTGTACGGAATGGAACATTAGTTTTTACAGAACTAAACAAAGATATTGGCTGTTCCACTCTAAATATTATGAGGGAGGTTCCTGAATTCAGCTTGCATTTGAGTATTCCATGTCTCTGAAAGTGTGCATGCAATATCTATACAGTTCCAGCTCACCCTTACTTATGTGCATATCCTTAAATAAAAACACATAGAATAGAAAGTAATGCATTCAGCTGAAATTTGATGAAAACTACTATCTAACGTGATGTATACATTATTTTACTTACCATATAATTTGGAGTAGTATGCAACCAATTTTATCAGTGTGCTACCAATATTCCAGGAGTTACTTTCAGTAGCTCACCTTTTGTACGCAATGGAACATTAGCGTTTCCAGAACGAAATAACGATATTGGCTGTTCCACTCTAAACGTTGTGAGGTAGGTTCCTGAATTCAGCTTGCATTTGAATATTCAATGGCTCTGAGCAGTATTCATGCAATATCTATACAGTTCCAGCTCACCCTGAGTAGTGATGCACACATCCATATCTCAAAATGCATAGAATATGCATTCAGCTCAATAGTAGATTTGCATTTTGCTGAAAACTAGTATGTGCTAACTTGATGTAAACATTATTTTACTTACCATATGATTTACAGTAGTATGCAACCAATTTTATCAGTGTGCTACAAATTTTCCAGGAGTTGCTTTCAGTAACTCACCTTTTGTACGCAATGGAGCATTAGCGTTTACAGAACTAAACAAAGATATTGGCTGTTCCACTCTAAATATTATGAGGGAGGTTCCTGAATTCAGCTTGCCTTTGAGAATTCCATTGCTCTGAGTAGAAGACATGCAATATCTATACAGTTCCAGCTGATCCTGAGTAGTTATGTACACATCCTTAACTCAAAATGCATAGTAAAAATGTCATGCTTTCAGCTCATTAGTGTATATTTCAATTTTGCTGAAAACTACTGTGAGCTAACTTGATGTAAACATTATTTTACTTACCATATGATTTATTGTATTCAACCAATTTTATCAGTGTGCTACCAATATTCGAGGAGTTACTTTCAGTAACATCAACTTTTGAACACAATGGGACAGTTGCGTTTACAGAACTAAACAAAGATATTGGCTGTTCCACTCTAAATGTTGTGAGGTAGGTTCCTGAATTCAGCTTGCATTTGAGTATTCCATGTCTCTGATAGTGTGCATGCAATATCTATACAGTTCCAGCTCACCCTTACTTATGTGCATATCCTTAACTAAAAATACATAGAATAGAAAGTAATGCATTCAGCTGAAATTTGATGAAAACTACTATCTAACTTGATTTATACATTATTTTACTCACCGTATAATTTAGAGTAGTATGCAACTAATTTTATGTGTGCTACCAATGTTGGACAGGTTACTTCCAGTAACATGACCTTTTGTACGCAATGGAACATTAGCGTTTACAGAACGAAATAACCTTATTGTCTGTTCCACTCTAAACGTTGTGAGGTAGGTTCCTGAATTCAGCTTGCCTTTGAGTATTCCATGGCTCTGACAGTGTGCATGCAATATCTATACAGTTCCCTTACTTATGTGCACATCCTTAACTAAAAAATACATAGAATAGAAAGTAATGTATTCAGCTCAAATTTGCTGAAAACTACTATCTAACTTGCTGTAAACATTATTTTACTTACCATATGATTTAGTGTAGTATGCAACCAATTTTATGAGTGTGCTACCAATGACCCGGAGCTGACTTTCAGTTTCATTACCGTTTGTACACAATGGAACATTTGCGTTTACAGATCTAAAGATATTGGTTGTGCCACTCTAATTGTTATGAGGTAGGTTCCTGAATTCAGCTTGCATTTGAGTATTCCACGGCTCTTAGAAGAAATGCAATATCTATACAGTTCCATCTCACCCTGACTGGTTATGTACACATCCATATCTCAAAATGCATAGAATATGCATTTAGCTCAATAGCAGATCTGAATTTTGCTGAAAACTAGTATGTGCTAACATGTAAACATTATTTTACTTAACATATGATTTAGTGTAGTATGCAACCAATTTTATCAGTGTGCTACCAATATTCCAGGAGTTACTTTCAGTAACTCACCTTTTGTACGCAATGGAACATTAGCGTTTACAGAACTAAACAAAGATATTGGCTGTTCCACTCTAAATATTATGAGGGAGGTTACTGAATTCAGCTTGCATTTGAGTATTCCATGGCTCTGACAATGTGCATGCAATATCTATACAGTTCCAGCTCACCCTTACTTATGTGCATATCCTTAACTAAAAATACATAGAATAGAAAGTAATGCATTCAGCTGAAATTTGATGAAAACTACTATCTAACTTGATGTATACATTATTTTACTCACCATATAATTTAGAGTAGTATGCAACTAATTTTATGTATGCTACCAATTTTTGACAAGTTACTTCCAGTAACATCACCTTTTGTACGCAATGGAACATTAGCGTTTACAGAAATAAACAAATATACTGGCTGTTCCACTCTAAATGTTGTGAGGTAGGTTCCTGAATTCAGCTTGCATTTGAGTATTCCATGGCTCTGAGCAGTATTCATGCAATATCTATACAGTTCCAGCTCACCCTGAGTAGTGATGCACACATCCATATCTCAAAATGCATAGAATATGCATTCAGCTCAATAGTAGATTTGCATTTTGCTGAAAACTAGTATGTGCTAACATGATGTAAACATTATTTTACTTACCATATGATTTACAGTAGTATGCAACCAATTTTATCAGTGTGCTACAAATTTTCCAGGAGTTGCTTTCAGTAACTCACCTTTTGTACGCAATGGAGCATTAGCGTTTACAGAACTAAACAAAGATATTGGCTGTTCCACTCTAAATATTATGAGGGAGGTTCCTGAATTCAGCTTGCCTTTGAGTATTCCATGGCTCTGACAGTGTGCATGCAATATCTATACAGTTCCCTTACTTATGTGCACATCCTTAACTAAAAAATACATAGAATAGAAAGTAATGTATTCAGCTCAAATTTGCTGAAAACTACTATCTAACTTGCTGTAAACATTATTTTACTTACCATATGATTTAGTGTAGTATGCAACCAATTTTATGAGTGTGCTACCAATGACCGAGAGCTGACTTTCAGTTTCATTACCGTTTGTACACAATGGAACATTTGCGTTTACAGATCTAAAGATATTGGTTGTGCCACTCTAATTGTTATGAGGTAGGTTCCTGAATTCAGCTTGCATTTGAGTATTCCACGGCTCTGAGTAGAAGAAATGCAATATCTATACAGTTCCATCTCACCCTGACTGGTTATGTACACATCCATATCTCAAAATGCATAGAATATGCATTTAGCTCAATAGCAGATCTGAATTTTGCTGAAAACTAGTATGTGCTAACATGTAAACATTATTTTACTTAACATATGATTTAGTGTAGTATGCAACCAATTTTATCAGTGTGCTACCAATATTCCAGGAGTTACTTTCAGTAACTCACCTTTTGCACGCAATGGAACATTAGCGTTTACAGAACTAAACAAAGATATTGGCTGTTCCACTCTAAATATTATGAGGGAGGTTCCTGAATTCAGCTTGCATTTGAGTATTCCATGGCTCTGACAGTGTGCATGCAATATCTATACAGTTCCAGCTCACCCTTACTTATGTGCATATCCTTAACTAAAAATACATAGAATAGAAAGTAATGCATTCAGCTGAAATTTGATGAAAACTACTATCTAACTTGATGTATACATTATTTTACTCACCATATAATTTAGAGTAGTATGCAACTAATTTTATGTATGCTACCAATTTTTGACAAGTTACTTCCAGTAACATCACCTTTTGTACGCAATGGAACATTAGCGTTTACAGAAATAAACAAATATACTGGCTGTTCCACTCTAAATGTTGTGAGGTAGGTTCCTGAATTCAGCTTGCATTTGAGTATTCCATGGCTCTGAGCAGTATTCATGCAATATCTATACAGTTCCAGCTCACCCTGAGTAGTGATGCACACATCCATATCTCAAAATGCATAGAATATGCATTCAGCTCAATAGTAGATTTGCATTTTGCTGAAAACTAGTATGTGCTAACTTGATGTAAACATTATTTTACTTACCATATGATTTACAGTAGTATGCAACCAATTTTATCAGTGTGCTACAAATTTTCCAGGAGTTGCTTTCAGTAACTCACCTTTTGTACGCAATGGAGCATTAGCGTTTACAGAACTAAACAAAGATATTGGCTGTTCCACTCTAAATATTATGAGGGAGGTTCCTGAATTCAGCTTGCCTTTGAGTATTCCATGGCTCTGACAGTGTGCATGCAATATCTATACAGTTCCCTTACTTATGTGCACATCCTTAACTAAAAAATACATAGAATAGAAAGTAATGTATTCAGCTCAAATTTGCTGAAAACTACTATCTAACTTGCTGTAAACATTATTTTACTTACCATATGATTTAGTGTAGTATGCAACCAATTTTATGAGTGTGCTACCAATGACCGAGAGCTGACTTTCAGTTTCATTACCGTTTGTACACAATGGAACATTTGCGTTTACAGATCTAAAGATATTGGTTGTGCCACTCTAATTGTTATGAGGTAGGTTCCTGAATTCAGCTTGCATTTGAGTATTCCACGGCTCTGAGTAGAAGAAATGCAATATCTATACAGTTCCATCTCACCCTGACTGGTTATGTACACATCCATATCTCAAAATGCATAGAATATGCATTTAGCTCAATAGCAGATCTGAATTTTGCTGAAAACTAGTATGTGCTAACATGTAAACATTATTTTACTTAACATATGATTTAGTGTAGTATGCAACCAATTTTATCAGTGTGCTACCAATATTCCAGGAGTTACTTTCAGTAACTCACCTTTTGTACGCAATGGAGCATTAGCGTTTACAGAACTAAACAAAGATATTGGCTGTTCCACTCTAAATATTATGAGGGAGGTTCCTGAATTCAGCTTGCCTTTGAGTATTCCATGGCTCTGACAGTGTGCATGCAATATCTATACAGTTCCCTTACTTATGTGCACATCCTTAACTAAAAAATACATAGAATAGAAAGTAATGTATTCAGCTCAAATTTGCTGAAAACTACTATCTAACTTGCTGTAAACATTATTTTACTTACCATATGATTTAGTGTAGTATGCAACCAATTTTATGAGTGTGCTACCAATGACCGAGAGCTGACTTTCAGTTTCATTACCGTTTGTACACAATGGAACATTTGCGTTTACAGATCTAAAGATATTGGTTGTGCCACTCTAATTGTTATGAGGTAGGTTCCTGAATTCAGCTTGCATTTGAGTATTCCACGGCTCTGAGTAGAAGAAATGCAATATCTATACAGTTCCATCTCACCCTGACTGGTTATGTACACATCCATATCTCAAAATGCATAGAATATGCATTTAGCTCAATAGCAGATCTGAATTTTGCTGAAAACTAGTATGTGCTAACATGTAAACATTATTTTACTTAACATATGATTTAGTGTAGTATGCAACCAATTTTATCAGTGTGCTACCAATATTCCAGGAGTTACTTTCAGTAACTCACCTTTTGTACGCAATGGAACATTAGCGTTTACAGAACTAAACAAAGATATTGGCTGTTCCACTCTAAATATTATGAGGGAGGTTCCTGAATTCAGCTTGCATTTGAGTATTCCATGGCTCTGACAGTGTGCATGCAATATCTATACAGTTCCAGCTCACCCTTACTTATGTGCATATCCTTAACTAAAAATACATAGAATAGAAAGTAATGCATTCAGCTGAAATTTGATGAAAACTACTATCTAACTTGATGTATAACTTACCATATAATTTAGAGTAGTATGCAACTAATTTTATGTGTGCTACCAATTTTTGACAAGTTACTTCCAGTAACATCACCTTTTGTAGACAATGGAACATTAGCGTTTACAGAACGAAATAACCTTATTGGCTGTTCCACTCTAAACGTTGTGAGGTAGGTTCCTGAATTCAGCTTGCCTTTGGGTATTCCATTGCTCTGTAGTATACATGCAATATCTATACAATTCCAGCTGATCCTGAGTAGTTGTGTACACATCCATATCTCAAAATGCATAGTGAAAAAAGTCATGTCTTCAGCTCAGTAGTGTATATTTGAATTTTGCTGAAAACTACTGTGAGCTAACTTGATGTAAACATTATTTTACTTACCATATGATTTAGTGTAGTATGCAACCAATTTTATCAGTGTGCTACCAATATTCCAGGAGTTACTTTCAGTAGCTCACCTTTTCTACGCAATGGAACATTAGCGTTTACATTAGAATGCATTCAGCTCAATCGAGTGTAGATTGAAATTTTGCTGAAAACTACTATGTGCTAACTTGATGTAAACCTTATTATTTTACTTACCAGACGAATAGAGTAGCATGCAACCAATCTTATGATGTGCTACCAATGATCGAGAGGTGACTTTCAGTTTCATTACCTTTTGTACACAATGGAACATTTGCCTTTACAGAACTAAACAAAGATATTAGCTGTTCCACTCTAAATGTTGTGAGGTAGTTTCCTGAATTCAGCTTGCCTTTGAGAATTCCATTGCTCTGAGTAGAAGACATGCAATATCTATACAGTTCCATCTGATCCTGAGTAGTTATGTACACATCCTTAACTCAAAATGCATAGTAAAAAAGTCATGCTTTCAGCTCATTAGTGTATATTTCAATTTTGCTGAAAACTACTGTGAGCTAACTTGATGTAAACATTATTTTACTTACCATATGATTTATTGTATTCAACCAATTTTATCAGTGTGCTACCAATATTCGAGGAGTTACTTTCAGTAACATCACCTTTTGAACACAATGGGACAGTTGCGTTTACAGAACTAAACAAAGATATTGGCTGTTCCACTCTAAATGTTGTGAGGTAGGTTCCTGAATTCAGCTTGCATTTGAGTATTCCATGTCTCTGATAGTGTGCATGCAATATCTATACAGTTCCAGCTCACCCTTACTTATGTGCATATCCTTAACTAAAAATACATAGAATAGAAAGTAATGCATTCAGCTGAAATTTGATGAAAACTACTATCTAACTTGATGTATAACTTACCATATAATTTAGAGTAGTATGCAACTAATTTTATGTGTGCTACCAATGTTGGACAGGTTACTTCCAGTAACATGACCTTTTGTACGCAATGGAACATTAGCGTTTACAGAACGAAATAACCTTATTGGCTGTTCCACTCTAAACGTTGTGAGGTAGGTTCCTGAATTCAGCTTGCCTTTGAGTATTCCATGGCTCTGACAGTGTGCATGCAATATCTATACAGTTCCCTTACTTATGTGCACATCCTTAACTAAAAAATACATAGAATAGAAAGTAATGTATTCAGCTCAAATTTGCTGAAAACTACTATCTAACTTGCTGTAAACATTATTTTACTTACCATATGATTTAGTGTAGTATGCAACCAATTTTATGAGTGTGCTACCAATGACCGAGAGCTGACTTTCAGTTTCATTACCGTTTGTAAACAATGGAACATTTGCGTTTACAGATCTAAAGATATTGGTTGTGCCACTCTAATTGTTATGAGGTAGGTTCCTGAATTCAGCTTGCATTTGAGTATTCCACGGCTCTGAGTAGAAGAAATGCAATATCTATACAGTTCCATCTCACCCTGACTGGTTATGTACACATCCATATCTCAAAATGCATAGAATATGCATTTAGCTCAATAGCAGATCTGAATTTTGCTGAAAACTAGTATGTGCTAACATGTAAACATTATTTTACTTAACATATGATTTAGTGTAGTATGCAACCAATTTTATCAGTGTGCTACCAATATTCCAGGAGTTACTTTCAGTAACTCACCTTTTGTACGCAATGGAACATTAGCGTTTACAGAACTAAACAAAGATATTGGCTGTTCCACTCTAAATATTATGAGGGAGGTTCCTGAATTCAGCTTGCATTTGAGTATTCCATGGCTCTGACAGTGTGCATGCAATATCTATACAGTTCCAGCTCACCCTTACTTATGTGCATATCCTTAACTAAAAATACATAGAATAGAAAGTAATGCATTCAGCTGAAATTTGATGAAAACTACTATCTAACTTGATGTATACATTATTTTACTCACCATATAATTTAGAGTAGTATGCAACTAATTTTATGTATGCTACCAATTTTTGACAAGTTACTTCCAGTAACATCACCTTTTGTACGCAATGGAACATTAGCGTTTACAGAAATAAACAAATATACTGGCTGTTCCACTCTAAATGTTGTGAGGTAGGTTCCTGAATTCAGCTTGCATTTGAGTATTCCATGGCTCTGAGCAGTATTCATGCAATATCTATACAGTTCCAGCTCACCCTGAGTAGTGATGCACACATCCATATCTCAAAATGCATAGAATATGCATTCAGCTCAATAGTAGATTTGCATTTTGCTGAAAACTAGTATGTGCTAACTTGATGTAAACATTATTTTACTTACCATATGATTTACAGTAGTATGCAACCAATTTTATCAGTGTGCTACAAATTTTCCAGGAGTTGCTTTCAGTAACTCACCTTTTGTACGCAATGGAGCATTAGCGTTTTCAGAACTAAACAAAGATATTGGCTGTTCCACTCTAAATATTATGAGGGAGGTTCCTGAATTCAGCTTGCCTTTGAGTATTCCATGGCTCTGACAGTGTGCATGCAATATCTATACAATTCCCTTACTTATGTGCACATCCTTAACTAAAAAATACATAGAATAGAAAGTAATGTATTCAGCTCAAATTTGCTGAAAACTACTATCTAACTTGCTGTAAACATTATTTTACTTACCATATGATTTAGTGTAGTATGCAACCAATTTTATGAGTGTGCTACCAATGACCGAGAGCTGACTTTCAGTTTCATTACCGTTTGTACACAATGGAACATTTGCGTTTACAGATCTAAAGATATTGGTTGTGCCACTCTAATTGTTATGAGGTAGGTTCCTGAATTCAGCTTGCATTTGAGTATTCCACGGCTCTGAGTAGAAGAAATGCAATATCTATACAGTTCCATCTCACCCTGACTGGTTATGTACACATCCATATCTCAAAATGCATAGAATATGCATTTAGCTCAATAGCAGATCTGAATTTTGCTGAAAACTAGTATGTGCTAACATGTAAACATTATTTTACTTAACATATGATTTAGTGTAGTATGCAACCAATTTTATCAGTGTGCTACCAATATTCCAGGAGTTACTTTCAGTAACTCACCTTTTGTACGCAATGGAGCATTAGCGTTTACAGAACTAAACAAAGATATTGGCTGTTCCACTCTAAATATTATGAGGGAGGTTCCTGAATTCAGCTTGCCTTTGAGTATTCCATGGCTCTGACAGTGTGCATGCAATATCTATACAGTTCCCTTACTTATGTGCACATCCTTAACTAAAAAATACATAGAATAGAAAGTAATGTATTCAGCTCAAATTTGCTGAAAACTACTATCTAACTTGCTGTAAACATTATTTTACTTACCATATGATTTAGTGTAGTATGCAACCAATTTTATGAGTGTGCTACCAATGACCGAGAGCTGACTTTCAGTTTCATTACCGTTTGTACACAATGGAACATTTGCGTTTACAGATCTAAAGATATTGGTTGTGCCACTCTAATTGTTATGAGGTAGGTTCCTGAATTCAGCTTGCATTTGAGTATTCCACGGCTCTGAGTAGAAGAAATGCAATATCTATACAGTTCCATCTCACCCTGACTGGTTATGTACACATCCATATCTCAAAATGCATAGAATATGCATTTAGCTCAATAGCAGATCTGAATTTTGCTGAAAACTAGTATGTGCTAACATGTAAACATTATTTTACTTAACATATGATTTAGTGTAGTATGCAACCAATTTTATCAGTGTGCTACCAATATTCCAGGAGTTACTTTCAGTAACTCACCTTTTGTACGCAATGGAACATTAGCGTTTACAGAACTAAACAAAGATATTGGCTGTTCCACTCTAAATATTATGAGGGAGGTTCCTGAATTCAGCTTGCATTTGAGTATTCCATGGCTCTGACAGTGTGCATGCAATATCTATACAGTTCCAGCTCACCCTTACTTATGTGCATATCCTTAACTAAAAATACATAGAATAGAAAGTAATGCATTCAGCTGAAATTTGATGAAAACTACTATCTAACTTGATGTATAACTTACCATATAATTTAGAGTAGTATGCAACTAATTTTATGTGTGCTACCAATTTTTGACAAGTTACTTCCAGTAACATCACCTTTTGTAGACAATGGAACATTAGCGTTTACAGAACGAAATAACCTTATTGGCTGTTCCACTCTAAACGTTGTGAGGTAGGTTCCTGAATTCAGCTTGCCTTTGGGTATTCCATTGCTCTGTAGTATACATGCAATATCTATACAATTCCAGCTGATCCTGAGTAGTTGTGTACACATCCATATCTCAAAATGCATAGTGAAAAAAGTCATGTCTTCAGCTCAGTAGTGTATATTTGAATTTTGCTGAAAACTACTGTGAGCTAACTTGATGTAAACATTATTTTACTTACCATATGATTTAGTGTAGTATGCAACCAATTTTATCAGTGTGCTACCAATATTCCAGGAGTTACTTTCAGTAGCTCACCTTTTCTACGCAATGGAACATTAGCGTTTACATTAGAATGCATTCAGCTCAATCGAGTGTAGATTGAAATTTTGCTGAAAACTACTATGTGCTAACTTGATGTAAACCTTATTATTTTACTTACCAGACGAATAGAGTAGCATGCAACCAATCTTATGATGTGCTACCAATGATCGAGAGGTGACTTTCAGTTTCATTACCTTTTGTACACAATGGAACATTTGCCTTTACAGAACTAAACAAAGATATTAGCTGTTCCACTCTAAATGTTGTGAGGTAGTTTCCTGAATTCAGCTTGCCTTTGAGAATTCCATTGCTCTGAGTAGAAGACATGCAATATCTATACAGTTCCATCTGATCCTGAGTAGTTATGTACACATCCTTAACTCAAAATGCATAGTAAAAAAGTCATGCTTTCAGCTCATTAGTGTATATTTCAATTTTGCTGAAAACTACTGTGAGCTAACTTGATGTAAACATTATTTTACTTACCATATGATTTATTGTATTCAACCAATTTTATCAGTGTGCTACCAATATTCGAGGAGTTACTTTCAGTAACATCACCTTTTGAACACAATGGGACAGTTGCGTTTACAGAACTAAACAAAGATATTGGCTGTTCCACTCTAAATGTTGTGAGGTAGGTTCCTGAATTCAGCTTGCATTTGAGTATTCCATGTCTCTGATAGTGTGCATGCAATATCTATACAGTTCCAGCTCACCCTTACTTATGTGCATATCCTTAACTAAAAATACATAGAATAGAAAGTAATGCATTCAGCTGAAATTTGATGAAAACTACTATCTAACTTGATGTATAACTTACCATATAATTTAGAGTAGTATGCAACTAATTTTATGTGTGCTACCAATGTTGGACAGGTTACTTCCAGTAACATGACCTTTTGTACGCAATGGAACATTAGCGTTTACAGAACGAAATAACCTTATTGGCTGTTCCACTCTAAACGTTGTGAGGTAGGTTCCTGAATTCAGCTTGCCTTTGAGTATTCCATGGCTCTGACAGTGTGCATGCAATATCTATACAGTTCCCTTACTTATGTGCACATCCTTAACTAAAAAATACATAGAATAGAAAGTAATGTATTCAGCTCAAATTTGCTGAAAACTACTATCTAACTTGCTGTAAACATTATTTTACTTACCATATGATTTAGTGTAGTATGCAACCAATTTTATGAGTGTGCTACCAATGACCGAGAGCTGACTTTCAGTTTCATTACCGTTTGTAAACAATGGAACATTTGCGTTTACAGATCTAAAGATATTGGTTGTGCCACTCTAATTGTTATGAGGTAGGTTCCTGAATTCAGCTTGCATTTGAGTATTCCACGGCTCTTAGAAGAAATGCAATATCTATACAGTTCCATCTCACCCTGACTGGTTATGTACACATCCATATCTCAAAATGCATAGAATATGCATTTAGCTCAATAGCAGATCTGAATTTTGCTGAAAACTAGTATGTGCTAACATGTAAACATTATTTTACTTAACATATGATTTAGTGTAGTATGCAACCAATTTTATCAGTGTGCTACCAATATTCCAGGAGTTACTTTCAGTAACTCACCTTTTGTACGCAATGGAACATTAGCGTTTACAGAACTAAACAAAGATATTGGCTGTTCCACTCTAAATATTATGAGGGAGGTTCCTGAATTCAGCTTGCATTTGAGTATTCCATGGCTCTGACAGTGTGCATGCAATATCTATACAGTTCCAGCTCACCCTTACTTATGTGCATATCCTTAACTAAAAATACATAGAATAGAAAGTAATGCATTCAGCTGAAATTTGATGAAAACTACTATCTAACTTGATGTATACATTATTTTACTCACCATATAATTTAGAGTAGTATGCAACTAATTTTATGTATGCTACCAATTTTTGACAAGTTACTTCCAGTAACATCACCTTTTGTACGCAATGGAACATTAGCGTTTACAGAAATAAACAAATATACTGGCTGTTCCACTCTAAATGTTGTGAGGTAGGTTCCTGAATTCAGCTTGCATTTGAGTATTCCATGGCTCTGAGCAGTATTCATGCAATATCTATACAGTTCCAGCTCACCCTGAGTAGTGATGCACACATCCATATCTCAAAATGCATAGAATATGCATTCAGCTCAATAGTAGATTTGCATTTTGCTGAAAACTAGTATGTGCTAACTTGATGTAAACATTATTTTACTTACCATATGATTTACAGTAGTATGCAACCAATTTTATCAGTGTGCTACAAATTTTCCAGGAGTTGCTTTCAGTAACTCACCTTTTGTACGCAATGGAGCATTAGCGTTTACAGAACTAAACAAAGATATTGGCTGTTCCACTCTAAATATTATGAGGGAGGTTCCTGAATTCAGCTTGCCTTTGAGTATTCCATGGCTCTGACAGTGTGCATGCAATATCTATACAATTCCCTTACTTATGTGCACATCCTTAACTAAAAAATACATAGAATAGAAAGTAATGTATTCAGCTCAAATTTGCTGAAAACTACTATCTAACTTGCTGTAAACATTATTTTACTTACCATATGATTTAGTGTAGTATGCAACCAATTTTATGAGTGTGCTACCAATGACCGAGAGCTGACTTTCAGTTTCATTACCGTTTGTACACAATGGAACATTTGCGTTTACAGATCTAAAGATATTGGTTGTGCCACTCTAATTGTTATGAGGTAGGTTCCTGAATTCAGCTTGCATTTGAGTATTCCACGGCTCTTAGAAGAAATGCAATATCTATACAGTTCCATCTCACCCTGACTGGTTATGTACACATCCATATCTCAAAATGCATAGAATATGCATTTAGCTCAATAGCAGATCTGAATTTTGCTGAAAACTAGTATGTGCTAACATGTAAACATTATTTTACTTAACATATGATTTAGTGTAGTATGCAACCAATTTTATCAGTGTGCTACCAATATTCCAGGAGTTACTTTCAGTAACTCACCTTTTGTACGCAATGGAACATTAGCGTTTACAGAACTAAACAAAGATATTGGCTGTTCCACTCTAAATATTATGAGGGAGGTTCCTGAATTCAGCTTGCATTTGAGTATTCCATGGCTCTGACAGTGTGCATGCAATAACTATACAGTTCCAGCTCACCCTTACTTATGTGCATATCCTTAACTAAAAATACATAGAATAGAAAGTAATGCATTCAGCTGAAATTTGATGAAAACTACTATCTAACTTGATGTATACATTATTTTACTCACCATATAATTTAGAGTAGTATGCAACTAATTTTATGTATGCTACCAATTTTTGACAAGTTACTTCCAGTAACATCACCTTTTGTACGCAATGGAACATTAGCGTTTACAGAAATAAACAAATATACTGGCTGTTCCACTCTAAATTTTGTGAGGTAGGTTCCTGAATTCAGCTTGCATTTGAGTATTCCATGGCTCTGAGCAGTATTCATGCAATATCTATACAGTTCCAGCTCACCCTGAGTAGTGATGCACACATCCATATCTCAAAATGCATAGAATATGCATTCAGCTCAATAGTAGATTTGCATTTTGCTGAAAACTAGTATGTGCTAACTTGATGTAAACATTATTTTACTTACCATATGATTTACAGTAGTATGCAACCAATTTTATCAGTGTGCTACAAATTTTCCAGGAGTTGCTTTCAGTAACTCACCTTTTGTACGCAATGGAGCATTAGCGTTTACAGAACTAAACAAAGATATTGGCTGTTCCACTCTAAATATTATGAGGGAGGTTCCTGAATTCAGCTTGCCTTTGAGTATTCCATGGCTCTGACAGTGTGCATGCAATATCTATACAATTCCCTTACTTATGTGCACATCCTTAACTAAAAAATACATAGAATAGAAAGTAATGTATTCAGCTCAAATTTGCTGAAAACTACTATCTAACTTGCTGTAAACATTATTTTACTTACCATATGATTTAGTGTAGTATGCAACCAATTTTATGAGTGTGCTACCAATGACCGAGAGCTGACTTTCAGTTTCATTACCGTTTGTACACAATGGAACATTTGCGTTTACAGATCTAAAGATATTGGTTGTGCCACTCTAATTGTTATGAGGTAGGTTCCTGAATTCAGCTTGCATTTGAGTATTCCACGGCTCTTAGAAGAAATGCAATATCTATACAGTTCCATCTCACCCTGACTGGTTATGTACACATCCATATCTCAAAATGCATAGAATATGCATTTAGCTCAATAGCAGATCTGAATTTTGCTGAAAACTAGTATGTGCTAACATGTAAACATTATTTTACTTAACATATGATTTAGTGTAGTATGCAACCAATTTTATCAGTGTGCTACCAATATTCCAGGAGTTACTTTCAGTAACTCACCTTTTGTACGCAATGGAACATTAGCGTTTACAGAACTAAACAAAGATATTGGCTGTTCCACTCTAAATATTATGAGGGAGGTTCCTGAATTCAGCTTGCATTTGAGTATTCCATGGCTCTGACAGTGTGCATGCAATAACTATACAGTTCCAGCTCACCCTTACTTATGTGCATATCCTTAACTAAAAATACATAGAATAGAAAGTAATGCATTCAGCTGAAATTTGATGAAAACTACTATCTAACTTGATGTATACATTATTTTACTCACCATATAATTTAGAGTAGTATGCAACTAATTTTATGTATGCTACCAATTTTTGACAAGTTACTTCCAGTAACATCACCTTTTGTACGCAATGGAACATTAGCGTTTACAGAAATAAACAAATATACTGGCTGTTCCACTCTAAATTTTGTGAGGTAGGTTCCTGAATTCAGCTTGCATTTGAGTATTCCATGGCTCTGAGCAGTATTCATGCAATATCTATACAGTTCCAGCTCACCCTGAGTAGTGATGCACACATCCATATCTCAAAATGCATAGAATATGCATTCAGCTCAATAGTAGATTTGCATTTTGCTGAAAACTAGTATGTGCTAACTTGATGTAAACATTATTTTACTTACCATATGATTTACAGTAGTATGCAACCAATTTTATCAGTGTGCTACAAATTTTCCAGGAGTTGCTTTCAGTAACTCACCTTTTGTACGCAATGGAGCATTAGCGTTTACAGAACTAAACAAAGATATTGGCTGTTCCACTCTAAATATTATGAGGGAGGTTCCTGAATTCAGCTTGCCTTTGAGTATTCCATGGCTCTGACAGTGTGCATGCAATATCTATACAATTCCCTTACTTATGTGCACATCCTTAACTAAAAAATACATAGAATAGAAAGTAATGTATTCAGCTCAAATTTGCTGAAAACTACTATCTAACTTGCTGTAAACATTATTTTACTTACCATATGATTTAGTGTAGTATGCAACCAATTTTATGAGTGTGCTACCAATGACCGAGAGCTGACTTTCAGTTTCATTACCGTTTGTACACAATGGAACATTTGCGTTTACAGATCTAAAGATATTGGTTGTGCCACTCTAATTGTTATGAGGTAGGTTCCTGAATTCAGCTTGCATTTGAGTATTCCACGGCTCTTAGAAGAAATGCAATATCTATACAGTTCCATCTCACCCTGACTGGTTATGTACACATCCATATCTCAAAATGCATAGAATATGCATTTAGCTCAATAGCAGATCTGAATTTTGCTGAAAACTAGTATGTGCTAACATGTAAACATTATTTTACTTAACATATGATTTAGTGTAGTATGCAACCAATTTTATCAGTGTGCTACCAATATTCCAGGAGTTACTTTCAGTAACTCACCTTTTGTACGCAATGGAACATTAGCGTTTACAGAACTAAACAAAGATATTGGCTGTTCCACTCTAAATATTATGAGGGAGGTTCCTGAATTCAGCTTGCATTTGAGTATTCCATGGCTCTGACAGTGTGCATGCAATAACTATACAGTTCCAGCTCACCCTTACTTATGTGCATATCCTTAACTAAAAATACATAGAATAGAAAGTAATGCATTCAGCTGAAATTTGATGAAAACTACTATCTAACTTGATGTATACATTATTTTACTCACCATATAATTTAGAGTAGTATGCAACTAATTTTATGTATGCTACCAATTTTTGACAAGTTACTTCCAGTAACATCACCTTTTGTACGCAATGGAACATTAGCGTTTACAGAAATAAACAAATATACTGGCTGTTCCACTCTAAATTTTGTGAGGTAGGTTCCTGAATTCAGCTTGCATTTGAGTATTCCATGGCTCTGAGCAGTATTCATGCAATATCTATACAGTTCCAGCTCACCCTGAGTAGTGATGCACACATCCATATCTCAAAATGCATAGAATATGCATTCAGCTCAATAGTAGATTTGCATTTTGCTGAAAACTAGTATGTGCTAACTTGATGTAAACATTATTTTACTTACCATATGATTTACAGTAGTATGCAACCAATTTTATCAGTGTGCTACAAATTTTCCAGGAGTTGCTTTCAGTAACTCACCTTTTGTACGCAATGGAGCATTAGCGTTTACAGAACTAAACAAAGATATTGGCTGTTCCACTCTAAATATTATGAGGGAGGTTCCTGAATTCAGCTTGCCTTTGAGAATTCCATTGCTCTGAGTAGAAGACATGCAATATCTATACAGTTCCATCTGATCCTGAGTAGTTATGTACACATCCTTAACTCAAAATGCATAGTAAAAAAGTCATGCTTTCAGCTCATTAGTGTATATTTCAATTTTGCTGAAAACTACTGTGAGCTAACTTGATGTAAACATTATTTTACTTACCATATGATTTATTGTATTCAACCAATTTTATCAGTGTGCTACCAATATTCGAGGAGTTACTTTCAGTAACATCACCTTTTGAACACAATGGGACAGTTGCGTTTACAGAACTAAACAAAGATATTGGCTGTTCCACTCTAAATGTTGTGAGGTAGGTTCCTGAATTCAGCTTGCATTTGAGTATTCCATGTCTCTGATAGTGTGCATGCAATATCTATACAGTTCCAGCTCACCCTTACTTATGTGCATATCCTTAACTAAAAATACATAGAATAGAAAGTAATGCATTCAGCTGAAATTTGATGAAAACTACTATCTAACTTGATGTATAACTTACCATATAATTTAGAGTAGTATGCAACTAATTTTATGTGTGCTACCAATGTTGGACAGGTTACTTCCAGTAACATGACCTTTTGTACGCAATGGAACATTAGCGTTTACAGAACGAAATAACCTTATTGGCTGTTCCACTCTAAACGTTGCGAGGTAGGTTCCTGAATTCAGCTTGCCTTTGAGTATTCCATGGCTCTGACAGTGTGCATGCAATATCTATACAGTTCCCTTACTTATGTGCACATCCTTAACTAAAAAATACATAGAATAGAAAGTAATGTATTCAGCTCAAATTTGCTGAAAACTACTATCTAACTTGCTGTAAACATTATTTTACTTACCATATGATTTAGTGTAGTATGCAACCAATTTTATGAGTGTGCTACCAATGACCGAGAGCTGACTTTCAGTTTCATTACCGTTTGTACACAATGGAACATTTGCGTTTACAGATCTAAAGATATTGGTTGTGCCACTCTAATTGTTATGAGGTAGGTTCCTGAATTCAGCTTGCATTTGAGTATTCCACGGCTCTGAGTAGAAGAAATGCAATATCTATACAGTTCCATCTCACCCTGACTGGTTATGTACACATCCATATCTCAAAATGCATAGAATATGCATTTAGCTCAATAGCAGATCTGAATTTTGCTGAAAACTAGTATGTGCTAACATGTAAACATTATTTTACTTAACATATGATTTAGTGTAGTATGCAACCAATTTTATCAGTGTGCTACCAATATTCCAGGAGTTACTTTCAGTAACTCACCTTTTGTACGCAATGGAGCATTAGCGTTTACAGAACTAAACAAAGATATTGGCTGTTCCACTCTAAATATTATGAGGGAGGTTCCTGAATTCAGCTTGCCTTTGAGAATTCCATTGCTCTGAGTAGAAGACATGCAATATCTATACAGTTCCATCTGATCCTGAGTAGTTATGTACACATCCTTAACTCAAAATGCATAGTAAAAAAGTCATGCTTTCAGCTCATTAGTGTATATTTCAATTTTGCTGAAAACTACTGTGAGCTAACTTGATGTAAACATTATTTTACTTACCATATGATTTATTGTATTCAACCAATTTTATCAGTGTGCTACCAATATTCGAGGAGTTACTTTCAGTAACATCACCTTTTGAACACAATGGGACAGTTGCGTTTACAGAACTAAACAAAGATATTGGCTGTTCCACTCTAAATGTTGTGAGGTAGGTTCCTGAATTCAGCTTGCATTTGAGTATTCCATGTCTCTGATAGTGTGCATGCAATATCTATACAGTTCCAGCTCACCCTTACTTATGTGCATATCCTTAACTAAAAATACATAGAATAGAAAGTAATGCATTCAGCTGAAATTTGATGAAAACTACTATCTAACTTGATGTATACATTATTTTACTCACCATATAATTTAGAGTAGTATGCAACTAATTTTATGTGTGCTACCAATGTTGGACAGGTTACTTCCAGTAACATGACCTTTTGTACGCAATGGAACATTAGCGTTTACAGAACGAAATAACCTTATTGGCTGTTCCACTCTAAACGTTGTGAGGTAGGTTCCTGAATTCAGCTTGCCTTTGGGTATTCCATTGCTCTGTAGTATACATGCAATATCTATACAATTCCAGCTGATCCTGAGTAGTTGTGTACACATCCATATCTCAAAATGCATAGTAAAAAAAGTCATGTCTTCAGCTCAGTAGTGTATATTTGAATTTTGCTGAAAACTACTGTGAGCTAACTTGATGTAAACATTATTTTACTTACCATATGATTTAGTGTAGTATGCAACCAATTTTATCAGTGTGCTACCAATATTCCAGGAGTTACTTTCAGTAGCTCACCTTTTCTACGCAATGGAACATTAGCGTTTACATTAGAATGCATTCAGCTCAATCGAGTGTAGATTGAAATTTTGCTGAAAACTACTATGTGCTAACTTGATGTAAACCTTATTATTTTACTTACCAGACGAATAGAGTAGCATGCAACCAATCTTATGATGTGCTACCAATGATCGAGAGGTGACTTTCAGTTTCATTACCTTTTGTACACAATGGAACATTTGCCTTTACAGAACTAAACAAAGATATTAGCTGTTCCACTCTAAATGTTGTGAGGTAGTTTCCTGAATTCAGCTTGCCTTTGAGAATTCCATTGCTCTGAGTAGAAGACATGCAATATCTATACAGTTCCATCTGATCCTGAGTAGTTATGTACACATCCTTAACTCAAAATGCATAGTAAAAAAGTCATGCTTTCAGCTCATTAGTGTATATTTCAATTTTGCTGAAAACTACTGTGAGCTAACTTGATGTAAACATTATTTTACTTACCATATGATTTATTGTATTCAACCAATTTTATCAGTGTGCTACCAATATTCGAGGAGTTACTTTCAGTAACATCACCTTTTGAACACAATGGGACAGTTGCGTTTACAGAACTAAACAAAGATATTGGCTGTTCCACTCTAAATGTTGTGAGGTAGGTTCCTGAATTCAGCTTGCATTTGAGTATTCCATGTCTCTGATAGTGTGCATGCAATATCTATACAGTTCCAGCTCACCCATACTTATGTGCATATCCTTAACTAAAAATACATAGAATAGAAAGTAATGCATTCAGCTGAAATTTGATGAAAACTACTATCTAACTTGATGTATAACTTACCATATAATTTAGAGTAGTATGCAACTAATTTTATGTGTGCTACCAATGTTGGACAGGTTACTTCCAGTAACATGACCTTTTG
Organism: Hemitrygon akajei; assembly: GCF_048418815.1. Taxonomy (NCBI): domain Eukaryota; kingdom Metazoa; phylum Chordata; class Chondrichthyes; order Myliobatiformes; family Dasyatidae; genus Hemitrygon; species Hemitrygon akajei. The sequence continues at coordinate 148,931 of NC_133146.1, read as the reverse complement.
TACGCAATGGAACATTAGCGTTTACAGAACGAAATAACCTTATTGGCTGTTCCACTCTAAACGTTGTGAGGTAGGTTCCTGAATTCAGCTTGCCTTTGAGTATTCCATGGCTCTGACAGTGTGCATGCAATATCTATACAGTTCCCTTACTTATGTGCACATCCTTAACTAAAAAATACATAGAATAGAAAGTAATGTATTCAGCTCAAATTTGCTGAAAACTACTATCTAACTTGCTGTAAACATTATTTTACTTACCATATGATTTAGTGTAGTATGCAACCAATTTTATGAGTGTGCTACCAATGACCGAGAGCTGACTTTCAGTTTCATTACCGTTTGTAAACAATGGAACATTTGCGTTTACAGATCTAAAGATATTGGTTGTGCCACTCTAATTGTTATGAGGTAGGTTCCTGAATTCAGCTTGCATTTGAGTATTCCACGGCTCTTAGAAGAAATGCAATATCTATACAGTTCCATCTCACCCTGACTGGTTATGTACACATCCATATCTCAAAATGCATAGAATATGCATTTAGCTCAATAGCAGATCTGAATTTTGCTGAAAACTAGTATGTGCTAACATGTAAACATTATTTTACTTAACATATGATTTAGTGTAGTATGCAACCAATTTTATCAGTGTGCTACCAATATTCCAGGAGTTACTTTCAGTAACTCACCTTTTGTACGCAATGGAACATTAGCGTTTACAGAACTAAACAAAGATATTGGCTGTTCCACTCTAAATATTATGAGGGAGGTTCCTGAATTCAGCTTGCATTTGAGTATTCCATGGCTCTGACAGTGTGCATGCAATATCTATACAGTTCCAGCTCACCCTTACTTATGTGCATATCCTTAACTAAAAATACATAGAATAGAAAGTAATGCATTCAGCTGAAATTTGATGAAAACTACTATCTAACTTGATGTATACATTATTTTACTCACCATATAATTTAGAGTAGTATGCAACTAATTTTATGTATGCTACCAATTTTTGACAAGTTACTTCCAGTAACATCACCTTTTGTACGCAATGGAACATTAGCGTTTACAGAAATAAACAAATATACTGGCTGTTCCACTCTAAATTTTGTGAGGTAGGTTCCTGAATTCAGCTTGCATTTGAGTATTCCATGGCTCTGAGCAGTATTCATGCAATATCTATACAGTTCCAGCTCACCCTGAGTAGTGATGCACACATCCATATCTCAAAATGCATAGAATATGCATTCAGCTCAATAGTAGATTTGCATTTTGCTGAAAACTAGTATGTGCTAACTTGATGTAAACATTATTTTACTTACCATATGATTTACAGTAGTATGCAACCAATTTTATCAGTGTGCTACAAATTTTCCAGGAGTTGCTTTCAGTAACTCACCTTTTGTACGCAATGGAGCATTAGCGTTTACAGAACTAAACAAAGATATTGGCTGTTCCACTCTAAATATTATGAGGGAGGTTCCTGAATTCAGCTTGCCTTTGAGAATTCCATTGCTCTGAGTAGAAGACATGCAATATCTATACAGTTCCATCTGATCCTGAGTAGTTATGTACACATCCTTAACTCAAAATGCATAGTAAAAAAGTCATGCTTTCAGCTCATTAGTGTATATTTCAATTTTGCTGAAAACTACTGTGAGCTAACTTGATGTAAACATTATTTTACTTACCATATGATTTATTGTATTCAACCAATTTTATCAGTGTGCTACCAATATTCGAGGAGTTACTTTCAGTAACATCACCTTTTGAACACAATGGGACAGTTGCGTTTACAGAACTAAACAAAGATATTGGCTGTTCCACTCTAAATGTTGTGAGGTAGGTTCCTGAATTCAGCTTGCATTTGAGTATTCCATGTCTCTGATAGTGTGCATGCAATATCTATACAGTTCCAGCTCACCCTTACTTATGTGCATATCCTTAACTAAAAATACATAGAATAGAAAGTAATGCATTCAGCTGAAATTTGATGAAAACTACTATCTAACTTGATGTATACATTATTTTACTCACCATATAATTTAGAGTAGTATGCAACTAATTTTATGTGTGCTACCAATGTTGGACAGGTTACTTCCAGTAACATGACCTTTTGTACGCAATGGAACATTAGCGTTTACAGAACGAAATAACCTTATTGGCTGTTCCACTCTAAACGTTGTGAGGTAGGTTCCTGAATTCAGCTTGCCTTTGAGTATTCCATGGCTCTGACAGTGTGCATGCAATATCTATACAGTTCCCTTACTTATGTGCACATCCTTAACTAAAAAATACATAGAATAGAAAGAAATGTATTCAGCTCAAATTTGCTGAAAACTACTATCTAACTTGCTGTAAACATTATTTTACTTACCATATGATTTAGTGTAGTATGCAACCAATTTTATGAGTGTGCTACCAATGACCGAGAGCTGACTTTCAGTTTCATTACCGTTTGTACACAATGGAACATTTGCGTTTACAGATCTAAAGATATTGGTTGTGCCACTCTAATTGTTATGTGGTAGGTTCCTGAATTCAGCTTGCATTTGAGTATTCCACGGCTCTTAGAAGAAATGCAATATCTATACAGTTCCATCTCACCCTGACTGGTTATGTACACATCCATATCTCAAAATGCATAGAATATGCATTTAGCTCAATAGCAGATCTGAATTTTGCTGAAAACTAGTATGTGCTAACATGTAAACATTATTTTACTTAACATATGATTTAGTGTAGTATGCAACCAATTTTATCAGTGTGCTACCAATATTCCAGGAGTTACTTTCAGTAACTCACCTTTTGTACGCAATGGAACATTAGCGTTTACAGAACTAAACAAAGATATTGGCTGTTCCACTCTAAATATTATGAGGGAGGTTCCTGAATTCAGCTTGCATTTGAGTATTCCATGGCTCTGACAGTGTGCATGCAATATCTATACAGTTCCAGCTCACCCTTACTTATGTGCATATCCTTAACTAAAAATACATAGAATAGAAAGTAATGCATTCAGCTGAAATTTGATGAAAACTACTATCTAACTTGATGTATACATTATTTTACTCACCATATAATTTAGAGTAGTATGCAACTAATTTTATGTATGCTACCAATTTTTGACAAGTTACTTCCAGTAACATCACCTTTTGTACGCAATGGAACATTAGCGTTTACAGAAATAAACAAATATACTGGCTGTTCCACTCTAAATGTTGTGAGGTAGGTTCCTGAATTCAGCTTGCATTTGAGTATTCCATGGCTCTGAGCAGTATTCATGCAATATCTATACAGTTCCAGCTCACCCTGAGTAGTGATGCACACATCCATATCTCAAAATGCATAGAATATGCATTCAGCTCAATAGTAGATTTGCATTTTGCTGAAAACTAGTATGTGCTAACTTGATGTAAACATTATTTTACTTCCATATGATTTACAGTAGTATGCAACCAATTTTATCAGTGTGCTACAAATTTTCCAGGAGTTGCTTTCAGTAACTCACCTTTTGTACGCAATGGAGCATTAGCGTTTACAGAACTAAACAAAGATATTGGCTGTTCCACTCTAAATATTATGAGGGAGGTTCCTGAATTCAGCTTGCCTTTGAGAATTCCATTGCTCTGAGTAGAAGACATGCAATATCTATACAGTTCCATCTGATCCTGAGTAGTTATGTACACATCCTTAACTCAAAATGCATAGTAAAAAAGTCATGCTTTCAGCTCATTAGTGTATATTTCAATTTTGCTGAAAACTACTGTGAGCTAACTTGATGTAAACATTATTTTACTTACCATATGATTTATTGCATTCAACCAATTTTATCAGTGTGCTACCAATATTCGAGGAGTTACTTTCAGTAACATCACCTTTTGAACACAATGGGACAGTTGCGTTTACAGAACTAAACAAAGATATTGGCTGTTCCACTCTAAATGTTGTGAGGTAGGTTCCTGAATTCAGCTTGCAGTTGAGTATTCCATGTCTCTGATAGTGTGCATGCAATATCTATACAGTTCCAGCTCACCCTTACTTATGTGCATATCCTTAACTAAAAATACATAGAATAGAAAGTAATGCATTCAGCTGAAATTTGATGAAAACTACTATCTAACTTGATGTATACATTATTTTACTCACCATATAATTTAGAGTAGTATGCAACTAATTTTATGTGTGCTACCAATGTTGGACAGGTTACTTCCAGTAACATGACCTTTTGTACGCAATGGAACATTAGCGTTTACAGAACGAAATAACCTTATTGGCTGTTCCACTCTAAACGTTGTGAGGTAGGTTCCTGAATTCAGCTTGCCTTTGAGTATTCCATGGCTCTGACAGTGTGCATGCAATATCTATACAGTTCCCTTACTTATGTGCACATCCTTAACTAAAAAATACATAGAATAGAAAGTAATGTATTCAGCTCAAATTTGCTGAAAACTACTATCTAACTTGCTGTAAACATTATTTTACTTACCATATGATTTAGTGTAGTATGCAACCAATTTTATGAGTGTGCTACCAATGACCGAGAGCTGACTTTCAGTTTCATTACCGTTTGTACACAATGGAACATTTGCGTTTACAGATCTAAAGATATTGGTTGTGCCACTCTAATTGTTATGAGGTAGGTTCCTGAATTCAGCTTGCATTTGAGTATTCCATGGCTCTGAGCAGTATTCATGCAATATCTATACAGTTCCAGCTCACCCTGAGTAGTGATGCACACATCCATATCTCAAAATGCATAGAATATGCATTCAGCTCAATAGTAGATTTGCATTTTGCTGAAAACTAGTATGTGCTAACTTGATGTAAACATTATTTTACTTACCATATGATTTACAGTAGTATGCAACCAATTTTATCAGTGTGCTACAAATTTTCCAGGAGTTGCTTTCAGTAACTCACCTTTTGTACGCAATGGAGCATTAGCGTTTACAGAACTAAACAAAGATATTGGCTGTTCCACTCTAAATATTATGAGGGAGGTTCCTGAATTCAGCTTGCCTTTGAGTATTCCATGGCTCTGACAGTGTGCATGCAATATCTATACAGTTCTCTTACTTATGTGCACATCCTTAACTAAAAAATACATAGAATAGAAAGTAATGTATTCAGCTCAAATTTGCTGAAAACTACTATCTAACTTGCTGTAAACATTATTTTACTTACCATATGATTTAGTGTAGTATGCAACCAATTTTATGAGTGTGCTACCAATGACCGAGAGCTGACTTTCAGTTTCATTACCGTTTGTACACAATGGAACATTTGCGTTTACAGATCTAAAGATATTGGTTGTGCCACTCTAATTGTTATGTGGTAGGTTCCTGAATTCAGCTTGCATTTGAGTATTCCACGGCTCTTAGAAGAAATGCAATATCTATACAGTTCCATCTCACCCTGACTGGTTATGTACACATCCATATCTCAAAATGCATAGAATATGCATTTAGCTCAATAGCAGATCTGAATTTTGCTGAAAACTAGTATGTGCTAACATGTAAACATTATTTTACTTAACATATGATTTAGTGTAGTATGCAACCAATTTTATCAGTGTGCTACCAATATTCCAGGAGTTACTTTCAGTAACTCACCTTTTGTACGCAATGGAACATTAGCGTTTACAGAACTAAACAAAGATATTGGCTGTTCCACTCTAAATATTATGAGGGAGGTTCCTGAATTCAGCTTGCATTTGAGTATTCCATGGCTCTGACAGTGTGCATGCAATATCTATACAGTTCCAGCTCACCCTTACTTATGTGCATATCCTTAACTAAAAATACATAGAATAGAAAGTAATGCATTCAGCTGAAATTTGATGAAAACTACTATCTAACTTGATGTATACATTATTTTACTCACCATATAATTTAGAGTAGTATGCAACTAATTTTATGTATGCTACCAATTTTTGACAAGTTACTTCCAGTAACATCACCTTTTGTACGCAATGGAACATTAGCGTTTACAGAAATAAACAAATATACTGGCTGTTCCACTCTAAATGTTGTGAGGTAGGTTCCTGAATTCAGCTTGCATTTGAGTATTCCATGGCTCTGAGCAGTATTCATGCAATATCTATACAGTTCCAGCTCACCCTGAGTAGTGATGCACACATCCATATCTCAAAATGCATAGAATATGCATTCAGCTCAATAGTAGATTTGCATTTTGCTGAAAACTAGTATGTGCTAACTTGATGTAAACATTATTTTACTTCCATATGATTTACAGTAGTATGCAACCAATTTTATCAGTGTGCTACAAATTTTCCAGGAGTTGCTTTCAGTAACTCACCTTTTGTACGCAATGGAGCATTAGCGTTTACAGAACTAAACAAAGATATTGGCTGTTCCACTCTAAATATTATGAGGGAGGTTCCTGAATTCAGCTTGCCTTTGAGAATTCCATTGCTCTGAGTAGAAGACATGCAATATCTATACAGTTCCATCTGATCCTGAGTAGTTATGTACACATCCTTAACTCAAAATGCATAGTAAAAAAGTCATGCTTTCAGCTCATTAGTGTATATTTCAATTTTGCTGAAAACTACTGTGAGCTAACTTGATGTAAACATTATTTTACTTACCATATGATTTATTGCATTCAACCAATTTTATCAGTGTGCTACCAATATTCGAGGAGTTACTTTCAGTAACATCACCTTTTGAACACAATGGGACAGTTGCGTTTACAGAACTAAACAAAGATATTGGCTGTTCCACTCTAAATGTTGTGAGGTAGGTTCCTGAATTCAGCTTGCAGTTGAGTATTCCATGTCTCTGATAGTGTGCATGCAATATCTATACAGTTCCAGCTCACCCTTACTTATGTGCATATCCTTAACTAAAAATACATAGAATAGAAAGTAATGCATTCAGCTGAAATTTGATGAAAACTACTATCTAACTTGATGTATACATTATTTTACTCACCATATAATTTAGAGTAGTATGCAACTAATTTTATGTGTGCTACCAATGTTGGACAGGTTACTTCCAGTAACATGACCTTTTGTACGCAATGGAACATTAGCGTTTACAGAACGAAATAACCTTATTGGCTGTTCCACTCTAAACGTTGTGAGGTAGGTTCCTGAATTCAGCTTGCCTTTGAGTATTCCATGGCTCTGACAGTGTGCATGCAATATCTATACAGTTCCCTTACTTATGTGCACATCCTTAACTAAAAAATACATAGAATAGAAAGTAATGTATTCAGCTCAAATTTGCTGAAAACTACTATCTAACTTGCTGTAAACATTATTTTACTTACCATATGATTTAGTGTAGTATGCAACCAATTTTATGAGTGTGCTACCAATGACCGAGAGCTGACTTTCAGTTTCATTACCGTTTGTACACAATGGAACATTTGCGTTTACAGATCTAAAGATATTGGTTGTGCCACTCTAATTGTTATGAGGTAGGTTCCTGAATTCAGCTTGCATTTGAGTATTCCATGGCTCTGAGCAGTATTCATGCAATATCTATACAGTTCCAGCTCACCCTGAGTAGTGATGCACACATCCATATCTCAAAATGCATAGAATATGCATTCAGCTCAATAGTAGATTTGCATTTTGCTGAAAACTAGTATGTGCTAACTTGATGTAAACATTATTTTACTTACCATATGATTTACAGTAGTATGCAACCAATTTTATCAGTGTGCTACAAATTTTCCAGGAGTTGCTTTCAGTAACTCACCTTTTGTACGCAATGGAGCATTAGCGTTTACAGAACTAAACAAAGATATTGGCTGTTCCACTCTAAATATTATGAGGGAGGTTCCTGAATTCAGCTTGCCTTTGAGTATTCCATGGCTCTGACAGTGTGCATGCAATATCTATACAGTTCTCTTACTTATGTGCACATCCTTAACTAAAAAATACATAGAATAGAAAGTAATGTATTCAGCTCAAATTTGCTGAAAACTACTATCTAACTTGCTGTAAACATTATTTTACTTACCATATGATTTAGTGTAGTATGCAACCAATTTTATGAGTGTGCTACCAATGACCGAGAGCTGACTTTCAGTTTCATTACCGTTTGTACACAATGGAACATTTGCGTTTACAGATCTAAAGATATTGGTTGTGCCACTCTAATTGTTATGAGGTAGGTTCCTGAATTCAGCTTGCATTTGAGTATTCCACGGCTCTTAGAAGAAATGCAATATCTATACAGTTCCATCTCACCCTGACTGGTTATGTACACATCCATATCTCAAAATGCATAGAATATGCATTTAGCTCAATAGCAGATCTGAATTTTGCTGAAAACTAGTATGTGCTAACATGTAAACATTATTTTACTTAACATATGATTTAGTGTAGTATGCAACCAATTTTATCAGTGTGCTACCAATATTCCAGGAGTTACTTTCAGTAACTCACCTTTTGTACGCAATGGAACATTAGCGTTTACAGAACTAAACAAAGATATTGGCTGTTCCACTCTAAATATTATGAGGGAGGTTCCTGAATTCAGCTTGCATTTGAGTATTCCATGGCTCTGACAGTGTGCATGCAATATCTATACAGTTCCAGCTCACCCTTACTTATGTGCATATCCTTAACTAAAAATACATAGAATAGAAAGTAATGCATTCAGCTGAAATTTGATGAAAACTACTATCTAACTTGATGTATACATTATTTTACTCACCATATAATTTAGAGTAGTATGCAAATAATTTTATGTATGCTACCAATTTTTGACAAGTTACTTCCAGTAACATCACCTTTTGTACGCAATGGAACATTAGCGTTTACAGAAATAAACAAAGATACTGGCTGTTCCACTATAAATGTTGTGAGGTAGGTTCCTGAATTCAGCTTGCATTTGAGTATTCCATGGCTCTGAGCAGTATTCATGCAATATCTATACAGTTCCAGCTCACCCTGATTAGTGATGCACACATCCATATCTCAAAATGCATAGAATATGCATTCAGCTCAATAGTAGATTTGCATTTTGCTGAAAACTAGTATGTGCTAACTTGATGTAAACATTATTTTACTTACCATATGATTTACAGTAGTATGCAACCAATTTTATCAGTGTGCTACAAATTTTCCAGGAGTTGCTTTCAGTAACTCACCTTTTGTACGCAATGGAGCATTAGCGTTTACAGAACTAAACAAAGATATTGGCTGTTCCACTCTAAATATTATGAGGGAGGTTCCTGAATTCAGCTTGCCTTTGAGTATTCCATGGCTCTGACAGTGTGCATGGAATATCTATACAGTTCCCTTACTTATGTGCACATCCTTAACTAAAAAATACATAGAATAGAAAGTAATGTATTCAGCTCAAATTTGCTGAAAACTACTATCTAACTTGCTGTAAACATTATTTTACTTACCATATGATTTAGTGTAGTATGCAACCAATTTTATGAGTGTGCTACCAATGACCGAGAGCTGACTTTCAGTTTCATTACCGTTTGTACACAATGGAACATTTGCGTTTACAGATCTAAAGATATTGGTTGTGCCACTCTAATTGTTATGAGGTAGGTTCCTGAATTCAGCTTGCATTTGAGTATTCCACGGCTCTGAGTAGAAGAAATGCAATATCTATACAGTTCCATCTCACCCTGACTGGTTATGTACACATCCATATCTCAAAATGCATAGAATATGCATTTAGCTCAATAGCAGATCTGAATTTTGCTGAAAACTAGTATGTGCTAACATGTAAACATTATTTTACTTAACATATGATTTAGTGTAGTATGCAACCAATTTTATCAGTGTGCTACCAATATTCCAGGAGTTACTTTCAGTAACTCACCTTTTGTACGCAATGGAACATTAGCGTTTACAGAACTAAACAAAGATATTGGCTGTTCCACTCTAAATATTATGAGGGAGGTTCCTGAATTCAGCTTGCATTTGAGTATTCCATGGCTCTGACAGTGTGCATGCAATATCTATACAGTTCCAGCTCACCCTTACTTATGTGCATATCCTTAACTAAAAATACATAGAATAGAAAGTAATGCATTCAGCTGAAATTTGATGAAAACTACTATCTAACTTGATGTATACATTATTTTACTCACCATATAATTTAGAGTAGTATGCAAATAATTTTATGTATGCTACCAATTTTTGACAAGTTACTTCCAGTAACATCACCTTTTGTACGCAATGGAACATTAGCGTTTACAGAAATAAACAAAGATACTGGCTGTTCCACTATAAATGTTGTGAGGTAGGTTCCTGAATTCAGCTTGCATTTGAGTATTCCATGGCTCTGAGCAGTATTCATGCAATATCTATACAGTTGCAGCTCACCCTGATTAGTGATGCACACATCCATATCTCAAAATGCATAGAATATGCATTCAGCTCAATAGTAGATTTGCATTTTGCTGAAAACTAGTATGTGCTAACTTGATGTAAACATTATTTTACTTCCATATGATTTACAGTAGTATGCAACCAATTTTATCAGTGTGCTACAAATTTTCCAGGAGTTGCTTTCAGTAACTCACCTTTTGTACGCAATGGAGCATTAGCGTTTACAGAACTAAACAAAGATATTGGCTGTTCCACTCTAAATATTATGAGGGAGGTTCCTGAATTCAGCTTGCCTTTGAGAATTCCATTGCTCTGAGTAGAAGACATGCAATATCTATACAGTTCCATCTGATCCTGAGTAGTTATGTACACATCCTTAACTCAAAATGCATAGTAAAAAAGTCATGCTTTCAGCTCATTAGTGTATATTTCAATTTTGCTGAAAACTACTGTGAGCTAACTTGATGTAAACATTATTTTACTTACCATATGATTTATTGCATTCAACCAATTTTATCAGTGTGCTACCAATATTCGAGGAGTTACTTTCAGTAACATCACCTTTTGAACACAATGGGACAGTTGCGTTTACAGAACTAAACAAAGATATTGGCTGTTCCACTCTAAATATTATGAGGGAGGTTCCTGAATTCAGCTTGCCTTTGAGTATTCCATGGCTCTGACAGTGTGCATGCAATATCTATACAGTTCCAGCTCACCCTTACTTATGTGCATATCCTTAACTAAAAATACATAGAATAGAAAGTAATGCATTCAGCTGAAATTTGATGAAAACTACTATCTAACTTGATGTATAACTTACCATATAATTTAGAGTAGTATGCAACTAATTTTATGTGTGCTACCAATGTTGGACAGGTTACTTCCAGTAACATGACCTTTTGTACGCAATGGAACATTAGCGTTTACAGAACGAAATAACCTTATTGGCTGTTCCACTCTAAACGTTGTGAGGTAGGTTCCTGAATTCAGCTTGCCTTTGAGTATTCCATGGCTCTGACAGTGTGCATGCAATATCTATACAGTTCCCTTACTTATGTGCACATCCTTAACTAAAAAATACATAGAATAGAAAGTAATGTATTCAGCTCAAATTTGCTGAAAACTACTATCTAACTTGCTGTAAACATTATTTTACTTACCATATGATTTAGTGTAGTATGCAACCAATTTTATGAGTGTGCTACCAACGACCGAGAGCCGACTTTCAGTTTCATTACCGTTTGTACACAATGGAACATTTGCGTTTACAGATCTAAAGATATTGGTTGTGCCACTCTAATTGTTATGAGGTAGGTTCCTGAATTCAGCTTGCATTTGAGTATTCCATGGCTCTGAGCAGTATTCATGCAATATCTATACAGTTCCAGCTCACCCTGAGTAGTGATGCACACATCCATATCTCAAAATGCATAGAATATGCATTCAGCTCAATAGTAGATTTGCATTTTGCTGAAAACTAGTATGTGCTAACTTGATGTAAACATTATTTTACTTACCATATGATTTACAGTAGTATGCAACCAATTTTATCAGTGTGCTACAAATTTTCCAGGAGTTGCTTTCAGTAACTCACCTTTTGTACGCAATGGAGCATTAGCGTTTACAGAACTAAACAAAGATATTGGCTGTTCCACTCTAAATATTATGAGGGAGGTTCCTGAATTCAGCTTGCCTTTGAGTATTCCATGGCTCTGACAGTGTGCATGCAATATCTATACAGTTCTCTTACTTATGTGCACATCCTTAACTAAAAAATACATAGAATAGAAAGTAATGTATTCAGCTCAAATTTGCTGAAAACTACTATCTAACTTGCTGTAAACATTATTTTACTTACCATATGATTTAGTGTAGTATGCAACCAATTTTATGAGTGTGCTACCAATGACCGAGAGCTGACTTTCAGTTTCATTACCGTTTGTACACAATGGAACATTTGCGTTTACAGATCTAAAGATATTGGTTGTGCCACTCTAATTGTTATGAGGTAGGTTCCTGAATTCAGCTTGCATTTGAGTATTCCACGGCTCTTAGAAGAAATGCAATATCTATACAGTTCCATCTCACCCTGACTGGTTATGTACACATCCATATCTCAAAATGCATAGAATATGCATTTAGCTCAATAGCAGATCTGAATTTTGCTGAAAACTAGTATGTGCTAACATGTAAACATTATTTTACTTAACATATGATTTAGTGTAGTATGCAACCAATTTTATCAGTGTGCTACCAATATTCCAGGAGTTACTTTCAGTAACTCACCTTTTGTACGCAATGGAACATTAGCGTTTACAGAACTAAACAAAGATATTGGCTGTTCCACTCTAAATATTATGAGGGAGGTTCCTGAATTCAGCTTGCATTTGAGTATTCCATGGCTCTGACAGTGTGCATGCAATATCTATACAGTTCCAGCTCACCCTTACTTATGTGCATATCCTTAACTAAAAATACATAGAATAGAAAGTAATGCATTCAGCTGAAATTTGATGAAAACTACTATCTAACTTGATGTATACATTATTTTACTCACCATATAATTTAGAGTAGTATGCAAATAATTTTATGTATGCTACCAATTTTTGACAAGTTACTTCCAGTAACATCACCTTTTGTACGCAATGGAACATTAGCGTTTACAGAAATAAACAAAGATACTGGCTGTTCCACTATAAATGTTGTGAGGTAGGTTCCTGAATTCAGCTTGCATTTGAGTATTCCATGGCTCTGAGCAGTATTCATGCAATATCTATACAGTTCCAGCTCACCCTGATTAGTGATGCACACATCCATATCTCAAAATGCATAGAATATGCATTCAGCTCAATAGTAGATTTGCATTTTGCTGAAAACTAGTATGTGCTAACTTGATGTAAACATTATTTTACTTACCATATGATTTACAGTAGTATGCAACCAATTTTATCAGTGTGCTACAAATTTTCCAGGAGTTGCTTTCAGTAACTCACCTTTTGTACGCAATGGAGCATTAGCGTTTACAGAACTAAACAAAGATATTGGCTGTTCCACTCTAAATATTATGAGGGAGGTTCCTGAATTCAGCTTGCCTTTGAGTATTCCATGGCTCTGACAGTGTGCATGGAATATCTATACAGTTCCCTTACTTATGTGCACATCCTTAACTAAAAAATACATAGAATAGAAAGTAATGTATTCAGCTCAAATTTGCTGAAAACTACTATCTAACTTGCTGTAAACATTATTTTACTTACCATATGATTTAGTGTAGTATGCAACCAATTTTATGAGTGTGCTACCAATGACCGAGAGCTGACTTTCAGTTTCATTACCGTTTGTACACAATGGAACATTTGCGTTTACAGATCTAAAGATATTGGTTGTGCCACTCTAATTGTTATGAGGTAGGTTCCTGAATTCAGCTTGCATTTGAGTATTCCACGGCTCTGAGTAGAAGAAATGCAATATCTATACAGTTCCATCTCACCCTGACTGGTTATGTACACATCCATATCTCAAAATGCATAGAATATGCATTTAGCTCAATAGCAGATCTGAATTTTGCTGAAAACTAGTATGTGCTAACATGTAAACATTATTTTACTTAACATATGATTTAGTGTAGTATGCAACCAATTTTATCAGTGTGCTACCAATATTCCAGGAGTTACTTTCAGTAACTCACCTTTTGTACGCAATGGAACATTAGCGTTTACAGAACTAAACAAAGATATTGGCTGTTCCACTCTAAATATTATGAGGGAGGTTCCTGAATTCAGCTTGCATTTGAGTATTCCATGGCTCTGACAGTGTGCATGCAATATCTATACAGTTCCAGCTCACCCTTACTTATGTGCATATCCTTAACTAAAAATACATAGAATAGAAAGTAATGCATTCAGCTGAAATTTGATGAAAACTACTATCTAACTTGATGTATACATTATTTTACTCACCATATAATTTAGAGTAGTATGCAAATAATTTTATGTATGCTACCAATTTTTGACAAGTTACTTCCAGTAACATCACCTTTTGTACGCAATGGAACATTAGCGTTTACAGAAATAAACAAAGATACTGGCTGTTCCACTATAAATGTTGTGAGGTAGGTTCCTGAATTCAGCTTGCATTTGAGTATTCCATGGCTCTGAGCAGTATTCATGCAATATCTATACAGTTGCAGCTCACCCTGATTAGTGATGCACACATCCATATCTCAAAATGCATAGAATATGCATTCAGCTCAATAGTAGATTTGCATTTTGCTGAAAACTAGTATGTGCTAACTTGATGTAAACATTATTTTACTTCCATATGATTTACAGTAGTATGCAACCAATTTTATCAGTGTGCTACAAATTTTCCAGGAGTTGCTTTCAGTAACTCACCTTTTGTACGCAATGGAGCATTAGCGTTTACAGAACTAAACAAAGATATTGGCTGTTCCACTCTAAATATTATGAGGGAGGTTCCTGAATTCAGCTTGCCTTTGAGAATTCCATTGCTCTGAGTAGAAGACATGCAATATCTATACAGTTCCATCTGATCCTGAGTAGTTATGTACACATCCTTAACTCAAAATGCATAGTAAAAAAGTCATGCTTTCAGCTCATTAGTGTATATTTCAATTTTGCTGAAAACTACTGTGAGCTAACTTGATGTAAACATTATTTTACTTACCATATGATTTATTGCATTCAACCAATTTTATCAGTGTGCTACCAATATTCGAGGAGTTACTTTCAGTAACATCACCTTTTGAACACAATGGGACAGTTGCGTTTACAGAACTAAACAAAGATATTGGCTGTTCCACTCTAAATATTATGAGGGAGGTTCCTGAATTCAGCTTGCCTTTGAGTATTCCATGGCTCTGACAGTGTGCATGCAATATCTATACAGTTCCAGCTCACCCTTACTTATGTGCATATCCTTAACTAAAAATACATAGAATAGAAAGTAATGCATTCAGCTGAAATTTGATGAAAACTACTATCTAACTTGATGTATAACTTACCATATAATTTAGAGTAGTATGCAACTAATTTTATGTGTGCTACCAATGTTGGACAGGTTACTTCCAGTAACATGACCTTTTGTACGCAATGGAACATTAGCGTTTACAGAACGAAATAACCTTATTGGCTGTTCCACTCTAAACGTTGTGAGGTAGGTTCCTGAATTCAGCTTGCCTTTGAGTATTCCATGGCTCTGACAGTGTGCATGCAATATCTATACAGTTCCCTTACTTATGTGCACATCCTTAACTAAAAAATACATAGAATAGAAAGTAATGTATTCAGCTCAAATTTGCTGAAAACTACTATCTAACTTGCTGTAAACATTATTTTACTTACCATATGATTTAGTGTAGTATGCAACCAATTTTATGAGTGTGCTACCAACGACCGAGAGCCGACTTTCAGTTTCATTACCGTTTGTACACAATGTAACATTTGCGTTTACAGAACTAAAGATATTGGTTGTGCCACTCTAAATGTTATGAGGTAGGTTCCTGAATTCAGCTTGCATTTGAGTATTCCACGGCTCTGAGTAGAAGAAATGCAATATCTATACAGTTCCATCTCACCCTGACTGGTTATGTACACATCCATATCTCAAAATGCATAGAATATGCATTTAGCTCAATAGCAGATCTGAATTTTGCTGAAAACTAGTATGTGCTAACATGTAAACATTATTTTACTTGCCATATGATTTATAGTATCCAACCAATTTTATCAGTGTGCTACCAATATTCCAGGAGTTACTTTCAGTAACATCACCTTTTGTACACAATGGGATAGTTGCGTTTACAGAACTAAACAAAGATATTGGTTGTTCCACTCTAAATATTATGAGGGAGGTTCCTGAATTCAGCTTGCCTTTGAGTATTCCATGGCTCTGACAGTGTGCATGCAATATCTATACAGTTCCCTTACTTATGTGCACATCCTTAACTAAAAAATACATAGAATAGAAAGTAATGTATTCAGCTCAAATTTGCTGAAAACTACTAACTTGCTGTAAACATTATTTTACTTACCATATGATTTAGTGTAGTATGCAACCAATTCTTTGAGTGTGCTACCAATGACTGAGAGTTGACTTTCAGTTTCATTACCGTTTGTACACAATGGAACATTTGCGTTTACAGAACTAAAGATATTGGTTGTGCCACTCTAAATGTTATGAGGTAGGTTCCTGAATTCAGCTTGCATTTGAGTGTTCCACGGCTCTTAGAAGAAATGCAATATCTATACAGTTCCAGCTGATCCTGAGTAGTTATGTACACATCCTTAACTCAAAATGCATAGTAAAAAAAGTCATGCTTTCAGCTCAGTAGTGTATATTTGAATTTTGCTGAAAACTACTATGAGCTAACTTGATGTAAACATTATTTTACTTAACATATGATCTAGTGTAGTATGCAACCAATTTTATCAGTGTGCTACCAATATTCCAGGAGTTACTTTCAGTAACTCACCTTTTGTACGCAATGGAACATTAGCGTTTACAGAACTAAACAAAGATATTGGCTGTTCCACTCTAAATATTATGAGGGAGGTTCCTGAATTCAGCTTGCATTTGAGTATTCCATGGCTCTGACAGTGTGCATGCAATATCTATACATTTCCAGCTGATCCTGAGTAGTTGTGTACACATCCATATCTCAAAATGCATAGTAAAAAAAGTTATGTCTTCAGCTCAGTAGTGTATATTTGAATTTTGCTGAAAACTACTGTGAGCTAACTTGATGTAAACATTATTTTACTTACCGTATGATTTAGTGTAGTATGCAACCAATTTTATCAGTGTGCTAGCAATATTCCAGGAGTTACTTTCAGTAGCTCACCTTTTGTACGCAATGGAACATTAGCGCTTACAGAACGAAATAACGATATTGGCTGTTCCACTCTAAATGTTGTGAGGTAGGTTTCTGAATTCAGCTTGCATTTGAGTATTCCATGGCTCTGAGCAGTATTCATGCAATATCTATACAGTTCCAGCTCACCCTGAGTAGTGATGCACACATCCTTAACTCAAAATGCACAGAATAGAAGGTAATGCATTCAGCTCAATCGAGTGTAGATTGAAATTTTGCTGAAAACTACTATGTGCTAACTTGATGTAAACCTTATTATTTTACTTACCAGACGATTAGAGTAGCATGCAACCAATTTTATGATGTGCTACCAATGATCGAGAGGTGACTTTCAGTTTCATTACCTTTTGTACACAATGGAACATTTGCCTTTACAGAACTAAACAAAGATATTGGCTGTTCCACTCTAAATGTTGTGAGGTAGGTTCCTGAATTCAGCTTGCATTTGAGTATTCCATGGCTCTGAGCAGTATGCATGCAATATCTATACATTTCCATCTCACACTGAGTAGTTATGTACACATCCATATCTCAAAATGCATAGAATAGAAAGTAATGCATTCAGCTCAAGAGAGTGTAGTGTTGAATTTTGCTGAAAACTACTATGTGCTAACTTGATGTAAACGTTATTATTTTACTTACCAGATGATTAGATTAGCATGCAACCAATTTTATGAGTGTGCGAGAAGTGACTTTCAGTTTCATTACCTTTTGTACACAATGGAACATCTGCGTTTACAGAACTAAAAAAAGATACTGGCGTTTCCACTCTAAATGTTATGAGGTAGGTTCCTGAATTCAGCTTGCATTTGAGTATTCCATGGCTCTGAGCAGTATTCATGCAATATCTATACAGTTCCAGCTCACCCTGAGTAGTGAGGCACACATCCTTAACTCAAAATGCATAGAATAGAAAGTAATGCATTCAGCTCAATAGAGTGTAGAGTTGAATTTTGCTGAAAACTACTATGTGCTAACTTGATGTAAACCTTATTATTTTATTTACTGTAATTTGAAATGGTTATTAAATGAGGAGTGTTTGGTGGCTCTGGGTCTGTACTCATTGGAGTTCAAAAGAAATGAGAGGAAATCTCATTGAAAACTGTCAAATGCTGAAGGACCTTGATAGAGTGGATGTGAAGAGGATGTTTCCTATGGTGGGAAAATTAAAGACCAGAGAGAGAACACAGCCTCACAAGGGTGACCATTTAGAACGGAGAGGAGGAGGAATTTCTTTTCCGTAGAGTGGTTAATCAGTGGAATTCTTTGCCAAGTCATTGGGCGTATTCAAAGCAGATATTGGCAGATTATTGATTAGTCAGGGCATAAAAGGATATGGAGAGAGGACATGAGATTGGTACTGAGAGGGAATTGAATCGGACATGATGAAATGGCGGAGCAGACTCAATGGGCCAAATGGCCTAATTCTGCCCCTATATCTGATGGTCTTGTGATTTGACTGAAGTTTTCAAGATATTAAGATAATCTAATCTGCAGGGTTTATTAAGAAACTATTTCCACTCAGGACAGGGACTGAAAATTAGAATTTGTGCTTTCAGACCAAGATAAGGAAATATTTCTCAGTGAGAAAGATGGTTGAGATCTGGTACCATCTTCCACATAGAAATTTTTTTCTGGTCAATGTTTAACACATTTTAATTAATAAGGGATACTGGTCAAGAGCACGTTTATACAGTAGAGTTAGTTCACAGATCAGCTAAAATATCATTAAATGGTGAACAACACTGTCAGACTGAATGACCATTTCCTCCTCCTGTGTTTCTATATTAAACTCCTTTAATTGTGTCTCCTTACTCAGGCTTTCATCCACCTTTCTTTTCATTCATGTCAGCATTATATTCCTTTAAAACACCTCTGACTCTGTTTAAAAATGTGATAAAAATCCACGTTATTCTTGCATGCAAGTGTACACACAGTGGCTACTTTATTAGGAATATCCTGTACCAAAGAAATGGCCACTGAGTGTATGTTTGTGGTCTTGTGCTGTTGTAGCCTGTCCACTTCAAAGTATAACATCAAAGTGCCCTTCTGCATCCCACTGTTCTAATGTGTGGCTCCTGTCACCTTCCTGTCAGCCTGAAGTAGTCAGGCCCTACTCCTCTGACCTCTTTCATTTGTTATGAAGAATGAACAGTTCTGATGGACAATGGGGTGCAGAGTTGCCCATATTCCCCCCCCCCTTTGAGAATCACGAACCATTACTGTTGCTATGCTGCTCATGAGAGAGAGAGAGATGAAAAGAAAACATGCAAGAACATCTGCTACAGATAAGAGAGGGGAGAGAGACTTGTTGATTTACTATATTATGTCTTCTGCGAGGATTATTTGTCTTCTACCATTTTGCTCATTAACATTCCTCAGTGGACTGCCGGAGTGGGCTGGTTTGATAGACACAGTCATTCAAAATTGATTGATAGCTGTGACCCCGTGAGTAGGGGTAAAAGTCAGGAGACACACCATTGAGCGCTGACTGAGTGTTGGAACCCACAGGAACGGTGGGGGCATCGGAGACCGAACAAGGAAATCGGTCGGTGGGGACTTGTGTGTGTGTGTCCACTCATGCCAGAGTGACGAGTCCACCACAGAAGAACGGTCTAGCTGAACAACAGAGGGGTCATAACTGAATGGCCACAAAGATACGACAGATTAAGAAAGCAAAGGAAGGTTTGGCTGCAGTTGCTGTTACATCTCTCTCTCTCTCTCTCTCTCTCTCTCTCTCTCTCTCTCTCTCCGATTACAACACAACAACCATATCTACCTCAGCACGCATGAACTGAACTGAACTTTATACTTTTCTATGACAATTCATTTACCTCTAGACATCGATAGAGCTTGTTTATTATTCCTACACTTTTAGGTTTATTATTGCTAACTTGTGTTATCTATATATTTGCACTATTGGTATTGATTTGCTTATTTTACTAATAAACACTTTTGAATATAGTACCACCAGACTCCAACGGATTTTTCTTTCTCTGCTGGTTAGACACCCAGTTGGTGGTACAGCACATTTTTGAGCACAGTATTGCTGCTCACAATTGGTGGCCAAAAGCTTGATCAAAGGGATGGGATTAAAATAGTCTTATGCTGATCACCTCTTTCACTGTACACTCGGGAGAATATTGTGCATGAAAATCTCAGGAGATCAGTAGTTTCTGAGATATTTAAACCATTCTGTCTGGCAACAACAATCACTCCAAGGTCACTTAAATCACATTTCCAACCCATTCTGATGTTTAGCTGAACAACTGAACCTCTTGACCATATCTGCATGATTTTATGCATAGGGTTGCAGCCATATGATTGGCTGATAAGATATTTACTTTAGCGAGCAGCTGTACAGTTCACCTAATAAAGTGGCCACCAAGTGTATTTTTAAAATCAAGCTGATTTCTGTGATTTGGAATACACTGCATGAAAGTCCATTAAAAATAAAAGTTTGATTAAATCTCTTTAATTGAACCCCATTGCCTCATTTCATCATGCTTCCAACTACACAAATGAGAAGATACTAAGCTCAATGTGAGAAAAAGTTTTCTGAGATTTAAAGCACAGTCATTATGAAAGAATGTATAAATTATACACTTTGAAATTTATCGGCAGTCACAAAGGAAGAAATTCAAATAACCCAATAAAAAAGACCAGAAATCACTACACAGGGAAAAAGGGGGGGGGGGAAATCACATTGAGCAAACAGTAGAAAATTGAAGCAGTAGGGAAAATAAAAAGCTTATAGTATATTTATCCTTAAAATCAGTTGGCATATAGTGTTGATATGTTTAACTTCAGTAATCAGTTATTTTAATCAGTAATGAAAATTTCTATCCACCTAACATATTCTCATTTCGAGATCAAAACTGCTTAAATCACTGGCAGAAGGATATCTTAGTCATTCCCTGTTAAAACATTGCATCTATGGTTCATTCAAAATACTAATGAACCTGCTGTAAACACCAATCAGAATAACTCCTCAGTTTAAGATACACCCATTCCTCATTATATGCGGGGGATATGTTCCTCGTAGTTGACGCATAATGTGAATAATTAGTTGAATGGAGAAAATAGGGATGCATTCTAGAGGGCTTCCTAAGTGTTTTATCTGTAACTTATTCACATGTTCATACCAATACAAAACAAAAGCAGTACCACAAGGCAACATACGTGTTTCATCAATTTAAGGTAACATTCAACATAATAAATCATAGGAAGTTAACATACTAGGGTGTACAGTACTCACCAACAGTGGCAGGTGTGTTGGCATCGGGAGATGAGTGGTTGTGCAGTGGTATTGGGCAGCTTTACATGGATGAGGTGGATGGTTGTGTGTCGTCATGATCATCAAGGACAGAAAGGGGTGAAGGAAGACTCAGAACTCTCAGTACTGCCAGCAGCAGGAGATGACACTGGTTTGAAGAAAGTGGTGAGGGTTGTTTGCTTGGTATCATTTTGTTTTTCAGCATAAATTTGCTTGTAGGGAAGAAGGACTAACTGCAAGGAATGACTGAAATGCTGACTCCGTTCTAAACTTGGCTTCATGTCCATCCATTTGTGCCAAGTGTTCTGCAGCCTTAAAAAAAATTCTGCCAGTTGCTTCATCGTAAAACCCTTCACCTGCAACTCAACACTTTCCTCTTCATCGTTATCACCTTCAGTCTGAGTTAAACTAGAAGGTCATCAACACTTAATTCTTCAGCATGAGAATCCAGGAGTTCTACCACGTCAGCAGTCTCGAGATCTGAGAATCCTTCCCCACCAATTTTACGGCTCAGGCCCACACAATCCTGGACAGCTGCAGTGAAGGCAGGAAACCCCTTGAGGGTGTGCACACACTCTGCCCAAATTGATTTCCATGCTCCATTGAGAGTGGAATACCTGACCTCTTTCCAGGATTCATCAATGTTGTTGATGGCATGTCTGATGTTGAAGGACTTCCACCATTCCCTCACCATTGGTAAACTCCCGGGATTTTCAAAATTATCTGTTGCTTGTAGCATCTGAGAGATAGTTCACCGTAAAAAATACACCCTGTCTCTGGATGTCACACCTTGGTCGAGTGGATGAATCAGTGATGTTACGTTAGGTGGCAGGAAACACACTGTTATGTTAGGATGAATGCTGTCCAAATGTTTAGGATGGGCTGGTGCTTTGTCAAGCAACAAAAGAACTTTAAAGGCAAGATTCTGTTCCTGGCAGTAGCATTCAGCCTCAACAGCAAAATGATTAGCAAACCAACCTTCAAAGATTTGACCAGTGACCCATGCTTTCATGTTACCTGCCCAGTGGACAGGAAGCATATTCTTACTCAAACCCTTAAGAGCACGAATATACTTGACCACTGCTACACAGCAGTCAAGGATGCCTACTGTTCCGTCCAACAACCTCACTTCAGAAAATCGGACCATCAGGCCGTACTCCTCCTCCCGGCTTACAAACAGAAACTGAAGCGGGAGATCACGGTGTCAAAAGTGGTGTCGCGTTGGACAGAGGAAATGGATGAGGTCCTCCGTGACTGCTTTGAATCGGTGGACTGGTTGGTATTCAAGGACTCGACAGCTAACTTCGATGAGTATGCCTCAGCTGTCATGGACTTTATCTGGAAATGTACTGTGGACTGTGTGTCTCGCAAGACGATCCGGGTATTCCCTAACCAGAAACCTTGGATGAAGTATGAGGTCCAGTCCCTTTTGGAGGCTAGAGCCACAGCTTTTAGGTCCGGAGATACCAGTTGCTACATGGAATCCAGGCGTGAACTCCAGGAAGCCATTCAGGGCACCAAGAGGCAATATCGAGCCAAGTTGGAAGCCCAGGCTAACCAGAGGGATGCCAGTAGACTATGGCAGAGTCTAAATGGGTGCAAAGAAAAGGCTGGGAATATCAGTAACTGTAGCGCTTCTCTTCCTGATGAATTTAATGTATTCTACGCAAGATTCAAACAGAAGAGGAGCATCCCGCCCCCTCTGGATGACCGGACCTGGTGGCATCAAGATTCATCGTCACCTGAAGATAAATCCAAGGAAGGCAACGGGCCCAGATGGCATCCCGGGACAGGTTCTTCGGGCCTGTGCAAGCGAGCTAGCTGGAGTGTTTGCTGACATCTTCAACTGCTCCCTGCTTCAGTCTAAGATCCCCTCGTGTTTTAAGAAGGCAACAATAATCCTGGTGCCGAAGAAAAGCAAGGTGGCATGCCTGAATGACTACTGACCTGTGGCTCTAACATCAATTGCTATGAAGTGCTTCCAGCGATTGGTTATGGCGCATATCAACCATAACCTACCGGTCAACCTCGACGCTTTGCAATTCGCCTACCGGAGCAACAGGTCAACGGCAGATGCCACCTCTCTGGCACTACATTCCACCTTAGAACACCTGGAGAATAAAGACGCATATGTAAGGCTCCTTTTCATTGACTACAGCTCTGCCTTTAATACCATCATTCCAAATTAACTGATTCCTAAGCTCCAGATCCTGGGTATTAGCACTCAGATCTGCAGCTGGATCTTCAACTTCCTGACAGACAGGACCCAGGCTGTAACAATAGGGGACAAGCTCTCCTCTACAATCACTCTGAGCACTGGTGCCCCACAAGGCTGTGTACTCAGCCCCCTGCTGTACTCACTGTACACCCATGATTGTGTAGCCAAGTTTCCATCGAACTCAATATATAAGTTTGCTGATGACACCACAATTGTAGGCCGTATCTTGGGTAATGATGAGTCTGAGTACAGAGGGGAAATTAAGAACCTGGTGGCATGGTGCGAAGACAATAACCTATCCCTCAACGTCAGCAAGATGAAGGAATTGGTTGTTGACTTCAGAAGGCGTAGCGGACTGCACAACCCCACTCTACATCGGTGGTGCGCAGGTGGAACAGGTCAAAAGCTTTAAGTTCCTCGGGGTGAATATTACAAATGACCTGACATGGTCTAACCAAGCAGAGTCCAATGCCAAGAAGGCCCACCAGCGCCTTTACTTCCTGAGAAAGCTGAAGAAATTTGGCCTGTCCCTGAAAACCCTCACTAATTTTTATAGGTGCACTGTAGAAAGCATTCTTCTAGGGTGCATCACAACCTGGTATGGAAGTTGTCCTGTCCAAGACCGCAAGAAGCTGCAGAAGATCGTGAACATAGCCCAGCACATCATACAAACCAATCTTCCATCCTTGGACTCGCTTTAAACCACACGCTGTCAGAGCAGTGCTGCCAGGATAATCAAGGACAAGACATACCCAGCCAACACACTTTTTGTCCCACTTCCCTCCGGGAGAAGATTCAGGAGCATACGGCCAGATTTGGGAACAGTTTCTTTCCAACTGTGATAAGACTGCTGAACAGATCCTGACCCAGATCTGGGCCGTACCTTCCAAATATCTGGACCTGACTTGCACTACCTTACTTCCCCTTTTCTATTTTCCAATTATGATTTCTAATTTAAATTTTTATTATATTTACTTTGATTTGTACTTCAGGGAGCACGGAGAGCAGAAACAAATATCATTGTGATGATTGTTCGCTCTAGTATCAATTCTTCGGTGACAATAAAGTAAAGTAACGTAAAGTTTAGTGAATGGTAAACTAAGAGAGGTTTCATTTTACAGTCTCCTTTGGCATTGGAACACATAAGCAAAGTATATCTATCCAGGACTTGACATAGGACACTTAGGAGTCATAGTTACACATTTCAAGCACAAAATCACTGCAGTATGGGTAAAAACAACCAAAGTTTAAGAGCGCAAGATTGCACATCCACACGTTACCAAAACCAATGCTAAACTGGCGGGAGTGAGACTGTGGGGCGTGCGCACGTGACTTGTATTGGCGGGAAAGCAGTGCTCCTCACATAACTGTGAGTTCTGGATGCATATATGGAGAAGTTGGTAGAAATAGGTTCCTCACATAACTGTGAATCCACATTGTCTGAAGATGCAAGTAATGAGCATAGGTGTACTAAAACACCCCTTTCCCTAGTTCTAACACCAAACATAATTTTGACTCCGCTTCCATGCTCACAAAATATAGATTTTACCCAACAGCAAACATTTTAAGTACAATATATTCAATATCAATATAAAGTAACAAACTGATACATAAAATTCATTGCTGAGAACTGACCAAGCTTAGTTATGGGTTCTGAAGAACTGAAAACAAAATGATAACATGCACTCTTTTAAGCCTGTTCTGTGAAATTCCACTATTTCCTGTTTTCACAAAAGGGAATTAAAGGAAATTGTCATGATGTCAAAATGTGCCAATGAAAATCAGCCAATCAATTTTTTGCCTAAGCTCACCTTTGGAGTTTTGCTGGAAACATAAATCAGTAAAATCAGTTTTACCTGGGGTGCCGGTTATCTTCCAGAGGCAACACCTCCAAATTGTTGTGAATTCGTGGTGCGACATGTAGGTTTGATCAAGGGGGTGGGGCATGAGTAAGAATACAATCAACTAATATTTGCAAAATATTTCCCATATTCACAATACCACATCAGTCTCCCAATACTAGAGACAACTGAACACTGGAAAAAATTAACTTAGTTAAATGAACCGTGTTTGTTACCTTTATATCAGTAAAGCTTCTCTTTAAACAAGTTGTACGAAGGGATACTAAAGAGTTGCTGGGTGATAATAACTGTTGTCGATCAACAAGGCGGTGAACAGTTGATGTTCCATTATGCGATATTTGGCTAGTAGAAAGCATTCCTGATCTGTGAATGCTGGTACTGTCATCCTCATCGATACTTCTACAGCTCCTGTATTTGGTAGTTGTTTTCACATCTGGACAGTTTAAGAAAATGAAAAATGGGAAATGATCAGTATTTTGGCATAAACAGGTAATTTTATCATTCCACATTTACAATAGAGTATTCAGTTTATGTTCATAAACATTGTAGCTCTCAGTTACCCCATTCTTAAATTTGGTGAGATTATTTGCTTTTATTTGCTGGATATTCAAATTTTCTCTGCCGTAACAAAACCTGTGAGAATCCATTTATTTCTTTTTTTTCCATCTGAAAATGTTACTCTCAATACCACAATGGAATAATTGCAAACATACTTCCCAACAGAATGTAGAGGACCAGACTGCTGATTAAAACGATCGCAACACAGACCCCTGTGGAACACCACGAGTCGCCAGCAGCCAACCAGAAAGGACTCCCTTTATTCCCACTTTGCCTCTTGCCAATTCGCCACTGTTTTATCCATGCTAGTGTCACTTACGAAACAGAAAGCAGTCTGCAATCAATAATGGTTTTGCTTCTAAATGTTCCTGCCTTACTTTCACAATAACAGCAAAACTAATTTTAATGGTTTGGTTGGAGCAGTTAAACTTTGAAACAAACTGTCTGCAATTAAGCCCAATACACTTCATAAAATTGACACTGTTTTCTCATTGGCCATTTCATTTGCTTTAAAGTACTATTGAATTAGCTTGGTATACAAAATCCAGTTATCTGTTTTGTAATCAAACCTGTCTAGGTTTCCAATGTAGCCATTTGTGTTTTTATTTATGGTCATTATCACCCAGTACTCATTGTGTTTGAACCTGTTTATTCTTTTATTTGCTGCCTTTTTTTGAACTTGACTGTCTATGCGCGTGCTGGGCCACATTATTTACTCATTAGTAAACACAAAGTACACTGCAGATGCTGTGGTCAAATCAACACGCACAACACACTGGAGGAACTCAGCAGGTCGGGCAGTAACTGTGGAAACGAACAGTCAACTTTTCCACGGATGCTGCCCCAACTGCTGAGTTCCTCCAGCGTGTTGTGTGTGTTTATTTACTCATTGTTTCTCACCTCGTTTTGTTTTTAACTGGTCCATCTCGCTGTGCTTCAACTGATCAGTAGCACTTTGCCTGTTGCCTATCAGCCACTGCTTCACTTACACCAGGTATTTTTCCTGTAATACCACGGGCTCTGAACTTGTTAAGCAGCCTCATATGTGGCACCTTGTCAAAGGTCTTCTGAAAATCCAAGTATACAACATTATCTGATTCTCATTTGTCTATCCTGCTTGTTATTTCCTCAAAGAATTCCAACAGATTTGTCAGGCAAGATGTACCCTTGAGGGAATCATGCTGAATATGGCAGACTTGATCAAAAACACATCCTTAACAATCAACTCAAACATCTTCCCAAGCACTCAGGTCCGATGAACTGCCCCATAATTTCCTTCCTTCTTCCTCTCTCCACTATTTTCCAGTCTTCCAGAACCATTCCATCATCACTCATGCCTCCGCAGACTCTTCAGCCACCTCTTTCAAAAGACTGGGATGTAGACCATCAGATCCAGGTGTCGTACAATACCTACCTTCAGGCCTTCCAGTTTCCCAACACCTTCACCCTAGTAATGGCAACATCACATACTTCTGACCACTGGCACACTCCAACTTCCACCATACTACAAGTGCCTTCTAGAATGAAGAATGATTCAAAATATTTATTTAGTTTGTCTGCCAATTCCTTGCTCCTCATTACTACCTCTCCCGCATTTATTTCCAGCCATCCGATATCCACTCACCTCACTGTTTACAACTTCTGGTATCCTCTTCCAGATTATCGGCTAGCTTACTTTCGTATTTCAGCTTTAACTTCTTAATGACTTTTTAGTTGGCTTCTGTTAGTTTTTAAAAGCTTCTCAATCATCTAACTTCCCACTAATTTTTGATATAGGATGTGCCCCGTCTTTGGCTTTTATGTTGGCTTTGACTTCTCTTGTTAGCCATGGTTGTATCATGTTGCCTTTCAAATATATCTTCCTCTCTGGGATGTGCATATCCTGTTTCCTAATTGCCAGCAGAAATTACAGCCTTTGCTGCTCTACCATCATCCCTGTCAGTGTTCTTTCTCATCAATTTTGATCAGCTCCTTTCTCATGCCTCTGTAATTTACTTTTCTCCACCGTAATACTGATATATCTGATTTTTGCTTCTCCTTCTCACATTTCATGGCAAACCTGATCACAATATCATCACTTTCCCTCAGGGTTTCTTTACCTTCAGCTCTCTAATCAATTCTGGTTCATTGCACAACACCCAATCCAGATCAGGAGATCTCTAATGGGCTTGAACCCGAGCTGCTCTGGAAAGCCATATAACTATATAACAATTACAGCACGGAAACTGGCCATCTTGGCCCTTCTAGTCCATGCCGAACAAAAAGACAACATCCATTGCTTTACCCTCATCAACTTTCCTAGTAGCCTCTTCAAAAAATTCAATGTTTTGTCAAACATGACCTTCCACTGTTACGGATTCAGGCAACAATAAATATATGAGTTAGGCAGGGGTTTTTTATAACAAATAACACGTTTATTAAACACTGGAAACAAACCCCCCAAAAGTAAACAAAACACTAACGTAACCGGAAATCAGCTGCTGTGCGGCAGCTTAAACAGTTCTTAAAGTAATGAAGCTTAAACAGTTCTTAAAGTGATGTTGCAAAAACAGTTCTTCAAAGTAGTATTGCCAAAAGTTCAAAATGCTCACGGTCCATTTAAGGGAGAGACTTTTGAAGACGATTTAAATTCTCTTTCACGTCGTGTTGTTTCGGTTCCCAAGATCGAACTTTTTCCCACGAAGAATTTACGAAACAAAATGGCTTAAAGGCACTGACCTTTCCTTTATAACACCGTTCTCAATCCTTTCTGATATTTCACAGGGATTAACACGAGAACAGTCAACGAATTCCTTCCGAATAAGGATCGAACAAGGTCGAACCTGTTTCACCGTCGAAATCGATTCTCCTCGATCTTTAACTCCCGAACTCCGATCTTCACTCTCCACTGATTCTCAACTAGCAATATTGTAAAGAAACTGCTGGCAATGACCTTTTAAACTTTAGGCATTAGATAAAACTTCATCTTTCAACTAAACCGCGTCATAACATTAAATCACGCAGCGGCATGAAGTCAACTTGGCAAATCCAGCCACGAACTGCCCCTCCTCACAGGGAGGGGTCCTCCTTTTATACCCTGTAAAAAAAAACCTGTCACATGACCTCTACTGGCGGGAAAATTACGTCACTCCACCATCACAAGACCATTACCTCAAGTCCAGTATAGCTTCAACCCCAGTCACGCGTCACGGGTACGTAACACCACGCACAAATCCATGTTGACTGTTCCTAATCAGACCCTGTCTATCCCGATAATTATGCATGCCATCTCCAAGAATACTTTCCATTAACTTACCCACCACTGATGTCAAACTTACAGGCTGATAATTGCTAGGTTTACTCTTAGAACCCTTTTTAAACAATGAAACCACATGAGCAATATACCAATCCTCCAGCACCATCCCTGTTTCTAATGACATTTGAAATATTTCTGTCAGATCCCCTGCTATTTCTACACTAACTTCCCTCAAGGTCCTAGGGAATATCCTGTCAGGACCTGGAGACCTATCCACTTTTATATTCTTTAAAAGCACCAGTACTTCCTCTTCTTTAATCATCATAGTTTCCATAACTTCCCTACTTGTTTCCCTTACCTTACACAATTCAATATCCTTCTCCTTAGTGAATACCAAAGAAAAGAAATTGTTCAAGATCTCCCCCACCTCTTTTGGCTCCACACAGAGCTGTCCACTCTGATTCTCTAAGGGACCATTTTTATCCCTCACTATCCTTTTGCTATTAATAAACTGTAGAAACACCTTGGATTTATTTTCACCTTACTTGCCAAAGCATCCTCATATCTTCTTTTAGCTTTTCTAATTTCTTTCTCACGATTCTTTTTACATTCTTCATATTCCTCAAGCACCTCACTTACTCCAGGCTGTCTATATTTATTGAAGATCTCTCTCTTTTTCCAAACCAAGTTTTCAATATCCCTTGAAAACCATGACTCTCTCAAACTTTTAACCTTTCCTTTCAACCTTACAGGAACAAAAAGATTCTGTACCCTCAAAATTTCACCTTTAAATGACCTCCATTTCTCTATTACATCCTTCCCATAAAACAAATTGTCCCAATCCACTCCTTCTAAATCCTTTTGCATCTCCTCAAAGTTAGCCTTTCTCCAATCAAAAATTTCAAACCTCGGTCCAGTCCTATCCTTCTCCGTAATCATATTGAAACTAATGGCATTGTGGTCACTGGATCCAAAGTGCTCCTCTACACATGCCTATGTCACCTGACCTATCTCATTCCCTAACAGGAGATCCAACACTGCCCCTTCTCTAGTCAGTACCTCTATGTATTGCTACAAAAAACTATCCTGCACACATTTTACAAACTCTAAACCATCCAGCCCTTTTACAGTATGGGCTTCCCAGTCTATGTGTGGAAAATTAAAATCTCCCACAATCACAACCTGGTGCTCACTACAAATATCTGCTATCTCCATACAAATTTGATCCTCCAATCTCGCTCCCATTAGGTGGTCTATAATACACCCCTGTAAGTGTTACTACACCTTTCCCATTCCTCAATTCCATGCAACTAGCCTCCCTAGACGAGCCCTCTAATCTATCCTGCCAGAGCACTGCTGTAATATTTTCTTTGAATAGCAATGCAACACCTTCCCATCTTGTCCCTCCGATTCTATCACACCTAAAGCAACAAAATCCAGGAATATTTAGTTGCCAATCACACCCCTCCTGCAACCATGTTTCACTAATAGCTACAACATCATATTTCCAGGTATCAATCCATGCTCTAAGCTCATCCACCTTTCTTACAATGCTCCTAGCATTAAAATAAATGCATTTAAGAAATTCTCCACCTCTTCCTCTCTGTTTATTTCTAACGTTGCAAACAACTTTACCATCTTCTTTTTCTTCCTTCTCCCATACATCTGTTCCTACACTCTGGTTCCCCTCCCCCACTGTATCTAGTTTAAATACACTGGAGCCTCTCTAGCAAACCTATCTGCAAGAATATTTGTCCCCCTCCAGTTCAGATGTAAACCATCCCGCCGGAACAGGTCCCACCTTCCCTGAAAAACTGCCCAATTATCTATAAATCTGAAGCCCTCCCTCCTTCATCTCGTCTTCAGCCATGTGTTGATCTGTGCTATCTTACTACTTCTAAACCCGCCTGCACGTGGCACTGGTAGTAATCCTGAGATTGCTATCCTGGAGGTCCTGTCCTTTAACTTGGCGCCTAACTCCCTAAACTCACCTTTCAGGACCTCCTCACTCTTCCTACGCATATCATTGGTCCTTACATGGACCACAACATCCGGCTACTCACCCTCCCTCTTGAGAATACTGAGAACTCCATCCGAGATATTGCAGACCCTGGCACCAGGGAGGCAACAGACCATCCGGGATTCTCAATCTTTTCCACAGAACCTCTTATCTGTCCCCCTATCGAATCCCCTATCACTACTGCTCTCCTCTTTTCCCTCTTTCCCTTCTTAGCTGGGGGTCCAGACTTGGTGCCAGAGACACAATCACTGCAACTTGTCCCTGGTAGGTCGTCCCCACCAACAGTATCCAAAACGGTATACTTATTATTCATGGGAACAGCCACAGGGGTCTGTCTGTCTATTCCCCTTCCCTCTCCTGACAGTCACCCAGCTACCTGTCTCCTGACTCCTAAGGGTGACTATCTCCCTGAAACTCCTGTTTATTTCTGCCTCTACCTCCCGAATGATCTGAAGTTCATCCAGCTCCAGCTCTATTTCCCTAACACGATTTGTGAGGAGCTGCAGCTGGATGCACCTTTTGCAGATGTAGTCATCAGGGACAATTGTGCTCGCCCTGCCTTCCCACATGCTGCAAATGGAGCACTCAACTGTCCTAACTGCTGCCTCCATTACCTACTCCTAAACGAATTAAATTAATTAAAGGAGCTTACCCAGCCTTACCTCACTTGGAGTGAAGCTCGTCCTCAGCCTCTGCTCACTTTTTAAATTCTCCTGCTGATCTCAGAGGCCAACTTTCACGCACATGCGCAGTCGTGCCTCTTTCAAACCTTGCCTCTGCCTGTTGAGCCGAAGCTGTCCTACTCTGCCTCAGTCCACTCCGACGATGGCCGCTGTATATGGTGGTCTTTTTAAAAAATCTTTGGCGTGCTATGTCACGCGCCTGCGCAGTCTAGCCTCTTTACCCTGATCAGTTAAAAAAAAACGGCTTCTCTCCGAGATGCCTTTACTTCTTCCCTCTCTGCCTCTTGCTTCTCTGAGACATTCGAGAAATTTCCCCCTCTTGGGATCCCGCACCAGCCTGATCTTCCCAGTCTGCCTCCATAAAGAAATCTCTCAGGATTATTGTGATTTGCCCTATTGGCATTCATTTTCTATCTCCCATTTTAATTTATAGACCGTATCCTGACTACTAGTTGGTGGTCTGTGTATAACTCCTATCAGGGTCTTTTCACCCTTGCACTTCCTTCGCTCTACCACCAACAATTAAACACCTTTTGACCCATCGTCACCTCTTCCTCATGATTTGATTTCAGTCTTACCAACAGAGCCATGCCACAGCCTCTGCCTTCCTGTCAATCCTTTCCACAGAACCATAGAACACTACTGCACGGTACAGGCCCTTCAGCCCTACATGTTGTGCCGACCCATATAATCCTTAAAAAGAAGTACTAAACCCACAATACCCCGTAACACTCTATTTTTTCTTTCATTCATGTGCCTGTCTGTCCAAGAGGCTCTTAAATACCCCTAATGTTTTAGCCTCCACCACCATCCCTGCCAAGTCATTCCAGGCACTCACAACCCTCTGTGTAAAAACTTACCCCGATGTCTCCCCTAAACTTCCCTCCCTTAATTTTGAACATATGCCCTCTGGTGTTTGCTATTGGTGCCCTGGGAAACAGGTACTGACTCTCCACCCTATCTATGCCTCTCATAATCTTGTAGACCTCTATCAAGTCCCCTCTCATTCTATGATCCAAAGAAAAAAGTCCCAGCTCTGATCCAGGCAACATCCCGGTAAATCTCCTCTGCACCCTCTCCATAGCTTCCACATCCTTCCTGTAATGAATTAACCAGAATTGAACACAATATTCTAAGTGCAGTCTCACCAGAGATTTGTAGAGTTGCAACATGACCTCTCTACTCTTGAACTCAATCCCCCTGCCAATGAAGCCTAGCATCCCATAGGCCTTCTTAACTACCCTATCAACCTGCGCAGCGACCTTGAGGGATGTATGGATTTGAACCCCAAGGTCCCTTTGTTCATCCACACTCTTAAATAACTGACCATTAATCCTGCACTCAGTCTTCTGGTTTGTCCTTCCAAAATGCATCAACTCACACTTATCCGGATCGAACTCCATCTGCCATTTTTCTGCCCAAATCAGGCTGCAGCCTGTCTATATCCTCTTGTAACCTTCGACAACCTGCAGCTCCATCCACAACTCCTCCAATCTTCATGTCATAGACAATAGACAATAGGTGCAGAAGTAGACCATTCGGCCCTTCGAGCCTGCACCGCCATTTTGAGATCATGGCTGATCAATTACTATCAATACCCGGTTCCTGCCTTGTCCCCATATCCCTTGATTCCCCTAGCCATAAGATACCTATCTAGCTCCTTCTTGAAAGCATCCAGAGAACTGGCCTCCACTACCTTCCGAGGCAGTGCATTCCAGACCCCCACAACTCTCTGGGAGAAGGAGGTTTTCCTTAACTCTGTCCTAAATGACCTACCCCTTATTCTCAAACCATGCCCTCAGGTACTGGACTCTCCCAGCATCTGGAACATATTTCCTGCCTCTATCTTGTCCAATCCCTTAATAATCTTATATGTTTCAATCAGATCCCCTCTCAATCTCCTTAATTCCAGCGTGTACAAGCCCAGTCTCTCTAACCTCTCTGCATAAGACAGTCCAGACATACCAGGAATTAACCTCGTGAATCTACGCTGCACTTCCTCTACAGCCAGGATGTCTGGACCATCTGGACCTGGGGATTTGTCAGCCTTCAGTCCCATCAGTCTTCTCATCACCGTTTCCTTCCGAATGTCAATCTGTTTCATTTCCTCTGTTACCCTATGTCCTTGGCCCATCCATACGTCTGGGAGATTGCTTGTGTCTTCCTTAGTGAAAACAGATCTAAAGTACTCATTAAATTCTTCTGCCGTTTCGCTGTTTCCCATAACAATTTCACCCAATTCATTCTTCAAGGGCCCAACATTGTTCTTAACTATCTTCTTTCTCTTCACATACCTAAAAAAGCTTTTGCTATCTTCCTTTATATTCCTGGCTAGCTTGCGTTCGTACCTCATTTTTTCTCCCCGTATTGTCTTTTTAGTTAAGTTCTGTTGTTCCTTAAAAACTTCCCAATCATCTGTCCTCCCACTCACCCATCCTTCCGCCTCTACATCCAGGTCATTTATAAAAATCACAAATTTTATAATTTGTGATTATAAAATCACAAATTTTATAATTTATAGCCTCCCGGACGTCCATATCTGCGCCAGGTGTGCCGAGCTGCAGCTCTTAAGGGACTGTGTTAGGGAACTGGAGTTGCAACTCGATGACCTTAGTCTGGTCAGGGAGAATGAGGAGTTGATAGAGAGGAGTTACAGGCAATTGGTCACACCAGTGACTCCACTAGTCACTGACTTCCAGGCAGAATACTTTCCTTCCACAACTACCCTCTGCTTTCTTCCTTTAAGCCAATTTTTTATCCAAACAGCCAAGGATCCACTTATCCCATGCCTCATGACTTTCAGGATGAGTTTCTCATGAGGGACCTTGTCAAATACAATGTGTATCCTTGAGTAGAAGGAAGTCTGAGAATCAGAACGGGAGTGCTGCATTTTGATTTTTTCTTCTCATCCAGGTTAAGAGAGGCAGGACTGCGCAGGCGTGTGACATCGGGCAGTGAAGCTCAGAAGACTTAAAAGAAACACAAAGCCGGGAGCAGAGTGAAGGCTTAAGGACTTTGGCTCAACAGGCTTAGGCGGAAATGGGTGAGGCAAGGTAGGTTTAGTTTTCAGTTTTTCCTGTTACGTGAGGAAAGGGGGAATTACGAGTGTGAGGGCAGCTTGTTGTTTTCAGTGTCGGATGTGTGAGGTCCTGGAGTCTCCTAGCCTCCCGGACGTCCATATCTGCGCCAGGTGTGCCGAGCTGCAGCTCTTAAGGGACTGTGTTAGGGAACTGGAGTTGCAACTCGATGACCTTAGTCTGGTCAGGGAGAATGAGGAGTTGATAGAGAGGAGTTACAGGCAATTGGTCACACCAGGGCCATGGGAGGCAGACAAGTGGATCATGGTTAGGAGAGGGAAGGGGAAGAGTCAGGTACTAGAGAGTACCCCAGTGGCTGTACCCCTTGATAATTTGAGTACTGTTGGGGGGAACAGCCTACCTGGGGGAAGCAACAGTGGCCATGCCTCTGGCACAGAGTCCGGCCCTGTAGCTCAGGATAGGGAAATGAAGAGGAAGGCAGTAGTAATAGGGGACTCGATAGTTAGGGGGTCAGATAGGCGATTCTGTGGATGCAGCCAGCAGACCCGGATGGTAGTTTGCCTCCCGGGTGCCAGGGTCCAGGATGTTTCTGATCGCGTCCAAGATATCCTGAAGTGGGAGGGTGAGGAGCCAGAGGGTGTGGTATATATAGGTCCCAATGACATAGGTAGGAAAAGGGAAGAGGTGCTGAAAGGAGAATATAGGGTGTTAGGAAGGGAGTTGAGAAGAAGGACCGCAAAGGTAGTAATCTTGGAATTACTGCCTGTGTCACGCGACAGTGAGAGTAAGAATGGAATGAGGTGGAGGATAAATGCGTGGCTGAGGGATTGGAGCAAAGGGCAGGGATTCAGGTTTCTGGATCTTTGGAACCTCTTTTGAGGCAGGTGTGACCTGTACAAAAAGGACAGGTTGCACTTGAATCCTAGGGGGACCAATACCCTGGCGGGGAGATTTGCTAAGGCTACTAGGGAGACTTTAAACTAGAATGGTTGGGGGGGGGTGGGAATCAAATTGAAAAGACTAGGAGAGAGGAAGTTAGTTCACAAATAGAGAAAGCTTGTAGACAGTGTGTGAGGGAAGATAGGCAGGTGATAGAGAAGGGGAGCACCCAGAGAGAAGATGTAGGGGAGACAGTAGAAAAAGAAGATAGTAATGTTGTTTGCACCGTTAGAGGTAAACGGAGAGGAAGAGGTGGAGAATTTCTTAAATGCATTTATTTTAATACTACGAGCATTGTAAGAAAGGTGGATGAGCTTACAGCATGGATTGATACCTGGAGATATGATGTTGTAGCTATTAGTGAAACATGGTTGCAGGAGAGGTATGAATGGCAACTAAATATTCCTGGATTTCATTGCTTCAGGTGTGATAGAATCAGAGGGGCAAGAGGTTGAGGTGTTGCATTGCTTGTCAGAGAAAACATTACAGCAGTGCTTTGGCAGGATAGATTAGAGGGTTTGTCTAGGGAGGCAATTTGGGTGGAATTGAGGAATGGGAAAGGTGTATTAACACTTACAGGGGTGTATTATAGACCACCTAATGGAGAGCGAGAATTGGAGGATCAAATTTGTAAGGAGATAGCAGATATTTGTAGTAAGCACAAGATTGTGAATGTGGGAGATTTTAATTTTCCTCACAGGAAAATAGCCACTCACAGGAGACCTTGCCCACGCCCAGGATTACGGCTGCACAGGTGGAAGGTCAACTGAGGAAGATCTGTACCAGCAAGGCGGCTGGACCGGATGGAGTTTCCCCACGATTACTGAGGGCCTGTGCGACTGAGCTGGGAGAACCACTACAGCGCATCTTCAACATGAGCCTGGAGCAGAGAAGAGTACCCAGACAGTGGAAAACATCCTGTATTGTCCCGGTACCGAAGAAACCACAACCAAAGGAGTTGAATGACTTCAGACCTGTTGCCTTGACGTCGCACGTGATGAAGACCATGGAGCGGCTGATAATACAGAATCTGAGGCCACAAACCAGGCACGCCCAGGATCCTCTTCAGTTTGCGTATAAGGAGAAGGTGGGAGTGGAGGATGCTATCACGTATTTGCTGCACAAATCACTCTCTCACCTAGATGGGGTCAGTTGTGCTGTGAGGATTACATTCCTTGACTTCTCTAGTGCCTTTAACACCATCCAGCCCAAGATCTTAAGGCACAAACTAACGGAGATGGGAGTAGACTCTCACATGGTGGATTGGATAGTGGACTACTTGACAGATAGACCTCAATATGTGCGGTTGGGAGACTGTAGGTCTGACACGGTGGTCAGCAGCACAGGAGCGCCGCAGGGAACCATACTCTCTCCGGTCCTGTTCACCCTGTACACATCAGACTTCCAATATAACTCGGAGTCCTGCCATGTGCAGAAGTTCGCTGATGACACGGCCATAGTGGGGTGTGTCAGGAATGGACAGGAGGAGGAGTATAGGAAACTGATACAGGACTTTGTGATATGGTGCAACTCAAACTACCTGCGTCTCAATATCACCAAGACCAAGGAGATGGTGGTGGACTTTAGGAGATCTAGGCCTCATATGGAGCCAGTGATCATTAATGGAGAATGTGTGGAGCAGGTTAAGACCTACAAGTATCTGGGAGTACAGTTAGACGAGAAGCTAGACTGGACTGCCAACACAGATGCCTTGTGCAGGAAGGCACAGAGTCGACTGTACTTCCTTAGAAGGTTGGCGTCATTCAATGTCTGTAGTGAGATGCTGAAGATGTTCTATAGGTCAGTTGTGGAGAGCGCCCTCTTCTTTGTGGTGGCGTGTTGGGGAGGAAGCATTAAGAAGAGGGACGCCTCACATCTTAATAAGCTGGTAAGGAAGGCGGGCTCTGTCGTGGGCAAAGTACTGGAGAGTTTAACATCGGTAGCTGAGCGAAGGGCGCTGAGTAGGCTACGGTCAATTATGGAAAACTCTGAACATCCTCTACATAGCACCATCCAGAGACAGAGAAGCAGTTTCAACGACAGGTTACTATCGATGCAATGCTCCTCAGACAGGATGAAGAGGTCAATACTCCCCAATGCCATTAGGCTTTACAATTCAACCGCCAGGACTTAAGAACTTTTTAAAAGCTATTATTAATGCTTTTTGAGATAGTGATTTAGATGCATATCATATTTTTTTACTGAGTTAAGTATTGTATGTAATTAGTTTTGCTACAACAAGTGTATGGGACATTGGAAAAAAGTTGAATTTCCCCATGGGGATGAATAAAGTATCTATCTATCTATCTATCTATCTATCTAGACTGGGAAGCCCATACTGCAAAAGGGATGGATGGTTTGGAGTTTGTAAAATGTGTGCAGGATAGTTTTTTTGCAGCAATACATTGAGGTACCAACTACAGAAAGGGCAGTGTTGGGTCTCCTGTTAGGGAATGAGATAGGTCAGGTGACATGGGCATGTGTAGAGGAGCACTTTGGATCCAGTGACCACAATGCCATTAGTTTCAATACAATTATGGAGAAGGACAGGTTAGGACCCAGGGTTGAGATTTTTGATTGGAGAAAGGCTAACTTTGAGGAGATGCAAAAGGATTTAGAAGGAGTGGATTGGGACAATTTGTTTTATGGGAAGGATGTAATAGAGAAATGGACGTAATTTAAAGGTGAAATTTTGAAGGTATAGAATTTTTATATTCCTATTAGGTTGAATGGAAAGGTTAAAAGTTTGAGAGAGCCATAGTTTTCAAGAAATATTGGAAACTTGGTTCGGAAAAAGAGAGAGATCTACAATAAATATGAACAGCATGGAGTAAGTCAGGTGCTCGAGGAATATACAGAATGTAAAAAGGATCTTAAGAAAGACATTAGAAAAGCTAAAAGAAGATATGAGGTTGCTTTGGCAAGTGAGGTGAAAATATATCCAAAGGCTTTCTACAGTTATATTAATAGCAAAAAGATAGTGAGGAATAAAATTGGTCCCTTAGAGAATCAGAGTTGACAGCTATGTATGGAGCCAAAAGAGATGGGGGAGATTTTGAACAATTTCTTTCCTTCGGTATTCACTAAGGAGAAGGATATTGAATTGTGTACGGTAAGGAAAACAAGTAGGGCAGTTATGGAATGATGATTAAAGAAGAGGAAGTACTGGCGCGTTTAAAGAATATAAAAGTGGATAAGTCTCCAGGTCCTGACAGGATATTCCCTAGGACCTTA
Organism: Hemitrygon akajei; assembly: GCF_048418815.1. Taxonomy (NCBI): domain Eukaryota; kingdom Metazoa; phylum Chordata; class Chondrichthyes; order Myliobatiformes; family Dasyatidae; genus Hemitrygon; species Hemitrygon akajei. Next base: position 109,640 of record NC_133146.1, on the reverse strand, counting down.
AGGGAAGTTAGTGTAGAAATAACAGGGGCTCTGACAGAAATATTTCAAATGTCATTAGAAACGGGGATGGTGCCGGAGCATTGGTGTATTGCTCATGTGGTTCCATTGTTTAAAAAGGGGTCTAAGAGTAAACCTAGCAATTAATTAATTAATTAATAGCAATTAGCAATTAAGTTTGACATCAGTGCTGGGTAAATTAATGGAAAGTATTCTTAGAGATGGCATATATAATTATCTGGATAGACAGGGTCTGATTAGGAACAGTGAACATGGATTTGTGCGTGGAACATCACGTTTGACAAATTTTATTGAATTTTTTGAAGAGGTTACTAGGAAAGTTGATGAGGGTAAATCAATGGATGTTGTCTATATGGACTTCAGTAAGGCCTTTGACAAGGTTCCGCATGGAAGGTTAGTTATGATGATTCAATCGTTAGGTATTAATATTGAAGTAGTAAAATGGATTCAACAGTGGCTGCATGGGAGATGCCAGAGAGTAGTGGCGGATAACCGTTTGTCAGGTGGGAGGCCAGTGACTAGTGGTGTGCCTCAGGGATCTGTACTGGGTCCAATGTTGTTTGTCATATACATTAATGATCTGGATGATGGGGTGGTAAATTGGATTAGTAAGTATGCAGATGATACTAAGATAGGTGGTGTTGTGGATAATTAAGTAGGTTTTCAAAGCTTGTGGAGATACTTAGGCCAGTTAGAAGAGTGGGCTGAAAGATGGCAGATGGAGTTTAATGATTAAGTGTGAGGTGCTACATTTTGGTAGGACTAATCAAAATAGGACATACATGGTAAATGGTAGGGCATTGAAGAATGCAGTAGAACAGAGTGATCTAGAAATAATGGTGCATAGTTCCCTGAAGGTGGAATTTCATGTGGATAGTGTGGTGAAGAATGCTTTTGGTATGCTGGCCTTTATAAATCAGAGCATCGAGTATAGGAGTTGGGATGTAATGTTAAAATTGTACAAGGCATTGGTAAGACCGAATTTGCAGTATTGTGTACAGTTCTGGTCACCGAATTATAGGAAAGATGTCAACAAAATAGAGAGAGTGCAGAGAAGATTTACTAGAATGTCACCTGGGTTTCAGCACCAAAGTTACAGAGAAAGGTTGAACAAGTTAGGTCTTTATTCTTTGGAGCGTAGAAGGTCGAGGGGGGACTTGATAGAGGTATTTAAAATTATGAGGGGGATAGATAGAGTTGATGTGGATAGGCTTTTTCCATTGAGAGTAGGGGAGATTCCCACAAGAGGACAAGAGGCAGAAGTTTAGGGGTAACATGGGGGGAACTTCTTTACTCAGAGAGTGGTAGCTGTGGGGAACGAGCTTCCAGTAGAAGTGGTAGAGGTAGGTTCGATATTGTCATTTAAAAAAAAAAATTGGATAGATTAATGGACAGGAAAGGAATGGAGGGTTATGGGCTGAGTGCAGGTCGGTGGGACTAGGTGAGAGTCAGCATTTGGCACGGTCTAGAAGGGCCGAGATGGCCTGTTTCCATGCTTTAATTGTTATATGGTTATATGTTAAGCTCCAGCTATAATCTTCTTTCAGCCAGAACTCAGTGATGTCATACATGCCAATCTGGAACAATGCTACAAGTTCATCCACCTTATTCCGCATACAGCATGCAGTCAAATATAACACCTTCAGTCCTGTATTCATCACCCTTTCCAATTCTGGCTGCCTTTTACATTGCATCTTAGCCTGTTAACAGCAATTTTGCCTTGTCGTTAGCTCCATCTAGCAAGGAGTCTCACTACACACTGCCTCTGTTTGTAAATCAACTATCTCTTTCTCAGCACTACCATTCCAGTTACCATCCCTGTGCCAAATTAATTTAAACCCTCCCGAACAATTCTAGCAAACCTACCCACAGGATATTGGTCCCTCTTGGGTTCAGGTGTAACCCGTGCCTATTGTACATGTCGAAATTTTGCCAGAAGTGATCCCAATGATGCAAAAATCTGAAGCCTCACCCCCAGCAGCAATTCCTCAGCCTCGCATTTACCTGCTGATTACTACCCTGGAGGTCCTCTTTTTAGATTTCTACCTCAATCCCCATAATCTCTCTTCATGAACTCCTCACCTTGTCAACGCATGTCATTGGTGCCAATATGTACCAAGACTTATGTAACCTATGTAACATACAGATTATAATAATTACATTGTAGCGATGTGCTGAAATAACACAGTGCTGAAATAACGACTCGTAAGTCGTTTCGAGACTAGTTTATTCGAACTTCGCGGCGCTGGCATTTAATCCCTAGCGCCCGCCCTCTCCGGGCGGAAATGACATCAGAGGTGCATTACCAAAGTCTCCCCCCGCGCGCTGGCTATTTGTGAGCCGGTTCGCCTGCGCAGAAAGTGGGTTGCCACACAACCACCCCCCAGAACCAGCGATACACCCCCCCCCCCCCCAATGTCCACAGTCTGGATCAGCCTCTGTTTGGGAGGTCTGCCTCTGCACCGCTGTGTCTGAACCTCGACCGGCTGCGCCAAGTCCACATGGGCTGGTTTGAGTCGGTCCACCGTGAAAACCTCCTCTTTCCCCCCAATGTCCAGTACGTACGTGGACCCGTTGTTGTTGATCACCTTGAACGGCCCCTCGTACGGCCGCTGTAGCGTTGCCAGTGTCCGCCCCTTCGTACAAACACAAACTTACAGTTCTGCAGGCCTTTGGGTACATTGGTCGGGGTCCGTCTGTGCTGTGAAGTCGGTACGGGGTTCAGGTTGCCGAGCCTCTCGCGTAGTCTGTCCAGGACTGCTGCGGGTTCTTCCTCTTGCCCCCTTGGGACTGGTATGAACTCTCCTGGGATGGCCAGGGGTGCGTCATACACCAACTCGGCCGACGAGGCATGCAGATCCTCTTTGGGTGCCGTAGGTCTGTATCGTGCTGCCGTTTGCGGCCCTCAGGGTGGGTCCTGGCTTCCTGTTGCGGGTGTCGTACCCCGTCGGGGGCAAGATGCTGATTTCCGCTCCGGTGTCAACCAAGAAGCGGCGTCCCGACTGTTTGTCCCAGACGTACAAGAAGCTGTCCTGGTGGCCAGCCGCCATAGTCATTAGTGGCAGCTGGCCCTGGCCCTGGCCCTTGCAGGGCAGGCGACAACGGTAGGCTTTTGTGCCCCACCGCTGGTGGTAGAAACACCACTGTTCACTGGCCTCCTCACTCCTGCCTCTGTGTTGTGTGCGCCCCCCTGCCGGGCCTGGTCTGGTCCGCTGTTGGGTGCGTGGCCACAGCACGTCTGCCCGGGCTGCCACCTTCCGGGGGTTGCTGAAATCTGCGTCGGCCAGCAGCAGATGTATGTCCTCGGGCAGTTGCTCTAGGAACGCTTGCTCGAACATGAGGCAGGGCTTGTGTCCGTCAGGCAGGGCCAGCATCTTGTTCATCAATGCTGACGGCAGTCTGTCTCCCAAACCGTCCAGGTGAAGCAGGCGGGCACCCCGCTCACGCCATGAGAGGCCAAAGGTCCCAATGAGCAGTGCTTTGAATGCTTCATATTTGCCTTCTTCCGGGGGCAACTGTATGAAATCCACAACCTGGGCGGCCGTCTGCTGGTCAAGGGCGCTCACCACGTGATAGTAACGCGTGGAATCAGAAGATATCTGCCGAATCTGGAACTGGGCTTCTGCTTGGCTAAACCACACGCGTGGTCGCAGCATCCAGAAAGTCGGCAGTTTTAGTGAAACTGCGTGAACAGATGAAGAGTCGGTCATCTTTGGTCCAAATCCCGTTTGGACCGTCGGGGTCACCAATGTAGCGATGTGCTACACACAGCGCTGAAATAACGACACGTCGTTTCGAGACTAGTTTATTCAAACTTCGTGGTGCTGGCATTTAATTCCTAGCGCCCGCCCTCTCCAGGCGGAAATGACGTCAGAGGTCCATTACCAAAATCTGGCTATTTGTGAGCCGGTTCGCCTGCGCAGAAAGTGGGTCGCCACAACATTATAATTTGAGTGCTATATTCAATTTACAGTGAATAGCTCAGAATCTAACAAATATGATTTGTTGCCTGCAATTTTGTTAAGTTACAATCTGTCATCGATATGGATAAATTGCTGTGTTGAGAGTCCACATGGTATTCAGCAAGGACCTGCAAGGCACCATGCCAACATCATCTAGTCACAAGGACTACAAAACAAAAAGTCTGCCTAAGAAACACCTTAGAAAACCTTTGACTGTCAAAGTTGTGAATGGAAATTTTAAGAAATGGGAGCTGGAATCAGTCATTTGGTACTTCAAGCCTCCTCTTCGACCTAGTAACTATTTTCCTGCTTTTATTCCCATTTCCTCGATATCTAGAAATCTATCAATTTTGAATGAACCAAGGCGTGAGACACCAGGGTTCTCTCAGACAGACAATTCCAACAATTCATCCTTCTTCATGTGAAGAATTCTTTTCTCATCTGGTCTGAAATGCCCTATCCTTGATTCTGAGATTCTAACCCTTGATTCTAGACTCCTCAGCAAGATGGGATCGCTCGCATCTCTGCATCCAGCCGTCCACAGAAGACTATTGCTTTATTATTGTACCCAGAAAAATTTGTTTTTCAAGCTATCTTGACAGATAATTTCATCACATCAGAAGATTGAAAATAAATGAAGGAATTAAACAATAATGGAATACAGAATAAAGTATTACAGCTACAGAGACAGTGCAGTGTGGCAATAAGGTACAAGGCCAAAATTAAGTAGATTGTGAGGTCGAGAGCCTGTCATATTGTACTAGGGGCCATTCAACATGGGATAGAAGCTATCCTTGAGCCTAGTGACTATATACTATCCAGCTTCTGCACCTTCTGTCCTATCAGAGGAAGTAGAAGAGGAAATGTCCATGGTGGGTGGGCATCAAATCAGTTTTGGTTGTTTGGCCCTGAGAGGCTGCTGCTTTCCAAACATGCCACCATCTTATGTTATCTACTTTATCCAGGCATCTTTACTGAATACAGTTGACTCAAAATTAACATATTTTAAAAAATAAATCGATTTCCTCAAATCAAATTAGTAATACAATGAACAATTCAGACTGTGCTTTCCGTTCTTCTTGGCAGCCATAAAAACTTCCATATGATACCCTGTGCTTGTCTAACACTGGCATATATCTCCCAAATGAGTGTCCAGAATTTCAAGCACATTCCTGTTCCAGTTTCCAGTGGAAATTAGTCACCCTGCTTTACACTTCCGCATTTGTCAGCTGGCATTTATGCTGGGAAGAAGCAGTAAGTAGCAGCCCATATTTCTAAAAAAAATATCGCCCAAGTAATTCACAAGAAGTGAATTCATTATCCAGCAAGATCTGAGGCAGTCAGGTTTGATGGCCAAATGTGAATCACATCACTTACCACTTTGATTATAAGATGCTCCACCCCACTTGTACATTTGTGCTTGATTCACATAATTCTGCTGATCTGTATCATAACTGAAGACCGTCTTCATCTGCTGACTGAAATTAATAGTGAGACAGGAAGATAAATAGGCTTCATTATAATATCAAATGTAATAAACTTTCATACAAAAGCAAAATACAAGGGATGAAATAAAAAATAGAAAACTCCGCAACAGCAGTTTAGATGGCATTGGCGGAGGATTCCTTGCTTCACACTTCTCTACAATTAATCCTTCACCAATGTTATTATCAAACAACTATCAGTGGATTGAAATACAACTTCTCTGATTCATAAAGGTTAAAATATTAAATAAAAACAGAGAACATTAATAAAAATACCTTATCCAGCTAAATCAAGCTACAATCTTTGATTATTGTATATTACACAAACAGAACTATTTCCTGACCTCTCCTCCCTTTTATCTACTTCAGATGTCTCATATTGTTCCTGTGAAACGAAGTCAAGTTTGGTAGCATTTCTCTCAGTTGCATGGACAGGTCTGAGATCTGTTGATGACAAACAATTATTGAGATATTGCAATTAACATAAATGCAACACATCAGCACTTGAAAGGACTGACTGTCAATTAGTGTATCAAATAAAATATTCTGAGGAATTATTAGCGATACAACATATCGACCTACTAGACTAACAATTCGTACATCAGCAAATTATCAGCTGTGTATGATTTGGCAATGTGCAAGAGCTGCACAGGTTAATTCAGCATGATGTTGGGCAGTTATTTAACTTTGACCTTAAAGAATGAACCAGATCACTTATCGACATATGATTTACAGGCTAACCTGTGGAAGAATAATTTAAATATACTGTAGAAAGTTTAGTAAAGTTTCTCCCACTCCTCATTCAGCATATCAAGCAGATACCATATAAAACATGAGAGTAAAATGACTCAAGATAATTTTACACAGGCATGCTTCTTTTGGAATATAAAGAAACAATATTAAGGGTGACTCCGATTTGAAAAAGACGATGCAGAACTGAAATTGCTCAAGCTGATCGAACAATATATTGAACAGATTTCCAGAGGTTTAAAGGACTTCTTACCCATTCCCACCCCATTCTCTAATGCAACCTTATCTATTGCATATCCACATAAAAAACAGACAATGCACTTAAATGTCATTTGGAGGGAGATTTAGAAAATAAATCCAAAGAAACAAACATTGTGCAGACTGTGCATCAATTGTTTTAAGCATTCTGCATATTCAAAAGGATACAAACAATTATGGCTGCATCAATACATGGATGAAGACCTGGCACACTGGTAAATACTGTATTCTCTGGACAGATGGAATCTCAGTAGCTACAGACTCTACCCATAGATTCTTCCAGAGGTCACAGTCAGGGTTACTCCACTGTTCCCATATTAACAAACTCAAAAAGAAAGCACTTCCAGTAAAACTCCAGTTGTCCACCACACTCGGCCCTTTTCTCAAGTGCGACCACCATGCAGATCATGCCCTCTTCTTGCTGCTGGAAATACAGAAACCAGAAATCCCACATCCCAAGGTTCAGGAATAGCTACTTTCCTACAACCATTAGCAGCTTGAACTGTCCTGCAATACCCTAATCCTACCTCAGCAATTGAACAATTGACATTCTCTTGCACACCCATTGATGTGTGTCTGATTGTGTGAAACAGGACACGTAAAATAAATCACAATCATTTTCTTCACTATCTGTCACCACTCAGTGACCACTGAATGTCTGTTTATGGTCATTTGCTACTGTAACACGTCCACTGCAAGGTTCAATTTTTTGTGCATTCAGAGACGCTCTTCTGCATACCACTATTGTAACGTGTTGATACTTGATCTTCTGTTGCACTCCTGTGAGGTTGAACTAGTTGGGCAATCCTCCTCAGTCCTATCTCATTTACAAGACGATTTTGCGCACTGACCTCTTGCTCACTGGATATTTTTTGTTTTTCCACACAATTCTCTGTTCTCTCAACATCTCTCCCCCCTTCACCTTAATAGTGATGTAATTTCTCTTGTCCTCACATACCACACTATGATCCTCCGTATCCAACACGTCACACTCCACAACTAACGCCTCTCCAAAAGCGGGCTACCACGAGAAGTATTTTACCCACTTTCCACCTCCAATTTTTCACAGGGATCACGTACTCCTCGATTTCCTTGTTCATTCATCCCTCCCCAATGATCTCCAAATTTCTACACCTCCCCTGTTCACGTACTCCCATCTCCTCCTTCAGGGTCCCAAACAGTCTTTCCGGATGAGGTAATATTTAACCAGTGAATATGCTGGAGTCCTCTATTGTGCCTAGTATTCCTGATGCAGCCTCCTCTATATTGGTGAGACTCATCGGAAACGGGGGACAGCTTCGTCACGCACCTGTGCTCCATCTGCCGAGAGTGGTATTTCACAGTGGCAAAGCATTTTAATTCTGATTCATAACCCATTCCAACGTTTTGCTCCATGACTTCCTCTTGTGCCAAGATGAGGCCACACTCAGGGTAATTTTACAAAGGCATGCTTCTTTTGGAATATAAAGAAACTATTTATAAGGGTGACTCTCTGATTTGAAAAAGACAATGCAGAACTGAATTTGCTTAAGCTGATCGAATATATTGTATAGATTTCCATAGCTTTAAATGACTTCTTACCCATTCACACCCCATTCTCTAATGCAACTTTATCTATTGTATATCCACATAAAAACAGACAATGCATTTAAATGTCATTTGGAGGGAGATTTGGAAAATAAATCTAAAAAAACAAACATTGTGCAGACTGTGCATCAGTTGTTTTAAGCATTCTGCATATCCAAAAGGATACAAACAATTATGGCTGCATCAATACATGGATGAAGACCTGGCACACTGGTAAATACTGTATTCTCTGGACAGATGGAATCTCAGTAGCTACAGACTCTACCCATAGATTCTGCCAGAGGTCACAGTCATGGTTACTCCATTGTTCCCATATTAACAAACTCAAAAAGAAAGCACTTCCAGTAAAACTTCAGTTGTCCACCACACTTGGCCCTTTGGTGGTGCCAGACTAACTGAATCTTTTCAGTTAGAAAGTGTGACCACCATGCAGATCATGCCCTCTTCTTGCCACTGAAAATGCAGAAACCTGAAATCCCAAGGTTCGGTAATAGCGACTCCCCAACAACCATTGGCTGCTTGAAGTGTCCAGCAATACCCTAATCCTACCTCAGCATTTGAACAATTGGCAATCTCTTGCACTGCTATTGATGTGTGTGAAACAGGACATGTGAAATAAATCACAGTCCTTTTCTTCACTATCTGTATAAATTACACTCAGTTACAACTGAATGTCTGTCTATGGCCTTTTGCTGCTGTAGCACATCCAGTTCCAGTTTCAACTTATTGTGCATTCAGAGATGCTCTTCTACATACCGCTATTGTATCGTGTTGTTACTTGAGTTTCTGTTGCATTTCTGTCATCGTGAACTTATTGGGCAATCCTGGTCGGACCTCTCATTTACAAGACGTTTCTGTGCACTGACCTCTTGCTCACTGGATATTTTTTGTTTTTCCACACAATTCTCTTTAAACTCGACAATTCTACCCTTCTCCACCTTAACAGGAACAGAGTTCCTCTTGTCCCCGCCTCACCACCCGATGATCCTCCGGATCCAACACGTCACTCTCCACAACTACCATCTCTCCAAAAGCACGCTTCCACTAAAGGTATTTTACTAACCTCCCACCCACGATTTTTCACAAGGATCATGTACTCTGTGATTTCCTTGTTCATTCATCCCTCCCCACTGATCTCCTAAGTGCTACACCTCTCTGTTCACGTACCCCCTTCCCCTACATTCAGGGTCCCCAACAGTCCTTCCAGGTGAGGCAAGATTTAACCAGTGAATATACTGGAGTCATCTATAGTGCCTGGTACTCCCAATGTGGCCTCCTCTGTATTGGCGAGTCCAATCGGAAACTGGGGGGCTGCTTTGTCATGGAAAGTGGTATTTCACAGTGGCAAAGCATTTTAATTCTGATTCCTGTTCCATTCCAACATGTTACTCCATGGCTTCCTCTTGTGCGAAGATGAGGCCACCCTCAGGGTGGCGGACTAACACTTCTGTCTGGTTAGCATCCAATATGATACCATAGATATTGATTTCTCCTTCCAGTAATAAAAAATTTCCAGCAAACGTGACCCGGTGAGCCAGATGTCAAATCATCAGGTCTCTTCACTCTTCAGATTATTGGAGTTTTAATGTAATTAAACCCAGGTATGCTGGTTTCACACCAAACAATGCCAGCACAATTTCAAACAGTAATTACTGAAGAACATGCACAATATGTTACAAATTCACATCTTTTATCAGGCAATTTGATGTTAAATAACTCATGCTTACCCAAATTCAGCAAATTTGGTAAGAGGCGAATTACATACTGTCTGTAATTCTCCACAGTGCTTGTAACTGGATTTAGCCGTAAATCTAGCTCAGTTAAATGGATCAGATGGCGCAAGCTAGAAATTTCTTCCAATGTCTGAATGTTATTAAAATACAGGCTTGATTTTTCCAGTTCCTGTAAACACTCCAAACCCTACACACGGAAAGACGTAGTTATTTATGAAACAACTGACACTTTTGAATTTAATACTGCACATTCTAACTTTTCCCCAAAAAACATTTTAAAACCAACTGTGATAACAAATTATGTTACTAATCAGTCAGCGTCAATGGACTGAAACTGGGGATGCAATCAGCTTTAATTGTAAGAACTGTTACAATAAGTTCTGTCTGAGAAAGCTAAATGTGCACAACAGCTGTCTATCAGGCACAGAAACTGAACCAAATTATCCAATTTTCATATATTTCAGGATTTTGAAAACAGATGAATATTTGTGATATCGCAAAGATTTCAAAACACTATGAACATTCATTGAGGGATTAATATATTTCAAACTCTCAATATCTTCATAAGCTATCATGAAGGGGACCAGGATTGTAATGCTTGGTTGTTGGCAGGTAGGGTTAATACCCGACTTTCAAGAGCACTTGTGAGTTATGTTCCGGCTGGACTTAGTCCGTAAACTGCTGAAGAACAGTGCGGAAGGATCAGGAGCTGTTTTCTCCCGGTAGGGATCAATTTTTAATTCCAAGTGCTCCTGTCATGTTTTGTCATCCTGTAACCTTATCCTTCAATCTCTCTGAATTATGGAGGATAGCATGTGTATATAAATATTTCTCTCCAGGAGACTTCATCATGATCATCATCACTCCTGTATTTCTACTATTTTTTAATGTTTCTTAATTGTGCATATGATTTTTTATGTTCTATCGCTGAGCAGCAGTGAACCATCTGATTGGCCTATCAAAGTTCTCTTTGGGAACTAGTTGACCTGATCAGCATTTCTGATCTGGATATTGTTCACAATTGCACTTAATAAAAGGTTTCAAATTATGAAAGAAAATGAAATAAAATAGTGGAAATGCTTAAAATTATATTAGGGTATTTAAGTGCACTCAGGAAGGTCTTCTTACAGCCTTTCATTTCCATTTAAATGAATGGAGTCACTGATTGCAATTTATTCCATGGTACCTACCTGATCATTGCATCCACCAATGTCAGCTTGGGAAAATCCAAGGAAAAATGTGCCTTCAAGTACAGTAACTTTCATGAGAAAGACACATGTACTGAGAAATAGTGAATCAGAATCAGGTTTAATATCAGTGGCAAATGTTGTGAAATTTGTTAACAGCAGTAGCAGTGGAAAGCAATACGAGATAAATATAGAAAAACAAATAAATCGATTACAGTTAGTACATAACTATCTTAAATAGGTAAATTAAAAATGGTGCAAAAGAAAATAAATAAAGTGAGGTAGCGTTCATGGGTTCAATATCCATTCAGAACTCGGGCAGCGGCAGAAGCAGCTCTTGAATCGCTGAGTGTGTGCATTTAGGCTTCTGTACCTCCTTCCTGATGGTAATAATCAGAAGAGGGCATGTCCTGGCTGATGGGAGGTCATTAATATTGGACAGTGTCTTTCAGAGACACCATCTTTTGAAAACATCTTGGATAGTAGAGAGGCTAATACCCTTGAGGCAAAAATACCCAATGCAAATATTTCTCACCTAGTGTCTAGATCTTTGAAGCTACACTTCCATTTTTAATCTCAACTCAAAATAACACCCTAAACCCTCTTTCTTAAAAGAAAAATGATGCTGCTAGATTGTAGGAGTTTCTCTCCAAACACAAATTGGAAAATATAGAACACAACAAAACACAGCAAGAAATACCAATAAAGATTTATCACCTGCTCACTTAATGATGACTGACAACCTTATTTAGGTAAATGGAAACAGTGTCTACACCAGTGTGGCTCATGTAAAACTGATCCATATGCTACAAAGAGTGACTGACTTCTCAGCACAGTTCATATCATCCCTGGACTCAATGCCTGGAAGCCTGCAACTTGCCAAAGTGCAGTTCTCTTATGGAACTGCTGGTTAGCTATCAACATGATACAGCCCATCAAAGGTTCAGAGATTTCACTGAAAATAACTTCCGTAAATTATTTTCTGAATGTTTTGGTCATTAATATGATGTTAATAAGCAGAAATGATTGCAAATCCATATAAAACTGCACTTCACCCACCTCACCCATCTTTCTGTCTGAACTCCATAAATCATTTAAATTAAGACAATAAAGACTGAAGAACCCATGTTCAGATGCAAAGTTGGAAGACATTACTTACCAAGGAGAAGAGGACACTTACCTCCAGACTGACAATTGCATTTCTTGACAAGTCTAATGACTTCAGTCTTTTGAAATTCAACAATGAATCACCAAGAGTGACAATTTTCTCATGGTAGGATCCATGCAGTGACAGGGTCTCCACCTCATCTAAGGAGAAGGCAAATAATTTAAATGCATCGCTCCTTCACTCCTTTACCAATGACATATTTCTGAAATGCAATCTGTATTTGTTTCTTCCATGCTGTATAAACATCACAATTGCAATTTATTTTCTTACAACATTGAAGAAGATCATGAAATGTATTTCCAAAGATTGCCTAGAGAAAATATAACATGCAGAATTATTTTTTTTAGGAAAAATAAAAGACAGCCATGACAAAATCCACGTTGTTAATTTGCAAATTAGCTACCAATCAACTGTCATGGAAAAAATATCTCTTGTACAGAAAATGATGGCTGGTCATGCAATGATTGGAGGCACTCCACTAGCAGAATTATAAAATATGAGCTATGCCCTTAATTTCCCTGTGAGTTTCCACGTTGCACTTTTAGCTTTCCACATAATTGTCTCCTTACTCTTGTGGACATTGAAGAAGAGGCTATTTGCCAGACACCAGGCCTCAGCTTCTTCCACCTCCCCTTTCTTGGCCATATTATCATTGTTGGTAAAGAGCCTCACCACGGTTATGACATCGGCAAACTTGACAATGTAATTACTCGTATGTTTTCACGTGGAGAATATACAGTGTGGCCACAACACAGCCCTGGGGGGCACTCATGTTGAGGATGATGGAGGGGAGGAGCATTTATTTATGATATCCATCCAAAGGCTTTTTTTTTTTGAAAGTCCAACTCCTAGTGAATAAATCATGAACACAGAGACACACTGGGATCTTGTAGTTAAAGCAATTAATGTACTTTTAAATTTAGTACATTTAGTAAATTTACATTTACTACAATGTTACCTGGGTTTCAGCACCTAAGTTACAGAGAAAGGCAGCGCGCTCGGCCTCTCTGGAGAATGATATCTGTTATCTGTTAAGTAGGGATCCGTGCACAATTCTGATTTGATGGAGACAGACGTGAGAGCGTGGAGGAACATCTGGAGAAACTTCTGAAATGCCCGTTTCACTGCCACTGCTACTGTGCAGTACGGAATCTCCGGAGGAGAAGGCCTCCGAGACCTCGGCTTTGCTTGTTTCGGCGGCCGGGACGAGGTCGAAGGCGCTCGGCAGAGGATGGCGCTCGGGAGGCTGTATCGGAGGGGCTGGTTGGAGGCTCGAAGTTTTAGGACGGACTCAGAGTCTGCTGTGCTCGGGTGCTTCCAAGGCATCAGTTGTCACTGCCTGGAAGTTTACGGCAGGGAGAGTTTCTCCCTTTCTGGTGCCTGATATCGGGGACTATTGGAGTCGATCGGGACTTGAGACTTTTTTTAAAATCGTGCCCATGGTCTGCTTTTATCAAATTATGGTATTGCTTTGCGCTGCTGTAACTATGTTATAATTATGTGCTTTTGTCAGTGTGAGTCTTTGGTTTGTCCTTTTTTTGTGATTTCACTCTGGAGGAACATTGTATCATTTCTTAATGCATGCAAGCATTTCTAAATGACAATAAACAAGGACTGAGTGTCCTCATAATCTAATCTAATCTATCTAAGGTTGAACAAGTTAGGTCTTTATTCTTTGGAGCGTAGAAGGTTGAGGGGGGACTTGATAGAGGCATTTAAAATTATGAGGGGGATAGATAGAGTTGACGTGGATAGGCTTTTTCTATTGAGAGTAGGGGAGATTCAAACAAGAGGACATGAGTTGAGAGTTAGGGGGCAAAAGTTTAAGGGTAACACGAGGGGGAATTTCTTTACTCAGAGTGGTAGCTGTGTGGAATGAGCTTCCAGTAGAAGTGGTAGAAGCAGGTTCGGTACTGTTATTTAAAGTAAAATTGGGTAGGTATATGGACAGGAAAGGAATGGAGGGTTATTGGCTGAGTGCAAGTCGGTGGGACTAGGTGAGAGTAAGCGTTCTGCATGGACTATAAGGGCCGAGATGGCCTGTTTCCGTGCTGTAATTGTTATATGGTTACACCAATTTATATATGGACAACATAAATATCACTATGGCATTGCCCATCTTCAAGTTTTGACCAACAAGTTGGAATATTCCTTTAAATAAATTGCATTCTTTTAAAGACTAATTTATCCCTAAAGCAGTTCAATGTTGTTTATAACTTCACTCTGGCAACCTCTGTATCGGCGCTTGCCCTTCCCTTGGACTACATCAGTGACGTGGAGATGGGAAACCTGCTGCATGGGCAACAGCCGGTTCTTTAAATCTTCCCGCCCAGAGGACAAAGTGCACCAGAGGCCTAAACCCATGATACCCTGGGATCCACAGTTGCCTACTACTACCTGCCTACTTCATCAATTTTCACCTTTATGGCTTGTTTAATTGTCATTTGGCTTTAAAAAGCTTCCCAATCCTCTTACTTCCCACAGATTTTTGCTATAATAATTCCCCTCACTTTTCAAGTATCCCACGTTTTTAAGAAAATGAGGGATTGTGTGCATCATTTTTGGAAGTAATGTGGCAGTTTTTAAAATAAATTACGAAATAATGAACAAGTGAGAATTGGATAACATATTGCCATAAAATCATCACAACGATGTGTATTTTGTTGTTGTTGTACAATGGTTCATTTGTGATCACTGAAATAGTGTTGATTGAAGATTAGAATAAATAACTTGTAATAAGCTGTCCAATGCCAAATTACAGTTTATGCTTAAAAATTGCTGCATCACAATAAATGCTGCTGAATTAAACTTGAATAAACAACTTGCCACACAGATTATAATGACAATTACATTATACTTTAAGAACTATTTTTCTTTTACAGTCACAAGTATGATTTGTTGCCCACTTTCTTGATTTGGCCAAAAGGAAATGGATTCTGAGGTCACTGGTCCATCTTATTATGCAGAGAACCATTCCACAGTGGGATAGAAGTTTCCCTTGAGCCTGGTGACTGTGTGTTTTCAGGCTTTTGTATCTTCTCCCCAATGGGAGGGGATAGGAGAGAGAATGTCTTGGGTGACTGGGCCTTAGATTATGTTGTCTGTTTTATCCAGGCCATTTTACCGAATACAGTCAATACAATTACTCCACATACAGAAAGAAAACATCATTCCTGCAAGCAGTCTAGTGAATCACCTCATCCCTCAAGGGCAAGTATATTTATTTTTCAGTAAGGAGACTAAAGATGTACATTATATCCTAACAATGTCGTATATAACTACAGCAAGTTATAATTACTCCTGTTCTGAAATCCTTTCACAATAAATATTAACATCTTTTGTCTCAGTTGCTTGCTGTTTCTGCACGTGGGATTTCATTGCCTTTTGTACATGGGCTCCAGATTTCTCATACCATCAACATTACACAATTTCTCACCATTATGGGTAACTTCACATTTTTGATGCTTTTCCATTTGTTCTTGCTCACTCAGTCAGCTTGTCTATGTCATCTGAAGCTTCTTTACATCCTCCTGCCAACTCATTGTCCCACCTAATTTTGTACCATCAGCAAATTTGGAAATATGACATCTGGTCCATTCAAACAAATCATTGATTTAGATTGTGATGAGCTAAGACTAAAGAACTTTTCTGTGCAGTATCTTATCAATCATATTTCCACCCTGAGAAAGTTTGGTTTAATTTTGTTCTTGTCTTCTACCAGGTTAGCAATTTTCAGTTCCTGTCAAGATATGATACTTAATCCTACATGCTGAAACCTGATACACCAACATCCTCTGTGGAAATAGAAATTCTTCTGTTAGAGAAGACTTGTAGAATCCCTTCTGAATATTCTTAAACACTGCACTCGCTGGTTCTCCCTTATTAATTCTACTACCCGGATACTCCAGCCAAACATGATGTTCCTTTCATAATTCCATATTCCACAAATTCCACCACTTTTCTTATAACTGTTTTGAAACGCTCAAACTGTAATTTGTCCCATAAGAGATTATAACTGTTAAAAAAACCTATTTATTAAGTTCTCAGAAAAATGAACACATTTACATAATTATCAAAAAATTCCACAAATTCAGATCATTAACAAATATACAATTCACCTTGAGCTTCCCTTTTATATTTGCAGCCAAAGACTTTCCATTTGATACCCTATGCTCGTTTAACACTCGCACAGATCTGCAGGTAGGTTGCCCAGAATTTCTAGCAATTCCTGTACCACTGTCTTCTGGAAATTAGTCAAGTCAAGTCACTTTTATTGTCATTTCGACCATAACTGCTGGTACAGTACATAGTAAAAATGAGACAACGTTTTTCAGGACCATGGTGTTACATGACACAGCACAAAAACTAGACTGAACTACATAAAAAAACAGAGAAAGCTACACTAGACTACAGACCTACACAGGACTGCATAAAGTGCACAAAAACAGTGCAGGCATTACAATAAATAATAAACTGGACAATAGGGCAAGGAGTCAGTCCAGGCTTCGGGTATTGAGGAGTCTGATAGCTTGGGGGAAGAAACTGTCACGTAGTCTGGTCGTGAGAGCCCGAATGCTTCGGAGCCTTTTCCCAGACGGCAGGAGGGAGAAGAGATTGTATGAGGGGTGCATGTGGTCCTTTATAATGCTGTTTCCTTTGCGGATGCAGCGTGTAGTGTAAATGTCCGTGATGGCGGGAAGAGAGACCCCGATGATCTTCTCAGCTGATCTCACTATCCGCTGCAGGGTCTTGAGATATGAGATGGTGTAATTTCCGAACCAGGCAGTGATGCAGCTGCTCAGGATGCTCTCAATACAACCCCTGTAGAATGTGATGAGGATGGGGTGGTGGGAGATTGACTTTCCTCAGCCTTCGCAGAAAGTAGAGACGCTGCTGGGCTTTCTTTGCTATGGAGCTGGTGTTGAGGGACAGGGTGAGATTCTCCGTCAGGTGAACACCAAGAAATTTGGTGCTCTTTACGATCTCTACCGAGGAGCCGTCGATGTTCAGCGGGGAGTGGTCGCTCCATGCCCTCCTGAAGTCAACAACCATCTCTTTTGTTTTGTTCATATTAAGAGACAGGTTGTTGGCTCTGCACCAGTCCGTTAGCCGCTGCACCTCCTCTCTGTAAGCTGACTCGTCATTCTTGCTGATGAGACCCACCACGGTCGTGTCATCGGTGAACTTGATGATATGGTTCGAGCTGTGTGTTGCAGCACAGTCATGGGTCAGCAGAGTGAACAGCAGTGGACTGAGCACGCAACCCTGGGGAGCCCCTGTGCTCAGTGTGATGATGTTGGAGATGCTGCTCCCGATCCGGACTGACTGAGGTCTAGGATCCAGTTGCAGAGGGAGGTGTTCAGGCCCAGTAGGCTCAGCTTTTCAATCAGTTTCTGAGGGATGATTGTGTTGAATGCTGAACTGAAGTCTATGAACAGCATCCGAACGTATGTGTCTTTTTTTGTCCAGGTGGGTTAGGGCTGTAGCGTTAATGCGACTCGGACACCGCAGTATTAAACACACACGATTATTCACCAGACTTCCATTTTACAAAACCCACGTTCTGACGTCATACGCACTCTGACCTACGAATACTCACATAATACGTTACATCCCCCTCCTCAAATTTTTTTTTTACAATACTGTGAATTACCAAAACAATGCCTCTAGGTATGACTTTCTAACATTACAAAAGCCATGACATAAACTAATAAAGATCTTAACTTCTTATACTGTATTCTACATTGTATCTTACAATACTAACAGCAGTATATTTTCTTTTACTAACATAGACTAATAAACCTTTTATTTCACACCTTGGAACTTATAACATGTGTGATTTTGTCTCAAACTGTGCGAGACTGTAGGTAGATCTAGTCTCTGTATCTAGCTGGAATTTTGACTTGTCTCCCAGACCTTGTGCGATAGAACTGTGACTGTGCTTGTCCTTCGGAGTCAGTCTCTCGAGTAACCTCTGTGTCTGCATTTCCACCTCGGTCTGCCTTTCACCGTCATTGCGTCGTGGGGTTTCGTCACGCCCCTCACTCTCGGTGTCGTTTGTTTCCATGTCTGTATCTGTGGAAATGTCCAGTAAAGCAGCATCCAACATCAAGGATCCCACCAGCCAGGCCATGCTGTCTTCTCACTGCTGCCATCAGAAGGGGCATAGGAGCCTCAGGACACACACTACTAGGTTCAGAAACAGTTTTACCCCCACCCAACCATCCGGCTCTTGAACCAGTGGGGATAACTTCACGCACCCCATGTATCCAGAGATACCGGCCACGTGACAGATGCACTGCCACCTGGCTGGTCGGAGGACACACCACATGCCAATCAACATTTGGTGCACTGCCACCTGGCTGGTCGGAGGACACACCACATGCCAATCAACATTTGGTCCCTCCCAACTAATCAATGCACACCTAAATTATTGGTCACCTTAATTGGATTATCTCACCCAGCCCCATGCTATAAAAGGTGAGGCTTGTCCCTGGATCAGCCTCTCTTACAGACCACCTCATTGAAGGTAAGTGCATTGATTTATGTTTGGGAAGGTCTATCGTTTGTCCTGGTAAGGGAGCCGCAGCTATCCAAGGTCAAGGGGGATAGCTGTTGTAGTGCTTTTCCCTTGTTCTTTGTTTGTGTAACCGTACCCTGTCCCCACACCGCTTCCTGTGTATTGTAGTTGCTTGAGTTGACCCGACTTCCCCTTGTAAATAAATTCCTTATTATTAAAACTGTGCGTGTCCAGGCCTGTATTGTTGAGACTCAAAGAACCAGTTATTTTCCATCACAACACCCCATCACTGAACTGTTCCCACAACCTACGGACTCACATTCAAGGACTCTTTATCTCACGTTATCGATATTTGTTCCTTTTTATTTACCTATTTTCTCTCACTTGTATTTGCAGTTTGTTGTCTTTTGCACATTGCACGTTGATTTTATTGTTTTGGCCCTTGGACAATCGTCCCTTCTCCCAAACCATTGGATCTGCTCATGTTGGAGGCACAATTTTCTGTAGTAAAAAGGATAATACCCTTTCAGTAGCACTTACGGCATGCTACTCAGCACAATTTTTCTACTTTCTAAGGCAGAAAGCCTTACGGCATTTGTGTACTGCCTTGGTGGACCATAGGTGAATTCCAAAATAGAGATTTATGGTCTTTGAGATCATCAGGAAGGCCTCGAAGCCCTCTGCTTCTTTCCTGATAAAAGAACCAACTAATACCCTTCCACCAACATATTTCTCCATCTGGCAGAACTGGTCCTCATCCTGAACAATTTTTCTTTCAGCTCCTTCCACTTTCTCCAAACCAGAGGGGTAGCCATGGGCACTCGCATGGGCCCAAGCTAAGCCTGCCTCTTTGTCAGTTATGTGGAACAGTCTATGTTTGAAGCCTTCCCCAATTATACTCCCTCACTCTTCCTCTGCTACATTGATTACTGCATTGGTACCATTTCATGCACCCATGCTGAGTTTGTCAATTTTATCAATTTTGCCTCTAATTTCTACCCTGCCCTTAAATTCAGTTAGTTCATCTCTGACAAATTCCTCCCCTTTCTTGAACACTGTCTCTATTCACACATTCTTACAACAATGTCTATAACATTGGAAACCCTTCGAACATCGAATAACAACCACAGACAAAATAATTGGGAAGTCACAGGAGACAGACACAACTGGTGCCTTGCCGATCTGGCTCGATGTGTGTTCCACTGACACATATAGAATCACACAGCAGAAGAGGAAATTTAATTTTCCATACCATGCAAACTCTATAGTAACATCCATTTGCCCTATTCTCATTCCATTGCCCCTCAATCTTTTTCCTTTCAATGTATTTGGTGCCTATGTTCCCGGGTGTCCACTCGGGTGAGAGGTTGGACTTTAAGGGGTGCACACACCAGGTAGTTGCATGGGCACGTTGTTTGCAAAGTTGCACATGCAGTGACATGTGCAAGTGTTCCAGTGGTGCGCATAAGGCAAGAGGCCTGCCTGTGTTTCAAGGGTAGGTGTGCAGAGTGGAAGGCCAAGGCTGCACAGGAGTATTTTGTTCAAAATGTTTGGTGGGATCGCAGGAGAGAGATCAAATGGATACAGGACGTGAATTGATTCAGGGTGTGATGCAGAAGGAACTAGAGACTGCGGTAAATGCAGCATAGCAAGGTGTGACTGAAACATGATACAAAAGTGTTTTTATTTTGTTTTAGGCACTGCTGACAAAGGTCTTGTCTGTTAGTGAATGATTCTACAAAACCACTTCTGTCCATTCCAACCTGGAGCTTACCACTGATAAGGTAAAAAAGAGACAAATCTGGGTAGTTGGTTAAATGTCTTATAATATCATTACAACAGTGCCGTAAAGTAGTACAAGGTAAAACAATAATAGAATGCTGAATAAAATGCAACAGATACAGAGAAAATGCAGTCCAGGTGAACAATGAGGTACAAAATCGTAACGAGGTACAAACATTCGTAGTTTGTGAAGTTAAGAATCCATCTTGTAGTACGTACAAACAATTCAATAGTTTTATAACAGTCGGGTAGAAGTCATCTCACAGTCTTTCACAATCCTTCTTACTATTTCACACACTTCTAAACGTGGTGTTCTCTGCAAATTTGAAAATGTATGTAACTTCCATGTCAATATCAATGTATATCAGAATATAACAATGATTAGATGTGGTTCATCATACTCCAGCATAAAAAATATCCACTTACCACTCATTCATGCCTTTCAGCCTATTTCTTATCTGTGATGTCAGTGACCCTTGGATTTCAATTTTTCTAACCGGCCCTTTGTGTTGGGTTTTGCCTAACATCTTCTGAAAATCCATGCAAGCAACATCTTAAACACGAGATTTTGTAAATGTTCGAAATCCAGAGCAACAGACACAAAATGCCAGAGGAACTATACAGGTCTGGCAGCATCTACGGAGAGAAGTAAGGAATTGTTTTGCGCCAAGACCCATCATCTCTCCTGAAGGTGTTTTTGTGTTACTATGAAAAAATAAAGAAGCTGAAATGGATTCCTTACAGGGATGAGAATATGCCCTGTTTCTTTGACATGGACCACCTCATTCTCAGGAGTTGGAGCACAAATTATTTATCCTGTTTATCAAAGCAGAATTGGAAAGGAGTCAGCAGACAATCTCTACTGAAGTATTGAGATGCCCCACATTTGAAAGTAATGGTTCAAAAAATGGCATGATTTTACAAGATGTGCCAAGCTAAGTGCTATAACACTTCGAACTGTGTCATATTTATATTGGCTTCAAACACAATATGGCTACTTCATTCCATGGAAGTTCCAAGACAGATGGACAGAGGGATGAAGGTTTACTTTCACCCATCAGAATATTAAGTACAGGAGTTGGGACATCATGTTACAATATATTGGTAAGGCTACATTTGGAATACTATCTGTAGTTGTGGTCAGCCTGTTATAGGAAGAATGTTATTAAACTGGAAAGGGTGATAACAGGATGTTTCTGGGACTGGAGGGCTCGAGTTTGAGACGAGGCTGGATAGGCTTGGGCCATTTCCCCTGGAATGTAGGAGGCTGTGGAGTGACTAAACAGAGGTTCATAAAATCATAACGGGTGTTGATAAGTTTGAATAGTCTTTTCCCTGGGGAAGAGAGGGTATCCATAGATGTAAATTCAGAGGGGTAAGATTTTGTCAGCAATATTTTTATTGTTTTTTTAAATCAAGAAAGCATAGTACAAAGGAGGTTTGTGCAGTACATAACAAATGTACAATTCACACGTGTGAAAGAGATGCGCCCATAGTACAATCATGCTTTGGTTGCCTCCCTGCCCCGACCTACCCTTCCCAATTCCCAACTCCAGCAAACAGGGTTAAACAGAACCTTTATCCCCACAGAGCTGCATTGGTATAGAGAAGGTGTAGTTTCCTAACACATAAACTGTTGTATATTTACACGCCTGAGTTCGTAGAATTTTACTGGAGATTGCTGAAAGTCAGAGAGTTATGTGCTGAGGAAAGGAAGAAGGGATAAACCTTTAGTTTGGCTGGGAATTCTGAAAATATTCAAGAAAGTGTCCCCACACCTTTTGGAACTTTATGTCCGATTTGAGAGTTGACTAATGGAACTTATCGAGATGTAGACTGGACATGATGTCCCTAAGCCACTGAGCATGGGTGGGCGGGGCAGCATCCCTCCACCTTAGCAAGACCAAAACAAAGGCAAAAGACAGTATGCGACATTTGGTCGGACTTAGGTGCGTGTCCCCCTCTCCAGAGGCACTGCAAAGGGCAATCGTAGAACATTACAGCACAGAAACAGGCCTTTTGGCCCTTCTTGGCTGTACCAAACCATTTTTCTGCCTCGTCCCACTGACCTGCACCTGGACTATATCCCTCCATACACCTCTCATCAATGTACCTGTCCAAGTTTTTCTTAAATGTTAAAAGCACTTACTACTACATCTGGCAGCTCATTCCACACTCCCACCACTCTCTGTGTGAAGAAGTCACCCTAATGTTCCCTTTAAACTCTTCCCCCTTCACCCTCAACCAATGTCCTCTTTTTTTTCTCTCCCCTAGCCTCAGTGAAAAAAGCCTATTTGCATTCACTCTATCTATACCCAGCATAATTATATATACCTCTATCAAGTCTCCCCTCATTCTTCTACACTCCAGGGAATAAAGTCCTAACCTATTTGACCTTTCACTGTAACTCAGTTTCTCAAGTCCCGGCAACATCCTTGTAAACTTTCTCTGCACTCTTTCAACCTTATTAATATCCTTCCTGTAATTTGGTGACCAAAACTGCACACAATACTCCAAATTCAGTCTCACCAATGCCTTATACAACCTCACCATAACATTCCAACTCTTATACTCAATACTTTGATTTATAAAGGCCAATGTACCAAAAGCTCTTTTTATTACCCTATCTACCTGTGGCACCACTTTTAGGGAATTTTATATCTGTATTCCCAGATCCCTCTGTTCTACTGCACTCCTCAATGCCCTACCATTTACCTTGTATGTTCTACCTTGGTTTGTCCTTCCAAAGTGCAATACCTCACACTTGTCTGTATTAAACTCCATCTGCCATTTTTCAACCCATTTTTCCAGCTTGTTCAAATCCCTCTGCAAACTTTGGAAACTTTCCTCACTATCCACTACACCTCCAATCTTTGTATCATCAGCAAATTTGCTGATCCAATTTACCACATTATCATCCAAATCATTGATATCGATGACAAATAACAATGGTCCCTGTGGCACACCACTAGTCGCAGGCCTCCACTCAGAGAAGCAATCCTCCACTACCACTCTCTGACTTCTCCCATTGAGCCAATGTCTAATCCAGTTTACTACCTCACCATGCATTACCTAGTAAATGAACTTTCCTAACCTCCCATGCAGGACCTTGTCAAAGGCCTTACTGAAGTCCATGTAGACAACATCCACTGCCTTCCCTTCATCCATTTTCCTGGTAACCTCCTTTGAAAAACTCTAATAGATTTGTTAAACATGACCTACCACGCACAAAGCCATGTTGACTCTCCCTAATAAGTCCCTGTCTATCCAAATACTTTTAGATCCTATCTCTTAGTACTCCTTCCAATAATTTACCTACTACCGACGTCAAACTTACCGACCTATAATTTCCTGGATTACCTTGAGAGCCATTTTCAAACAACAGAACAACATGAGCTATCCTCCAATCCTCTGGCACTTCACCCGTAGATACCGACGTTTTAAATATATCTGCCAGGGCCCCTGCAATTTCAACACTAGTCTCCTTCAAGGTCTGAGGGAATACCCTGTCAGGTCCTGGGGATTTATCTACTCTGATATGCCTTCAGATAGCAAGCACCTCCTCCTCTTCAATATGCTTAGGTTCCGTGACCTCACTACTTGTTTGCCTTAATTCCATTGACTCCATGCCAGTTTCCTTAGTAAATACAGACACAAAAATCCCATTTAAGATCTCCCCCATTTCTTTTGGTTCTATACATAGCCGACCACTCTGATCTTCAAGAGGACCGAGTTTATCCCTTACTATCCTTAACATACCTGTAGAAGCTCTTAGGAATATTCTTCACCTTGACTGCCAAAGCAACCTCATGTCTTCTTTTAGCCCTCCTGATTTCTTTCTTAAGTATTTTTTTGCACTTTTTATACTCCTCAAGCACCTTATTTGCTCCCTGTTTCCTATACGTGTCATACGTCTCTTTCTTCTTCTTTATCAGAGTTCAATATCCCTTGAGAACCGAGGTTCCTTATTCTTATTCACTTTGCCTTCAACCCTGACAGGAACCATATAAACTCTGCACTCTCAAAATTTCTCCTTTGAAGGCCTCCCACTTACCAATCACATCCTTGCTAGAGAACAACCTGTCCCAATCCACGTTTTTTAGATCCTTTCTCATTTCTACAAATTTGGCCTTTTTCCAGTTTAGAACCTCAACCTTAGGACCAGATTTATCTTTATCCATGATCAAGTTGAAACTGATGGTGTTATGATCACTGGAACCAAAGTGTCCCCCTACACACACTTCTGTCACCTGTCCTAACTCATTTCCTAACAGGGGATCTAAAATTGCATGCTCTCTAGTCGGTACTTCTATATATTGATTTAGAAAATGTTCCTGAACACATTTTACAAACTCTAACCCATCTAGACCTTTAACAGTATGGGTGTCCCAATCAATATGTGGAAAATTAAAATCCCCTACTATCACAACTTCATGTTTCCTGCAGTTGTCTGCTATCTCTCTGCAGATTTGCTCCTCCATTTCTCGCTGACTATTGGGTGGTCTATGATACAACCCCATTAATGTGGTCATACCTTTCCTGTTTCTCAGCTCCACCCATATGGCCTCGGTAGACAAGCTCTTTAATTCTGTCTTACCTGAGCACTGCTGTAACGTTTTCCCTGACTGGCAATGCCACCCCTCCACCCTTAACCCCTCTGCCTCTATCACGTCTGAAACATAGGAACCCTGGAACATTAAGCTGCCAGTCCTGCCCCTCCTTTAGCCAAGTTTCACTAATGGCTACAATGTCATAATTCCACATGTCAATCCACACCCTCAGCTCGTCAGCCTTCCTCACAGTACTCCTCGCATTGAAATAGACACACCTCAGAAGATTAATACCACCACATACAACCCTTCTATTTGTGACTTTGCATGAACCTTTAACATCATTTATTTTCAACCCGGTCTGGAACTCTGGTTCCCATCCCCCTGCAAATCTAGTTTAAACCCTCCCCAGTAGCACCAACAAACCTCCCTGCAAGGATATTTGTTCCCCTATAGTTCAGGTGTAACCCGTCTCTCTTGTACAGGTCCCACCTGCCCCAGAAGAGATCCCAATGATTCTGAAATCTGAAATCTGAAACCCTGTCCCCTACACCAGTTCCTCGGTCATGTGTTCATCCTCCAGAGCATCCTATTCTTATGCTCACTGGCACTTGGCACAGGTAGCAGGCCTGAGATTACTACCCTCGAGGTCCTGCTTTTTAACTTCCTACCAAGCTCTCTATACTCACTCTCCAGGACCTCCTCACTCTTTCTTCCTACGTCATTGGTACCGATGTGTACCATGACATCTGGTTGCTCACCCTCCCACTTCAGAATTCTGTGCATGTGATCAGAGACATCCCTGACCCTGGCACCTGGGAGGCAACAAACCATCTGGGAGTCTCTGTCACAACCACAGAACCAACTGTCTGTACCCCTGACTATAGAGTCCCCTATCACTACCGCTCTCTTCTTCTTCCACCCTCCCTCCTGAACTGCAGAACCAGACTCAGTGCCAGAGATCCGGCTGCCGCAGCTCGTCCAAGGTAAGTAATCTCCCCCAACAGTATCCAAATCGGTATACTTGTTGAGGGGAATGGCCACAGAGGAACCCTGCTCTGCCTGCCCTTTCCCTTTCCTTCGCCTGACGGTAACCCAATTACCTGTGCCCAGCTCCTTTGGCGTAGTAATTTCAGGGAGGTAGCTATCTATAAGCTCCTCATTCTCCCAAATTATCCGGAGGTCATCCAGCTCCTGCTCCAGTTCCCTAACATGGTTTGTTAGGAGCTGCAGCTGGATGCACCTCTTGCAGGTGTCGTTGTCAGGGAGACCAGAGGTCTCCCTGACTTCCCACATCCTGCAAGAGGAGCATTCCAACATCCTACCTGGCATTCTCTCTACTCTAAACGAACAAAACAAAACTTACCGTAACCTACCCTCTCCTCTGCCTGTTCACGCCAAAGCTGTCCCACTATGCTCCCTGTCACTCCGCCGCCCACTGGCGGTCTTTTTTTTTTTAAAACCTTTGGCGCACTATGTCGTGCGCCTGCACAGTCTAGCCTCTTTTCCCCGAGCATTAAAAAAAGACTTCTGTCCAAGATACTTTTACCCCTTCACTCTCAGCCTCTTGCTTCAATTTAAAAAACCATTGAAAAATTCCTCTCCTTTTAAAACTTTTGGTGCTCTACGTCAGTGGTCCCCAACAAAGCATGTGCTACTGGGCCACGAGGAAACAAAATGAGTCAGCTGCACCTTTCCTCATTCCCTGTCACGGCCGCTGTTGAACTTGAACACACGCGAGGTCATCAGTCGCCCAAAACGCAGTGATACCCTCGCACCAGAGATTGCTGGTTGGCCTCGGGTAACTGGCCGCCTCGAAGTGCCGTTGGTACTGGCTTGGAGCGCGGACAGATGGGCGCTGCCTCTAAACCTGTTTAGCACATCGAATGTTCGTGGGGAACCCAGCGCTAAACTATTCGCAGATGACCTAATTCGGGCTCAGTGTTTCATAAGTAGCAGAGCAGCTACCTCACTGTGATCTACTGAAAGTCATCCCTCGAGCCAAACTTTTGTCGGCCGCTCTCTGGACTGCGACCACCGCAGCCCCGGTATGGGGACCTTCGGCCCTTACCTTGTCCTCTGACTGGTGTGTTGCAATGATTTTATATGTTCATTTGAGGAAAATATGTGCTGTGTGTTTAATATCCAAACGTTACTTAAAATGTTATGATGCTATTGACTTATAAATGAGTTATAATTGACTTATCACTATGTTCACGTAAGGAAAATATGCACTGTGTGTTTAATATTAAATTTGTTAGATAAACCCTTTTAGAAACAAAATTGAGTGTATTAGCCACTTGTATGTGACTTATAGTGGACTTATCACCTATATTCCGGTAGTGATTAACACCCCCTCCCCCCGGTCGGCCAGTCCGCAAGAATATTGTCAATATTAAACTGGTCCGCGGTGCAAAAAAGGTTGGTGACACCTGCTCTACGTCATGCGCCTGTGCAGTCTAGCCTCTTTTCCCTGAATAGTAAAAAAATGACTTCTCTCAGAGATGCCTTTACTCCTTCACTCTCAGCCTCTTGCTTTGATTTAAAAAGGCTTAGATTCCAGATTGTAATTAAGTATTTGGCATAGAGTTTGGAAAACATCTTTCTAGTATTTTTCCAAGCTAGGACATGTCCAGTACATGTGACTAAGGGAAGCCTCGCCCCTTTTGCGTTTGTCGCAGTAGGGATTAACATCTGGGTAAATGTGAGGTAATTTAGTTTTAGACATAAAACCTTGAACTGTGTACAACCTTGAACTGTAACAGGAAGTGGCACGCACATAAAGAGGTTGAGTTAACTAACTTGAGAACTGAAGGAGGGGTAAGATTTTAAAGGAGCCTGCGGAATAACTTTTTCCTGTACGGAGAGTGTTGAGTGGAATGATCTGCCAGAGGACATGATAAAGACGGGTACAATCACAACATTTAAATGGTAGTTAGGATGATACATAGATAGGAAAGGCTTAAGAGGGATAAAGGTCAAAGGCAGGCAAATGGGACTAATTGCAGGGAAATTGGGTAACTTGCCTGCACAGAAAAGTTGTGCCTGTTTCTCTGCATCTAACTCTGACAAACAGTGGCAAATTCAAATTTTGCACGTGCTGTCATATTTCTTCTCTGGCA
This sequence comes from Hemitrygon akajei, assembly GCF_048418815.1. Lineage (NCBI taxonomy): Eukaryota > Metazoa > Chordata > Chondrichthyes > Myliobatiformes > Dasyatidae > Hemitrygon > Hemitrygon akajei. Next base: position 81,519 of record NC_133146.1, on the reverse strand, counting down.
GTCAATACCTCCCTCACCTGCCTGTTGATGCTTCTCATGTCCCCTTATCCCAGCAACTTGCAGATGGACTGACATCACACACATGCACCCCTTCCATGAGCCACTTTCAACTTATTCAGTGTCTCTAGTTCTTGACTCCTCCGTCAATGGAAGTGGAAGTCTCTGTCAAATGAGCAATGTTACACGTGTGCGTGTGTGCGTGTGTGCGGGTGTGGTTTATTTACTGAATATTAGTTATTCTGTAAAACAGGTGATGTAGATATTGTCCAACATTTGTAAGCTCAAGGTTTCAGCCGTCATTGGTGTTATCGCAGCAATTCCCAAGCAGAAATATTTTTCAGGGTTACAAATTAGCACATTCTTGTTCCTGACATTTGCAATGCTTTCTGCATTTTTTAATATTTTGCATGTATCTGAATGTTGGTGTTTCGCAAAGTATATTTTTCCACTTTTCTCAGCAGTAGTGATAGGGGTCTCTATAGTTGGGGGGTCAGACAGGTGATTCTGTGGACACAGGAAAGAAACTTGGATGGTAGTTTGCCTCCCAGGTGCCAGGGTCCAGGATGATTTGGATCGTGTCCAAGATATTCTGCAGTGGGAGGAAGAACAGCCAGAGGTGGTGGTACATATTGGTACCAATGACATAGGTAGGAAAAGGAAAGAGGTCCTGAAAAGAGACTGCAGGGAGTTAGGAAGGAAGTTGAGAATCAGGACCACAAAGGTAGTAACCTCGGGATTACTGCCTGTGCCATGTGTCAGTGAGAATAGGAATAGGATGAGGTAGAGGATAAATGCGTGGCTGAGGGATTGGAACAAAAGGTAGGGATTCGGATTTCTGGATCATTGGGACCTCTTTTGGGACAGATGTCACCTGTACAAAAAGGATGGGTTGCACTTGAATCCCAGAGGGACTAATATCCTGGTGGGGAGGTTTGCTAAGACTACTGGGGAGAGTTTAAGCTAGAATTGTTGGGGGGGGGGGTGGGAACCAAACTGAAGAGACTGGGGAAGGGGAGGTTGGCTCACAAATAGAGAAAGCTTCTAGACAGTGCGAGAGGGAGGATAGGCAGGTGATAGAGAAGTGGCGCGCTCAGACCGAAGGTTTGAGATGTGTCTAATTTAACGCAAGGAGTGTTGTGAACAAAGCGGATGAGCTTAGAGTGTGGATCAGTACTTGGAGATATGATGTGGTGGCCATTGCAGAGACTTGGATGGCTCGAGAACAGGAATGGTTACTTCAAATGCTGGGTTTTAGATGTTTCAGAAAGGACAGGGAGGGAGGCAAAAGAGGTGGAGATAGTGTCACGGCTGCAGAGAAGGTGGACACCATGGAGGGATTCTCTACGGAGTCTCTATGGGTGGAGGTTAGGAACAGGAAGGGGTCAATAACTTTACAGGGTGTTTTTTATAGGCCACCCCATAGTAACAGGGATATCAAGGAGCAGATAGGGAAACAGATCCTGGAAAGGTGTAATAATAACAGAGTTGTCGTGATGACAGATTTTAATTTCCCTAATATCGATTGGCATCTCCCTAGAACAGGGGGTTTAGATGGGGTGGAGTTTGTTAGGTGTGTTCAGGAAGGTTACTTGACACAATATGTAGATAAGCCTACAAGAGGAGAGGCTGTACTTGATTTGGTATTGGGAAATGAACCTGGTCAGGTGTCAGATCTCTTAGTGGGAGAGCATTTTGGAGATAGTGATCATAATTCTGTCTCCTTTACAATAGCATTGGAGAGAGATAGGAACAGACAAGTTAGAAAAGCATTTAATTGGAGTAAGGGGAATTGTGAGGCTATTAGCAGGAAATTGGACGCTTAAGTTGGAAACAGGTGTTCTCAGGGAAAAGTGCAGAAGAAATATGGCAAATATTCAGGGGATATTTCTGTGGAGTTCTGTATAGGTACATTCCAATGAGACAGGGAAATTACGGTAGGGTCCAGAAACCGTGGTGTACAAAGGCCGTAGTAAATCTAGTCAAGAAGAAGATGAATACTTTGCTTCAGTATTCACTATGGAAGACGATCTTGGTGATTGTAGTGATGACTTTCAGCAGACTGAAAAGCTTGAGCATGTAGATATTAAGAAAGAGGATGTGCTGGAGCTTTAGAAAAGCATCAAGTTGGATAAGTTACCAGGACCGGATGAGATGTACCCCAGGCTACTGTGGGAGGTGAGGGAGGAGATTGCTGAGCCTCTGGCGATGATCTTTGCATCATCAATGGGGACGGGAGAGATTCCGGAGGATTGGAGGGTTGCGAATGTTGTTCCTTTATTCAAGAATCGGAGTAGAGATAGCTCAGGAAATGATAGGCCAGTGAGTCTTCAATGGTTGGTAAATTGATGGAAAAGATTCTGAGAGGCAGGATTTATGAACAATTAGAGAGGCATAATATGATTAGGAGTAGTCAGCACGGTGAGTGCTTGGAATGGGCTGCCGGCACGGTGGTGGAGGCAGATACGATAGGGTCTTTTAAGAGACTTAAAATGGAGCTTAGTAAAATAGAGAGTTATAGGTAAGCCTAGTAATTTTTAAGGTAGGGACATGTTCAGCACAACTTTGTGGGCCAAAGGGCCTGTATTGTGCTGTAGGTTTTCTATGCTTCTATTAGGAGTGTATTTTTGGTGATGCATTTTGAAAAGCAGTAATGCAGCAAATACAATGGAAATTAGGTCTGTAGAGGTTGCTTTACTGTTGGTTAGATGAAAGACCTTGCATGAAAATGTCAGTAAATTTGTGATAATACAAGTTGCAAGTAGCTCAGCTATAATGGAAGACATTTTATTCCAAAGATGCCTTGTGTTATATATGGTCAGCTTATTGGCTGAAGAAAGAACAGATTTAAAATGGTTTTCACAATTGTTGTAGCACTATAGCCTATTCAGTCCCACGTCATGCAAATAGTGTTCCCGAATTCATCAATCACCTTAGAACCAATTTGCTTTATTGAAATTGACATTAGCAGAACTCCATATATGTCTGGCAGTTGAGAGTCAAGCTTTTTTCCAACTCACTGTGGAGGACCTCTTTCAACTTTCTACCTATTCAGTTGGTGTCCATGTGCACAGTATTATGACATAAGATCACCGGAACTAAATGATTAGCCTTGTCCTTGTCTGCGTTGAGCCTGACCCATCCAGGAAAAGAGAAACAAGCCAACTTTCGGAACAGCATATTCCAGCATTCTTTAAAGGCAAAGTAAAATCAAGTGACACTGCAACTAGTATAAAATAATTTAATTAATTTAACAAAGCCATTATAAGAAATCAAAGTAGGATTGCATTATATAGGATTATACAATAAGCAATTCTGCATTCAGCAATAAATGCTGAACACTGTACTCAGTCTCTGTACTCTGAAAATCAGAGTGATTTCAAAATTTAATATTTAACTTTTTGGCAGCTTCATATCCGACTCTGATAAAAGGCAACTCTGGTTCTGTCATAAGTCGGTGCTGAATCAGGACCCAACTGCAGGACACCGACATTGGAGTCCCGGAAACGGGACTAGACGGAACCCAAGGATGGGACGGGATGCAGTCGAGGCAAGGAAAGCAGGACCAGGACGAGGGACTGGGAACAAGGAGCCTGGGGTGGACTTGGAGCCCGAGACTGGACAAGGACCCAGAACCTGGGTCTTGCCTCGGGCTCGGACCCCCAAACCCAGGCAAGGATGTGACGAGGCTTGGCTAGGGACTTGGGATCTTGCGGCTTGGGTCGAGGCGTGAGGCTTGGGGTCCTGGAGCTTGGGAAACTCTGAGGCTGGAGCTAGGGGCAGACTAGGAACTTTACATCAATATGGAGCCTGGACTTATCCTCCGACAAGCCAGGACTCATCTATAACTCCACACCAAGGTGGGGCAGGACCATCTGTCGGGTAACGGCAGAACGGCCTGACCTACCGACAAAGGCCAAGACAAGACAGATTCCCCCCGCAGGGCAACGGCAGAACAGCCTGATTTACCCCACGGAGGCAAGGACAGGAAGAGACAAATACCAAAGAACGACAGACAGTTCCATCTCTGCACCGGGGTAGCTCCGAGTAGCCTTGGCTGGCTGCGGAAACAACCGGATCCCCACCTAGCTCGGAGTGGCTGACGGCCACCCAGCTGGCCCGGGAAACAGCTGAATCCCTACCGCAATGACCGCTCCAACTACTACCAGCAAGGCTCCCAGAAGCCATGGTTCTCCAACACAGCCCCAAGGATGGCAATAGCCCGTTCTAGCCTTCCACCAGCCATCTGTGCCATAAGTCTCTTGACAAGACAACCCCCCCAACCACACTCAATGCCAGGGCCATTTATATTCCCAGTTCCAATATTAGCCTAGGTGTTTCTGGTTAAGTCCAACCGCAGCAAGGGACCGCTGGAAAACCCGGAGTCCGGATTCCACGGACTTCAGACTGAACCACCACAGGTTCAGGAGACAATTCAGCCTGGTCATCCATCAGTCTGTCTACCTCCTCTGTCTGCACAGGTCACCAAACCTGAATGGAGTCCTTTGGAAGTAGCTAAGGCTTTTGTCCCCCAAATATCTCTATTTATAACACAAAAGAATCCTATCACTGGCAGACAATTGATTGTCTCTTCACTACTAAATTCATTGCCTTTGAGAATGTACCTCATTTCACTCAATTAGTCCTTTGTTTCCAATTGTTCTGAAGGAAGTTACTTCCTTTGGAAAGAGCTCCATAATTATCAGTATCTGGAGAAGCTTTAAGTCTCCAGGCCCGCAGGTCACACTGCAGAGCCTTTTTGGAGATAATGTATCAGAGAAATTATGTCATTGGCAAATCTTGTTTGAAAAAGAAACCACTTTTCTCAGTTTCCTCACTTTACAGTCTGTATTTCAGATGTCACTTTGAAAGTCCTTTGTGACCTTCTGGAACTGAATTTATAGTTGATTTTCAGTTGATGTTGGTTCACCAGTAGTTCAAATATATTCCTTGTAGTAGGTTTCTAGCTACACAAAAGGGGTTGTGATTACTTGGTTAAAGAGGACAATATGTTATGGGAAGCTGAGAGGGTGGTTGGAAAGAAAATCTCTGTCAAAGTAGAGGAGTCCAAAGGTGAGGATCTCTAAAAATAGAACCAGGTCTTGCTGTGGAATAGTTAGAAAACACTTGCACAAACAAAAATACAGTAGAAGTTTGCCACAAGTGTCGAGTTCAACCTCAGATTCCTAAGTATTAAAGCATATGAGGTCCTGGTGGGTAAGTCATAGATTAACAATGATCTCAATGAATCATCAAAGAGGTCCCTGCTCTTTTTTTTAAATATATATATATATATATACACACACACACACACACACACACACACACACACACACACACACACACACACACACACACACACACACACACACACACACACACACACACACACACACACACACACGGGAACTCTGCTCAGAGGCAGACGGTACCGTCATGAAAGTTTGTGGAAAGGATGTGTGTGTCGCAGATGTAATGAAGTGTGGGTGGGAGCCCATGGAGCCTTTAGGTTGTATGCTGAACCTAATGGTCAATCATAGTGAGGGAGAGTTTGATGACAGATATTAAAATTTTTAAAAGGTCAAGTTAGAGTTTCAGAAGCCAGTGTGGATCAATGGGTAGGGTGATTGAAATGGCGAGAATCCAGCAAATCATTTCAGAGGAAATGAAATTAGAGATGTGAACTCTGGTCAGACACGTTCCTGGATTCTGATGGTGCCAGCATTTTCCCCATTCAGAAATCTGGCAGTTTCTAAAATGTTGAGTTTCGGTCTTCAGGCTCCAATACGTCCTTATCAAAGGTAGAAATGTGAAGTAGATGTTCTGGATGGGCCTTCTTGAGGCAGCGCCTCTTGAAGATATCCTTGCTGGTGAGGGGACTATGGCCATGATGGAACTGGCTGAGTCTAAAACCTTTTGCAGCCCCTTGCATCCGGTGCATTGCAAACTCCATCCTGGATGGTAATCCAGTCTCCACATTCCCAGAGTAATGACAAAGGAAAGACTCTGTTAATTTTTGGATGATTGATCCTTGAATATTCAATTCATCAGAATTAAGTGTTCAAACAAAGCACAATTTCCTGCCTAGCTGGGGGTAGCAAAGAGCTGCAGAATGATCTTGAGTTCCTGGTGTCACGTACCCTGTGACTGGGTTAAAGAACCAGCAGAAATGGAAAACACATTGTTGGAGTCTGGTATTGCTATAAACTAATAATGTTTATTATACAGTAATATAAATGCAAATATATTGGAACAGGTTAGCAATGATATATATATAGAAATAGAAACAAAACTAGGCTTTTTCAAACCTAGGGGTAAATGGATAGAGTCTTACGATGATGAAGAGAGTTCAGTTCATTTTGTGGTATGTAGTTGAGTAGCGTTGGGGAGAGAGGGAGAGGGAGAATAGGTGATAGGTGAGCTGGTGCTGTCGATCTTCCCGTTGTCTTCCGAAGTCCTGTTGTGGTCACTGACTATGACCATGATACGTATGTCCATTCTTCAGTGGTGGAGTTATCACCCAGGCAAGGGTGGACACAAATAATTCCCCACCAGTTGCACCTTTTCACACTGTGAGCCACTGATTGATTTCCCCGAATCGATCCTCCAAAACCCCACCTTCTTGTGGGTACAACAAAGCTCGTTCAGTATCCAAACCTGTGTGTCTCGTGGTGTGTGTCTCTCCGTGTAACAGCGGACCTGGTTTTTATCTCCACATGTTGGACACCAGCTGTCAATCAACCTGCTCCGTTCTCCTCTCTCTGTAGGAACTTTAACAAGCAGGCAAGTGACCTTGGGGAAAGGTAAACAAGCTGGTAGAGAAACCATAACATCAATCTTTCTAGCAGTTTTTCTCTCTCTCTCTCTCTCTCCCCCTCCCCCTCCCCCTCCCCCTCCCCCTCCCCCTCCCCCTCCCCCTCCCCCTCCCCCTCCCCCTCCCCCTCCCCCTCCCCCTCCCCCTCCCCCTCCCCCTCCCCCTCTCCCCCCCCCCCCTCTCCCCCCCCCCCTCTCCCCCCCCCCCTCTCCCCCCCCTCTCCCTCTCCATAGCAGCACAGTTCATAGGGTCTATTCTGGACCCCGTTTCAAACTAGGTTTTCCCATGACACTGGAGACATTGGAACAGAAGTTCAAGGATACTTTGGCTTTTGAAATTGTGGACGGTGGAGATCACAAGAGGATGGCTGAGATTCAATGCAGCTTATCACTGCGGCTGATTTAGGTAAATATTTTCACCCAGTGATACAAATGGAAAAAATATAAGTTACGGGTATTTTTCTGTTCATAGACAATGGAGTTAATTTAAAATATAAATATTTGTATTAATACACGCTCCCACTGGTCTTTCTTCAGCATGGGGCTGTCCCTGTTAAAAAATTGTTTTGCTGTATATAAATATAACTTTTGCATTATTGGTGAGATAACTATAACAGAGACTTAGCAAATATGCAAAAGACCCAGCCGCTGTGTGTGCCATCCTTGGCCAAGGAAAGACCTCACAGGGCTTATTCTCCACGATTTGCCCAGGGAGTTCACATGGTGGTCTCGTGCTTCACTTCTCAGCCGTTGTCAGTGAATGGCTTCGTCAAGGAGGACAAAAATGATAAGTGAGAGAAGGTGTTTTGAGACAAGGAGGATGAAAGACAAACAGTGTGGTTGGAAGGGTATTCGGAAATGATATGGAAGAAGGGCCATAAAGGAGAGAAGAAGAGTGTTCAGAGAGGAGAATAAAGGCAGTGGTGTTGGTATCAATTGAAGAATGAACTGGAGCGAAGATTGAGGCTGGGAGGAGGAAATGTAGACCTTCTGTCCCCGCAATCATCAAGGGAGACGTGGGGTCCTTGGGTAATAAGCTGGATGAGCTTGGTGCACAGATTGAGACCCAGACGGAATGCCGGGAGTGCAGTGTTTTTATGTTTAACTGGGACCTGGATACACGGACAATTCCCTGATAGTCGTGCTTCCATGACCAGTTCAAGACCGTCCGAGCTGTCAGAGAGGTATCTTATTATTCAGTACTTTATTATTAGTTAAGTCTGCACACTTAAGTGTGTTGTCATTACTTCTGATACTCCTGATAGTTCCTGCAGTGTATTATATCAATGTCGAATAGAAAGTTACTTTTGAGCTTCTCAAAATACTACCTTTGGGTTCCACACACTTTTCACTTCTAATTACGTTTATTTTGCTGATGAAATACGAGGGGTGATTGGTAAGTTCATGGCCTAAGGTAGAAGGAGATGAGTTATACAGCTCTTATTATATACACGTGCAGTTCAACTCCTTGAGTGAAAATGTAGAAAGTTTGAAGTTAATAACTCATCTCCTTCTCCCTTAGGCCACAAACTTATTAATAACCCCATCCTGTAGATTACTTCTGGAGGTAATTACTTCTACAACGAAGGGATCCGTATGCTCCACGACCGCTGGACTAAGTGCGTAAATGTAGGAAAAATAAATGTGCTAGGTTTTCTAAAATTGACCCCTTCTACCTTAGGCTATGAACTTATCAATCACCCCATGTTACTTCACTCCTGATGAAGGGTTTCGGCCCGAAACGTCGTTATTACCTCCTCCCATAGATGCTGTCTGGCCTGCTGAGTTCTGCCAGCATTTCGTGTTTTTTTTTTATTTTTTCTTATTTATTTCCAGCATCTGCAGATTCACTCGTGTCCCCTCGTATACCAGTGACTTTACTCGTGTTTATGTATGAAGAAGTCAGATAACTTGCCCTTTGATTTCTTTCATGACTTTGTATTTAAAAATGTTGACAGTGATGGAAAGTAGCACATCACTGCATGACCATAGAACCATAGAACACTACTGCACAGTACAGGCCCTTCAGCCCTACATGTTGTGCCGACCCATATAATCCTTAAAAAAATACTAAACCCACACTACCCCATAACCCTCTATTTTTCTTTCATTCATGTGCCTGTCCAAGAGGCTCTTAAATGCCCCTTGATCAAACTTGGCGTGTATTTCCCATGGACCAGATAATGAGAGGCATGTAATTCTGAGGGTAATACTATTTTTAAACATCATTACCTGGCATCTGTATGCCTGGGATTAGTGTTAGGGTTAGGGTTAGGATGTACCGTCTGGTTTAGTTGTGGTATGTGGTCCTTTGGACCTTAGGGTTCGGTTTGGGGTGGGGGGGTAGGGTTGAGGGGGGGGAGGTTTCACTGAGTGTCGGAGGTTATAGCTGGTGGTGTGGGGTGGGTTTAGCCCCCTGGCGAGAAGAGCATCCGTGTTTATGGGCTGTGAAGATGTTAGTTTCAGGGCAGCCTAGCTTTTTAGGCCTCGTTTAGGCTGTACGGGGAATAAGTCTGCAGTGTTTCAATCCATCTCCTCTCTGCTCTTTTTCTTTGGGCGTTAGACCAGTTTATGTTAGTTTCCAGGCCTAATATTTTTAAGGAGTACGTCCCATGCTCCTGGAAGTGCCTGCTAACTGGTCTGTTTTGGTTTCCCCCTCTGATGTTACTGAGGTGTCCCGTGAGTCTGGTTCTCAAGCTGTTGCCCGTCTCCCCTATGTATATAATATGGCATTCTGTGCACAGGATTGCATATACTACATTCTTTTGTTCACAAGTTATCCTCTGCTCTATCTCGGCCCACTTTCCTGTGGCTCTGTTGTGTATGCTTTTTGAAATTCTCAGGTATATGCATGCCCTGCAGTTTCCCACCTCACAGTTTGGCGCTGCTCGTACTTTGGTACTGACTAGTATGTCTTTCAGATTCCTACCCCTTTTGAAGGCTGAGACAATGGTGTATTGTCCCAGTGTCCCCGCTTCTGTTTTCAGTTCTTCAAAGCGTGTTTTGACCGTCCTGTGAATATTCACTGCCATCCCACTGTATCCTGTTATCAAGGGTAGCTTCCGTGTTGTGATGTTCTGTGGTCGGGGATTTGTGATACTTTTCAGAAAGTCAGATTTAATGTGCCTAAGTCTCCTTCTGCTGTAGCCCGTGTCTAAGTGCAGAGAAGAGGATGGTTGCGGCCTGGTGGAAGTCCTCCGCCCTAGTGCAAATGCAGCGAAAGCGGGTCAGCTGTCCCTTGACAATGCCTCTGAAGGTGTGTTTGGGATGGTGGCTCTCTGTGTGTAGGAGGGTGTGTGTGTCTGTGGTTTTAAAGAATACCTTGGTAGCTAGTTTTTGGTTGCCATTTTCTGGTGCAAGTTTAAACACTGTAGTGTCCAGGAAGTCAATCTTCTCCCTATTTGTTATGGCTTTGACCTTAATGGATGGATGATGAGTGTTTAGGATTTGAATAAACTCCTCTAATTCCCCCTCTGAGTGTGTCCACACTCCCCAGTTGTCATCCAGGTATCTATAGAGACGCATGGGTTTTTTAGGGCACTTTGGATAGACTGTTTCCTCCCACCTTGCCATGTATATATTGGCATAGGCTGGAGCAAACTTCTTTCCCATTGCTGTGCCCTTGACTTGTAGGTAGAATTCATCATTGAATTCAAAGTCATTTTTAGTCAGGCTGAGGTGAAGGAGTTCTAGCAAGGCCTCGTCTGGTCTCCATAGCTGAGGGTTCTTCCGTAGGATGTCCCTCACTGCCTCTATACCCCTGTCCGTTTCGATATTGGTGTACAGGCTTTCAAAGTCCATGGTGAAGAGTATGGCCTCAGAGGGCACTGACATGGAATTGACTATCCGGACAAAGTGATACGTGTCCTTGATGTAGCTGGAGTGTTTCTGTGAGAGTGGATTAAGGCAGGCATCAATGAGCTCCGCTATCCTGTATGACTCACTGCTGCAGTCTGACACGATGGGTCTGCCGGGTGGAATTTCCCCCGGAACAGTCCATGAGTCTGGGTTCTTGTGTATTTTGGGAAGGATATAAAACTTTCTTGCTCGTGGCTGTATCCCTGTCAGCTACTCTACTTGCTTCCCTTTGAGGTACCCAGTCCTTTCCAGTTCTTGCAAAATGTTCCTAATTTCTGTGTGTGTTTCCCAGTTGTGGTTCTTTTAGTTTCGTGTAGTGCTCCGTGTTGTTTAATTGTCTGTGTGCTTCAAATAGGTATTGCTGTTTGTCCATGATAACTATGCTGCTCCCTTTATCCGCTGGTTTGATGACAATGTCCATGTTTTCCCTCAGTTCTGTCAGGGTTGCTCTCTCCTTCCTAGTTAGATTGGGCTTATCCTGTACTACCCTCTCCCTCTCTATTATCTCACCCAGTGTGCTCTTAAATTCTAGAACAGCTTTGGACCTGTACCTTCTCTTGGGCATCCAGTCTGAGGGAGGGGTGAAAGGGGTCTTTCTGCGTTCTGACTCACCGAAATAGTCGACGAGTACCAGTCTCCTATAGAACTTATTCGTGTCCCTCTCAATCTGCTCCTTATGGAGTTTTGCAGTCGGTACAAAAGTGAGGCCCCTGTTCAGAACCTTTTGCTGTGTTTCTGTAGGGGTGAACGTACGGGAGAGGTTCACGATGGTCTCTCCCAGTCGTGGACCCTGCCTCTCTTGGCTTTGTCTCCACTCTAGTTTAGAGACTGCATCCACCTCTTGACTATTTTCTGGGCTGTGCTCTCTGTCCAATGGATATGGTCTGTGTCTACCTTAAACTGCCTCGCCGGGATTGCAGAGATATGATTCTTGGTTCTAATAACCTCGTTTAGTTGGCCCAGGGTTGCTTGTTCTGCCTCTGTCAAACTGTGGCTAAAGTTTAATTCTGGCACCCAGATACTGGCATGGGGAAATTTAATGCTGGCCATTCTCAGTAGTTGCTGAAGCTGTTTAGTAGCTGTTGTTGGTTTATGGGACCTGTTGTTTATTCCAAAGGAAAGGATAACCTTCTTAATTTCTGGCTGTGGCTTTAACTTTTCCAGGATAGCAGTGGCATGGATGAATTTGGCCCCCGGAAAGCTGTCCAATTGAATATCCTTATTGGGGCATCTTTTGATCCTGGAAATGTTAGAGTCCCCTATAATTAGTATAGGTTTAAGGGGCCTTAGTTCCCAAGTTACATTTTTCTGTTTAGAGTTAGGATGCCTAGTTATTTGACCCCCCTGGCTGTTGCAAATGGGGCGTACCTGTCCTCTTGTCCGTCCGCTGTCCTGCGACTCTCGGGCTGGGGTGGAAGACCTGCTCGGTCCTTGTGCCCTGGCTCCCCTTGTCTGTCTTCCCATTCGTACGGGTGTGGGATGGGGTGCCGATTCTCCGGAGTCCTGGGTCGGGGAAGTCATGGGGGTGGCGGGCTGGGGCTCCTGCGGATTGCGTCCTCTCAGAGGGGCTCGTGGGTGGGGAGGGGCGCCCCCGGCCCCTTCTCCGTCTCTGCGGCAGGGGCAGTGGGGCCGCATCGGCTTCACGAGGGTTAATGAGCTCCAGCGCCCTCGGGTGGACAGTGTCGATACTGCCACTGCACGTGTTGCTCTGCAGGCGTGCCTGTCCCAAAACGTCCCGCAGTACTGCAACAGGACGCCGGTTCGCTTTACCCAGTGCCGACAGACAAGGTGCAGCCCGGGCGGTCTTTCCCCGGGGCTCGGGTGTGACACGGGTTCGGTCATGGCTAACCCAGAAACCGTCCCTGGAGGTCGAGGGTCCGTTCTCCTCCTGCCCCTGGGATGCGGTCTCTGTGGTCAGCGGGAAGGCCTGGGGCCCCCCGTGGGTCCGATCCGCAGCGGCCTGCCGTTCCGGCCCAGGTCCCGAGACCAGATCGGAAATATGTTTCTGGGCCATCTCCAATTTGATTTGAAATTTGTCTTTTAAATTTCGTTTGTTCCAGATTACAGCTTTGGCGACTGCTTCTTGTCGGCGATCAGTCAAATTCGATTCAATAAATTTTAGTTCCAATTCTTGCAGGCTACTCTGGTAATCCCAAATAAAATTCGTCTCGTTTCTTTAGCCCAAGCGTCCGCATTCGCAGCAATTTTACGAAGCGTTTCTTGCGAAGGGTTCGCAGGCCTAACAAATTTGGTTAGTCTGTGGGCTTGCTTAATGATTCCCTTCGGTCGTTGGATCTGTTTTTCCAGAATTTTCATGTGATGGAGAGTCTGGACTATTTTATAAATTAATCTAACCGTGGTTGAGAAGGAATCCCTCGGAATACCGGGGTTTCGGTAGTAACCAGGGTCATTCACTCGCCCACGTGTTAGGTCTCTCTCTCTCCAATTACTCCTCCACATCGTTAAAGTAAGGGTTAGGGTTAGGTTGAGATTATGCGGGCAGTGGGCGAATCAGCCCTCTTGTGCTTTCTGATCTCGTCACTTGAGATTCAGTTTCACGTGACCCTGCCACTTTGAACTGACTCACGCCTTCATTAACCAGGTCCAACACTTGCCTTTGTTGAATCTTGCCCCTCTTGACTTAGGACATCGGGTTTGTGGGGGTTTAGCAAGGTTTAATCGGGGTGTGCTTAGGGTTTGTGGGGCTGAAGCCAGGGTTAATCGGGAAGTGCCTAGGGTTTGTGGGGGTGTCTGTCCCTTTTGGAGTTTAGGATTAGGTTTGAGTGTTGGGCTGGTGGATGTATATGTTTGGCTGGGTGAGGCTGGGCTGCAGAGTTTTGAGTGGTGATGTCTGAGGTGCTATGGAGGATGGGCTAGCACACTGATATTGGTAGCGCACTGATAAAATTGGTTGCATTCTACACTAAATCGTATGGCAAGTAAAATAACATGGTTTACATATTGTAGTTCTGCAAAATTCAACTCTACACTCTATTGAGCTGAATGCATTATTTTCTATTCTGTGCATTTTGAGATATGGATGTGTACATAACTAAGGATCAGATGGAACTGTATAGATATTGCATGTCTTCTACTCAGAGCCATGGAATACTCAAATGCAAGCTGAATTCAGGAACCTACCGCATAACATTTAGAATGGAACAACCAACATCTTGGTTTAGTTCTGTAAACGCTAATGTTCCATTGAGTAGAAAAGGTGAGTTACTGGAAGTAACTCCTCGAATATTGATAGCACACTGATAAAAATGGTTGCTTACTACTCTAAATCATATGGCAAGTAAGATAACATGGTTTACATCGTTAGCACATTAGGGTTTTCAGCAAAATTCAATTGTACACTATTGAGCTGAATGCATTACTTTGTATTCTATGCATTTTGAGATATGGATGCGTATATAACTACTCAGGATCAGATGGAACTGTATAGATATTGCATGCATACTGCTCAGAGCAATGGAATACTCAAATTCAAGCTGAATTCAGGAACCTACCTCATAACATTTAGAGTGGAACAGCCAATATCGTTGTTTAGTTCTGTAAACGTTAATATTCCATTGCATACAAAAGGTGAGTTACTGAAAGTAACTTGTTGAACATTGGTAGCACACATAAAATTGGTTGCATACTACTCTAAATCAAATGGTAAGTAAAATAATAATCGTTAGCACATAGTAGTTTTCAGCAAAATTCAACGCTACACTCGATTGAGCTGAATGCATTACTTTGTATTCTATGCATTTTGGTTAAGGATGTGTGCATCATTACGGAGTGAGCTGGAACTGTATAGATATTGCATGTGCAATATAGATTGCATGTATTGCACATATATAGATATGCAGAGCCATGGAATACTCAAATGCAAGCTGAATTCAGGAACCTATCTCATAACATTCAGAGTGGAACAGCCAATATCTTTGTTTAGTTCTGTAAACGCTAATGTTCCATTCAGTCGAAAAGGTGAGTTACTGAAAGTAACTACTCGAATATTGATAGCACACTGATAAAATTGGTTGCATACTACTCTAAATCATATGGCAAGTAAGATAACATGGTTTACATCGTTAGCACATAAGAGTTTTCAGCAAAATTCAAATCTGCACTCTATTGAGCTGAATGCTTTACCTTCCTTTCTATGCATTTTGAGTTGAACATCTGTGCATCATTTCTCAAAGTGAGCTGGAACTGTATAGATATTGCATGTATGCTACTCAGAGCCATTGTATACTCAAATGCAAGCTGAATTCAGGAACCTACCGCATAACATTTAGAATGCAACAGCCAATATCTTTATTTAGTTCTGTAAACGCTAATGTTCCTTTGGGTACAAAAGGTGAGTTACTGAAAGTAATTCCTCGAATATTGGTAGCACACTGATAAAATTGGTTGCATACTACTCTAAATCATATGGTAAGTAAAATAACATGCTTTACATCGTTAGCACATAAGGGTTTTCAGCAAAATTCAACGCTACGCTCGATTGAGCTGAATGCATTACTTTGTATTTTATGCATTTTGAGAAGGATGTGTACATAACTACTCAGGGTGAGGTGGAAATGTATAGATAGTGCATGTCTGCAACTCAGAGCCATGGAATACTCAAATGCAAGCTGAATTCAGGAACCTACGGCATAACATTTAGAATGGAACAACCAACATCTTTGTTTAGTTCTGTAAACTCTAATGTTCCATTGTGTAGAAAAGGTGAGTTACTGAACGTAACTCCTCGAATATTGATAGCACACTGATAAAATTGGTTGCATACTACTCTAAATGATATGGCAAGTAAAATAACATGCTTTACATCGTTAGCACATAAGGGTTTTCAGCAAAATTCAACGCTACGCTCGATTGAGCTGAATGCATTACTTTGTATTCTATGCATTTTGAGAAGGATGTGTACATAACTACTCAGGGTGAGGTGGAAATGTATAGATAGTGCATGTCTGCAACTCAGAGCAATGGAATACTCAAATGCAAGCTGAATTCAGGAACCTATGGCATAACATTTAGAATGGAACAACCAACATCTTGATTTAGTTCTGTAAATGCTAACTTTCCATTGCGTACAAAAGGTGAGTTACTGAAAGTAATTCCTCGAATATTGGTAGCACACTGATAAAATTGGTTGCATACTCCTCTAAATCATATGGTAAGTGAAATAATAAGGGTTACATCAAGTATGCACATAGTAGTTTTCAGCAAAATTCAACACTGCACTCGATTGAGCTGAATGCATTACTTTTGTATTCTATGCATTTTGAGATATGGATGCGTATATAACTACTCAGGATCAGATGGAACTGTATAGATATTGCATGTATACTACAGAGCAATGGAATACTCAAAGGCAAGCTGAATTCAGGAACCTCCCTCATAATATTTAGAGTGGAACAGCCAATATCTTTGTTTCTGTAAACGCTAATGTTCCATTGTGTACAAAATTCAACTGTTCACTATGCAATCTGAATTCAGGAATCTACCTCACAAGATTTAGAGTGGAACAGCCAATATCGTTATTTAGTTCTGTAAACGTTAATGTTCCATTGCGTACAAATGGTGAGTTACTGAAAGTAACTCCTGGAATATTGGTAGCAAACATAAAATTGGTTGCATACTACTCTAAAGCATATGGTAAGTAAAATAATGTTTACATCAAGATAGCACACAGTAGTCTTCATCAAAATTCAATACTACACTGTCGAGCTGAAAGCATTAGTTTCTATTCTATGCATTTAAAGGATCTGTACATAACTACTCATGGTGAGATAGAACTGTATAGATACTGCCTGCTACTGCTCAGAGCCATGGAATACTCAAATGCAAGCTGTATTCAGGAACCTACCTCAGAATATTTAGAGTGGAATAGCAAGTATATTTGTTTATTTCTGTAAACGCTAATGTTCCATTGTGTACAAAAGTTGATGTTACTGGAAGCAACTTGTCCAACATTGGTAGCACACATAAAATTAGTTGCATACTACTCTAAATCATATGGCAAGTAAAACAACATGGTTTACATCGTTAGCACATAAGAGTTTTCAGCAAAATTC
This sequence comes from Hemitrygon akajei, assembly GCF_048418815.1. Classification (NCBI taxonomy): domain Eukaryota; kingdom Metazoa; phylum Chordata; class Chondrichthyes; order Myliobatiformes; family Dasyatidae; genus Hemitrygon; species Hemitrygon akajei. Next base: position 64,780 of record NC_133146.1, on the reverse strand, counting down.
AACTGTACACTCTATTGAGCTGAATGCATTACTTTGATTTCTATGCATTGGAGTTAAGGATGTGTACATAACTACATAATCAGCTGGAACTGTATAGAGATTGCATGCATACTGCTCAGAGGCATGGAATACTCAAATGCAAGCTGTATTCAGGAACCTACCTCATAATATTTTGAGTGGAACAGCCAGTATATTTGTTTATTTCTGTAAACGGTAATGTTCCATTGTGTACAAAAGGTGATGTTACTGGATGTAACTTGTCCAACATTGGTAGCACACATAAAATTAGTTGCATACTGCTCTAAATCATAGGGCAAGTAAAATAACATGGTTTACATCAAGTTATCACAGTTTTCAGCAATTTTCAACTCTACACTCTATTGAGCTGAAAGCATTCCTTTGTATTCTATGCATTTTGGTTAAGGATGTGTACATAACTACTCAGGATCAGCTGGAACTGTATAGATATTGCATGTCGTCTACTCAGAGCAATGGAATACTCAAATGCAAGCTGAATTCAGGAACCTACCTCATAAAATTTAGAGTGGAACAGCCAATATCGTTGTTTAGTTCTGTAAACTCTGATGTTCCATTGTGCACAAAAGGTGAGTTACTGAAAGTAATTTTTCGAACATTGGTAGCACACATAAAATTGGTTGCATACAACTCTAAATCAAATGGTAAGTAAAATAATAAGGATTACATCAAGTTAGCACATAGTAGTTTTCAGCAAAATTCAACATTACACTCGATTGAGCTGAATGCATTACTTTGTATTCTAAGAATTTTGAGATATGGATTAGTACATAAACACAGGATCAGCTGGAACTGTATAGATATTGCATGTCGTCTACTCAGAGCCATGGAATACTCAAATGCAAGCTGAATTCAGGAACCTACCGCATAACATTTAGAATGGAACAACCAACATCTTGGTTTAGTTCTGTAAATGCTAATGGTCCATTGAGTAGAAAAGGTGAGTTACTGAAAGTAACTCCTCGAGTATTGATAGCACACTGATAAAATTGGTTGCATACTCCTCTAAATCATATGGTAAGTAAAATAATAAGGGTTACATCAAGTATGCACATAGTAGTTTTCAGCAAAGTTCAAAACTACACACGATTGAGCTGAATGCATTACTTTTGTATTCTATGCATTTTGAGATATGGATGCGTATATAACTACTCAGGATCAGATGGAACTGCATTGCATTGCAGATTGCATGCATACTGCTCAGAGCAATGGAATACTCAAATTCAAGCTGAATTCAGGAACCTACCTCATAAAATTTAGAGTGGAACAGCCAATATCGTTGTTTAGTTCTGTAAACGTTAATGTTCCATTGCATACAAAAGGTGAGTTACTGAAAGTAACTTGTCGAACATTGGTAGGGTTAGGGTTAGGTTAAGATTATGCGGGCAGTGGGCAAAAAAGCCCCCTCGTGCTTTTTGATCTCGCCACTTGAGATTCAATTTCACGCGACCCTGCCACTTTGAACTGGCCCACGCCTTCATTAACCAGGTCCAACACTTGCCTTTATTGAAACTTGCCCCTCTTAACATAAGATATCCAGTTTATGGGGGTTTAACAAGTATTAATCAGGGTATACTTAGGGTTTGTGGGGCCGAAGCCAAGGTTAATCGGGAAGTACCTAGCCTTTGTGGGGTGTGTACCCCTTCTGGACTTTAGGATTAAGTTTAAATTTTGGACTGGTGAATGTATATGTTTGACTAAGTTAGGGTGAAATTACGCGGGCAGTGGGCAAATCAGCCCTCTTGTGTTTTCTGATCGCCACCTGAGATTCAGTTTCACACGACCCTGCCACTTTAAACTGGCCCACGCCTTTACCAACCAGGCCCAACACTTATCCCTGTTGAAATTTACCCCTCTTGACACGGGGACACTGTCTATGGGGATTTAACAAGTGTCAATCAGGGTGTGCTTTGGGTTTGTGCGGCTAAAGCCAGGGTTAATCGGGGAGTAATTAGAGTTTGTGGGGGTGTGTACCCCATCTAAACTTTAAGATTAGGTTTAAGTTTTAAGCTAGTGAATATATATGTTTGGCTAGGAGATATTAGAATACAGAGTTTTGAAAGGCGATATATGAACTGCTATAGCAAATGAGCTAGCCAGGTTAATCTGGCCCATGCCTTTCATTATCATGGTCGGATACCACTTGGTTCAACGAAACGGGTGTGCACTGGGACACATCATCAGTAATGTATCCTCGGATCGTCAGGTGTTTCGGGCCTTTAATCACTAGACACCCTACTCGAGGTGGCCCAACAGTGTCAGGCTCAGACACTGCCTGTATTCCTTCCAGGGACCAATAATGAGAGGCATGTAATTAGGGTTTGGGCTGGGGTTTGGGTTAGGGTTAGGGTTAGGTTAGGATTATGCGGACAGTGGGCAAAAAGCGTTAGGGTTAGGGTTTGGGTTAGGATTAGGGTTAGGGTTTGCGTTAGGGTTAGGGTCCCGCATTAAGGTTAGGGTTCGCATTAGGGTTAGGGTCCGCGCATTAGGGTTAGGGTTCGCATTAGGGTTAGGGTCAGGGTCAGGTTTAGGGTTAGGGCCCGCATTAGGGTTAGGGTTAGGGCAAGGGCTAGGGTTTGCGGTACGGTTACGGCTAGGGTTAGGGCTAGGGTTTGGGTTAGGTTTAGGATCAGGGTCAGGGTTTAGGTTAGGTTCCGCATTAGGGTTAGGGATAGGGTCCGCATTAGGGTTAGGGCCCCCCGCATTAGGGTTAGGGTCCGCATTAGGGTCAGGGTCAGGTTTAGGGTTAGGGCCCGCGTTAGGGTTAGGGTTAGGGCTAGGGCTAGGGTTTGCGGTAGGGTTAGGGCTAGGGTTATGGTTAGGGCTAGGGTTTGGCATTAGGATTAGGGTCAGGGTTTGGGTTAGGGTTAGGGCCCGCATTAATTTTATGGTTAGTGTTAGGGGTTAGGGTTAGGGTTAGGGTCCGCGTTAGGGTCAGGGTCTGGGTCGCATTAGTGTTAGTGTTAGGGTTAGGGGTTAGGGGTTAGGGTTAAGGGTTAGGGGTTAGGGTTAGCGTTAGGGTTAGGGTTTAGGGTTTAGGTTTAGGGTTAGTGTCCAGGGTTAGGGTTAGGGTTAGGGTTAGAGGGTTAGGGCCCGCGCCCCCACATTAGGGTTAGGGTTAGGGTTTGGGTTAGGGTTAGGGTTAGGGTTAGACTGTTAGGGTTAGAGGGTTAGGGTTAGGGTTAGGGTTAGGGTTAGGGTTAGGGTTAGGGTTAGGTTGAGATTATGCGGGCAGTGGGCAAAAAAGCCCCCTCGTGTTTTTTGATCTCGCCACTTGAGATTCAATTTCACGTGACCCTGCCACTTTGAACTGGCCCACGCCTTCATTAACCAGGTCCACCACTTGCCTTTATTGAAACTTGCCCCTCTTAACACAGAATATCCAGTTTATGGGAATTTACTAAATTAGGGTGAAATTATGCGGGCAGTGGGCAATTCAGCCCTCTTGTGCTTTCTGATCTTGCCACTTGAGATTCAGTTTCACACGACCCTGCCACTTCAAAATGACCGACGCCTTCACTAACCAAGTCCAACACTCATCCCTGTTGAAATTTACCCCTCTCGACCCGGAGCACTAAGTCTATGGGGATTTAACAAGGGTCAATCAGGGTGTGCTTTGGGTTTGTGGGGCTAAAACCAGAGTTAATCGGGAAGTGCCTAAAATTTATGGGGATGTGCACCCCATCTGGATTAGGTTTAAATTTTAAACCATACAGGCAGTGGGCAACTCAGCCCTCTTGTGCTTTCTGATCTCGCCACCAGAGATTCAGTTTCACACGATCCTGCCACTTTAAACTGGCCCACGCCTTTACCAACCAGGCCCAACACTTATCCCTGTTGATCAGTCAGGGTGTGCTTTAGGTTTGTACGGCTGAAGCCAGAGTTCCTAGGGTTTGTGGGGGTGTATGCCCCTTTTGGACCTTAGGATTAGGTTTAAATTTTAGGCTAGTGGATATATTTAAACTGGCCGACGCCTTCACCTATCAGACCCAACACTTATTCCTGTTGAAATTACCCCTCTTGACACGGGACACTGTCTATGGGGGTTTAGCAAGGGTCAATCAGGATGTGCTTTGGGTTTGTGGGGCTAAAGCCAGGGTTAATCGGGGAGTGAATAGGGTTTGTGGGGGTGTGTACCCCATCTAAACTTTAGTAGGGTTTGTGGGGGTGTGTACCCCATCTAAACTTTAGTAGGGTTTGTGGGGGTGTGTACCCCATCTAAACTTTAGTAGGGTTTGTGGGGGTGTGTACCCCATCTAAACTTTAGTAGGGTTTGTGGGGGTGTGTACCCCATCTAAACTTTAAGATAAGGTTTAAGTTTTAAGCTAGTGAATATATATGTTTGACTAGGAGATATTAGAATACAGAATTTTAAATGACAGTATATGAACTGCTATGGCGAATGAGCTAATATAATAAAGCCAGGTTAATCTGGACCATGCCTTTCATTATCAAGGTCCGACACCACTTGGTTCAACGAACCGGGTGTGCACTGGGACACATCATCAGTAATGTAACCTCGGATCATCAGGTGTTTCGGGCCTTTAATCACTAGACACCCTACTCGAGGTGGCCCAACAGTGTCAGGCTCAGACACTGCCTGTATTCCTCCCAGGGACCAATAATGAGAGGCATGTAATTCTAAGGGTAATGATATTTTTTAAAAAAAATCACTACCTGGCATCTATATGCCAAGGGTTACATGGAAAATAAAACAATAATATTCTTACCACTAGTTTTGTGTCTTGGGTCAACCATTTTAACTCCAACAAACTGCCTCCAACAACGCTTGACTCCCGCCTGGGAGACCAAATCCACTTACTCCCATCACTCCGGTCTCCCGGGGAGGTCTCTGAAAAATGCTATCCGGTTAAAACGTCCCTAGCCCGGGACTCCATCTCCACTTTTATTGTGTCCTAAAACCTGTCTGACCACTCCAACTGCAGACCCTATCTGTTGCTAGGATACCAAGCAGCCTTACTTATTCAACTCTTAAAGGTACACTGTCCATTTGGGTTTAAATATCTAAGCCTTCTTATTGGCCTCCAGTGGCCTGGAGAATGAAGAGCGTGTCACTGTAAGGTTAGGTTGAGATTATGCGGGCAGTGGGCAAAAAAGCCCCCTCGTGTTTTTTGATCTCGCCACTTGAGATTCAATTTCACGTGACCCTGCCACTTTGAACTGGCCCACGCCTTCATTAACCAGGTCCACCACTTGCCTTTATTGAAACTTGCCCCTCTTAACACAGAATATCCAGTTTATGGGAATTTACTAAATTAGGGTGAAATTATGCGGGCAGTGGGCAATTCAGCCCTCTTGTGCTTTCTGATCTTGCCACTTGAGATTCAGTTTCACACGACCCTGCCACTTCAAAATGACCGACGCCTTCACTAACCAAGTCCAACACTCATCCCTGTTGAAATTTACCCCTCTCAACCCGGAGCACTAGGTCTATGGGGATTTAACAAGGGTCAATCAGGGTATGCTTTGGGTTTGTGGGGCTAAAACCAGAGTTAATCGGGAAGTGCCTAAAATTTATGGGGATGTGCACCCCATCTGGATTAGGTTTAAATTTTAAACCATACAGGCAGTGGGCAATTCAGCCCTCTTGTGCTTTCTGATCTCGCCACCAGAGATTCAGTTTCACACGATCCTGCCACTTTAAACTGGCCCACACCTTTACCAACCAGGCCCAACACTTATCCCTGTTGATCAGTCAGGGTGTGCTTTAGGTTTGTACGGCTGAAGCCAGAGTTAATCGGGAAGTGCCTAAGGTTTGTGGGGGTGTATGCCCCTTTTGGACCTTAGGATTAGGTTTAAATTTTAGGCTAGTGGATATATTTAAACTGGCCGACGCCTTCACCAATCAGACCCAACACTTATTCCTGTTGAAATTACCCCTCTTGACACGGGACACTGTCTATGGGGGTTTAGCAAGGGTCAATCAGGATGTGCTTTGGGTTTGTGGGGCTAAAGCCAGGGTTAATCGGGGAGTGAATAGGGTTTGTGGGGGTGTGTACCCCATCTAAACTTTAGTAGGGTTTGTGGGGGTGTGTACCCCATCTAAACTTTAGTAGGGTTTGTGGGGGTGTGTACCCCATCTAAACTTTAGTAGGGTTTGTGGGGGTGTGTACCCCATCTAAACTTTAGTAGGGTTTGTGGGGGTGTGTACCCCATCTAAACTTTAAGATAAGGTTTAAGTTTTAAGCTAGTGAATATATATGTTTGACTAGGAGATATTAGAATACAGGATTTTAAATGACAGTATATGAACTGCTATGGCGAATGAGCTAATATAATAAAGCCAGGTTAATCTGGACCATGCCTTTCATTATCAAGGTCCGACACCACTTGGTTCAACGAACCGGGTGTGCACTGGGACACATCATCAGTAATGTAACCTCGGATCATCAGGTGTTTCGGGCCTTTAATCACTAGACACCCTACTCGAGGTGGCCCAACAGTGTCAGGCTCAGACACTGCCTGTATTCCTCCCAGGGACCAATAATGAGAGGCATGTAATTCTAAGGGTAATGATATTTTTTTAAAAAAATCACTACCTGGCATCTATATGCCAAGGGTTACATGGAAAATAAAACAATAATATTCTTACCACTAGTTTTGTGTCTTGGGTCAACCATTTTAACTCCAACAAACTGCCTCCAACAACGCTTGACTCCCGCCTGGGAGACCAAATCCACTTACTCCCATCACTCCGGTCTCCCGGGGAGGTCTCTGAAAAATGCTATCCGGTTAAAACGTCCCTAGCCCGGGACTCCATCTCCACTTTTATTGTGTCCTAAAACCTGTCTGACCACTCCAACTGCAGACCCTATCTGTTGCTAGGATACCAAGCAGCCTTACTTATTCAACTCTTAAAGGTACACTGTCCATTTGGGTTTAAATATCTAAGCCTTCTTATTGGCCTCCAGTGGCCTGGAGAATGAAGAGCGTGTCACTGTAAGGTTAGGTTGAGATTATGCGGGCAGTGGGCAAAAAAGCCCCCTCGTGTTTTTTGATCTCGCCACTTGAGATTCAATTTCACGTGACCCTGCCACTTTGAACTGGCCCACGCCTTCATTAACCAGGTCCACCACTTGCCTTTATTGAAACTTGCCCCTCTTAACACAGAATATCCAGTTTATGGGAATTTACTAAATTAGGGTGAAATTATGCGGGCAGTGGGCAATTCAGCCCTCTTGTGCTTTCTGATCTTGCCACTTGAGATTCAGTTTCACACGACCCTGCCACTTCAAAATGACCGACGCCTTCACTAACCAAGTCCAACACTCATCCCTGTTGAAATTTACCCCTCTCAACCCGGAGCACTAGGTCTATGGGGATTTAACAAGGGTCAATCAGGGTATGCTTTGGGTTTGTGGGGCTAAAACCAGAGTTAATCGGGAAGTGCCTAAAATTTATGGGGATGTGCACCCCATCTGGATTAGGTTTAAATTTTAAACCATACAGGCAGTGGGCAATTCAGCCCTCTTGTGCTTTCTGATCTCGCCACCAGAGATTCAGTTTCACACGATCCTGCCACTTTAAACTGGCCCACACCTTTACCAACCAGGCCCAACACTTATCCCTGTTGATCAGTCAGGGTGTGCTTTAGGTTTGTACGGCTGAAGCCAGAGTTAATCGGGAAGTGCCTAAGGTTTGTGGGGGTGTATGCCCCTTTTGGACCTTAGGATTAGGTTTAAATTTTAGGCTAGTGGATATATTTAAACTGGCCGACGCCTTCACCTATCAGACCCAACACTTATTCCTGTTGAAATTACCCCTCTTGACACGGGACACTGTCTATGGGGGTTTAGCAAGGGTCAATCAGGATGTGCTTTGGGTTTGTGGGGCTAAAGCCAGGGTTAATCGGGGAGTGAATAGGGTTTGTGGGGGTGTGTACCCCATCTAAACTTTAGTAGGGTTTGTGGGGGTGTGTACCCCATCTAAACTTTAGTAGGGTTTGTGGGGGTGTGTACCCCATCTAAACTTTAGTAGGGTTTGTGGGGGTGTGTACCCCATCTAAACTTTAAGATAAGGTTTAAGTTTTAAGCTAGTGAATATATATGTTTGACTAGGAGATATTAGAATACAGAATTTTAAATGACAGTATATGAACTGCTATGGCGAATGAGCTAATATAATAAAGCCAGGTTAATCTGGACCATGCCTTTCATTATCAAGGTCCGACACCACTTGGTTCAACGAACCGGGTGTGCACTGGGACACATCATCAGTAATGTAACCTCGGATCATCAGGTGTTTCGGGCCTTTAATCACTAGACACCCTACTCGAGGTGGCCCAACAGTGTCAGGCTCAGACACTGCCTGTATTCCTCCCAGGGACCAATAATGAGAGGCATGTAATTCTAAGGGTAATGATATTTTTTAAAAAAAATCACTACCTGGCATCTATATGCCAAGGGTTACATGGAAAATAAAACAATAATATTCTTACCACTAGTTTTGTGTCTTGGGTCAACCATTTTAACTCCAACAAACTGCCTCCAACAACGCTTGACTCCCGCCTGGGAGACCAAATCCACTTACTCCCATCACTCCGGTCTCCCGGGGAGGTCTCTGAAAAATGCTATCCGGTTAAAACGTCCCTAGCCCGGGACTCCATCTCCACTTTTATTGTGTCCTAAAACCTGTCTGACCACTCCAACTGCAGACCCTATCTGTTGCTAGGATACCAAGCAGCCTTACTTATTCAACTCTTAAAGGTACACTGTCCATTTGGGTTTAAATATCTAAGCCTTCTTATTGGCCTCCAGTGGCCTGGAGAATGAAGAGCGTGTCACTGTAAGGTTAGGTTGAGATTATGCGGGCAGTGGGCAAAAAAGCCCCCTCGTGTTTTTTGATCTCGCCACTTGAGATTCAATTTCACGTGACCCTGCCACTTTGAACTGGCCCACGCCTTCATTAACCAGGTCCACCACTTGCCTTTATTGAAACTTGCCCCTCTTAACACAGAATATCCAGTTTATGGGAATTTACTAAATTAGGGTGAAATTATGCGGGCAGTGGGCAATTCAGCCCTCTTGTGCTTTCTGATCTTGCCACTTGAGATTCAGTTTCACACGACCCTGCCACTTCAAAATGACCGACGCCTTCACTAACCAAGTCCAACACTCATCCCTGTTGAAATTTACCCCTCTCAACCCGGAGCACTAGGTCTATGGGGATTTAACAAGGGTCAATCAGGGTATGCTTTGGGTTTGTGGGGCTAAAACCAGAGTTAATCGGGAAGTGCCTAAAATTTATGGGGATGTGCACCCCATCTGGATTAGGTTTAAATTTTAAACCATACAGGCAGTGGGCAATTCAGCCCTCTTGTGCTTTCTGATCTCGCCACCAGAGATTCAGTTTCACACGATCCTGCCACTTTAAACTGGCCCACACCTTTACCAACCAGGCCCAACACTTATCCCTGTTGATCAGTCAGGGTGTGCTTTAGGTTTGTACGGCTGAAGCCAGAGTTAATCGGGAAGTGCCTAAGGTTTGTGGGGGTGTATGCCCCTTTTGGACCTTAGGATTAGGTTTAAATTTTAGGCTAGTGGATATATTTAAACTGGCCGACGCCTTCACCAATCAGACCCAACACTTATTCCTGTTGAAATTACCCCTCTTGACACGGGACACTGTCTATGGGGGTTTAGCAAGGGTCAATCAGGATGTGCTTTGGGTTTGTGGGGCTAAAGCCAGGGTTAATCGGGGAGTGAATAGGGTTTGTGGGGGTGTGTACCCCATCTAAACTTTAGTAGGGTTTGTGGGGGTGTGTACCCCATCTAAACTTTAGTAGGGTTTGTGGGGGTGTGTACCCCATCTAAACTTTAGTAGGGTTTGTGGGGGTGTGTACCCCATCTAAACTTTAGTAGGGTTTGTGGGGGTGTGTACCCCATCTAAACTTTAAGATAAGGTTTAAGTTTTAAGCTAGTGAATATATATGTTTGACTAGGAGATATTAGAATACAGGATTTTAAATGACAGTATATGAACTGCTATGGCGAATGAGCTAATATAATAAAGCCAGGTTAATCTGGACCATGCCTTTCATTATCAAGGTCCGACACCACTTGGTTCAACGAACCGGGTGTGCACTGGGACACATCATCAGTAATGTAACCTCGGATCATCAGGTGTTTCGGGCCTTTAATCACTAGACACCCTACTCGAGGTGGCCCAACAGTGTCAGGCTCAGACACTGCCTGTATTCCTCCCAGGGACCAATAATGAGAGGCATGTAATTCTAAGGGTAATGATATTTTTTAAAAAAAATCACTACCTGGCATCTATATGCCAAGGGTTACATGGAAAATAAAACAATAATATTCTTACCACTAGTTTTGTGTCTTGGGTCAACCATTTTAACTCCAACAAACTGCCTCCAACAACGCTTGACTCCCGCCTGGGAGACCAAATCCACTTACTCCCATCACTCCGGTCTCCCGGGGAGGTCTCTGAAAAATGCTATCCGGTTAAAACGTCCCTAGCCCGGGACTCCATCTCCACTTTTATTGTGTCCTAAAACCTGTCTGACCACTCCAACTGCAGACCCTATCTGTTGCTAGGATACCAAGCAGCCTTACTTATTCAACTCTTAAAGGTACACTGTCCATTTGGGTTTAAATATCTAAGCCTTCTTATTGGCCTCCAGTGGCCTGGAGAATGAAGAGCGTGTCACTGTAAGGTTAGGTTGAGATTATGCGGGCAGTGGGCAAAAAAGCCCCCTCGTGTTTTTTGATCTCGCCACTTGAGATTCAATTTCACGTGACCCTGCCACTTTGAACTGGCCCACGCCTTCATTAACCAGGTCCACCACTTGCCTTTATTGAAACTTGCCCCTCTTAACACAGAATATCCAGTTTATGGGAATTTACTAAATTAGGGTGAAATTATGCGGGCAGTGGGCAATTCAGCCCTCTTGTGCTTTCTGATCTTGCCACTTGAGATTCAGTTTCACACGACCCTGCCACTTCAAAATGACCGACGCCTTCACTAACCAAGTCCAACACTCATCCCTGTTGAAATTTACCCCTCTCAACCCGGAGCACTAGGTCTATGGGGATTTAACAAGGGTCAATCAGGGTATGCTTTGGGTTTGTGGGGCTAAAACCAGAGTTAATCGGGAAGTGCCTAAAATTTATGGGGATGTGCACCCCATCTGGATTAGGTTTAAATTTTAAACCATACAGGCAGTGGGCAATTCAGCCCTCTTGTGCTTTCTGATCTCGCCACCAGAGATTCAGTTTCACACGATCCTGCCACTTTAAACTGGCCCACACCTTTACCAACCAGGCCCAACACTTATCCCTGTTGATCAGTCAGGGTGTGCTTTAGGTTTGTACGGCTGAAGCCAGAGTTAATCGGGAAGTGCCTAAGGTTTGTGGGGGTGTATGCCCCTTTTGGACCTTAGGATTAGGTTTAAATTTTAGGCTAGTGGATATATTTAAACTGGCCGACGCCTTCACCAATCAGACCCAACACTTATTCCTGTTGAAATTACCCCTCTTGACACGGGACACTGTCTATGGGGGTTTAGCAAGGGTCAATCAGGATGTGCTTTGGGTTTGTGGGGCTAAAGCCAGGGTTAATCGGGGAGTGAATAGGGTTTGTGGGGGTGTGTACCCCATCTAAACTTTAGTAGGGTTTGTGGGGGTGTGTACCCCATCTAAACTTTAGTAGGGTTTGTGGGGGTGTGTACCCCATCTAAACTTTAGTAGGGTTTGTGGGGGTGTGTACCCCATCTAAACTTTAAGATAAGGTTTAAGTTTTAAGCTAGTGAATATATATGTTTGACTAGGAGATATTAGAATACAGAATTTTAAATGACAGTATATGAACTGCTATGGCGAATGAGCTAATATAATAAAGCCAGGTTAATCTGGACCATGCCTTTCATTATCAAGGTCCGACACCACTTGGTTCAACGAACCGGGTGTGCACTGGGACACATCATCAGTAATGTAACCTCGGATCATCAGGTGTTTCGGGCCTTTAATCACTAGACACCCTACTCGAGGTGGCCCAACAGTGTCAGGCTCAGACACTGCCTGTATTCCTCCCAGGGACCAATAATGAGAGGCATGTAATTCTAAGGGTAATGATATTTTTTAAAAAAAATCACTACCTGGCATCTATATGCCAAGGGTTACATGGAAAATAAAACAATAATATTCTTACCACTAGTTTTGTGTCTTGGGTCAACCATTTTAACTCCAACAAACTGCCTCCAACAACGCTTGACTCCCGCCTGGGAGACCAAATCCACTTACTCCCATCACTCCGGTCTCCCGGGGAGGTCTCTGAAAAATGCTATCCGGTTAAAACGTCCCTAGCCCGGGACTCCATCTCCACTTTTATTGTGTCCTAAAACCTGTCTGACCACTCCAACTGCAGACCCTATCTGTTGCTAGGATACCAAGCAGCCTTACTTATTCAACTCTTAAAGGTACACTGTCCATTTGGGTTTAAATATCTAAGCCTTCTTATTGGCCTCCAGTGGCCTGGAGAATGAAGAGCGTGTCACTGTAAGGTTAGGTTGAGATTATGCGGGCAGTGGGCAAAAAAGCCCCCTCGTGTTTTTTGATCTCGCCACTTGAGATTCAATTTCACGTGACCCTGCCACTTTGAACTGGCCCACGCCTTCATTAACCAGGTCCACCACTTGCCTTTATTGAAACTTGCCCCTCTTAACACAGAATATCCAGTTTATGGGAATTTACTAAATTAGGGTGAAATTATGCGGGCAGTGGGCAATTCAGCCCTCTTGTGCTTTCTGATCTTGCCACTTGAGATTCAGTTTCACACGACCCTGCCACTTCAAAATGACCGACGCCTTCACTAACCAAGTCCAACACTCATCCCTGTTGAAATTTACCCCTCTCAACCCGGAGCACTAGGTCTATGGGGATTTAACAAGGGTCAATCAGGGTATGCTTTGGGTTTGTGGGGCTAAAACCAGAGTTAATCGGGAAGTGCCTAAAATTTATGGGGATGTGCACCCCATCTGGATTAGGTTTAAATTTTAAACCATACAGGCAGTGGGCAATTCAGCCCTCTTGTGCTTTCTGATCTCGCCACCAGAGATTCAGTTTCACACGATCCTGCCACTTTAAACTGGCCCACACCTTTACCAACCAGGCCCAACACTTATCCCTGTTGATCAGTCAGGGTGTGCTTTAGGTTTGTACGGCTGAAGCCAGAGTTAATCGGGAAGTGCCTAAGGTTTGTGGGGGTGTATGCCCCTTTTGGACCTTAGGATTAGGTTTAAATTTTAGGCTAGTGGATATATTTAAACTGGCCGACGCCTTCACCAATCAGACCCAACACTTATTCCTGTTGAAATTACCCCTCTTGACACGGGACACTGTCTATGGGGGTTTAGCAAGGGTCAATCAGGATGTGCTTTGGGTTTGTGGGGCTAAAGCCAGGGTTAATCGGGGAGTGAATAGGGTTTGTGGGGGTGTGTACCCCATCTAAACTTTAGTAGGGTTTGTGGGGGTGTGTACCCCATCTAAACTTTAGTAGGGTTTGTGGGGGTGTGTACCCCATCTAAACTTTAGTAGGGTTTGTGGGGGTGTGTACCCCATCTAAACTTTAGTAGGGTTTGTGGGGGTGTGTACCCCATCTAAACTTTAAGATAAGGTTTAAGTTTTAAGCTAGTGAATATATATGTTTGACTAGGAGATATTAGAATACAGGATTTTAAATGACAGTATATGAACTGCTATGGCGAATGAGCTAATATAATAAAGCCAGGTTAATCTGGACCATGCCTTTCATTATCAAGGTCCGACACCACTTGGTTCAACGAACCGGGTGTGCACTGGGACACATCATCAGTAATGTAACCTCGGATCATCAGGTGTTTCGGGCCTTTAATCACTAGACACCCTACTCGAGGTGGCCCAACAGTGTCAGGCTCAGACACTGCCTGTATTCCTCCCAGGGACCAATAATGAGAGGCATGTAATTCTAAGGGTAATGATATTTTTTAAAAAAAATCACTACCTGGCATCTATATGCCAAGGGTTACATGGAAAATAAAACAATAATATTCTTACCACTAGTTTTGTGTCTTGGGTCAACCATTTTAACTCCAACAAACTGCCTCCAACAACGCTTGACTCCCGCCTGGGAGACCAAATCCACTTACTCCCATCACTCCGGTCTCCCGGGGAGGTCTCTGAAAAATGCTATCCGGTTAAAACGTCCCTAGCCCGGGACTCCATCTCCACTTTTATTGTGTCCTAAAACCTGTCTGACCACTCCAACTGCAGACCCTATCTGTTGCTAGGATACCAAGCAGCCTTACTTATTCAACTCTTAAAGGTACACTGTCCATTTGGGTTTAAATATCTAAGCCTTCTTATTGGCCTCCAGTGGCCTGGAGAATGAAGAGCGTGTCACTGTAAGGTTAGGTTGAGATTATGCGGGCAGTGGGCAAAAAAGCCCCCTCGTGTTTTTTGATCTCGCCACTTGAGATTCAATTTCACGTGACCCTGCCACTTTGAACTGGCCCACGCCTTCATTAACCAGGTCCACCACTTGCCTTTATTGAAACTTGCCCCTCTTAACACAGAATATCCAGTTTATGGGAATTTACTAAATTAGGGTGAAATTATGCGGGCAGTGGGCAATTCAGCCCTCTTGTGCTTTCTGATCTTGCCACTTGAGATTCAGTTTCACACGACCCTGCCACTTCAAAATGACCGACGCCTTCACTAACCAAGTCCAACACTCATCCCTGTTGAAATTTACCCCTCTCAACCCGGAGCACTAGGTCTATGGGGATTTAACAAGGGTCAATCAGGGTATGCTTTGGGTTTGTGGGGCTAAAACCAGAGTTAATCGGGAAGTGCCTAAAATTTATGGGGATGTGCACCCCATCTGGATTAGGTTTAAATTTTAAACCATACAGGCAGTGGGCAATTCAGCCCTCTTGTGCTTTCTGATCTCGCCACCAGAGATTCAGTTTCACACGATCCTGCCACTTTAAACTGGCCCACACCTTTACCAACCAGGCCCAACACTTATCCCTGTTGATCAGTCAGGGTGTGCTTTAGGTTTGTACGGCTGAAGCCAGAGTTAATCGGGAAGTGCCTAAGGTTTGTGGGGGTGTATGCCCCTTTTGGACCTTAGGATTAGGTTTAAATTTTAGGCTAGTGGATATATTTAAACTGGCCGACGCCTTCACCAATCAGACCCAACACTTATTCCTGTTGAAATTACCCCTCTTGACACGGGACACTGTCTATGGGGGTTTAGCAAGGGTCAATCAGGATGTGCTTTGGGTTTGTGGGGCTAAAGCCAGGGTTAATCGGGGAGTGAATAGGGTTTGTGGGGGTGTGTACCCCATCTAAACTTTAGTAGGGTTTGTGGGGGTGTGTACCCCATCTAAACTTTAGTAGGGTTTGTGGGGGTGTGTACCCCATCTAAACTTTAGTAGGGTTTGTGGGGGTGTGTACCCCATCTAAACTTTAGTAGGGTTTGTGGGGGTGTGTACCCCATCTAAACTTTAAGATAAGGTTTAAGTTTTAAGCTAGTGAATATATATGTTTGACTAGGAGATATTACAATACAGAATTTTAAATGACAGTATATGAACTGCTATGGCGAATGAGCTAATATAATAAAGCCAGGTTAATCTGGACCATGCCTTTCATTATCAAGGTCCGACACCACTTGGTTCAACGAACCGGGTGTGCACTGGGACACATCATCAGTAATGTAACCTCGGATCATCAGGTGTTTCGGGCCTTTAATCACTAGACACCCTACTCGAGGTGGCCCAACAGTGTCAGGCTCAGACACTGCCTGTATTCCTCCCAGGGACCAATAATGAGAGGCATGTAATTCTAAGGGTAATGATATTAGGGTTAGGGTTAGGGTTAGGGTTAGGGTTAGGGTTAGGGTTAGGGTTAGGGTTAGGGTTAGGGTTAGGGTTAGGGTTAGGGGTTAGGGGTTAGGGTTAGGGGTTAGGGTTAGGGGTTAGGGTTAGGGGTTAGGTTGAGATTATGCGGGCAGTGGGCAAAAAAGCCCCCTCGTGTTTTTTGATCTCGCCACTTGAGATTCAATTTCACGTGACCCTGCCACTTTGAACTGGCCCACGCCTTCATTAACCAGGTCCACCACTTGCCTTTATTGAAACTTGCCCCTCTTAACACAGAATATCCAATTTATGGGAATTTACTAAGTTAGGGTGAAATTATGCGGGCAGTGGGCAATTCAGCCCTCTTGTGCTTTCTGATCTTGCCACTTGAGATTCAGTTTCACACGACCCTGCCACTTCAAAATGACCGACGCCTTCACTAACCAGGTCCAACACTCATCCCTGTTGAAATTTACCCCTCTCGACCTGGAGCACTAAGTCTATGGGGATTTAACAAGGGTCAATCAGGGTGTGCTTTGGGTTTGTGGGGCTAAAACCAGAGTTAATCGGGAAGTGCCTAAAATTTATGGGGATGTGCACCCCATCTAGATTAGGTTTAAATTTTAAACCATACAGGCAGTGGGCAATTCAGCCCTCTTGTGCTTTCTGATCTCGCCACCAGAGATTCAGTTTCACACGATCCTGCCACTTTAAACTGGCCCACGCCTTTACCAACCAGGCCCAACACTTATCCCTGTTGATCAGTCAGGGTGTGCTTTAGGTTTGTACGGCTGAAGCCAGAGTTCCTAGGGTTTGTGGGGGTGTATGCCCCTTTTGGACCCTAGGATTAGGTTTAAATTTTAGGCTAGTGGATATATTTAAACTGGCCGACGCCTTCACCAATCAGACCCAACACTTATTCCTGTTGAAATTACCCCTCTTGACACGGGACACTGTCTATGGGAGTTTAGCAAGGGTCAATCAGGATGTGCTTTGGGTTTGTGGGGCTCAAGCCAGGGTTAATCGGGGAGTGAATAGGGTTTGTGGGGGTGTGTACCCCATCTAAACTTTAGTAGGGTTTGTGGGGGGTGTACCCCATCTAAACTTTAGTAGGGTTTGTGGGGGTGTGTACCCCATCTAAACTTTAGTAGGGTTTGTGGGGGTGTATACCCCATCTAAACTTTAAGATTAGGTTTAAGTTTTAAACTAGTGAATATATATGTTTGACTAGGAGATATTAGAATACAGAATTTTAAATGACAGTATATGAACTGCTATGGCGAATGAGCTAGTATAATAAAGCCCGGTTAATCTGGACCATGCCTTTCATTATCAAGGTCCGACACCACTTGGTTCAACGAACCGGGTGTGCACTGGGACACATCATCAGTAATGTAACCTCGGATCATCAGGTGTTTCGGGCCTTTAATCACTAGACACCCTACTCGAGGTGGCCCAACAGTGTCAGGCTCAGACACTGCCTGTATTCCTCCCAGGGACCAATAATGAGAGGCATGTAATTCTAAGGGTAATGATATTTTTTTTAAAAAAACACTACCTGGCATCTATATGCCAAGGGTTACATGGAAAATAAAACAATAATATTCTTACCACTAGTTTTGTGTCTTGGGTCAACCATTTTAACTCCAACAAACTGCCTCCAACAACGCTTGACTCCCGTCTGGGAGTCCAAATCCACTTACTCCCATCACTCCGGTCTCCCGGGGAGGTCTCTGAAAAATGCTATCCGGTTAAAACATCCCTAGCCCGGGACTCCATCTCCACTTTTATTGTGTCCTAAAACCTGTCTGACCACTCCAAATGCAGACCCTATCTGTTGCTAGGATACCAAGCAGCCTTACCTATTCAACTCTTAAAGGTACACTGTCCATTTGGGTTTAAATATCTAAGCCTTCTTATTGGCCTCCAGTGGCCTGAAGAATGAAGAGCGTGTCACTGTAAGGTTAGGTTGAGATTATGCGGGCAGTGGGCAAAAAAGCCCCCTCGTGTTTTTTGATCTCGCCACTTGAGATTCAATTTCACGTGACCCTGCCACTTTGAACTGGCCCACGCCTTCATTAACCAGGTCCACCACTTGCCTTTATTGAAACTTGCCCCTCTTAACACAGAATATCCAATTTATGGGAATTTACTAAGTTAGGGTGAAATTATGCGGGCAGTGGGCAATTCAGCCCTCTTGTGCTTTCTGATCTTGCCACTTGAGATTCAGTTTCACACGACCCTGCCACTTCAAAATGACCGACGCCTTCACTAACCAGGTCCAACACTCATCCCTGTTGAAATTTACCCCTCTCGACCCGGAGCACTAAGTCTATGGGGATTTAACAAGGGTCAATCAGGGTGTGCTTTGGGTTTGTGGGGCTAAAACCAGAGTTAATCGGGAAGTGCCTAAAATTTATGGGGATGTGCACCCCATCTAGATTAGGTTTAAATTTTAAACCATACAGGCAGTGGGCAATTCAGCCCTCTTGTGCTTTCTGATCTCGCCACCAGAGATTCAGTTTCACACGATCCTGCCACTTTAAACTGGCCCACGCCTTTACCAACCAGGCCCAACACTTATCCCTGTTGATCAGTCAGGGTGTGCTTTAGGTTTGTACGGCTGAAGCCAGAGTTCCTAGGGTTTGTGGGGGTGTATGCCCCTTTTGGACCCTAGGATTAGGTTTAAATTTTAGGCTAGTGGATATATTTAAACTGGCCGACGCCTTCACCAATCAGACCCAACACTTATTCCTGTTGAAATTACCCCTCTTGACACGGGACACTGTCTATGGGAGTTTAGCAAGGGTCAATCAGGATGTGCTTTGGGTTTGTGGGGCTCAAGCCAGGGTTAATCGGGGAGTGAATAGGGTTTGTGGGGGTGTGTACCCCATCTAAACTTTAGTAGGGTTTGTGGGGGGGTGTACCCCATCTAAACTTTAGTAGGGTTTGTGGGGGTGTGTACCCCATCTAAACTTTAGTAGGGTTTGTGGGGGTGTATACCCCATCTAAACTTTAAGATTAGGTTTAAGTTTTAAACTAGTGAATATATATGTTTGACTAGGAGATATTAGAATACAGAATTTTAAATGACAGTATATGAACTGCTATGGCGAATGAGCTAGTATAATAAAGCCCGGTTAATCTGGACCATGCCTTTCATTATCAAGGTCCGACACCACTTGGTTCAACGAACCGGGTGTGCACTGGGACACATCATCAGTAATGTAACCTCGGATCATCAGGTGTTTCGGGCCTTTAATCACTAGACACCCTACTCGAGGTGGCCCAACAGTGTCAGGCTCAGACACTGCCTGTATTCCTCCCAGGGACCAATAATGAGAGGCATGTAATTCTAAGGGTAATGATATTTTTTTTAAAAAAACACTACCTGGCATCTATATGCCAAGGGTTACATGGAAAATAAAACAATAATATTCTTACCACTAGTTTTGTGTCTTGGGTCAACCATTTTAACTCCAACAAACTGCCTCCAACAACGCTTGACTCCCGTCTGGGAGACCAAATCCACTTACTCCCATCACTCCGGTCTCCCGGGGAGGTCTCTGAAAAATGCTATCCGGTTAAAACATCCCTAGCCCGGGACTCCATCTCCACTTTTATTGTGTCCTAAAACCTGTCTGACCACTCCAAATGCAGACCCTATCTGTTGCTAGGATACCAAGCAGCCTTACCTATTCAACTCTTAAAGGTACACTGTCCATTTGGGTTTAAATATCTAAGCCTTCTTATTGGCCTCCAGTGGCCTGAAGAATGAAGAGCGTGTCACTGTAAGGTTAGGTTGAGATTATGCGGGCAGTGGGCAAAAAAGCCCCCTCGTGTTTTTTGATCTCGCCACTTGAGATTCAATTTCACGTGACCCTGCCACTTTGAACTGGCCCACGCCTTCATTAACCAGGTCCACCACTTGCCTTTATTGAAACTTGCCCCTCTTAACACAGAATATCCAATTTATGGGAATTTACTAAGTTAGGGTGAAATTATGCGGGCAGTGGGCAATTCAGCCCTCTTGTGCTTTCTGATCTTGCCACTTGAGATTCAGTTTCACACGACCCTGCCACTTCAAAATGACCGACGCCTTCACTAACCAGGTCCAACACTCATCCCTGTTGAAATTTACCCCTCTCGACCCGGAGCACTAAGTCTATGGGGATTTAACAAGGGTCAATCAGGGTGTGCTTTGGGTTTGTGGGGCTAAAACCAGAGTTAATCGGGAAGTGCCTAAAATTTATGGGGATGTGCACCCCATCTAGATTAGGTTTAAATTTTAAACCATACAGGCAGTGGGCAATTCAGCCCTCTTGTGCTTTCTGATCTCGCCACCAGAGATTCAGTTTCACACGATCCTGCCACTTTAAACTGGCCCACGCCTTTACCAACCAGGCCCAACACTTATCCCTGTTGATCAGTCAGGGTGTGCTTTAGGTTTGTACGGCTGAAGCCAGAGTTCCTAGGGTTTGTGGGGGTGTATGCCCCTTTTGGACCCTAGGATTAGGTTTAAATTTTAGGCTAGTGGATATATTTAAACTGGCCGACGCCTTCACCAATCAGACCCAACACTTATTCCTGTTGAAATTACCCCTCTTGACACGGGACACTGTCTATGGGAGTTTAGCAAGGGTCAATCAGGATGTGCTTTGGGTTTGTGGGGCTCAAGCCAGGGTTAATCGGGGAGTGAATAGGGTTTGTGGGGGTGTGTACCCCATCTAAACTTTAGTAGGGTTTGTGGGGGGGTGTACCCCATCTAAACTTTAGTAGGGTTTGTGGGGGTGTGTACCCCATCTAAACTTTAGTAGGGTTTGTGGGGGTGTATACCCCATCTAAACTTTAAGATTAGGTTTAAGTTTTAAACTAGTGAATATATATGTTTGACTAGGAGATATTAGAATACAGAATTTTAAATGACAGTATATGAACTGCTATGGCGAATGAGCTAGTATAATAAAGCCCGGTTAATCTGGACCATGCCTTTCATTATCAAGGTCCGACACCACTTGGTTCAACGAACCGGGTGTGCACTGGGACACATCATCAGTAATGTAACCTCGGATCATCAGGTGTTTCGGGCCTTTAATCACTAGACACCCTACTCGAGGTGGCCCAACAGTGTCAGGCTCAGACACTGCCTGTATTCCTCCCAGGGACCAATAATGAGAGGCATGTAATTCTAAGGGTAATGATATTTTTTTTAAAAAAACACTACCTGGCATCTATATGCCAAGGGTTACATGGAAAATAAAACAATAATATTCTTACCACTAGTTTTGTGTCTTGGGTCAACCATTTTAACTCCAACAAACTGCCTCCAACAACGCTTGACTCCCGTCTGGGAGACCAAATCCACTTACTCCCATCACTCCGGTCTCCCGGGGAGGTCTCTGAAAAATGCTATCCGGTTAAAACATCCCTAGCCCGGGACTCCATCTCCACTTTTATTGTGTCCTAAAACCTGTCTGACCACTCCAAATGCAGACCCTATCTGTTGCTAGGATACCAAGCAGCCTTACCTATTCAACTCTTAAAGGTACACTGTCCATTTGGGTTTAAATATCTAAGCCTTCTTATTGGCCTCCAGTGGCCTGAAGAATGAAGAGCGTGTCACTGTAAGGTTAGGTTGAGATTATGCGGGCAGTGGGCAAAAAAGCCCCCTCGTGTTTTTTGATCTCGCCACTTGAGATTCAATTTCACGTGACCCTGCCACTTTGAACTGGCCCACGCCTTCATTAACCAGGTCCACCACTTGCCTTTATTGAAACTTGCCCCTCTTAACACAGAATATCCAATTTATGGGAATTTACTAAGTTAGGGTGAAATTATGCGGGCAGTGGGCAATTCAGCCCTCTTGTGCTTTCTGATCTTGCCACTTGAGATTCAGTTTCACACGACCCTGCCACTTCAAAATGACCGACGCCTTCACTAACCAGGTCCAACACTCATCCCTGTTGAAATTTACCCCTCTCGACCCGGAGCACTAAGTCTATGGGGATTTAACAAGGGTCAATCAGGGTGTGCTTTGGGTTTGTGGGGCTAAAACCAGAGTTAATCGGGAAGTGCCTAAAATTTATGGGGATGTGCACCCCATCTAGATTAGGTTTAAATTTTAAACCATACAGGCAGTGGGCAATTCAGCCCTCTTGTGCTTTCTGATCTCGCCACCAGAGATTCAGTTTCACACGATCCTGCCACTTTAAACTGGCCCACGCCTTTACCAACCAGGCCCAACACTTATCCCTGTTGATCAGTCAGGGTGTGCTTTAGGTTTGTACGGCTGAAGCCAGAGTTCCTAGGGTTTGTGGGGGTGTATGCCCCTTTTGGACCCTAGGATTAGGTTTAAATTTTAGGCTAGTGGATATATTTAAACTGGCCGACGCCTTCACCAATCAGACCCAACACTTATTCCTGTTGAAATTACCCCTCTTGACACGGGACACTGTCTATGGGAGTTTAGCAAGGGTCAATCAGGATGTGCTTTGGGTTTGTGGGGCTCAAGCCAGGGTTAATCGGGGAGTGAATAGGGTTTGTGGGGGTGTGTACCCCATCTAAACTTTAGTAGGGTTTGTGGGGGGGTGTACCCCATCTAAACTTTAGTAGGGTTTGTGGGGGTGTGTACCCCATCTAAACTTTAGTAGGGTTTGTGGGGGTGTATACCCCATCTAAACTTTAAGATTAGGTTTAAGTTTTAAACTAGTGAATATATATGTTTGACTAGGAGATATTAGAATACAGAATTTTAAATGACAGTATATGAACTGCTATGGCGAATGAGCTAGTATAATAAAGCCCGGTTAATCTGGACCATGCCTTTCATTATCAAGGTCCGACACCACTTGGTTCAACGAACCGGGTGTGCACTGGGACACATCATCAGTAATGTAACCTCGGATCATCAGGTATTTCGGGCCTTTAATCACTAGACACCCTACTCGAGGTGGCCCAACAGTGTCAGGCTCAGACACTGCCTGTATTCCTCCCAGGGACCAATAATGAGAGGCATGTAATTCTAAGGGTAATGATATTTTTTTTAAAAAAACACTACCTGGCATCTATATGCCAAGGGTTACATGGAAAATAAAACAATAATATTCTTACCACTAGTTTTGTGTCTTGGGTCAACCATTTTAACTCCAACAAACTGCCTCCAACAACGCTTGACTCCCGTCTGGGAGACCAAATCCACTTACTCCCATCACTCCGGTCTCCCGGGGAGGTCTCTGAAAAATGCTATCCGGTTAAAACATCCCTAGCCCGGGACTCCATCTCCACTTTTATTGTGTCCTAAAACCTGTCTGACCACTCCAAATGCAGACCCTATCTGTTGCTAGGATACCAAGCAGCCTTACCTATTCAACTCTTAAAGGTACACTGTCCATTTGGGTTTAAATATCTAAGCCTTCTTATTGGCCTCCAGTGGCCTGAAGAATGAAGAGCGTGTCACTGTAAGGTTAGGTTGAGATTATGCGGGCAGTGGGCAAAAAAGCCCCCTCGTGTTTTTTGATCTCGCCACTTGAGATTCAATTTCACGTGACCCTGCCACTTTGAACTGGCCCACGCCTTCATTAACCAGGTCCACCACTTGCCTTTATTGAAACTTGCCCCTCTTAACACAGAATATCCAATTTATGGGAATTTACTAAGTTAGGGTGAAATTATGCGGGCAGTGGGCAATTCAGCCCTCTTGTGCTTTCTGATCTTGCCACTTGAGATTCAGTTTCACACGACCCTGCCACTTCAAAATGACCGACGCCTTCACTAACCAGGTCCAACACTCATCCCTGTTGAAATTTACCCCTCTCGACCCGGAGCACTAAGTCTATGGGGATTTAACAAGGGTCAATCAGGGTGTGCTTTGGGTTTGTGGGGCTAAAACCAGAGTTAATCGGGAAGTGCCTAAAATTTATGGGGATGTGCACCCCATCTAGATTAGGTTTAAATTTTAAACCATACAGGCAGTGGGCAATTCAGCCCTCTTGTGCTTTCTGATCTCGCCACCAGAGATTCAGTTTCACACGATCCTGCCACTTTAAACTGGCCCACGCCTTTACCAACCAGGCCCAACACTTATCCCTGTTGATCAGTCAGGGTGTGCTTTAGGTTTGTACGGCTGAAGCCAGAGTTCCTAGGGTTTGTGGGGGTGTATGCCCCTTTTGGACCCTAGGATTAGGTTTAAATTTTAGGCTAGTGGATATATTTAAACTGGCCGACGCCTTCACCAATCAGACCCAACACTTATTCCTGTTGAAATTACCCCTCTTGA
Organism: Hemitrygon akajei; assembly: GCF_048418815.1. NCBI lineage: Eukaryota > Metazoa > Chordata > Chondrichthyes > Myliobatiformes > Dasyatidae > Hemitrygon > Hemitrygon akajei. The sequence continues at coordinate 40,592 of NC_133146.1, read as the reverse complement.
CACGGGACACTGTCTATGGGAGTTTAGCAAGGGTCAATCAGGATGTGCTTTGGGTTTGTGGGGCTCAAGCCAGGGTTAATCGGGGAGTGAATAGGGTTTGTGGGGGTGTGTACCCCATCTAAACTTTAGTAGGGTTTGTGGGGGGGTGTACCCCATCTAAACTTTAGTAGGGTTTGTGGGGGTGTGTACCCCATCTAAACTTTAGTAGGGTTTGTGGGGGTGTATACCCCATCTAAACTTTAAGATTAGGTTTAAGTTTTAAACTAGTGAATATATATGTTTGACTAGGAGATATTAGAATACAGAATTTTAAATGACAGTATATGAACTGCTATGGCGAATGAGCTAGTATAATAAAGCCCGGTTAATCTGGACCATGCCTTTCATTATCAAGGTCCGACACCACTTGGTTCAACGAACCGGGTGTGCACTGGGACACATCATCAGTAATGTAACCTCGGATCATCAGGTGTTTCGGGCCTTTAATCACTAGACACCCTACTCGAGGTGGCCCAACAGTGTCAGGCTCAGACACTGCCTGTATTCCTCCCAGGGACCAATAATGAGAGGCATGTAATTCTAAGGGTAATGATATTTTTTTTAAAAAAACACTACCTGGCATCTATATGCCAAGGGTTACATGGAAAATAAAACAATAATATTCTTACCACTAGTTTTGTGTCTTGGGTCAACCATTTTAACTCCAACAAACTGCCTCCAACAACGCTTGACTCCCGTCTGGGAGACCAAATCCACTTACTCCCATCACTCCGGTCTCCCGGGGAGGTCTCTGAAAAATGCTATCCGGTTAAAACATCCCTAGCCCGGGACTCCATCTCCACTTTTATTGTGTCCTAAAACCTGTCTGACCACTCCAAATGCAGACCCTATCTGTTGCTAGGATACCAAGCAGCCTTACCTATTCAACTCTTAAAGGTACACTGTCCATTTGGGTTTAAATATCTAAGCCTTCTTATTGGCCTCCAGTGGCCTGAAGAATGAAGAGCGTGTCACTGTAAGGTTAGGTTGAGATTATGCGGGCAGTGGGCAAAAAAGCCCCCTCGTGTTTTTTGATCTCGCCACTTGAGATTCAATTTCACGTGACCCTGCCACTTTGAACTGGCCCACGCCTTCATTAACCAGGTCCACCACTTGCCTTTATTGAAACTTGCCCCTCTTAACACAGAATATCCAATTTATGGGAATTTACTAAGTTAGGGTGAAATTATGCGGGCAGTGGGCAATTCAGCCCTCTTGTGCTTTCTGATCTTGCCACTTGAGATTCAGTTTCACACGACCCTGCCACTTCAAAATGACCGACGCCTTCACTAACCAGGTCCAACACTCATCCCTGTTGAAATTTACCCCTCTCGACCCGGAGCACTAAGTCTATGGGGATTTAACAAGGGTCAATCAGGGTGTGCTTTGGGTTTGTGGGGCTAAAACCAGAGTTAATCGGGAAGTGCCTAAAATATATGGGGATGTGCACCCCATCTAGATTAGGTTTAAATTTTAAACCATACAGGCAGTGGGCAATTCAGCCCTCTTGTGCTTTCTGATCTCGCCACCAGAGATTCAGTTTCACACGATCCTGCCACTTTAAACTGGCCCACGCCTTTACCAACCAGGCCCAACACTTATCCCTGTTGATCAGTCAGGGTGTGCTTTAGGTTTGTACGGCTGAAGCCAGAGTTCCTAGGGTTTGTGGGGGTGTATGCCCCTTTTGGACCCTAGGATTAGGTTTAAATTTTAGGCTAGTGGATATATTTAAACTGGCCGACGCCTTCACCAATCAGACCCAACACTTATTCCTGTTGAAATTACCCCTCTTGACACGGGACACTGTCTATGGGAGTTTAGCAAGGGTCAATCAGGATGTGCTTTGGGTTTGTGGGGCTCAAGCCAGGGTTAATCGGGGAGTGAATAGGGTTTGTGGGGGTGTGTACCCCATCTAAACTTTAGTAGGGTTTGTGGGGGGGTGTACCCCATCTAAACTTTAGTAGGGTTTGTGGGGGTGTGTACCCCATCTAAACTTTAGTAGGGTTTGTGGGGGTGTGTACCCCATCTAAACTTTAGTAGGGTTTGTGGGGGTGTGTACCCCATCTAAACTTTAGTAGGGTTTGTGGGGGTGTGTACCCCATCTAAACTTTAGTAGGGTTTGTGGGGGTGTGTACCCCATCTAAACTTTAAGATAAGGTTTAAGTTTTAAGCTAGTGAATATATATGTTTGACTAGGAGATATTAGAATACAGAATTTTAAATGACAGTATATGAACTGCTATGGCGAATGAGCTAATATAATAAAGCCAGGTTAATCTGGACCATGCCTTTCATTATCAAGGTCCGACACCACTTGGTTCAACGAACCGGGTGTGCACTGGGACACATCATCAGTAATGTAACCTCGGATCATCAGGTGTTTCGGGCCTTTAATCACTAGACACCCTACTCGAGGTGGCCCAACAGTGTCAGGCTCAGACACTGCCTGTATTCCTCCCAGGGACCAATAATGAGAGGCATGTAATTCTAAGGGTAATGATATTTTTTTAAAAAAATCACTACCTGGCATCTATATGCCAAGGGTTACATGGAAAATAAAACAATAATATTCTTACCACTAGTTTTGTGTCTTGGGTCAACCATTTTAACTCCAACAAACTGCCTCCAACAACGCTTGACTCCCGCCTGGGAGACCAAATCCACTTACTCCCATCACTCCGGTCTCCCGGGGAGGTCTCTGAAAAATGCTATCCGGTTAAAACGTCCCTAGCCCGGGACTCCATCTCCACTTTTATTGTGTCCTAAAACCTGTCTGACCACTCCAACTGCAGACCCTATCTGTTGCTAGGATACCAAGCAGCCTTACTTATTCAACTCTTAAAGGTACACTGTCCATTTGGGTTTAAATATCTAAGCCTTCTTATTGGCCTCCAGTGGCCTGGAGAATGAAGAGCGTGTCACTGTAAGGTTAGGTTGAGATTATGCGGGCAGTGGGCAAAAAAGCCCCCTCGTGTTTTTTGATCTCGCCACTTGAGATTCAATTTCACGTGACCCTGCCACTTTGAACTGGCCCACGCCTTCATTAACCAGGTCCACCACTTGCCTTTATTGAAACTTGCCCCTCTTAACACAGAATATCCAGTTTATGGGAATTTACTAAATTAGGGTGAAATTATGCGGGCAGTGGGCAATTCAGCCCTCTTGTGCTTTCTGATCTTGCCACTTGAGATTCAGTTTCACACGACCCTGCCACTTCAAAATGACCGACGCCTTCACTAACCAAGTCCAACACTCATCCCTGTTGAAATTTACCCCTCTCAACCCGGAGCACTAGGTCTATGGGGATTTAACAAGGGTCAATCAGGGTATGCTTTGGGTTTGTGGGGCTAAAACCAGAGTTAATCGGGAAGTGCCTAAAATTTATGGGGATGTGCACCCCATCTGGATTAGGTTTAAATTTTAAACCATACAGGCAGTGGGCAATTCAGCCCTCTTGTGCTTTCTGATCTCGCCACCAGAGATTCAGTTTCACACGATCCTGCCACTTTAAACTGGCCCACACCTTTACCAACCAGGCCCAACACTTATCCCTGTTGATCAGTCAGGGTGTGCTTTAGGTTTGTACGGCTGAAGCCAGAGTTCCTAGGGTTTGTGGGGGTGTATGCCCCTTTTGGACCCTAGGATTAGGTTTAAATTTTAGGCTAGTGGATATATTTAAACTGGCCGACGCCTTCACCAATCAGACCCAACACTTATTCCTGTTGAAATTACCCCTCTTGACACGGGACACTGTCTATGGGAGTTTAGCAAGGGTCAATCAGGATGTGCTTTGGGTTTGTGGGGCTCAAGCCAGGGTTAATCGGGGAGTGAATAGGGTTTGTGGGGGTGTGTACCCCATCTAAACTTTAGTAGGGTTTGTGGGGGGGTGTACCCCATCTAAACTTTAGTAGGGTTTGTGGGGGTGTGTACCCCATCTAAACTTTAGTAGGGTTTGTGGGGGTGTATACCCCATCTAAACTTTAAGATTAGGTTTAAGTTTTAAACTAGTGAATATATATGTTTGACTAGGAGATATTAGAATACAGAATTTTAAATGACAGTATATGAACTGCTATGGCGAATGAGCTAGTATAATAAAGCCCGGTTAATCTGGACCATGCCTTTCATTATCAAGGTCCGACACCACTTGGTTCAACGAACCGGGTGTGCACTGGGACACATCATCAGTAATGTAACCTCGGATCATCAGGTGTTTCGGGCCTTTAATCACTAGACACCCTACTCGAGGTGGCCCAACAGTGTCAGGCTCAGACACTGCCTGTATTCCTCCCAGGGACCAATAATGAGAGGCATGTAATTCTAAGGGTAATGATATTTTTTTTAAAAAAACACTACCTGGCATCTATATGCCAAGGGTTACATGGAAAATAAAACAATAATATTCTTACCACTAGTTTTGTGTCTTGGGTCAACCATTTTAACTCCAACAAACTGCCTCCAACAACGCTTGACTCCCACCTGGGAGACCAAATCCACTTACTCCCATCACTCCGGTCTCCCGGGGAGGTCTCTGAAAAATGCTATCCGGTTAAAACATCCCTAGCCCGGGACTCCATCTCCACTTTTATTGTGTCCTAAAACCTGTCTGACCACTCCAAATGCAGACCCTATCTGTTGCTAGGATACCAAGCAGCCTTACCTATTCAACTCTTAAAGGTACACTGTCCATTTGGGTTTAAATATCTAAGCCTTCTTATTGGCCTCCAGTGGCCTGAAGAATGAAGAGCGTGTCACTGTAAGGTTAGGTTGAGATTATGCGGGCAGTGGGCAAAAAAGCCCCCTCGTGTTTTTTGATCTCGCCACTTGAGATTCAATTTCACGTGACCCTGCCACTTTGAACTGGCCCACGCCTTCATTAACCAGGTCCACCACTTGCCTTTATTGAAACTTGCCCCTCTTAACACAGAATATCCAATTTATGGGAATTTACTAAGTTAGGGTGAAATTATGCGGGCAGTGGGCAATTCAGCCCTCTTGTGCTTTCTGATCTTGCCACTTGAGATTCAGTTTCACACGACCCTGCCACTTCAAAATGACCGACGCCTTCACTAACCAGGTCCAACACTCATCCCTGTTGAAATTTACCCCTCTCGACCCGGAGCACTAAGTCTATGGGGATTTAACAAGGGTCAATCAGGGTGTGCTTTGGGTTTGTGGGGCTAAAACCAGAGTTAATCGGGAAGTGCCTAAAATTTATGGGGATGTGCACCCCATCTAGATTAGGTTTAAATTTTAAACCATACAGGCAGTGGGCAATTCAGCCCTCTTGTGCTTTCTGATCTCGCCACCAGAGATTCAGTTTCACACGATCCTGCCACTTTAAACTGGCCCACGCCTTTACCAACCAGGCCCAACACTTATCCCTGTTGATCAGTCAGGGTGTGCTTTAGGTTTGTACGGCTGAAGCCAGAGTTCCTAGGGTTTGTGGGGGTGTATGCCCCTTTTGGACCCTAGGATTAGGTTTAAATTTTAGGCTAGTGGATATATTTAAACTGGCCGACGCCTTCACCAATCAGACCCAACACTTATTCCTGTTGAAATTACCCCTCTTGACACGGGACACTGTCTATGGGAGTTTAGCAAGGGTCAATCAGGATGTGCTTTGGGTTTGTGGGGCTCAAGCCAGGGTTAATCGGGGAGTGAATAGGGTTTGTGGGGGTGTGTACCCCATCTAAACTTTAGTAGGGTTTGTGGGGGGGTGTACCCCATCTAAACTTTAGTAGGGTTTGTGGGGGTGTGTACCCCATCTAAACTTTAGTAGGGTTTGTGGGGGTGTGTACCCCATCTAAACTTTAGTAGGGTTTGTGGGGGTGTGTACCCCATCTAAACTTTAGTAGGGTTTGTGGGGGTGTGTACCCCATCTAAACTTTAGTAGGGTTTGTGGGGGTGTGTACCCCATCTAAACTTTAAGATAAGGTTTAAGTTTTAAGCTAGTGAATATATATGTTTGACTAGGAGATATTAGAATACAGAATTTTAAATGACAGTATATGAACTGCTATGGCGAATGAGCTAATATAATAAAGCCAGGTTAATCTGGACCATGCCTTTCATTATCAAGGTCCGACACCACTTGTTTCAACGAACCGGGTGTGCACTGGGACACATCATCAGTAATGTAACCTCGGATCATCAGGTGTTTCGGGCCTTTAATCACTAGACACCCTACTCGAGGTGGCCCAACAGTGTCAGGCTCAGACACTGCCTGTATTCCTCCCAGGGACCAATAATGAGAGGCATGTAATTCTAAGGGTAATGATATTTTTTAAAAAAAATCACTACCTGGCATCTATATGCCAAGGGTTACATGGAAAATAAAACAATAATATTCTTACCACTAGTTTTGTGTCTTGGGTCAACCATTTTAACTCCAACAAACTGCCTCCAACAACGCTTGACTCCCGCCTGGGAGACCAAATCCACTTACTCCCATCACTCCGGTCTCCCGGGGAGGTCTCTGAAAAATGCTATCCGGTTAAAACGTCCCTAGCCCGGGACTCCATCTCCACTTTTATTGTGTCCTAAAACCTGTCTGACCACTCCAACTGCAGACCCTATCTGTTGCTAGGATACCAAGCAGCCTTACTTATTCAACTCTTAAAGGTACACTGTCCATTTGGGTTTAAATATCTAAGCCTTCTTATTGGCCTCCAGTGGCCTGGAGAATGAAGAGCGTGTCACTGTAAGGTTAGGTTGAGATTATGCGGGCAGTGGGCAAAAAAGCCCCCTCGTGTTTTTTGATCTCGCCACTTGAGATTCAATTTCACGTGACCCTGCCACTTTGAACTGGCCCACGCCTTCATTAACCAGGTCCACCACTTGCCTTTATTGAAACTTGCCCCTCTTAACACAGAATATCCAGTTTATGGGAATTTACTAAATTAGGGTGAAATTATGCGGGCAGTGGGCAATTCAGCCCTCTTGTGCTTTCTGATCTTGCCACTTGAGATTCAGTTTCACACGACCCTGCCACTTCAAAATGACCGACGCCTTCACTAACCAAGTCCAACACTCATCCCTGTTGAAATTTACCCCTCTCAACCCGGAGCACTAGGTCTATGGGGATTTAACAAGGGTCAATCAGGGTATGCTTTGGGTTTGTGGGGCTAAAACCAGAGTTAATCGGGAAGTGCCTAAAATTTATGGGGATGTGCACCCCATCTGGATTAGGTTTAAATTTTAAACCATACAGGCAGTGGGCAATTCAGCCCTCTTGTGCTTTCTGATCTCGCCACCAGAGATTCAGTTTCACACGATCCTGCCACTTTAAACTGGCCCACACCTTTACCAACCAGGCCCAACACTTATCCCTGTTGATCAGTCAGGGTGTGCTTTAGGTTTGTACGGCTGAAGCCAGAGTTAATCGGGAAGTGCCTAAGGTTTGTGGGGGTGTATGCCCCTTTTGGACCTTAGGATTAGGTTTAAATTTTAGGCTAGTGGATATATTTAAACTGGCCGACGCCTTCACCAATCAGACCCAACACTTATTCCTGTTGAAATTACCCCTCTTGACACGGGACACTGTCTATGGGGGTTTAGCAAGGGTCAATCAGGATGTGCTTTGGGTTTGTGGGGCTAAAGCCAGGGTTAATCGGGGAGTGAATAGGGTTTGTGGGGGTGTGTACCCCATCTAAACTTTAGTAGGGTTTGTGGGGGTGTGTACCCCATCTAAACTTTAGTAGGGTTTGTGGGGGTGTGTACCCCATCTAAACTTTAGTAGGGTTTGTGGGGGTGTGTACCCCATCTAAACTTTAAGATAAGGTTTAAGTTTTAAGCTAGTGAATATATATGTTTGACTAGGAGATATTACAATACAGAATTTTAAATGACAGTATATGAACTGCTATGGCGAATGAGCTAATATAATAAAGCCAGGTTAATCTGGACCATGCCTTTCATTATCAAGGTCCGACACCACTTGGTTCAACGAACCGGGTGTGCACTGGGACACATCATCAGTAATGTAACCTCGGATCATCAGGTGTTTCGGGCCTTTAATCACTAGACACCCTACTCGAGGTGGCCCAACAGTGTCAGGCTCAGACACTGCCTGTATTCCTCCCAGGGACCAATAATGAGAGGCATGTAATTCTAAGGGTAATGATATTTTTTAAAAAAAATCACTACCTGGCATCTATATGCCAAGGGTTACATGGAAAATAAAACAATAATATTCTTACCACTAGTTTTGTGTCTTGGGTCAACCATTTTAACTCCAACAAACTGCCTCCAACAACGCTTGACTCCCGCCTGGGAGACCAAATCCACTTACTCCCATCACTCCGGTCTCCCGGGGAGGTCTCTGAAAAATGCTATCCGGTTAAAACGTCCCTAGCCCGGGACTCCATCTCCACTTTTATTGTGTCCTAAAACCTGTCTGACCACTCCAACTGCAGACCCTATCTGTTGCTAGGATACCAAGCAGCCTTACTTATTCAACTCTTAAAGGTACACTGTCCATTTGGGTTTAAATATCTAAGCCTTCTTATTGGCCTCCAGTGGCCTGGAGAATGAAGAGCGTGTCACTGTAAGGTTAGGTTGAGATTATGCGGGCAGTGGGCAAAAAAGCCCCCTCGTGTTTTTTGATCTCGCCACTTGAGATTCAATTTCACGTGACCCTGCCACTTTGAACTGGCCCACGCCTTCATTAACCAGGTCCACCACTTGCCTTTATTGAAACTTGCCCCTCTTAACACAGAATATCCAGTTTATGGGAATTTACTAAATTAGGGTGAAATTATGCGGGCAGTGGGCAATTCAGCCCTCTTGTGCTTTCTGATCTTGCCACTTGAGATTCAGTTTCACACGACCCTGCCACTTCAAAATGACCGACGCCTTCACTAACCAAGTCCAACACTCATCCCTGTTGAAATTTACCCCTCTCAACCCGGAGCACTAGGTCTATGGGGATTTAACAAGGGTCAATCAGGGTATGCTTTGGGTTTGTGGGGCTAAAACCAGAGTTAATCGGGAAGTGCCTAAAATTTATGGGGATGTGCACCCCATCTGGATTAGGTTTAAATTTTAAACCATACAGGCAGTGGGCAATTCAGCCCTCTTGTGCTTTCTGATCTCGCCACCAGAGATTCAGTTTCACACGATCCTGCCACTTTAAACTGGCCCACACCTTTACCAACCAGGCCCAACACTTATCCCTGTTGATCAGTCAGGGTGTGCTTTAGGTTTGTACGGCTGAAGCCAGAGTTAATCGGGAAGTGCCTAAGGTTTGTGGGGGTGTATGCCCCTTTTGGACCTTAGGATTAGGTTTAAATTTTAGGCTAGTGGATATATTTAAACTGGCCGACGCCTTCACCAATCAGACCCAACACTTATTCCTGTTGAAATTACCCCTCTTGACACGGGACACTGTCTATGGGGGTTTAGCAAGGGTCAATCAGGATGTGCTTTGGGTTTGTGGGGCTAAAGCCAGGGTTAATCGGGGAGTGAATAGGGTTTGTGGGGGTGTGTACCCCATCTAAACTTTAGTAGGGTTTGTGGGGGTGTGTACCCCATCTAAACTTTAGTAGGGTTTGTGGGGGTGTGTACCCCATCTAAACTTTAGTAGGGTTTGTGGGGGTGTGTACCCCATCTAAACTTTAAGATAAGGTTTAAGTTTTAAGCTAGTGAATATATATGTTTGACTAGGAGATATTACAATACAGAATTTTAAATGACAGTATATGAACTGCTATGGCGAATGAGCTAATATAATAAAGCCAGGTTAATCTGGACCATGCCTTTCATTATCAAGGTCCGACACCACTTGGTTCAACGAACCGGGTGTGCACTGGGACACATCATCAGTAATGTAACCTCGGATCATCAGGTGTTTCGGGCCTTTAATCACTAGACACCCTACTCGAGGTGGCCCAACAGTGTCAGGCTCAGACACTGCCTGTATTCCTCCCAGGGACCAATAATGAGAGGCATGTAATTCTAAGGGTAATGATATTTTTTAAAAAAAATCACTACCTGGCATCTATATGCCAAGGGTTACATGGAAAATAAAACAATAATATTCTTACCACTAGTTTTGTGTCTTGGGTCAACCATTTTAACTCCAACAAACTGCCTCCAACAACGCTTGACTCCCGCCTGGGAGACCAAATCCACTTACTCCCATCACTCCGGTCTCCCGGGGAGGTCTCTGAAAAATGCTATCCGGTTAAAACGTCCCTAGCCCGGGACTCCATCTCCACTTTTATTGTGTCCTAAAACCTGTCTGACCACTCCAACTGCAGACCCTATCTGTTGCTAGGATACCAAGCAGCCTTACTTATTCAACTCTTAAAGGTACACTGTCCATTTGGGTTTAAATATCTAAGCCTTCTTATTGGCCTCCAGTGGCCTGGAGAATGAAGAGCGTGTCACTGTAAGGTTAGGTTGAGATTATGCGGGCAGTGGGCAAAAAAGCCCCCTCGTGTTTTTTGATCTCGCCACTTGAGATTCAATTTCACGTGACCCTGCCACTTTGAACTGGCCCACGCCTTCATTAACCAGGTCCACCACTTGCCTTTATTGAAACTTGCCCCTCTTAACACAGAATATCCAGTTTATGGGAATTTACTAAATTAGGGTGAAATTATGCGGGCAGTGGGCAATTCAGCCCTCTTGTGCTTTCTGATCTTGCCACTTGAGATTCAGTTTCACACGACCCTGCCACTTCAAAATGACCGACGCCTTCACTAACCAAGTCCAACACTCATCCCTGTTGAAATTTACCCCTCTCAACCCGGAGCACTAGGTCTATGGGGATTTAACAAGGGTCAATCAGGGTATGCTTTGGGTTTGTGGGGCTAAAACCAGAGTTAATCGGGAAGTGCCTAAAATTTATGGGGATGTGCACCCCATCTGGATTAGGTTTAAATTTTAAACCATACAGGCAGTGGGCAATTCAGCCCTCTTGTGCTTTCTGATCTCGCCACCAGAGATTCAGTTTCACACGATCCTGCCACTTTAAACTGGCCCACACCTTTACCAACCAGGCCCAACACTTATCCCTGTTGATCAGTCAGGGTGTGCTTTAGGTTTGTACGGCTGAAGCCAGAGTTAATCGGGAAGTGCCTAAGGTTTGTGGGGGTGTATGCCCCTTTTGGACCTTAGGATTAGGTTTAAATTTTAGGCTAGTGGATATATTTAAACTGGCCGACGCCTTCACCAATCAGACCCAACACTTATTCCTGTTGAAATTACCCCTCTTGACACGGGACACTGTCTATGGGAGTTTAGCAAGGGTCAATCAGGATGTGCTTTGGGTTTGTGGGGCTAAAGCCAGGGTTAATCGGGGAGTGAATAGGGTTTGTGGGGGTGTGTACCCCATCTAAACTTTAGTAGGGTTTGTGGGGGTGTGTACCCCATCTAAACTTTAATGGGGTTTGTGGGGGTGTGTACCCCATCTAAACTTTAGTAGGGTTTGTGGGGGTGTATACCCCATCTAAACTTTAAGATTAGGTTTAAGTTTTAAGCTAGTGAATATATATGTTTGACTAGGAGATATTAGAATACAGAATTTTAAATGACAGTATATGAACTGCTATGGCGAATGAGCTAGTATAATAAAGCCAGGTTAATCTAGACCATGCCTTTCATTATCAAGGTCCGACACCACTTGGTTCAACGAACCGGGTGTGCACTGGGACACATCATCAGTAATGTAACCTCGGATCATCAGGTGTTTCGGGCCTTTAATCACTAGACACCCTACTCGAGGTGGCCCAACAGTGTCAGGCTCAGACACTGCCTGTATTCCTCCCAGGGACCAATAATGAGAGGCATGTAATTCTAAGGGTAATGATATTTTTTAAAAAAAATCACTACCTGGCATCTATATGCCAAGGGTTACATGGAAAATAAAACAATAATATTCTTACCACTAGTTTTGTATCTTGGGTCAACCATTTTAACTCCAACAAACTGCCTCCAACAACGCTTGACTCCCGCCTGGGAGACCAAATCCACTTACTCCCATCACTCCGGTCTCCCGGGGAGGTCTCTGAAAAATGCTATCCGGTTAAAACATCCCTAGCCCGGGACTCCATCTCCACTTTTATTGTGTCCTAAAACCTGTCTAACCACTCCAACTGCAGACCCTATCTGTTGCTAGGATACCAAGCAACCTTACCTATTCAACTCTTAAAGGTACACTGTCCATTTGGGTTAAAATATCTAAGCCTTCTTATTGGCCTCCAGTGGCCTGGAGAATGAAGAGCGTGTCACTGTAAGGTTAGGTTGAGATTACGCGGGCAGTGGGCAAAAAAGCCCCCTCGTGTTTTTTGATCTCGCCACTTGAGATTCAATTTCACGTGACCCTGCCACTTTGAACTGGCCCACGCCTTCATTAACCAGGTCCACCACTTGCCTTTATTGAAACTTGCCCCTCTTAACACAGAATATCCAATTTATGGGAATTTACTAAGTTAGGGTGAAATTATGCGGGCAGTGGGCAATTCAGCCCTCTTGTGCTTTCTGATCTTGCCACTTGAGATTCAGTTTCACACGACCCTGCCACTTCAAAATGACCGACGCCTTCACTAACCAAGTCCAACACTCATCCCTGTTGAAATTTACCCCTCTCGACCCGGAGCACTAAGTCTATGGGGATTTAACAAGGGTCAATCAGGGTGTGCTTTGGGTTTGTGGGGCTAAAACCAGAGTTAATCGGGAAGTGCCTAAAATTTATGGGGATGTGCACCCCATCTGGATTAGGTTTAAATTTTAAACCATACAGGCAGTGGGCAATTCAGCCCTCTTGTGCTTTCTGATCTCGCCACCAGAGATTCAGTTTCACACGATCCTGCCACTTTAAACTGGCCCACGCCTTTACCAACCAGGCCCAACACTTATCCCTGTTGATCAGTCAGGGTGTGCTTTAGGTTTGTACGGCTGAAGCCAGAGTTCCTAGGGTTTGTGGGGGTGTATGCCCCTTTTGGACCTTAGGATTAGGTTTAAATTTTAGGCTAGTGGATATATTTAAACTGGCCGACGCCTTCACCAATCAGACCCAACACTTATTCCTGTTGAAATTACCCCTCTTGACACGGGACACTGTCTATGGGAGTTTAGCAAGGGTCAATCAGGATGTGCTTTGGGTTTGTGGTGCTAAAGCCAGGGTTAATCGGGGAGTGAATAGGGTTTGTGGGGGTGTGTACCCCATCTAAACTTTAGTAGGGTTTGTGGGGGTGTGTACCCCATCTAAACTTTAATAGGGTTTGTGGGGGTGTGTACCCCATCTAAACTTTAGTAGGGTTTGTGGGGGTGTATACCCCATCTAAACTTTAAGATTAGGTTTAAGTTTTAAGCTAGTGAATATATATGTTTGACTAGGAGATATTAGAATACAGAATTTTAAATGACAGTATATGAACTGCTATGGCGAATGAGCTAGTATAATAAAGCCAGGTTAATCTAGACCATGCCTTTCATTATCAAGGTCCGACACCACTTGGTTCAACGAACCGGGTGTGCACTGGGACACATCATCAGTAATGTAACCTCGGATCATCAGGTGTTTCGGGCCTTTAATCACTAGACACCCTACTCGAGGTGGCCCAACAGTGTCAGGCTCAGACACTGCCTGTATTCCTCCCAGGGACCAATAATGAGAGGCATGTAATTCTAAGGGTAATGATATTTTTTAAAAAAAATCACTACCTGGCATCTATATGCCAAGGGTTACATGGAAAATAAAACAATAATATTCTTACCACTAGTTTTGTATCTTGGGTCAACCATTTTAACTCCAACAAACTGCCTCCAACAACGCTTGACTCCCGCCTGGGAGACCAAATCCACTTACTCCCATCACTCCGGTCTCCCGGGGAGGTCTCTGAAAAATGCTATCCGGTTAAAACATCCCTAGCCCGGGACTCCATCTCCACTTTTATTGTGTCCTAAAACCTGTCTAACCACTCCAACTGCAGACCCTATCTGTTGCTAGGATACCAAGCAACCTTACCTATTCAACTCTTAAAGGTACACTGTCCATTTGGGTTAAAATATCTAAGCCTTCTTATTGGCCTCCAGTGGCCTGGAGAATGAAGAGCGTGTCACTGTAAGGTTAGGTTGAGATTACGCGGGCAGTGGGCAAAAAAGCCCCCTCGTGTTTTTTGATCTCGCCACTTGAGATTCAATTTCACGTGACCCTGCCACTTTGAACTGGCCCACGCCTTCATTAACCAGGTCCACCACTTGCCTTTATTGAAACTTGCCCCTCTTAACACAGAATATCCAATTTATGGGAATTTACTAAGTTAGGGTGAAATTATGCGGGCAGTGGGCAATTCAGCCCTCTTGTGCTTTCTGATCTTGCCACTTGAGATTCAGTTTCACACGACCCTGCCACTTCAAAATGACCGACGCCTTCACTAACCAAGTCCAACACTCATCCCTGTTGAAATTTACCCCTCTCAACCCGGAGCACTAGGTCTATGGGGATTTAACAAGGGTCAATCAGGGTATGCTTTGGGTTTGTGGGGCTAAAACCAGAGTTAATCGGGAAGTGCCTAAAATTTATGGGGATGTGCACCCCATCTGGATTAGGTTTAAATTTTAAACCATACAGGCAGTGGGCAATTCAGCCCTCTTGTGCTTTCTGATCTCGCCACCAGAGATTCAGTTTCACACGATCCTGCCACTTTAAACTGGCCCACACCTTTACCAACCAGGCCCAACACTTATCCCTGTTGATCAGTCAGGGTGTGCTTTAGGTTTGTACGGCTGAAGCCAGAGTTAATCGGGAAGTGCCTAAGGTTTGTGGGGGTGTATGCCCCTTTTGGACCTTAGGATTAGGTTTAAATTTTAGGCTAGTGGATATATTTAAACTGGCCGACGCCTTCACCAATCAGACCCAACACTTATTCCTGTTGAAATTACCCCTCTTGACACGGGACACTGTCTATGGGGGTTTAGCAAGGGTCAATCAGGATGTGCTTTGGGTTTGTGGGGCTAAAGCCAGGGTTAATCGGGGAGTGAATAGGGTTTGTGGGGGTGTGTACCCCATCTAAACTTTAGTAGGGTTTGTGGGGGTGTGTACCCCATCTAAACTTTAGTAGGGTTTGTGGGGGTGTGTACCCCATCTAAACTTTAGTAGGGTTTGTGGGGGTGTGTACCCCATCTAAACTTTAGTAGGGTTTGTGGGGGTGTGTACCCCATCTAAACTTTAAGATAAGGTTTAAGTTTTAAGCTAGTGAATATATATGTTTGACTAGGAGATATTACAATACAGAATTTTAAATGACAGTATATGAACTGCTATGGCGAATGAGCTAATATAATAAAGCCAGGTTAATCTGGACCATGCCTTTCATTATCAAGGTCCGACACCACTTGGTTCAACGAACCGGGTGTGCACTGGGACACATCATCAGTAATGTAACCTCGGATCATCAGGTGTTTCGGGCCTTTAATCACTAGACACCCTACTCGAGGTGGCCCAACAGTGTCAGGCTCAGACACTGCCTGTATTCCTCCCAGGGACCAATAATGAGAGGCATGTAATTCTAAGGGTAATGATATTAGGGTTAGGGTTAGGGTTAGGGTTAGGGTTAGGGTTAGGGTTAGGGTTAGGGTTAGGGTTAGGGGTTAGGGTTAGGGTTAGGGTTAGGGGTAGGGTTAGGGGTTAGGGTTAGGGTTAGGGTTAGGGGTTAGGGTTAGGGTTAGGGTTAGGGTTAGGGTTAGGGTTAGGGTTAGGGTTAGGGTCCCCCGCATTAGGGTTAGGGTTAGGGTTAGGGTTAGGGTTAGGTTGAGATTATGCGGGCAGTGGGCAAAAAAGCCCCCTCGTGTTTTTTGATCTCGCCACTTGAGATTCAATTTCACGTGACCCTGCCACTTTGAACTGGCCCACGCCTTCATTAACCAGGTCCACCACTTGCCTTTATTGAAACTTGCCCCTCTTAACACAGAATATCCAGTTTATGGGAATTTACTAAGTTAGGGTGAAATTATGCGGGCAGTGGGCAATTCAGCCCTCTTGTGCTTTCTGATCTTGCCACTTGAGATTCAGTTTCACACGACCCTGCCACTTCAAAATGACCGACGCCTTCACTAACCAAGTCCAACACTCATCCCTGTTGAAATTTACCCCTCTCGACCCGGAGCACTAGGTCTATGGGGACTTAACAAGGGTCAATCAGGGTGTGCTTTGGGTTTGTGGGGCTAAAACCAGAGTTAATCGGGAAGTGCCTAAAATTTATGGGGATGTGCACCCCATCTGGATTAGGTTTAAATTTTAAACCATATAGGCAGTGGGCAATTCAGCCCTCTTGTGCTTTCTGATCTCGCCACCAGAGATTCAGTTTCACACGATCCTGCCACTTTAAACTGGCCCACGCCTTTACCAACCAGGCCCAACACTTATCCCTGTTGATCAGTCAGGGTGTGCTTTAGGTTTGTACGGCTGAAGCCAGAGTTAATCGGGAAATGCCTAGGGTTTGTGGGGGTGTATGCCCCTTTTGGACCTTAGGATTAGGTTTAAATTTTAGGCTAGTGGATATATTTAAACTGGCCGACGCCTTCACCAATCAGACCCAACACTTATTCCTGTTGAAATTACCCCTCTTGACACGGGACACTGTCTATGGGGGTTTAGCAAGTGTCAATCAGGATGTGCTTTGGGTTTGTGGGGCTAAAGCCAGGGTTAATCGGGGAGTGAATAGGGTTTGTGGGGGTGTGTACCCCATCTAAACTTTAGTAGGGTTTGTGGGGGTGTGTACCCCATCTAAACTTTAGTAGGGTTTGTGGGGGGGTGTACCCCATCTAAACTTTAGTAGGGTTTGTGGGGGTGTGTACCCCATCTAAACTTTAAGATTAGGTTTAAGTTTTAAGCTAGTGAATATATATGTTTGACTAGGAGATATTAGAATACAGAATTTTAAATGACGGTATATGAACTGCTATGGCGAATGAGCTAGTATAATAAAGCCAGGTTAATCTGGACCATGCCTTTCATTATCCAGGTCCGACACCACTTGGTTCAACGAACCGGGTGTGCACTGGGACACATCATCAGTAATGTAACCTCGGATCATCAGGTGTTTCGGGCCTTTAATCACTAGACACCCTACTCGAGGTGGCCCAACAGTGTCAGGCTCAGACACTGCCTGTATTCCTCCCAGGGACCAATAATGAGAGGCATGTAATTCTAAGGGTAATGATATTTTTTTAAAAAAATCACTACCTGGCATCTATATGCCAAGGGTTACATGGAAAATAAAACAATAATATTCTTACCACTAGTTTTGTGTCTTGGGTCAACCATTTTAACTCCAACAAACTGCCTCCAACAACGCTTGACTCCCGCCTGGGAGACCAAATCCACTTACTCCCATCACTCCGGTCTCCCGGGGAGGTCTCTGAAAAATGCTATCCGGTTAAAACGTCCCTAGCCCGGGACTCCATCTCCACTTTTATTGTGTCCTAAAACCTGTCTGACCACTCCAACTGCAGACCCTATCTGTTGCTAGGATACCAAGCAGCCTTACTTATTCAACTCTTAAAGGTACACTGTCCATTTGGGTTTAAATATCTAAGCCTTCGTATTGGCCTCCAGTGGCCTGGAGAATGAAGAGCGTGTCACTGTAAGGTTAGGTTGAGATTATGCGGGCAGTGGGCAAAAAAGCCCCCTCGTGTTTTTTGATCTCGCCACTTGAGATTCAATTTCACGTGACCCTGCCACTTTGAACTGGCCCACGCCTTCATTAACCAGGTCCACCACTTGCCTTTATTGAAACTTGCCCCTCTTAACACAGAATATCCAGTTTATGGGAATTTACTAAGTTAGGGTGAAATTATGCGGGCAGTGGGCAATTCAGCCCTCTTGTGCTTTCTGATCTTGCCACTTGAGATTCAGTTTCACACGACCCTGCCACTTCAAAATGACCGACGCCTTCACTAACCAAGTCCAACACTCATCCCTGTTGAAATTTACCCCTCTCGACCCGGAGCACTAGGTCTATGGGGACTTAACAAGGGTCAATCAGGGTGTGCTTTGGGTTTGTGGGGCTAAAACCAGAGTTAATCGGGAAGTGCCTAAAATTTATGGGGATGTGCACCCCATCTGGATTAGGTTTAAATTTTAAACCATATAGGCAGTGGGCAATTCAGCCCTCTTGTGCTTTCTGATCTCGCCACCAGAGATTCAGTTTCACACGATCCTGCCACTTTAAACTGGCCCACGCCTTTACCAACCAGGCCCAACACTTATCCCTGTTGATCAGTCAGGGTGTGCTTTAGGTTTGTACGGCTGAAGCCAGAGTTAATCGGGAAATGCCTAGGGTTTGTGGGGGTGTATGCCCCTTTTGGACCTTAGGATTAGGTTTAAATTTTAGGCTAGTGGATATATTTAAACTGGCCGACGCCTTCACCAATCAGACCCAACACTTATTCCTGTTGAAATTACCCCTCTTGACACGGGACACTGTCTATGGGGGTTTAGCAAGTGTCAATCAGGATGTGCTTTGGGTTTGTGGGGCTAAAGCCAGGGTTAATCGGGGAGTGAATAGGGTTTGTGGGGGTGTGTACCCCATCTAAACTTTAGTAGGGTTTGTGGGGGTGTGTACCCCATCTAAACTTTAGTAGGGTTTGTGGGGGGGTGTACCCCATCTAAACTTTAGTAGGGTTTGTGGGGGTGTGTACCCCATCTAAACTTTAAGATTAGGTTTAAGTTTTAAGCTAGTGAATATATATGTTTGACTAGGAGATATTAGAATACAGAATTTTAAATGACGGTATATGAACTGCTATGGCGAATGAGCTAGTATAATAAAGCCAGGTTAATCTGGACCATGCCTTTCATTATCCAGGTCCGACACCACTTGGTTCAACGAACCGGGTGTGCACTGGGACACATCATCAGTAATGTAACCTCGGATCATCAGGTGTTTCGGGCCTTTAATCACTAGACACCCTACTCGAGGTGGCCCAACAGTGTCAGGCTCAGACACTGCCTGTATTCCTCCCAGGGACCAATAATGAGAGGCATGTAATTCTAAGGGTAATGATATTTTTTTAAAAAAATCACTACCTGGCATCTATATGCCAAGGGTTACATGGAAAATAAAACAATAATATTCTTACCACTAGTTTTGTGTCTTGGGTCAACCATTTTAACTCCAACAAACTGCCTCCAACAACGCTTGACTCCCGCCTGGGAGACCAAATCCACTTACTCCCATCACTCCGGTCTCCCGGGGAGGTCTCTGAAAAATGCTATCCGGTTAAAACGTCCCTAGCCCGGGACTCCATCTCCACTTTTATTGTGTCCTAAAACCTGTCTGACCACTCCAACTGCAGACCCTATCTGTTGCTAGGATACCAAGCAGCCTTACTTATTCAACTCTTAAAGGTACACTGTCCATTTGGGTTTAAATATCTAAGCCTTCGTATTGGCCTCCAGTGGCCTGGAGAATGAAGAGCGTGTCACTGTAAGGTTAGGTTGAGATTATGCGGGCAGTGGGCAAAAAAGCCCCCTCGTGTTTTTTGATCTCGCCACTTGAGATTCAATTTCACGTGACCCTGCCACTTTGAACTGGCCCACGCCTTCATTAACCAGGTCCACCACTTGCCTTTATTGAAACTTGCCCCTCTTAACACAGAATATCCAGTTTATGGGAATTTACTAAGTTAGGGTGAAATTATGCGGGCAGTGGGCAATTCAGCCCTCTTGTGCTTTCTGATCTTGCCACTTGAGATTCAGTTTCACACGACCCTGCCACTTCAAAATGACCGACGCCTTCACTAACCAAGTCCAACACTCATCCCTGTTGAAATTTACCCCTCTCGACCCGGAGCACTAGGTCTATGGGGACTTAACAAGGGTCAATCAGGGTGTGCTTTGGGTTTGTGGGGCTAAAACCAGAGTTAATCGGGAAGTGCCTAAAATTTATGGGGATGTGCACCCCATCTGGATTAGGTTTAAATTTTAAACCATATAGGCAGTGGGCAATTCAGCCCTCTTGTGCTTTCTGATCTCGCCACCAGAGATTCAGTTTCACACGATCCTGCCACTTTAAACTGGCCCACGCCTTTACCAACCAGGCCCAACACTTATCCCTGTTGATCAGTCAGGGTGTGCTTTAGGTTTGTACGGCTGAAGCCAGAGTTAATCGGGAAATGCCTAGGGTTTGTGGGGGTGTATGCCCCTTTTGGACCTTAGGATTAGGTTTAAATTTTAGGCTAGTGGATATATTTAAACTGGCCGACGCCTTCACCAATCAGACCCAACACTTATTCCTGTTGAAATTACCCCTCTTGACACGGGACACTGTCTATGGGGGTTTAGCAAGTGTCAATCAGGATGTGCTTTGGGTTTGTGGGGCTAAAGCCAGGGTTAATCGGGGAGTGAATAGGGTTTGTGGGGGTGTGTACCCCATCTAAACTTTAGTAGGGTTTGTGGGGGTGTGTACCCCATCTAAACTTTAGTAGGGTTTGTGGGGGGGTGTACCCCATCTAAACTTTAGTAGGGTTTGTGGGGGTGTGTACCCCATCTAAACTTTAAGATTAGGTTTAAGTTTTAAGCTAGTGAATATATATGTTTGACTAGGAGATATTAGAATACAGAATTTTAAATGACGGTATATGAACTGCTATGGCGAATGAGCTAGTATAATAAAGCCAGGTTAATCTGGACCATGCCTTTCATTATCCAGGTCCGACACCACTTGGTTCAACGAACCGGGTGTGCACTGGGACACATCATCAGTAATGTAACCTCGGATCATCAGGTGTTTCGGGCCTTTAATCACTAGACACCCTACTCGAGGTGGCCCAACAGTGTCAGGCTCAGACACTGCCTGTATTCCTCCCAGGGACCAATAATGAGAGGCATGTAATTCTAAGGGTAATGATATTTTTTTAAAAAAATCACTACCTGGCATCTATATGCCAAGGGTTACATGGAAAATAAAACAATAATATTCTTACCACTAGTTTTGTGTCTTGGGTCAACCATTTTAACTCCAACAAACTGCCTCCAACAACGCTTGACTCCCGCCTGGGAGACCAAATCCACTTACTCCCATCACTCCGGTCTCCCGGGGAGGTCTCTGAAAAATGCTATCCGGTTAAAACGTCCCTAGCCCGGGACTCCATCTCCACTTTTATTGTGTCCTAAAACCTGTCTGACCACTCCAACTGCAGACCCTATCTGTTGCTAGGATACCAAGCAGCCTTACTTATTCAACTCTTAAAGGTACACTGTCCATTTGGGTTTAAATATCTAAGCCTTCGTATTGGCCTCCAGTGGCCTGGAGAATGAAGAGCGTGTCACTGTAAGGTTAGGTTGAGATTATGCGGGCAGTGGGCAAAAAAGCCCCCTCGTGTTTTTTGATCTCGCCACTTGAGATTCAATTTCACGTGACCCTGCCACTTTGAACTGGCCCACGCCTTCATTAACCAGGTCCACCACTTGCCTTTATTGAAACTTGCCCCTCTTAACACAGAATATCCAGTTTATGGGAATTTACTAAGTTAGGGTGAAATTATGCGGGCAGTGGGCAATTCAGCCCTCTTGTGCTTTCTGATCTTGCCACTTGAGATTCAGTTTCACACGACCCTGCCACTTCAAAATGACCGACGCCTTCACTAACCAAGTCCAACACTCATCCCTGTTGAAATTTACCCCTCTCGACCCGGAGCACTAGGTCTATGGGGACTTAACAAGGGTCAATCAGGGTGTGCTTTGGGTTTGTGGGGCTAAAACCAGAGTTAATCGGGAAGTGCCTAAAATTTATGGGGATGTGCACCCCATCTGGATTAGGTTTAAATTTTAAACCATATAGGCAGTGGGCAATTCAGCCCTCTTGTGCTTTCTGATCTCGCCACCAGAGATTCAGTTTCACACGATCCTGCCACTTTAAACTGGCCCACGCCTTTACCAACCAGGCCCAACACTTATCCCTGTTGATCAGTCAGGGTGTGCTTTAGGTTTGTACGGCTGAAGCCAGAGTTAATCGGGAAATGCCTAGGGTTTGTGGGGGTGTATGCCCCTTTTGGACCTTAGGATTAGGTTTAAATTTTAGGCTAGTGGATATATTTAAACTGGCCGACGCCTTCACCAATCAGACCCAACACTTATTCCTGTTGAAATTACCCCTCTTGACACGGGACACTGTCTATGGGGGTTTAGCAAGTGTCAATCAGGATGTGCTTTGGGTTTGTGGGGCTAAAGCCAGGGTTAATCGGGGAGTGAATAGGGTTTGTGGGGGTGTGTACCCCATCTAAACTTTAGTAGGGTTTGTGGGGGTGTGTACCCCATCTAAACTTTAGTAGGGTTTGTGGGGGGGTGTACCCCATCTAAACTTTAGTAGGGTTTGTGGGGGTGTGTACCCCATCTAAACTTTAAGATTAGGTTTAAGTTTTAAGCTAGTGAATATATATGTTTGACTAGGAGATATTAGAATACAGAATTTTAAATGACGGTATATGAACTGCTATGGCGAATGAGCTAGTATAATAAAGCCAGGTTAATCTGGACCATGCCTTTCATTATCCAGGTCCGACACCACTTGGTTCAACGAACCGGGTGTGCACTGGGACACATCATCAGTAATGTAACCTCGGATCATCAGGTGTTTCGGGCCTTTAATCACTAGACACCCTACTCGAGGTGGCCCAACAGTGTCAGGCTCAGACACTGCCTGTATTCCTCCCAGGGACCAATAATGAGAGGCATGTAATTCTAAGGGTAATGATATTTTTTTAAAAAAATCACTACCTGGCATCTATATGCCAAGGGTTACATGGAAAATAAAACAATAATATTCTTACCACTAGTTTTGTGTCTTGGGTCAACCATTTTAACTCCAACAAACTGCCTCCAACAACGCTTGACTCCCGCCTGGGAGACCAAATCCACTTACTCCCATCACTCCGGTCTCCCGGGGAGGTCTCTGAAAAATGCTATCCGGTTAAAACGTCCCTAGCCCGGGACTCCATCTCCACTTTTATTGTGTCCTAAAACCTGTCTGACCACTCCAACTGCAGACCCTATCTGTTGCTAGGATACCAAGCAGCCTTACTTATTCAACTCTTAAAGGTACACTGTCCATTTGGGTTTAAATATCTAAGCCTTCGTATTGGCCTCCAGTGGCCTGGAGAATGAAGAGCGTGTCACTGTAAGGTTAGGTTGAGATTATGCGGGCAGTGGGCAAAAAAGCCCCCTCGTGTTTTTTGATCTCGCCACTTGAGATTCAATTTCACGTGACCCTGCCACTTTGAACTGGCCCACGCCTTCATTAACCAGGTCCACCACTTGCCTTTATTGAAACTTGCCCCTCTTAACACAGAATATCCAGTTTATGGGAATTTACTAAGTTAGGGTGAAATTATGCGGGCAGTGGGCAATTCAGCCCTCTTGTGCTTTCTGATCTTGCCACTTGAGATTCAGTTTCACACGACCCTGCCACTTCAAAATGACCGACGCCTTCACTAACCAAGTCCAACACTCATCCCTGTTGAAATTTACCCCTCTCGACCCGGAGCACTAGGTCTATGGGGACTTAACAAGGGTCAATCAGGGTGTGCTTTGGGTTTGTGGGGCTAAAACCAGAGTTAATCGGGAAGTGCCTAAAATTTATGGGGATGTGCACCCCATCTGGATTAGGTTTAAATTTTAAACCATATAGGCAGTGGGCAATTCAGCCCTCTTGTGCTTTCTGATCTCGCCACCAGAGATTCAGTTTCACACGATCCTGCCACTTTAAACTGGCCCACGCCTTTACCAACCAGGCCCAACACTTATCCCTGTTGATCAGTCAGGGTGTGCTTTAGGTTTGTACGGCTGAAGCCAGAGTTAATCGGGAAATGCCTAGGGTTTGTGGGGGTGTATGCCCCTTTTGGACCTTAGGATTAGGTTTAAATTTTAGGCTAGTGGATATATTTAAACTGGCCGACGCCTTCACCAATCAGACCCAACACTTATTCCTGTTGAAATTACCCCTCTTGACACGGGACACTGTCTATGGGGGTTTAGCAAGTGTCAATCAGGATGTGCTTTGGGTTTGTGGGGCTAAAGCCAGGGTTAATCGGGGAGTGAATAGGGTTTGTGGGGGTGTGTACCCCATCTAAACTTTAGTAGGGTTTGTGGGGGTGTGTACCCCATCTAAACTTTAGTAGGGTTTGTGGGGGGGTGTACCCCATCTAAACTTTAGTAGGGTTTGTGGGGGTGTGTACCCCATCTAAACTTTAAGATTAGGTTTAAGTTTTAAGCTAGTGAATATATATGTTTGACTAGGAGATATTAGAATACAGAATTTTAAATGACGGTATATGAACTGCTATGGCGAATGAGCTAGTATAATAAAGCCAGGTTAATCTGGACCATGCCTTTCATTATCCAGGTCCGACACCACTTGGTTCAACGAACCGGGTGTGCACTGGGACACATCATCAGTAATGTAACCTCGGATCATCAGGTGTTTCGGGCCTTTAATCACTAGACACCCTACTCGAGGTGGCCCAACAGTGTCAGGCTCAGACACTGCCTGTATTCCTCCCAGGGACCAATAATGAGAGGCATGTAATTCTAAGGGTAATGATATTTTTTTAAAAAAATCACTACCTGGCATCTATATGCCAAGGGTTACATGGAAAATAAAACAATAATATTCTTACCACTAGTTTTGTGTCTTGGGTCAACCATTTTAACTCCAACAAACTGCCTCCAACAACGCTTGACTCCCGCCTGGGAGACCAAATCCACTTACTCCCATCACTCCGGTCTCCCGGGGAGGTCTCTGAAAAATGCTATCCGGTTAAAACGTCCCTAGCCCGGGACTCCATCTCCACTTTTATTGTGTCCTAAAACCTGTCTGACCACTCCAACTGCAGACCCTATCTGTTGCTAGGATACCAAGCAGCCTTACTTATTCAACTCTTAAAGGTACACTGTCCATTTGGGTTTAAATATCTAAGCCTTCGTATTGGCCTCCAGTGGCCTGGAGAATGAAGAGCGTGTCACTGTAAGGTTAGGTTGAGATTATGCGGGTAGTGGGCAAAAAAGCCCCCTCGTGTTTTTTGATCTCGCCACTTGAGATTCAATTTCACGTGACCCTGCCACTTTGAACTGGCCCACGCCTTCATTAACCAGGTCCACCACTTGCCTTTATTGAAACTTGCCCCTCTTAACACAGAATATCCAGTTTATGGGAATTTACTAAGTTAGGGTGAAATTATGCGGGCAGTGGGCAATTCAGCCCTCTTGTGCTTTCTGATCTTGCCACTTGAGATTCAGTTTCACACGACCCTGCCACTTCAAAATGACCGACGCCTTCACTAACCAAGTCCAACACTCATCCCTGTTGAAATTTACCCCTCTCGACCCGGAGCACTAGGTCTATGGGGACTTAACAAGGGTCAATCAGGGTGTGCTTTAGGTTTGTACGGCTGAAGCCAGAGTTAATCGGGAAGTGCCTAAGGTTTGTGGGGGTGTATGCCCCTTTTGGACCTTAGGATTAGGTTTAAATTTTAGGCTAGTGGATATATTTAAACTGGCCGACGCCTTCACCAATCAGACCCAACACTTATTCCTGTTGAAATTACCCCTCTTGACACGGGACACTGTCTATGGGGGTTTAGCAAGGGTCAATCAGGATGTGCTTTGGGTTTGTGGGGCTAAAGCCAGGGTTAATCGGGGAGTGAATAGGGTTTGTGGGGGTGTGTACCCCATCTAAACTTTAGTAGGGTTTGTGGGGGTGTGTACCCCATCTAAACTTTAGTAGGGTTTGTGGGGGTGTGTACCCCATCTAAACTTTAGTAGGGTTTGTGGGGGTGTGTACCCCATCTAAACTTTAGTAGGGTTTGTGGGGGTGTGTACCCCATCTAAACTTTAAGATAAGGTTTAAGTTTTAAGCTAGTGAATATATATGTTTGACTAGGAGATATTACAATACAGAATTTTAAATGACAGTATATGAACTGCTATGGCGAATGAGCTAATATAATAAAGCCAGGTTAATCTGGACCATGCCTTTCATTATCAAGGTCCGACACCACTTGGTTCAACGAACCGGGTGTGCACTGGGACACATCATCAGTAATGTAACCTCGGATCATCAGGTGTTTCGGGCCTTTAATCACTAGACACCCTACTCGAGGTGGCCCAACAGTGTCAGGCTCAGACACTGCCTGTATTCCTCCCAGGGACCAATAATGAGAGGCATGTAATTCTAAGGGTAATGATATTAGGGTTAGGGTTAGGGTTAGGGTTAGGGTTAGGGTTAGGGTTAGGGTTAGGGTTAGGGTTAGGGTTAGGGTTAGGGTTAGGGTTAGGGTTAGGGTTAGGGTTAGGGTTAGGGGTTAGGGTTAGGGGTTAGGTTGAGATTATGCGGGCAGTGGGCAAAAAAGCCCCCTCGTGTTTTTTGATCTCGCCACTTGAGATTCAATTTCACGTGACCCTGCCACTTTGAACTGGCCCACGCCTTCATTAACCAGGTCCACCACTTGCCTTTATTGAAACTTGCCCCTCTTAACACAGAATATCCAATTTATGGGAATTTACTAAGTTAGGGTGAAATTATGCGGGCAGTGGGCAATTCAGCCCTCTTGTGCTTTCTGATCTTGCCACTTGAGATTCAGTTTCACACGACCCTGCCACTTCAAAATGACCGACGCCTTCACTAACCAGGTCCAACACTCATCCCTGTTGAAATTTACCCCTCTCGACCTGGAGCACTAAGTCTATGGGGATTTAACAAGGGTCAATCAGGGTGTGCTTTGGGTTTGTGGGGCTAAAACCAGAGTTAATCGGGAAGTGCCTAAAATTTATGGGGATGTGCACCCCATCTAGATTAGGTTTAAATTTTAAACCATACAGGCAGTGGGCAATTCAGCCCTCTTGTGCTTTCTGATCTCGCCACCAGAGATTCAGTTTCACACGATCCTGCCACTTTAAACTGGCCCACGCCTTTACCAACCAGGCCCAACACTTATCCCTGTTGATCAGTCAGGGTGTGCTTTAGGTTTGTACGGCTGAAGCCAGAGTTCCTAGGGTTTGTGGGGGTGTATGCCCCTTTTGGACCCTAGGATTAGGTTTAAATTTTAGGCTAGTGGATATATTTAAACTGGCCGACGCCTTCACCAATCAGACCCAACACTTATTCCTGTTGAAATTACCCCTCTTGACACGGGACACTGTCTATGGGAGTTTAGCAAGGGTCAATCAGGATGTGCTTTGGGTTTGTGGGGCTCAAGCCAGGGTTAATCGGGGAGTGAATAGGGTTTGTGGGGGTGTGTACCCCATCTAAACTTTAGTAGGGTTTGTGGGGGGTGTACCCCATCTAAACTTTAGTAGGGTTTGTGGGGGTGTGTACCCCATCTAAACTTTAGTAGGGTTTGTGGGGGTGTATACCCCATCTAAACTTTAAGATTAGGTTTAAGTTTTAAACTAGTGAATATATATGTTTGACTAGGAGATATTAGAATACAGAATTTTAAATGACAGTATATGAACTGCTATGGCGAATGAGCTAGTATAATAAAGCCCGGTTAATCTGGACCATGCCTTTCATTATCAAGGTCCGACACCACTTGGTTCAACGAACCGGGTGTGCACTGGGACACATCATCAGTAATGTAACCTCGGATCATCAGGTGTTTCGGGCCTTTAATCACTAGACACCCTACTCGAGGTGGCCCAACAGTGTCAGGCTCAGACACTGCCTGTATTCCTCCCAGGGACCAATAATGAGAGGCATGTAATTCTAAGGGTAATGATATTTTTTTTAAAAAAACACTACCTGGCATCTATATGCCAAGGGTTACATGGAAAATAAAACAATAATATTCTTACCACTAGTTTTGTGTCTTGGGTCAACCATTTTAACTCCAACAAACTGCCTCCAACAACGCTTGACTCCCGTCTGGGAGACCAAATCCACTTACTCCCATCACTCCGGTCTCCCGGGGAGGTCTCTGAAAAATGCTATCCGGTTAAAACATCCCTAGCCCGGGACTCCATCTCCACTTTTATTGTGTCCTAAAACCTGTCTGACCACTCCAAATGCAGACCCTATCTGTTGCTAGGATACCAAGCAGCCTTACCTATTCAACTCTTAAAGGTACACTGTCCATTTGGGTTTAAATATCTAAGCCTTCTTATTGGCCTCCAGTGGCCTGAAGAATGAAGAGCGTGTCACTGTAAGGTTAGGTTGAGATTATGCGGGCAGTGGGCAAAAAAGCCCCCTCGTGTTTTTTGATCTCGCCACTTGAGATTCAATTTCACGTGACCCTGCCACTTTGAACTGGCCCACGCCTTCATTAACCAGGTCCACCACTTGCCTTTATTGAAACTTGCCCCTCTTAACACAGAATATCCAATTTATGGGAATTTACTAAGTTAGGGTGAAATTATGCGGGCAGTGGGCAATTCAGCCCTCTTGTGCTTTCTGATCTTGCCACTTGAGATTCAGTTTCACACGACCCTGCCACTTCAAAATGACCGACGCCTTCACTAACCAGGTCCAACACTCATCCCTGTTGAAATTTACCCCTCTCGACCCGGAGCACTAAGTCTATGGGGATTTAACAAGGGTCAATCAGGGTGTGCTTTGGGTTTGTGGGGCTAAAACCAGAGTTAATCGGGAAGTGCCTAAAATTTATGGGGATGTGCACCCCATCTAGATTAGGTTTAAATTTTAAACCATACAGGCAGTGGGCAATTCAGCCCTCTTGTGCTTTCTGATCTCGCCACCAGAGATTCAGTTTCACACGATCCTGCCACTTTAAACTGGCCCACGCCTTTACCAACCAGGCCCAACACTTATCCCTGTTGATCAGTCAGGGTGTGCTTTAGGTTTGTACGGCTGAAGCCAGAGTTAATCGGGAAATGCCTAGGGTTTGTGGGGGTGTATGCCCCTTTTGGACCTTAGGATTAGGTTTAAATTTTAGGCTAGTGGATATATTTAAACTGGCCGACGCCTTCACCAATCAGACCCAACACTTATTCCTGTTGAAATTACCCCTCTTGACACGGGACACTGTCTATGGGGGTTTAGCAAGTGTCAATCAGGATGTGCTTTGGGTTTGTGGGGCTAAAGCCAGGGTTAATCGGGGAGTGAATAGGGTTTGTGGGGGTGTGTACCCCATCTAAACTTTAGTAGGGTTTGTGGGGGTGTGTACCCCATCTAAACTTTAGTAGGGTTTGTGGGGGGGTGTACCCCATCTAAACTTTAGTAGGGTTTGTGGGGGTGTGTACCCCATCTAAACTTTAAGATAAGGTTTAAGTTTTAAGCTAGTGAATATATATGTTTGACTAGGAGATATTACAATACAGAATTTTAAATGACAGTATATGAACTGCTATGGCGAATGAGCTAATATAATAAAGCCAGGTTAATCTGGACCATGCCTTTCATTATCAAGGTCCGACACCACTTGGTTCAACGAACCGGGTGTGCACTGGGACACATCATCAGTAATGTAACCTCGGATCATCAGGTGTTTCGGGCCTTTAATCACTAGACACCCTACTCGAGGTGGCCCAACAGTGTCAGGCTCAGACACTGCCTGTATTCCTCCCAGGGACCAATAATGAGAGGCATGTAATTCTAAGGGTAATGATATTAGGGTTAGGGTTAGGGTTAGGGTTAGGGTTAGGGTTAGGGTTAGGGTTAGGGTTAGGGTTAGGGTTAGGGTTAGGGTTAGGGTTAGGGTTAGGGTTAGGGTTAGGGTTAGGGGTTAGGGTTAGGGGTTAGGTTGAGATTATGCGGGCAGTGGGCAAAAAAGCCCCCTCGTGTTTTTTGATCTCGCCACTTGAGATTCAATTTCACGTGACCCTGCCACTTTGAACTGGCCCACGCCTTCATTAACCAGGTCCACCACTTGCCTTTATTGAAACTTGCCCCTCTTAACACAGAATATCCAATTTATGGGAATTTACTAAGTTAGGGTGAAATTATGCGGGCAGTGGGCAATTCAGCCCTCTTGTGCTTTCTGATCTTGCCACTTGAGATTCAGTTTCACACGACCCTGCCACTTCAAAATGACCGACGCCTTCACTAACCAGGTCCAACACTCATCCCTGTTGAAATTTACCCCTCTCGACCTGGAGCACTAAGTCTATGGGGATTTAACAAGGGTCAATCAGGGTGTGCTTTGGGTTTGTGGGGCTAAAACCAGAGTTAATCGGGAAGTGCCTAAAATTTATGGGGATGTGCACCCCATCTAGATTAGGTTTAAATTTTAAACCATACAGGCAGTGGGCAATTCAGCCCTCTTGTGCTTTCTGATCTCGCCACCAGAGATTCAGTTTCACACGATCCTGCCACTTTAAACTGGCCCACGCCTTTACCAACCAGGCCCAACACTTATCCCTGTTGATCAGTCAGGGTGTGCTTTAGGTTTGTACGGCTGAAGCCAGAGTTCCTAGGGTTTGTGGGGGTGTATGCCCCTTTTGGACCCTAGGATTAGGTTTAAATTTTAGGCTAGTGGATATATTTAAACTGGCCGACGCCTTCACCAATCAGACCCAACACTTATTCCTGTTGAAATTACCCCTCTTGACACGGGACACTGTCTATGGGAGTTTAGCAAGGGTCAATCAGGATGTGCTTTGGGTTTGTGGGGCTCAAGCCAGGGTTAATCGGGGAGTGAATAGGGTTTGTGGGGGTGTGTACCCCATCTAAACTTTAGTAGGGTTTGTGGGGGGGTGTACCCCATCTAAACTTTAGTAGGGTTTGTGGGGGTGTGTACCCCATCTAAACTTTAGTAGGGTTTGTGGGGGTGTATACCCCATCTAAACTTTAAGATTAGGTTTAAGTTTTAAACTAGTGAATATATATGTTTGACTAGGAGATATTAGAATACAGAATTTTAAATGACAGTATATGAACTGCTATGGCGAATGAGCTAGTATAATAAAGCCCGGTTAATCTGGACCATGCCTTTCATTATCAAGGTCCGACACCACTTGGTTCAACGAACCGGGTGTGCACTGGGACACATCATCAGTAATGTAACCTCGGATCATCAGGTGTTTCGGGCCTTTAATCACTAGACACCCTACTCGAGGTGGCCCAACAGTGTCAGGCTCAGACACTGCCTGTATTCCTCCCAGGGACCAATAATGAGAGGCATGTAATTCTAAGGGTAATGATATTTTTTTTAAAAAAACACTACCTGGCATCTATATGCCAAGGGTTACATGGAAAATAAAACAATAATATTCTTACCACTAGTTTTGTGTCTTGGGTCAACCATTTTAACTCCAACAAACTGCCTCCAACAACGCTTGACTCCCGTCTGGGAGACCAAATCCACTTACTCCCATCACTCCGGTCTCCCGGGGAGGTCTCTGAAAAATGCTATCCGGTTAAAACATCCCTAGCCCGGGACTCCATCTCCACTTTTATTGTGTCCTAAAACCTGTCTGACCACTCCAAATGCAGACCCTATCTGTTGCTAGGATACCAAGCAGCCTTACCTATTCAACTCTTAAAGGTACACTGTCCATTTGGGTTTAAATATCTAAGCCTTCTTATTGGCCTCCAGTGGCCTGAAGAATGAAGAGCGTGTCACTGTAAGGTTAGGTTGAGATTATGCGGGCAGTGGGCAAAAAAGCCCCCTCGTGTTTTTTGATCTCGCCACTTGAGATTCAATTTCACGTGACCCTGCCACTTTGAACTGGCCCACGCCTTCATTAACCAGGTCCACCACTTGCCTTTATTGAAACTTGCCCCTCTTAACACAGAATATCCAATTTATGGGAATTTACTAAGTTAGGGTGAAATTATGCGGGCAGTGGGCAATTCAGCCCTCTTGTGCTTTCTGATCTTGCCACTTGAGATTCAGTTTCACACGACCCTGCCACTTCAAAATGACCGACGCCTTCACTAACCAGGTCCAACACTCATCCCTGTTGAAATTTACCCCTCTCGACCCGGAGCACTAAGTCTATGGGGATTTAACAAGGGTCAATCAGGGTGTGCTTTGGGTTTGTGGGGCTAAAACCAGAGTTAATCGGGAAGTGCCTAAAATTTATGGGGATGTGCACCCCATCTAGATTAGGTTTAAATTTTAAACCATACAGGCAGTGGGCAATTCAGCCCTCTTGTGCTTTCTGATCTCGCCACCAGAGATTCAGTTTCACACGATCCTGCCACTTTAAACTGGCCCACGCCTTTACCAACCAGGCCCAACACTTATCCCTGTTGATCAGTCAGGGTGTGCTTTAGGTTTGTACGGCTGAAGCCAGAGTTAATCGGGAAATGCCTAGGGTTTGTGGGGGTGTATGCCCCTTTTGGACCTTAGGATTAGGTTTAAATTTTAGGCTAGTGGATATATTTAAACTGGCCGACGCCTTCACCAATCAGACCCAACACTTATTCCTGTTGAAATTACCCCTCTTGACACGGGACACTGTCTATGGGGGTTTAGCAAGTGTCAATCAGGATGTGCTTTGGGTTTGTGGGGCTAAAGCCAGGGTTAATCGGGGAGTGAATAGGGTTTGTGGGGGTGTGTACCCCATCTAAACTTTAGTAGGGTTTGTGGGGGTGTGTACCCCATCTAAACTTTAGTAGGGTTTGTGGGGGGGTGTACCCCATCTAAACTTTAGTAGGGTTTGTGGGGGTGTGTACCCCATCTAAACTTTAAGATTAGGTTTAAGTTTTAAGCTAGTGAATATATATGTTTGACTAGGAGATATTAGAATACAGAATTTTAAATGACGGTATATGAACTGCTATGGCGAATGAGCTAGTATAATAAAGCCAGGTTAATCTGGACCATGCCTTTCATTATCCAGGTCCGACACCACTTGGTTCAACGAACCGGGTGTGCACTGGGACACATCATCAGTAATGTAACCTCGGATCATCAGGTGTTTCGGGCCTTTAATCACTAGACACCCTACTCGAGGTGGCCCAACAGTGTCAGGCTCAGACACTGCCTGTATTCCTCCCAGGGACCAATAATGAGAGGCATGTAATTCTAAGGGTAATGATATTTTTTTAAAAAAATCACTACCTGGCATCTATATGCCAAGGGTTACATGGAAAATAAAACAATAATATTCTTACCACTAGTTTTGTGTCTTGGGTCAACCA